>NC_091482.1:32045489-33245489 GCF_036971445.1 Narcine bancroftii
GAACTGCACTGAAACTGCTCATGTGGTATCCACATTTATATGTAGATCTCCAGTGAAACTGCTCATGTGGAATCCGCATTCATATGTACTTCTCCAGTGAAAGTGCTCATGTGGAATCCACATTTATATATAGATCTCCAGTGAAACTGCTAATGTGGAATCTGCATTTTATGTAGATCTCCAGTGAAACTGCTCATGTGGAATCTGCATTTATATGTACTTCTCCAGTGAAATTGTTCATGTGAAATCCGCATTTATATATAGATCTCCAGTGAAACTGCTCATGTGGAATCCACATTTATCTGTAGATCTCCAGTGAAACTGCTCATGTGTAATCCACATTTATTTGTAGATCTCCAGTGAAATTGCTCATGTGGAATCCACATTAATTTGTAGATCTCCAGTGAATCTGCTTATGTGGAATCCTCATTTATATGTCGATATCTCGTGAAACTGCTCATGTGGAATCCTTATTTATATGTAGATCTCCAGTGAAACTTCTCATGTGGAATCCGCACTTATATGTAGATATCCAATGACACTGCTCTTGAGGAATCCACATTTACATAGATCTCCAGTGAAACTGCTCACGTGGAATCCTCATTTATATATAGATGTCCAGTGACACTGTTCATGTGGAATACACATTTATATGTACTTCTCCAGTGAAACTGCTCACGTGGAATTCGCATTTACATGTAGATCCCCAGTGACACTGCTCAAGTGGATTCCGCATTTATATGTAGATCTCCCGTGAAACTACTCATTTGAAATCCACATTTATATACAGATATCCACTGAAACTGCACATGTGGAATCCGCATTTATTTGTAGATCTCCTGTAAAACTGGTCATGTGGAATACTAATTTATATGTATTTCTCCAATGAAACTGCTCATGTGGAATCCGCATTTATATGTAGATCTCCAGTGAAACTGCTCATGTGGAATCCGCATTTATATGTAGATCTCCAGTGAAACTGCTCATGTGGTATCCGCATGTATATGTAGATCTCCAGTGAAATTGCTCATGTGTAAACAAGATGTTTATCGATCTCCAGTGAAACTCCTCATGTGGAATCCACATTTATATGCAATCTCCTGTGAAACTGCTCATGTGGAATCCACATTTATATGCAATCTCCATTGAAACTTCTCATGTGGAATCTGCATTTATATGTAGAATCTCCAGTGAAACTGCACATGTGGAATCCACATTTATATGTAGATTACCCGTGAAACTACTAATTTGGAATCCACATTTATGTACAGATCTCCAGTGAAACTGCTCATGTGGAATCCGCATTTATCTGCAGATCTCCAGTGAAACTTCTCATGTGTAATCCACATTTATTTGTAGATCTCCAGTGAAATTGCTCATGTGGTATCCACATTTATTTGTAGATCTCCAGTGAAATTGCTCATGTGGAATCCACATTAATTTGTAGATCTCCAGTGAAACTGCTCATGTGGAATCTGCATTTATATTTACTTCTCCAGTGAAATTGTTCATGTGGAATCTGCATTTATCTATAGATCTCCAGTGAAACTGCTCATGTGGATCCACATTTATTTGTAGATCTCCAGTGAAACTGCTCACGTGGAATCCGCATTTATATGTAGATATCCAGTGAATCTGCTATGTGGAATCCGCATTTATCTGCAGATCTCCAGTGAAACTGCTCATGTGGATTCTGCATTTACATGTAGATCTCCAGTGAAACTGCTCATGTGTAATCTGCATTTATATACAGATCTCCACTGAAACTGCTCATGTGGAATCCACATTTATATGTAGATGTCCAGTGAAACTGCTCATGTTGAATCCGCATTCATATGTACTTCTCCAGTGAAAGTGCTAATGTGGAATCCGCATTTATCTGTAGATCTCTAGTGAAACTGCTCACGTGGAATCCACATTTATATATAGATATCCAGTAAAACTGTTCATGTGGAATCCACATTTTTATGTAGATCTCCAGTGATTCTGCTATGTTGAATCCGCATTTATATTTAGATGTACAGTGGAACTGTTTGTGTGGAATACACATTTATATGTACATCTCCAGTGAAACTGCTCATGTGTGATACACATTTATATCTACATCTGCTATAAAACTGCTCATGTGGATCCACATTAATATATAGTTCTCCAGTGAAACTGCTCATGTGGAATCCGCATTTTTATGTTGATATCATGTGAAATTGCTCATGTGGAATCTACATTTATTTGTGGAATCTCTAGTGAAACTGCTCATGTAGAATCCACATTTATATGTAGATCTCCCGTGAAACTGCTCCTTTGTAATCCCCATTTATATTTAGATCTCCAGTAAAACTGCTCATGTGGAATCCAAATTTACATGTAGATCTCCAGTGAAACTACTCATGTGGAATCCACATTTATTTAGGCCTCCAGTTAAACTGATCAGGTGGAATACACATTTATATGTACATCTCCAGTGAAACGCCTCACATGGAATCCGCATTTACATGTAGATCTCCAGTGAAACTGCTCAAGTGGAATCTGCATTTATATGTAGATCTCCCGTGAAACTACTCATTTGAAATCCACTTTTATATACAGAACTGCACTGAAACTGCTCATGTGGTATCCACATTTATATGTAGATCTCCAGTGAAACTGCTCATGTGGAATCCGCATTCATATGTACTTCTCCAGTGAAAGTGCTCATGTGGAATCCACATTTATATATAGATCTCCAGTGAAACTGCTAATGTGGAATCTGCATTTTATGTAGATCTCCAGTGAAACTGCTCATGTGGAATCTGCATTTATATGTACTTCTCCAGTGAAATTGTTCATGTGAAATCCGCATTTATATATAGATCTCCAGTGAAACTGCTCATGTGGAATCCACATTTATCTGTAGATCTCCAGTGAAACTGCTCATGTGTAATCCACATTTATTTGTAGATCTCCAGTGAAATTGCTCATGTGGAATCCACATTAATTTGTAGATCTCCAGTGAATCTGCTTATGTGGAATCCTCATTTATATGTCGATATCTCGTGAAACTGCTCATGTGGAATCCTTATTTATATGTAGATCTCCAGTGAAACTGCTCATGTGGAATCCGCATTTATATGTAGATCTCCAGTGAAACTGCTCATGTGGAATCCGCATTTATATGTAGATCTCCAGTGAAAATGCTGATGAGGAATCCGCACTCAAATGTAGATCTCCATTGATACTGCTCATGAGGATTCCACATTTATATAGATCTCCAGTGAAACTGCTCACGTGGAATCCAAATTTACATGTAGATCTCCAGTGAAACTACTCATGTGGAATCCACATTTATTTAGGTCTCCATTTAAACTGATCATGTGGAATACACATTTATATGTACATCTCCAGTGAAACTGCTCACGTGGAATCCGCATTTACATGTAGATCTCCAGTGAAACTGCACAAGTGGAATCCGCATTTATATGTAGATCTCCCGTGAAACTAATCATTTGAAATCCACTTTTATATACAGATCTCCAGTAAATCTGCCATGTGGAATCCACATTCATATGGAATCTCCAGTGAAACTGCTCATGTGTAATCTACATTTATATGTAGATCTCCAGTGAAACTGCTCCTGTGGAATCCGCATTTACATGTGGATCTCCAGTGAAACTGCTCACATGGAATCCACATTTATATATCGATCTCCAGTGAAATTGCTCATGTGGAATCCACATTAATTTGTAGATCTCCATTGAAACTGCTCATGTGGAATCCACATTTATATGCAATCTCCAGTGAAACTGCTCATGTGGAATATTCATTTATATGTCGATATCTCTTGAAACTGCTCATGTGGAATCCTCATTTATATCTAGATCTCCAGTGAAACTGCTCATGTGGAATCCGCATTTATATGTAGATCTCCAGTGAAAATGCTCATGTGGAATCCAAATTTACATTTAGATCTCCAGTGAAACGACACATGTGGAATCCACATTTATTTAGGTATCCAATTAAACTGATCATGTGGAATCCACATTTATATGCAATCTCCAGTGAAACTGATCATGTGGAATTGACATTTTTTTGTAGTTCTCCAGTGAAACTGCTCATGTGGAATCCTCATTTATATGTAGATCTCCAGTGGAACTGCTCATGTGGAATCCGCATTTATATGAAGATCTCCAGTTAAACTGCTCACGTGGAATCCACATTTATATATAGATCTCCAGTGAAACTGCTAATGTGGAATCTGCATTTTATGTAGATCTCCAGTGAAACTTCTCATGTGGAATCTGCATTTATATGTACTTCTCCAGTGAAATTGTTCATGTGAAATCCGCATTTATATATAGATCTCCAGTGAAACTGCTCATGTGGAATCCACATTTATCTGTAGATCTCCAGTGAAACTGCTCATGTGTAATCCACATTTATTTGTAGATCTCCAGTGAAATTGCTCATGTGGAATCCACATTAATTTGTAGATCTCCAGTGAATCTGCTTACGTGGAATCCTCATTTATATGTCGATATCTCGTGAAACTGCTCATGTGGAATCCTTATTTATATGTAGATCTCCAGTGAAACTGCTCATGTGGAATCCGCATTTATATGTAGATCTCCAGTGAAACTGCTCATGTGGAATCCGCATTTATATGTAGATCTCCAGTTGAAATGCTGATGAGGAATCCGCACTCAAATGTAGATCTCCATTGATACTGCTCATGAGGATTCCACATTTATATAGATCTCCAGTGAAACTGCTCACGTGGAATCCAAATTTACATGTAGATCTCCAGTGAAACTACTCATGTGGAATCCACATTAATTTGTAGATCTCCAGTGAAATTGCTCATGTGGAATCCACATTAATTTGTAGATCTCCAGTGAAACTGCTCATGTGGAATCTGCATTTATATTTACTTCTCCAGTGAAATTGTTCATGTGGAATCTGCATTTATCTATAGATCTCCAGTGAAACTGCTCATGTGGATCCACATTTATTTGTAGATCTCCAGTGAAACTGCTCACGTGGAATCCGCATTTATATGTAGATATCCAGTGAATCTGCTATGTGGAATCCGCATTTATCTGCAGATCTCCAGTGAAACTGCTCATGTGGATTCTGCATTTACATGTAGATCTCCAGTGAAACTGCTCATGTGTAATCTGCATTTATATACAGATCTCCACTGAAACTGCTCATGTGGAATCCACATTTATATGTAGATGTCCAGTGAAACTGCTCATGTTGAATCCGCCTTCATATGTACTTCTCCAGTGAAAGTGCTAATGTGGAATCCGCATTTATCTGTAGATCTCTAGTGAAACTGCTCACGTGGAATCCACATTTATATATAGATATCCAGTAAAACTGTTCATGTGGAATCCACATTTTTATGTAGATCTCCAGTGATTCTGCTATGTTGAATCCGCATTTATATTTAGATGTACAGTGGAACTGTTTGTGTGGAATACACATTTATATGTACATCTCCAGTGAAACTGCTCATGTGTGATACACATTTATATCTACATCTGCTATAAAACTGCTCATGTGGATCCACATTAATATATAGTTGTCCAGTGAAACTGCTCATGTGGAATCCGCATTTTTATGTTGATATCATGTGAAATTGCTCATGTGGAATCTACATTTATTTGTGGAATCTCTAGTGAAACTGCTCATGTAGAATCCACATTTATATGTAGATCTCCCGTGAAACTGCTCCTTTGTAATCCCCATTTATATTTAGATCTCCAGTAAAACTGCTCATGTAGAATCCAAATTTACATGTAGATCTCCAGTGAAACTACTCATGTGGAATCCACATTTATTTAGGCCTCCAGTTAAACTGATCAGGTGGAATACACATTTATATGTACATCTCCAGTGAAACGCCTCACATGGAATCCGCATTTACATGTAGATCTCCAGTGAAACTGCTCAAGTGGAATCTGCATTTATATGTAGATCTCCCGTGAAACTACTCATTTGAAATCCACTTTTATATACAGAACTGCACTGAAACTGCTCATGTGGTATCCACATTTATATGTAGATCTCCAGTGAAACTGCTCATGTGGAATCCGCATTCATATGTACTTCTCCAGTGAAAGTGCTCATGTGTAATCCACATTTATTTGTAGATCTCCAGTGAAATTGCTCATGTGGAATCCACATTAATTTGTAGATCTCCAGTGAATCTGCTTATGTGGAATCCTCATTTATATGTCGATATCTCGTGAAACTGCTCATGTGGAATCCTTATTTATATGTAGATCTCCAGTGAAACTGCTCATGTGGAATCCGCATTTATATGTAGATCTCCAGTGAAACTGCTCATGTGGAATCCGCATTTATATGTAGATCTCCAGTGAAAATGCTGATGAGGAATCCGCACTCAAATGTAGATCTCCATTGATACTGCTCATGAGGATTCCACATTTATATAGATCTCCAGTGAAACTGCTCACGTGGAATCCAAATTTACATGTAGATCTCCAGTGAAACTACTCATGTGGAATCCACATTTATTTAGGTCTCCATTTAAACTGATCATGTGGAATACACATTTATATGTACTTCTCCAGTGAAACTGCTCACGTGGAATTCGCATTTACATGTAGATCCCCAGTGACACTGCTCAAGTGGATTCCGCATTTATATGTAGATCTCCCGTGAAACTACTCATTTGAAATCCACATTTATATACAGATCTCCACTGAAACTGCACATGTGGAATCCGCATTTATTTGTAGATCTCCTGTAAAACTGGTCATGTGGAATACTAATTTATATGTATTTCTCCAATGAAACTGCTCATGTGGAATCCGCATTTATATGTAGATCTCCAGTGAAACTGCTCATGTGGAATCCGCATTTATATGTAGATCTCCAGTGAAACTGCTCATGTGGTATCCGCATGTATATGTAGATCTCCAGTGAAATTGCTCATGTGTAAACAAGATGTTTATCGATCTCCAGTGAAACTCCTCATGTGGAATCCACATTTATATGCAATCTCCTGTGAAACTGCTCATGTGGAATCCACATTTATATGCAATCTCCATTGAAACTTCTCATTTGGAATCTGCATTTATATGTAGAATCTCCAGTGAAACTGCACATGTGGAATCCACATTTATATGTAGATTACCCGTGAAACTACTAATTTGGAATCCACATTTATTTACAGATCTCCAGTGAAACTGCTCATGTGGAATCCGCATTTATCTGCAGATCTCCAGTGAAACTTCTCATGTGTAATCCACATTTATTTGTAGATCTCCAGTGAAATTGCTCATGTGGTATCCACATTTATTTGTAGATCTCCAGTGAAATTGCTCATGTGGAATCCACATTAATTTGTAGATCTCCAGTGAAACTGCTCATGTGGAATCTGCATTTATATTTACTTCTCCAGTGAAATTGTTCATGTGGAATCTGCATTTATCTATAGATCTCCAGTGAAACTGCTCATGTGGATCCACATTTATTTGTAGATCTCCAGTGAAACTGCTCACGTGGAATCCGCATTTATATGTAGATATCCAGTGAATCTGCTATGTGGAATCCGCATTTATCTGCAGATCTCCAGTGAAACTGCTCATGTGGATTCTGCATTTACATGTAGATCTCCAGTGAAACTGCTCATGTGTAATCTGCATTTATATACAGATCTCCACTGAAACTGCTCATGTGGAATCCACATTTATATGTAGATGTCCAGTGAAACTGCTCATGTTGAATCCGCATTCATATGTACTTCTCCAGTGAAAGTGCTCATGTGGAATCCGCATTTATCTGTAGGTCTCTAGTGAAACTGCTCACGTGGAATCCACATTTATATATAGATATCCAGTAAAACTGTTCATGTGGAATCCACATTTTTATGGAGATCTCCAGTGATTCTGCTATGTTGAATCCGCATTTATATTGAGATGTACAGTGGAACTGTTCGTGTGGAATACACATTTATATGTACATCTCCAGTGAAACTGCTCATGTGTGATAGACATTTATATCTACATCTGCTATAAAACTGCTCATGTGGATCCACATTAATATATAGTTCTCCAGTGAAACTGCTCATGTGGAATCCGCATTTTTATGTTGATCTCATGTGAAATTGCTCATGTGGAATCTACATTTATTTGTGGAATCTCTAGTGAAACTGCTCATGTAGAATCCACATTTATATGTAGATCTCCCGTGAAACTGCTCCTTTGTAATCCCCATTTATATTTAGATCTCCAGTAAAACTGCTCATGTGGAATCCTGTAGATCTCCAGTGAATCTGCTTATGTGGAATCCTCATTTATATGTCGATATCTCGTGAAACTGCTCATGTGGAATCCTTATTTATATGTAGATCTCCAGTGAAACTGCTCATGTGGAATCCGCATTTATATGTAGATCTCCAGTGAAACTGCTCATGTGGAATCCGCATTTATATGTAGATCTCCAGTGAAAATGCTGATGAGGAATCCGCACTCAAATGTAGATCTCCATTGATACTGCTCATGAGGATTCCACATTTATATAGATCTCCAGTGAAACTGCTCACGTGGAATCCAAATTTACATGTAGATCTCCAGTGAAACTACTCATGTGGAATCCACATTTATTTAGGTCTCCATTTAAACTGATCATGTGGAATACACATTTATATGTACATCTCCAGTGAAACTGCTCACGTGGAATCCGCATTTACATGTAGATCTCCAGTGAAACTGCACAAGTGGAATCCGCATTTATATGTAGATCTCCCGTGAAACTAATCATTTGAAATCCACTTTTATATACAGATCTCCAGTAAATCTGCCATGTGGAATCCACATTCATATGGAATCTCCAGTGAAACTGCTCATGTGTAATCTACATTTATATGTAGATCTCCAGTGAAACTGCTCCTGTGGAATCCGCATTTACATGTGGATCTCCAGTGAAACTGCTCACATGGAATCCACATTTATATATCGATCTCCAGTGAAATTGCTCATGTGGAATCCACATTAATTTGTAGATCTCCATTGAAACTGCTCATGTGGAATCCACATTTATATGCAATCTCCAGTGAAACTGCTCATGTGGAATATTCATTTATATGTCGATATCTCTTGAAACTGCTCATGTGGAATCCTCATTTATATCTAGATCTCCAGTGAAACTGCTCATGTGGAATCCGCATTTATATGTAGATCTCCAGTGAAAATGTTCATGTGGAATCCAAATTTACATTTAGATCTCCAGTGAAACGACACATGTGGAATCCACATTTATTTAGGTATCCAATTAAACTGATCATGTGGAATCCACATTTATATGCAATCTCCAGTGAAACTGATCATGTGGAATTGACATTTTTTTGTAGTTCTCCAGTGAAACTGCTCATGTGGAATCCTCATTTATATGTAGATCTCCAGTGGAACTGCTCATGTGGAATCCGCATTTATATGAAGATCTCCAGTTAAACTGCTCACGTGGAATCCACATTTATATATAGATCTCCAGTGAAACTGCTAATGTGGAATCTGCATTTTATGTAGATCTCCAGTGAAACTTCTCATGTGGAATCTGCATTTATATGTACTTCTCCAGTGAAATTGTTCATGTGAAATCCGCATTTATATATAGATCTCCAGTGAAACTGCTCATGTGGAATCCACATTTATCTGTAGATCTCCAGTGAAACTGCTCATGTGTAATCCACATTTATTTGTAGATCTCCAGTGAAATTGCTCATGTGGAATCCACATTAATTTGTAGATCTCCAGTGAATCTGCTTACGTGGAATCCTCATTTATATGTCGATATCTCGTGAAACTGCTCATGTGGAATCCTTATTTATATGTAGATCTCCAGTGAAACTGCTCATGTGGAATCCGCATTTATATGTAGATCTCCAGTGAAACTGCTCATGTGGAATCCGCATTTATATGTAGATCTCCAGTTGAAATGCTGATGAGGAATCCGCACTCAAATGTAGATCTCCATTGATACTGCTCATGAGGATTCCACATTTATATAGATCTCCAGTGAAACTGCTCACGTGGAATCCAAATTTACATGTAGATCTCCAGTGAAACTACTCATGTGGAATCCACATTAATTTGTAGATCTCCAGTGAAATTGCTCATGTGGAATCCACATTAATTTGTAGATCTCCAGTGAAACTGCTCATGTGGAATCTGCATTTATATTTACTTCTCCAGTGAAATTGTTCATGTGGAATCTGCATTTATCTATAGATCTCCAGTGAAACTGCTCATGTGGATCCACATTTATTTGTAGATCTCCAGTGAAACTGCTCACGTGGAATCCGCATTTATATGTAGATATCCAGTGAATCTGCTATGTGGAATCCGCATTTATCTGCAGATCTCCAGTGAAACTGCTCATGTGGATTCTGCATTTACATGTAGATCTCCAGTGAAACTGCTCATGTGTAATCTGCATTTATATACAGATCTCCACTGAAACTGCTCATGTGGAATCCACATTTATATGTAGATGTCCAGTGAAACTGCTCATGTTGAATCCGCCTTCATATGTACTTCTCCAGTGAAAGTGCTAATGTGGAATCCGCATTTATCTGTAGATCTCTAGTGAAACTGCTCACGTGGAATCCACATTTATATATAGATATCCAGTAAAACTGTTCATGTGGAATCCACATTTTTATGTAGATCTCCAGTGATTCTGCTATGTTGAATCCGCATTTATATTTAGATGTACAGTGGAACTGTTTGTGTGGAATACACATTTATATGTACATCTCCAGTGAAACTGCTCATGTGTGATACACATTTATATCTACATCTGCTATAAAACTGCTCATGTGGATCCACATTAATATATAGTTGTCCAGTGAAACTGCTCATGTGGAATCCGCATTTTTATGTTGATATCATGTGAAATTGCTCATGTGGAATCTACATTTATTTGTGGAATCTCTAGTGAAACTGCTCATGTAGAATCCACATTTATATGTAGATCTCCCGTGAAACTGCTCCTTTGTAATCCCCATTTATATTTAGATCTCCAGTAAAACTGCTCATGTAGAATCCAAATTTACATGTAGATCTCCAGTGAAACTACTCATGTGGAATCCACATTTATTTAGGCCTCCAGTTAAACTGATCAGGTGGAATACACATTTATATGTACATCTCCAGTGAAACGCCTCACATGGAATCCGCATTTACATGTAGATCTCCAGTGAAACTGCTCAAGTGGAATCTGCATTTATATGTAGATCTCCCGTGAAACTACTCATTTGAAATCCACTTTTATATACAGAACTGCACTGAAACTGCTCATGTGGTATCCACATTTATATGTAGATCTCCAGTGAAACTGCTCATGTGGAATCCGCATTCATATGTACTTCTCCAGTGAAAGTGCTCATGTGTAATCCACATTTATTTGTAGATCTCCAGTGAAATTGCTCATGTGGAATCCACATTAATTTGTAGATCTCCAGTGAATCTGCTTATGTGGAATCCTCATTTATATGTCGATATCTCGTGAAACTGCTAATGTGGAATCCTTATTTATATGTAGATCTCCAGTGAAACTGCTCATGTGGAATCCGCATTTATATGTAGATCTCCAGTGAAACTGCTCATGTGGAATCCGCATTTATATGTAGATCTCCAGTGAAAATGCTGATGAGGAATCCGCACTCAAATGTAGATCTCCATTGATACTGCTCATGAGGATTCCACATTTATATAGATCTCCAGTGAAACTGCTCACGTGGAATCCAAATTTACATGTAGATCTCCAGTGAAACTACTCATGTGGAATCCACATTTATTTAGGTCTCCATTTAAACTGATCATGTGGAATACACATTTATATGTACTTCTCCAGTGAAACTGCTCACGTGGAATTCGCATTTACATGTAGATCCCCAGTGACACTGCTCAAGTGGATTCCGCATTTATATGTAGATCTCCCGTGAAACTACTCATTTGAAATCCACATTTATATACAGATCTCCACTGAAACTGCACATGTGGAATCCGCATTTATTTGTAGATCTCCTGTAAAACTGGTCATGTGGAATACTAATTTATATGTATTTCTCCAATGAAACTGCTCATGTGGAATCCGCATTTATATGTAGATCTCCAGTGAAACTGCTCATGTGGAATCCGCATTTATATGTAGATCTCCAGTGAAACTGCTCATGTGGTATCCGCATGTATATGTAGATCTCCAGTGAAATTGCTCATGTGTAAACAAGATGTTTATCGATCTCCAGTGAAACTCCTCATGTGGAATCCACATTTATATGCAATCTCCTGTGAAACTGCTCATGTGGAATACACATTTATATGCAATCTCCATTGAAACTGCTCACGTGGAATCCGCATTTACATGTAGATCTCCAGTGAAACTGCACAAGTGGAATCCGCATTTATATGTAGATCTCCCGTGAAACTAATCATTTGAAATCCACTTTTATATACAGATCTCCAGTAAATCTGCCATGTGGAATCCACATTCATATGGAATCTCCAGTGAAACTGCTCATGTGTAATCTACATTTATATGTAGATCTCCAGTGAAACTGCTCCTGTGGAATCCGCATTTACATGTGGATCTCCAGTGAAACTGCTCACATGGAATCCACATTTATATATAGATCTCCAGTGAAATTGCTCATGTGGAATCCACATTAATTTGTAGATCTCCATTGAAACTGCTCATGTGGAATCCACATTTATATGCAATCTCCAGTGAAACTGCTCATGTGGAATATTCATTTATATGTCGATATCTCTTGAAACTGCTCATGTGGAATCCTCATTTATATCTAGATCTCCAGTGAAACTGCTCATGTGGAATCCGCATTTATATGTAGATCTCCAGTGAAAATGCTCATGTGGAATCCAAATTTACATTTAGATCTCCAGTGAAACGACACATGTGGAATCCACATTTATTTAGGTATCCAATTAAACTGATCATGTGGAATCCACATTTATATGCAATCTCCAGTGAAACTGATCATGTGGAATTGACATTTTTTTGTAGTTCTCCAGTGAAACTGCTCACGTGGAATCCAAATTTACATGTAGATCTCCAGTGAAACTACTCATGTGGAATCCACATTTATTTAGGTCTCCATTTAAACTGATCATGTGGAATACACATTTATATGTACATCTCCAGTGAAACTTCTCATGTGGAATCTGCATTTATATGTACTTCTCCAGTGAAATTGTTCATGTGAAATCCGCATTTATATATAGATCTCCAGTGAAACTGCTCATGTGGAATCCACATTTATCTGTAGATCTCCAGTGAAACTGCTCATGTGTAATCCACATTTATTTGTAGATCTCCAGTGAAATTGCTCATGTGGAATCCACATTAATTTGTAGATCTCCAGTGAATCTGCTTACGTGGAATCCTCATTTATATGTCGATATCTCGTGAAACTGCTCATGTGGAATCCTTATTTATATGTAGATCTCCAGTGAAACTGCTCATGTGGAATCCGCATTTATATGTAGATCTCCAGTGAAACTGCTCATGTGGAATCCGCATTTATATGTAGATCTCCAGTTGAAATGCTGATGAGGAATCCGCACTCAAATGTAGATCTCCATTGATACTGCTCATGAGGATTCCACATTTATATAGATCTCCAGTGAAACTGCTCACGTGGAATCCAAATTTACATGTAGATCTCCAGTGAAACTACTCATGTGGAATCCACATTAATTTGTAGATCTCCAGTGAAATTGCTCATGTGGAATCCACATTAATTTGTAGATCTCCAGTGAAACTGCTCATGTGGAATCTGCATTTATATTTACTTCTCCAGTGAAATTGTTCATGTGGAATCTGCATTTATCTATAGATCTCCAGTGAAACTGCTCATGTGGATCCACATTTATTTGTAGATCTCCAGTGAAACTGCTCACGTGGAATCCGCATTTATATGTAGATCTCCAGTGAAAATGCTGATGAGGAATCCGCACTCAAATGTAGATCTCCATTGATACTGCTCATGAGGATTCCACATTTATATAGATCTCCAGTGAAACTGCTCACGTGGAATCCAAATTTACATGTAGATCTCCAGTGAAACTACTCATGTGGAATCCACATTTATTTAGGTCTCCATTTAAACTGATCATGTGGAATACACATTTATATGTACATCTCCAGTGAAACTGCTCACGTGGAATCCGCATTTACATGTAGATCTCCAGTGAAACTGCACAAGTGGAATCCGCATTTATATGTAGATCTCCCGTGAAACTAATCATTTGAAATCCACTTTTATATACAGATCTCCAGTAAATCTGCCATGTGGAATCCACATTCATATGGAATCTCCAGTGAAACTGCTCATGTGTAATCTACATTTATATGTAGATCTCCAGTGAAACTGCTCCTGTGGAATCCGCATTTACATGTGGATCTCCAGTGAAACTGATCACATGGAATCCACATTTATATATAGATCTCCAGTGAAATTGCTCATGTGGAATCCACATTAATTTGTAGATCTCCATTGAAACTGCTCATGTGGAATCCACATTTATATGCAATCTCCAGTGAAACTGCTCATGTGGAATATTCATTTATATGTCGATATCTCGTGAAACTGCTCATGTGGAATCCTCATTTATATCTAGATCTCCAGTGAAACTGCTCATGTGGAATCCGCATTTATATGTAGATCTCCAGTGAAAATGCTCATGTGGAATCCAAATTTACATTTAGATCTCCAGTGAAACGACACATGTGGAATCCACATTTATTTAGGTATCCAATTAAACTGATCATGTGGAATCCACATTTATATGCAATCTCCAGTGAAACTGATCATGTGGAATTGACATTTTTTTGTAGTTCTCCAGTGAAACTGCTCATGTGGAATCCTCATTTATATGTAGATCTCCAGTGGAACTGCTCATGTGGAATCCGCATTTATATGAAGATCTCCAGTTAAACTGCTCACGTGGAATCCACATTTATATATAGATCTCCAGTGAAACTGCTAATGTGGAATCTGCATTTTATGTAGATCTCCAGTGAAACTTCTCATGTGGAATCTGCATTTATATGTACTTCTCCAGTGAAATTGTTCATGTGAAATCCGCATTTATATATAGATCTCCAGTGAAACTGCTCATGTGGAATCCACATTTATCTGTAGATCTCCAGTGAAACTGCTCATGTGTAATCCACATTTATTTGTAGATCTCCAGTGAAATTGCTCATGTGGAATCCACATTAATTTGTAGATCTCCAGTGAATCTGCTTACGTGGAATCCTCATTTATATGTCGATATCTCGTGAAACTGCTCATGTGGAATCCTTATTTATATGTAGATCTCCAGTGAAACTGCTCATGTGGAATCCGCATTTATATGTAGATCTCCAGTGAAACTGCTCATGTGGAATCCGCATTTATATGTAGATCTCCAGTTGAAATGCTGATGAGGAATCCGCACTCAAATGTAGATCTCCATTGATACTGCTCATGAGGATTCCACATTTATATAGATCTCCAGTGAAACTGCTCACGTGGAATCCAAATTTACATGTAGATCTCCAGTGAAACTACTCATGTGGAATCCACATTAATTTGTAGATCTCCAGTGAAATTGCTCATGTGGAATCCACATTAATTTGTAGATCTCCAGTGAAACTGCTCATGTGGAATCTGCATTTATATTTACTTCTCCAGTGAAATTGTTCATGTGGAATCTGCATTTATCTATAGATCTCCAGTGAAACTGCTCATGTGGATCCACATTTATTTGTAGATCTCCAGTGAAACTGCTCACGTGGAATCCGCATTTATATGTAGATCTCCAGTGAAAATGCTGATGAGGAATCCGCACTCAAATGTAGATCTCCATTGATACTGCTCATGAGGATTCCACATTTATATAGATCTCCAGTGAAACTGCTCACGTGGAATCCAAATTTACATGTAGATCTCCAGTGAAACTACTCATGTGGAATCCACATTTATTTAGGTCTCCATTTAAACTGATCATGTGGAATACACATTTATATGTACATCTCCAGTGAAACTGCTCACGTGGAATCCGCATTTACATGTAGATCTCCAGTGAAACTGCACAAGTGGAATCCGCATTTATATGTAGATCTCCCGTGAAACTAATCATTTGAAATCCACTTTTATATACAGATCTCCAGTAAATCTGCCATGTGGAATCCACATTCATATGGAATCTCCAGTGAAACTGCTCATGTGTAATCTACATTTATATGTAGATCTCCAGTGAAACTGCTCCTGTGGAATCCGCATTTACATGTGGATCTCCAGTGAAACTGATCACATGGAATCCACATTTATATATAGATCTCCAGTGAAATTGCTCATGTGGAATCCACATTAATTTGTAGATCTCCATTGAAACTGCTCATGTGGAATCCACATTTATATGCAATCTCCAGTGAAACTGCTCATGTGGAATATTCATTTATATGTCGATATCTCGTGAAACTGCTCATGTGGAATCCTCATTTATATCTAGATCTCCAGTGAAACTGCTCATGTGGAATCCGCATTTATATGTAGATCTCCAGTGAAAATGCTCATGTGGAATCCAAATTTACATTTAGATCTCCAGTGAAACGACACATGTGGAATCCACATTTATTTAGGTATCCAATTAAACTGATCATGTGGAATCCACATTTATATGCAATCTCCAGTGAAACTGATCATGTGGAATTGACATTTTTTTGTAGTTCTCCAGTGAAACTGCTCATGTGGAATCCTCATTTATATGTAGATCTCCAGTGGAACTGCTCATGTGGAATCCGCATTTATATGAAGATCTCCAGTTAAACTGCTCACGTGGAATCCACATTTATATATAGATCTCCAGTGAAACTGCTAATGTGGAATCTGCATTTTATGTAGATCTCCAGTGAAACTTCTCATGTGGAATCTGCATTTATATGTACTTCTCCAGTGAAATTGTTCATGTGAAATCCGCATTTATATATAGATCTCCAGTGAAACTGCTCATGTGGAATCCACATTTATCTGTAGATCTCCAGTGAAACTGCTCATGTGTAATCCACATTTATTTGTAGATCTCCAGTGAAATTGCTCATGTGGAATCCACATTAATTTGTAGATCTCCAGTGAATCTGCTTACGTGGAATCCTCATTTATATGTCGATATCTCGTGAAACTGCTCATGTGGAATCCTTATTTATATGTAGATCTCCAGTGAAACTGCTCATGTGGAATCCGCATTTATATGTAGATCTCCAGTGAAACTGCTCATGTGGAATCCGCATTTATATGTAGATCTCCAGTTGAAATGCTGATGAGGAATCCGCACTCAAATGTAGATCTCCATTGATACTGCTCATGAGGATTCCACATTTATATAGATCTCCAGTGAAACTGCTCACGTGGAATCCAAATTTACATGTAGATCTCCAGTGAAACTACTCATGTGGAATCCACATTAATTTGTAGATCTCCAGTGAAATTGCTCATGTGGAATCCACATTAATTTGTAGATCTCCAGTGAAACTGCTCATGTGGAATCTGCATTTATATTTACTTCTCCAGTGAAATTGTTCATGTGGAATCTGCATTTATCTATAGATCTCCAGTGAAACTGCTCATGTGGATCCACATTTATTTGTAGATCTCCAGTGAAACTGCTCACGTGGAATCCGCATTTATATGTAGATATCCAGTGAATCTGCTATGTGGAATCCGCATTTATCTGCAGATCTCCAGTGAAACTGCTCATGTGGATTCTGCATTTACATGTAGATCTCCAGTGAAACTGCTCATGTGTAATCTGCATTTATATACAGATCTCCACTGAAACTGCTCATGTGGAATCCACATTTATATGTAGATGTCCAGTGAAACTGCTCATGTTGAATCCGCCTTCATATGTACTTCTCCAGTGAAAGTGCTAATGTGGAATCCGCATTTATCTGTAGATCTCTAGTGAAACTGCTCACGTGGAATCCACATTTATATATAGATATCCAGTAAAACTGTTCATGTGGAATCCACATTTTTATGTAGATCTCCAGTGATTCTGCTATGTTGAATCCGCATTTATATTTAGATGTACAGTGGAACTGTTTGTGTGGAATACACATTTATATGTACATCTCCAGTGAAACTGCTCATGTGTGATACACATTTATATCTACATCTGCTATAAAACTGCTCATGTGGATCCACATTAATATATAGTTCTCCAGTGAAACTGCTCATGTGGAATCCGCATTTTTATGTTGATATCATGTGAAATTGCTCATGTGGAATCTACATTTATTTGTGGAATCTCTAGTGAAACTGCTCATGTAGAATCCACATTTATATGTAGATCTCCCGTGAAACTGCTCCTTTGTAATCCCCATTTATATTTAGATCTCCAGTAAAACTGCTCATGTGGAATCCAAATTTACATGTAGATCTCCAGTGAAACTACTCATGTGGAATCCACATTTATTTAGGCCTCCAGTTAAACTGATCAGGTGGAATACACATTTATATGTACATCTCCAGTGAAACGCCTCACATGGAATCCGCATTTACATGTAGATCTCCAGTGAAACTGCTCAAGTGGAATCTGCATTTATATGTAGATCTCCCGTGAAACTACTCATTTGAAATCCACTTTTATATACAGAACTGCACTGAAACTGCTCATGTGGTATCCACATTTATATGTAGATCTCCAGTGAAACTGCTCATGTGGAATCCGCATTCATATGTACTTCTCCAGTGAAAGTGCTCATGTGGAATCCACATTTATATATAGATCTCCAGTGAAACTGCTAATGTGGAATCTGCATTTTATGTAGATCTCCAGTGAAACTGCTCATGTGGAATCTGCATTTATATGTACTTCTCCAGTGAAATTGTTCATGTGAAATCCGCATTTATATATAGATCTCCAGTGAAACTGCTCATGTGGAATCCACATTTATCTGTAGATCTCCAGTGAAACTGCTCATGTGTAATCCACATTTATTTGTAGATCTCCAGTGAAATTGCTCATGTGGAATCCACATTAATTTGTAGATCTCCAGTGAATCTGCTTATGTGGAATCCTCATTTATATGTCGATATCTCGTGAAACTGCTCATGTGGAATCCTTATTTATATGTAGATCTCCAGTGAAACTGCTCATGTGGAATCCGCATTTATATGTAGATCTCCAGTGAAACTGCTCATGTGGAATCCGCATTTATATGTAGATCTCCAGTGAAAATGCTGATGAGGAATCCGCACTCAAATGTAGATCTCCATTGATACTGCTCATGAGGATTCCACATTTATATAGATCTCCAGTGAAACTGCTCACGTGGAATCCAAATTTACATGTAGATCTCCAGTGAAACTACTCATGTGGAATCCACATTTATTTAGGTCTCCATTTAAACTGATCATGTGGAATACACATTTATATGTACATCTCCAGTGAAACTGCTCACGTGGAATCCGCATTTACATGTAGATCTCCAGTGAAACTGCACAAGTGGAATCCGCATTTATATGTAGATCTCCCGTGAAACTAATCATTTGAAATCCACTTTTATATACAGATCTCCAGTAAATCTGCCATGTGGAATCCACATTCATATGGAATCTCCAGTGAAACTGCTCATGTGTAATCTACATTTATATGTAGATCTCCAGTGAAACTGCTCCTGTGGAATCCGCATTTACATGTGGATCTCCAGTGAAACTGCTCACATGGAATCCACATTTATATATAGATCTCCAGTGAAGTTGCTCATGTGGAATCCACATTAATTTGTAGATCTCCATTGAAACTGCTCATGTGGAATCCACATTTATATGCAATCTCCAGTGAAACTGTTCATGTGGAATATTCATTTATATGTCGATATCTCGTGAAACTGCTCATGTGGAATCCTCATTTATATCTAGATCTCCAGTGAAACTGCTCATGTGGAATCCGCATTTATATGTAGATCTCCAGTGAAAATGCTCATGTGGAATCCACATTTTTATCTAGATCGCCCGTGAAACTGCTATGTGGAATTCGCATTTATATGTAGATCTCCAGTGAAACTTCTCATGTGGAATCCAAATTTACATTTAGATCTCCAGTGAAACGACACATGTGGAATCCACATTTATTTAGGTATCCAATTAAACTGATCATGTGGAATCCACATTTATATGCAATCTCCAGTGAAACTGATCATGTGGAATTGACATTTTTTTGTAGTTCTCCAGTGAAACTGCTCATGTGGAATCCTCATTTATATGTAGATCTCCAGTGGAACTGCTCATGTGGAATCCGCATTTATATGAAGATCTCCAGTTAAACTGCTCACGTGGAATCCACATTTATATATAGATCTCCAGTGAAACTGCTAATGTGGAATCTGCATTTTATGTAGATCTCCAGTGAAACTTCTCATGTGGAATCTGCATTTATATGTACTTCTCCAGTGAAATTGTTCATGTGAAATCCGCATTTATATATAGATCTCCAGTGAAACTGCTCATGTGGAATCCACATTTATCTGTAGATCTCCAGTGAAACTGCTCATGTGTAATCCACATTTATTTGTAGATCTCCAGTGAAATTGCTCATGTGGAATCCACATTAATTTGTAGATCTCCAGTGAATCTGCTTATGTGGAATCCTCATTTATATGTCGATATCTCGTGAAACTGCTCATGTGGAATCCTTATTTATATGTAGATCTCCAGTGAAACTGCTCATGTGGAATCCGCATTTATATGTTGATCTCCAGTGAAACTGCTCATGTGGAATCCGCATTTATATGTAGATCTCCAGTTGAAATGCTGATGAGGAATCCGCACTCAAATGTAGATCTCCATTGATACTGCTCATGAGGATTCCACATTTATATAGATCTCCAGTGAAACTGCTCACGTGGAATCCAAATTTACATGTAGATCTCCAGTGAAACTACTCATGTGGAATCCACATTTATTTAGGTCTCCAGTTAAACTGATCATGTGGAATACACATTTATATGTACATCTCCAGTGAAACTGCTCACGTGGAATCCGCATTTACATGTAGATCTCCAGTGAAACTGCACAAGTGGAATCCGCATTTATATGTAGATCTCCTGTGAAACTAATCATTTGAAATCCACTTTTATATACAGATCTCCACTGAAACTGCTCATGTGGTATCCACATTTATATGAAGATCTCCAGTGAAACTGCTTATGTGGAATCCGCATTTATCTGTAGATCTCCAGTGAAACTGCTCACGTGGAATCAGCATTTACATGTAGATCTCTAGTGAATCTGCTCACGTGGACTCCACATTTATATATAGATGTCCAGTGAAACTGTTCATGTGGAATCCACATTTTTATGTAGATCTCCAGTAAATCTGCCATGTGGAATCCACATTCATATGGAATCTCCAGTGAAACTGCTCATGTGTAATCTACATTTATATGTAGATCTCCAGTGAAACTGCTCCTGTGGAATCCGCATTTACATGTGGATCTCCAGTGAAACTGCTCACATGGAATCCACATTTATATATAGATCTCCAGTGAAATTGCTCATGTGGAATCCACATTAATTTGTAGATCTCCATTGAAACTGCTCATGTGGAATCCACATTTATATGCAATCTCCAGTGAAACTGCTCATGTGGAATATTCATTTATATGTCGATATCTCGTGAAACTGCTCATGTGGAATCGTCATTTATATCTAGATCTCCAGTGAAACTGCTCATGTGGAATCCGCATTTATATGTAGATCTCCAGTGAAAATGCTCATGTGGAATCCACAATATTATCTAGATCGCCCGTGAAACTGCTATGTGGAATCCGCATTTATATGTAGATCTCCAGTGAAACTTCTCATGTGGAATCCAAATTTACATGTAGATCTCCAGTGAAACTACACATGTGGAATCCACATTTATTTAGGTATCCAGTTAAACTGATCATGTGGAATCCACATTTATATGCAATCTCCAGTGAAACTGATCATGTGGAATTGACATTTTTTTGTAGTTCTCCAGTGAAACTGCTCATGTGGAATCCTCATTTATATGTAGATCTCCAGTGGAACTGCTCATGTGGAATCCGCATTTATATGAAAATCTCCAGTTAAACTGCTCACGTGGAATCCACATTTATATATAGATATCCAGTGAAACTGTTCTTCTGGAATCCACATTTTTATGTAGATCTCCAGTGATTCTGCTATGTGGAATCCGCATTTATATTTAGATGTCCAGTGAAACTGCTCGTGTGTGATACACATTTATATCTACATCTCCTATAAAACTGCTCATGTGGATCCACATTAATATATAGTTCTCCAGTGAAACTGCTCATGTGGAATCCGCATTTTTATGTAGATCTCCTGTGAAATTGCTCATGTGGAATCCACATTTATTTGTGGAATCTCTAGTGAAACTGCTCATGTGTAATCCGCATTTATATTTAGATCTCCAGTAAAACTGCTCATGTGGAATCCAAATTTACATGTAGATCTCCAGTGAAACTACTCATGTGGAATCCTGTAGATCTCCAGTGAATCTGCTATGTGTAATCCAGATTTATATGTAGATCTCCAGTGAAACTGCTCACGTGGAATCCTCATTTATATGTAGATCTCCAGTGGAACTGCTAATGTGGAATCCACATTTATATGTAGAATTCCTGTGAAACTGCTTATGTGGACTGCACATTTATATGTAGAATTCCTGTGAAACTACTCATGTGGACTCCACATTTATATGTAGATCTCCAGTGAAACTGCTCATGTGGAATCCGCATTTATATGTAGATCTCCAGTGAAACTGCTCATGTGGTATCCGCATTTATATGTAGATCTCCAGTGAAATTGCTCATGTGTAAACAAGATGTTTATCGATCAACAGTGAAACTCCTCATGTGGAATCCACATTTATATGCAATCTCCTGTGAAACTGCTCATGTGGAATCCACATTTATATGCAATCTCCATTGAAACTTCTCATGTGGAATCTGCATTTATATGTAGAATCTCCAGTGAAACTGCACATGTGGAATCCACATTTATATGCAGATTACCCGTGAAACTACTAATTTGGAATCCACTTTTATGTACAGATCTCCAGTGAAACTGCTCATGTGGAATCCGCATTTATATATAGATCTCCAATGAAACTGCTCATGTGGAATCCGCATTTTTATGTAGATTCCCCGTGAAACTACTAATTTGGAATCCGCATTTATATGTAGATATCCAGTCAAACTGCTCATGTGGAACCCACATTTATATATAGATCTCCAGTGAAACTGCTCATGTAGAATCCTCATTTATATGTACATCTCCAGTGAAAGTGCTCATGTGGAATCCACATTTATATGTATTTCTCCAATGAAACTGCTCATGTGGAATCCGCATTTATATATAGATCTCCAGTGAAATTGCTCATGTGTAATCAAGATGTTTATCGATCTCCAGTGAAACTCCTCATGTGGAATCCACATTTATATGCAATCTCCAGTGAAACTGCTCATGTGGAATCCACATTTATATGCAATCTCCAGTGAAACTGCTCATGTGGAATCTGCATTTATATGTAGAATCTCCAGTGAAACTGCACATGTGGAATCCACATTAATTTGTAGATCTCCAGGTAATCTTCTCACGTGGACTCCATATTTATATATAGATATCCAGTGAAACTGTTCATGATGAATCCACATTTTTATGTAGATCTCCAGTGAATCTGCCATGTGGAATCCGCATTTATATGTAGATCTCCAGTGAAACTGGACATGTGGAATCCGCATTTACATGTAGATCTCCAGTGAAACTGCTCACGTGGACTCCACATTTATATATAGATGTCCAGTGAAACTGTTCTTGTTGAATCCACATTTACATGTAGATCTCCAGTGAATCTGCTATGTGCAATCCACATTTATATGTAGATCTCCAGTGAAACTGCTCATGTGGAATCTGCATTTATATGTAGATCTCAAGTGAAACTGCACATGTGGAATCCGCAATTATATGTAGAACGTCCAGTGAAACTGCTCATGTGCAATCCACATTCATATGTAGATCTCAAGTTCAACTGCTCATGTGGATTCCACATTTATATATAGATCTCCAGTGATAATGCTCATGAGGAATCCACATTTATATGTAGATCTCCAGTGAAATTGCTCCTGTGGAATCCTCATTTACATGTAGATCTCCAGTGAATCTGCCATGTGGAATCTGCATTTATATGTAGATCTCCAGTGAAACTGCACATGTGGAATCCGCATTTACATGTAGATCTCCAGTGAAAGTGCTCACGTGGACTCCACATTTATATATAGATGTCCAGTGAAACTGTTCTGGTGGAATCCAAATTTACATGTAGATCTCCAGTGAATCTGCTATGTGCAATCCAGATTTATATGTAGATCTCCAGTGAAACTGCTCATGTGGAATCCGCATTATTATGTAGATTTCAAGTGAAACTGCTCATGTGGAATCCACATTTATATGTAGATCAGTGAAACTGCTCATGTGGAATCCACATTTATATATAGATCTCCAGTGATAATGCTCATGTGGAATCCGCATTTACATGTAGATCTCCAGTGAAACTGCTCACGTGGACTCCACATTTATATATGGATGTCCAGTGAAACTGTTCTTCTGGAATCCACATTTACATTTAGATCTCAAGTGAAACTCATGTGGAATCCACATTTATATTGATCTCCTGTGAAACAGCTCATGTGGAATCCACATTTGTATGTAGATCTCCAGTAAAACTGCTCATGTGGAATCCACATTTATATGTAGATGTCCCGTGAAACTACTCATGTGGAATTCGCATTTATATGTAGATCTCCAGTGAAACAGCTCATGTGGAATCCACATTTATATGGAGATCTCCAGTGAAAATGCTCATGTGGAATCCACATTTATATGTCGATCTCGATTGAAACTGCTTCTGTGGAATCCATATTTACATGTACATAATCAGTCAAACTGCTCATGTGGAATCCGCATTTATATGTAGATCACCCGTGAAAATGCTCATGTGGAATCCACATTTATAAGTAGATCTCCAGTGAAACTGCTCATGTGGAATCCACATTTATATGTGGATCTCCAGTGAAACTGCTATGTGGAACCTGCATTTATATGTAGATCTCCAGTGAAACTGCTCATGTGGAATCCACATTTATATGTCGATCTACATTGAAACTGCTTATGTGGAATCCACATTTATATGTCCATCTTCAGTCAAACTGCTCATGTGGAATCCACATTTATCTGTAGATCTCCTGAGAAAATGCTCATGTGGAATACACATTTATAAGTTTATCTCCCGTGAAACTGTTTATGTGGAATCTACATTTATATGCAATCTCCAGAGAAACTGCTCATGTGGAATCCACATTTATATGTAGATCTCCCGTGAAACTGCTCATTTGGACTCATCATTTATAGGTAGATCTTCAGTCAAACTGCTCATGTGGATTCTGCATTTATATGTAGATCACCAGTGAAGCTGTCCATGTGGAATCCACATTTATATGTGGATCTCCAGTGAAACTGCAATGTGAAATCCGCATTTATATGTAGATCTCCAGCGAAACTGCTCATGTGGAATCCACATTTATATGTAGATCTCCAGTGAAACATCTCATGTGGAATCCGCATTTATCTGTAGATCCCCCGTGAAAATGCTCATGTGGAATCCACATTTATAAGTAGATCTCCAGTGAAACTGCTCATGTGGAATCCACATTTATATGTGGATCTCCAGTGAAACTGCTATGTGGAATCCGCATTTATATGTAGATCTCCAGTGAAACGGCTCATGTGGAATCCAAATTTATATGTAGGTCTCCAGTGAAACTGCTCATGTGGAATCCACACTTTTATGCAATCTTCATTGACACTGCTCATGTGGAATCCACATTTATATGTCGATCTACATTGAAACTGCTTATGTGGAATCCACATTTATATGTCCATCTTCAGTCAAACTGCTCATGTGGAATCCGCATTTATCTGTAGATCTCCTGAGAAAATGCTCATGTGGAATACACTTTTATAAGTAGATCTCCCGTGAAACTGTTCATGTGGAATCTACATTTATATGCAATCTCCAGTGAAACTGCTCACATAGATCCGCATGTATATATAGATCTCCAGTGAAACTGCTCATGTGGAATCGTCATTTATATGTACATCACCAGTGAAAGTGCTCATGTGGAATCCACATTTATATGTATTTCTCCAATGAAACTGCTCATGTGGAATCCGCATTTATATGTAGATCTCCCGTGAAATTGCTCATGTGGAATCCTCATTTATAAGTAGATCTTCAGTCGAACTGCTCATGTGGAATCCAATTTTATATGTGCATCTACAGTGAAAGTGCTCATGTGGAATCCACATTTATATATAGATCTCCAGTGAAACTGCTCATGTGGATTCCGCATTTACATGTAGATCTTCAGTGAAACTGATCATGTGGAATCCACATTTATATTTAGATCTCAAGTGAAACTGCTCATGTGGAATCCACATTTATGTTGATCTCTTGTGAAACTGCTCATGTGGAATCCACATTTGTATGTAGATCTCCAGTAAAACTGCTCATGTGGAATCCACATTTATGTGTAGATCTCCCGTGAAACTGCTCATGTGGAATCCACATTTGTATGTACATCTCCAGTAAAACTGCTCATGTGGAATCCACATTTATATGTAGATCTCCCGTGAAAATGCTCATGTGGAATCCACATTTATATGTCGATCTCCATTGAAACTGCTCATGTGGAATCCACATTTATATGTATTTCTCCAGTGAAATTGTTTATGTGGAATCCGCATTTATATGTAGATCTCCAGTGAAACTGCTCATGTGGAAACCGAATTTATGCGTAGATCTCCAGTGAAACTTCTCATGTGGAATCCGCATTTATATTTAGATCTCAAGTAAAACTGCTCATGTGGAATCCGCAATTATATGTAGAATGTCCAGTGAAACTGCTCATGTGTAATCCGTAATTATATGTAGAATGTCCAGTGAAAGTGCTCATGTGGAATCCACATTTATATATAGATCTCCAGTGAAACTGCTCATGTGGATTCCGCATTTACATGTAGATCTTCAGTGAAACTGCTCATGTGGAATCCACATTTATATGTAGATCTCCTGTGAAACTGCTCATGTGGAATCCTCATTTATAAGTAGATCTTCAGTCAAACTGCTCATGTGGAATCCGCATTTATCTGTAGATCTCCTGAGAAAATGCTCATGTGGAATACACTTTTATAAGTAGATCTCCCGTGAAACTGTTCATGTGGAATCTACATTTATATGCAATCTCCAGTGAAACTGCTCACATAGATCCGCATGTATATATAGATCTCCAGTGAAACTGCTCATGTGGAATCGTCATTTATATGTACATCACCAGTGAAAGTGCTCATGTGGAATCCACATTTATATGTATTTCTCCAATGAAACTGCTCATGTGGAATCCGCATTTATATGTAGATCTCCCGTGAAATTGCTCATGTGGAATCCTCATTTATAAGTAGATCTTCAGTCGAACTGCTCATGTGGAATCCAATTTTATATGTGCATCTACAGTGAAAGTGCTCATGTGGAATCCACATTTATATATAGATCTCCAGTGAAACTGCTCATGTGGATTCCGCATTTACATGTAGATCTTCAGTGAAACTGATCATGTGGAATCCACATTTATATTTAGATCTCAAGTGAAACTGCTCATGTGGAATCCACATTTATGTTGATCTCTTGTGAAACTGCTCATGTGGAATCCACATTTGTATGTAGATCTCCAGTAAAACTGCTCATGTGGAATCCACATTTATGTGTAGATCTCCCGTGAAACTGCTCATGTGGAATCCACATTTGTATGTACATCTCCAGTAAAACTGCTCATGTGGAATCCACATTTATATGTAGATCTCCCGTGAAAATGCTCATGTGGAATCCACATTTATATGTCGATCTCCATTGAAACTGCTCATGTGGAATCCACATTTATATGTATTTCTCCAGTGAAATTGTTTATGTGGAATCCGCATTTATATGTAGATCTCCAGTGAAACTGCTCATGTGGAAACCGAATTTATGCGTAGATCTCCAGTGAAACTTCTCATGTGGAATCCGCATTTATATTTAGATCTCAAGTGAAACTGCTCATGTGGAATCCGCAATTATATGTAGAATGTCCAGTGAAACTGCTCATGTGTAATCCGTAATTATATGTAGAATGTCCAGTGAAAGTGCTCATGTGGAATCCACATTTATATATAGATCTCCAGTGAAACTGCTCATGTGGATTCCGCATTTACATGTAGATCTTCAGTGAAACTGCTCATGTGGAATCCACATTTATATGTAGATCTCCTGTGAAACTGCTCATGTGGAATCCTCATTTATAAGTAGATCTTCAGTCAAACTGCTCATGTGGAATCCAATTTTATATGTGCATCTCCAGTGAAACTGCTCATGTAGAATCCTCATTTATATGTACATCTCCAGTGAAAGTGCTCATGTGGAATCCACATTTATATGTATTTCTCCAATGAAACTGCTCATGTGGAATCCGCATTTATATGTAGATCTCCAGTGAAATTGCTCATGTGTAATCAAGATGTTTATCGATCTCCAGTGAAACTCCTCATGTGGAATCCACATTTATATGCAATCTCCAGTGAAACTGCTCATGTGGAATCCACATTTATATGCAATCTCCAGTGAAACTGCTCATGTGGAATCTGCATTTATATGTAGAATCTCCAGTGAAACTGCACATGTGGAATCCACATTAATTTGTAGATCTCCAGGTAATCTCCTCACGTGGACTCCATATTTATATATAGATATCCAGTGAAACTGTTCATGATGAATCCACATTTTTATGTAGATCTCCAGTGAATCTGCCATGTGGAATCTGCATTTATATGTAGATCTCCAGTGAAACTGCACATGTGGAATCCGCATTTACATGTAGATCTCCAGTGAAACTGCTCACGTGGACTCCACATTTATATATAGATGTCCAGTGAAACTGTTCTGGTGGAATCCAAATTTACATGTAGATCTCCAGTGAATCTGCTATGTGCAATCCAGATTTATATGTAGATCTCCAGTGAAACTGCTCATGTGGAATCCGCATTATTATGTAGATTTCAAGTGAAACTGCTCATGTGGAATCCACATTTATATGTAGATCAGTGAAACTGCTCATGTGGAATCCACATTTATATATAGATCTCCAGTGATAATGCTCATGTGGAATCCACATTTATATGTAGATTACCCGTAAAACTACTAATTTGGAATCCACATTTATGTAAAGATCTCCAGTGAAACTGCTCATGTGGAATCCGCATTTATATATAGATCTCCAGTGAAACTGCTCATGTGGAATCCGCATTTTTATGTAGATTACCCGTGAAACTACTAATTTGGAATCCGCATTTATATGTAGATCTCCAGTCAAACTGCTCATGTGGAATCCACAATTATATGTTGAATGTCCAGTGAAACTGCTCATGTGCAATCCACATTTATTTGTAGATCTCCAGTGAAACTGCTCATGTGGAATCCACCTTAATATCGATCTCCAGTGAAACTGCTCATGTGAAATACACATTTATATGAAATCTCCAGTCAAACTGCTCATGTGAAATCCACATTTATATGTCGTTATCCCGTGAAACTGCTCATGTGGAATCCGCATTTTTATGTAGATCTCCCGTGAAACTGCTCATGTGGAATCCGCATTTATCTGCAGATCTCCAGTGAAACTTCTCATGTGTAATTCACATTTATTTGTAGATCTCCAGTGAAATTGCTCATGTGGAATCCACATTAATTTGTAGATCTCCAGTGAAACTGCTCCTGTGGAATCCTCATTTACATGTAGATCTCCAGTGAATCTGCTCACATGGAATCCACATTTATATATATATGTCCAGTGGAAATGTTCATGTGGAATACACATTTATATGCAATCTCCAGTGAAACTGCTCATGTGGAATCCTCATTTATATGTCGATATCTCGTTAAACTGCACATGTGAAATCCTCATTTATATGTAGATCTCCAGTGAAACTGCTCATGTGGAATCTGCATATATATGTAGATCTCCAGTGAAACTGCTCATGTGGAATCCGCATTTATATGTAGATTTCCAGTGAAACTGCTCATGAGGAATCCGCACTTACATGTATATCTCCATTGATACTGCTCATGAGGATTCCACATTTATATAGATCTCCAGTCAAACTGCTCACGTGGAATCCACATTCATATGGAATCTCCAGTGAAACTGCTCATGTGTAATCTACATTTATATGTAAATCTCCAGTGTAACTGCTCCTGTGGAATCCGCATTTACATGTTGATCTCCAGTGAAACTGCTCACATAGATCCGCATGTATATATAGATCTCCAGTGAAACTGCTCATGTGGAATCGTCATTTATATGTACATCACCAGTGAAAGTGCTCATGTGGAATCCACATTTATATGTATTTCTCCAATGAAACTGCTCATGTGGAATCCGCATTTATATGTAGATCTCCAGTGAAATTGCTCATGTGTAATCAAGATGTTTATCGATCTCCAGTGAAACTCCTCATGTGGAATCCACATTTATATGCAATCTCCAGTGAAACTGCTCATGTGGAATCCACATTTATATGCAATCTCCAGTGAAACTGCTCATGTGGAATCTGCATTTATATGTAGAATCTCCAGTGAAACTGCACATGTGGAATCCGCATTTATATATCGATCTCCAGTGAAACTGCTCATGTGGAATCCGCATTTTTATGTAGATTACCCATGAAACTACTAATTTGGAATCCGCATTTATATGTAGATCTCCAGTCAAACTGCTCATGTGGAATCCACAATAATATGTTGAATGTCCAGTGAAACTGCTCATGTGCAATCCACATTTATTTGTAGATCTCCAGTGAAACTGCTCATGTGGAATCCACATTAATATCGATCTCCAGTGAAACTGCTCATGTGGAATACACATTTATATGCAATCTCCAGTCAAACTGCTCATGTGAAATCCACATTTATAAGTCGTTATCCCGTGAAACTGCTCATGTGGAATCCGCATTTTTATGTAGATCTCCCGTTAAACTGCTCATGTAGAATCCGCATTTATCTGCAGATCTCCAGTGAAACTTCTCATGTGTAATTGACATTTATTTGTAGATCTCCAGTGAAATTGCTCATGTGGATTCTACATTAATTTGTAGATCTCCAGTGAAACTGCGCCTGTGGAATCCTCATTTACATGTAGATCTCCAGTGAATCTGCTCACATGGAATCCACATTTATATGTCGATATCTCGTGAAACTGCACATGTGGAATCCTCATTTATATGTCGATATCTCGTGAAACTGCACATGTGGAATCCTCATTTATATGTAGATCTCCAGTGAAACTTCAGTGAAACTGCTCATGAGGAATCCGCACTTATATGTATATCTCCATTGATACTGCTCATGAGGATTCCACATTTATATAGATCTCCAGTGAAACTGCTCACGTGGAATCCACATTCATATGGAATCTCCAGTGAAACTGCTCATGTGTAATCTACATTTATATGTAAATCTCCAGTGTAACTGCTCATGTGGAATCCACATTTATATGTAGATCTCCCGTGAAACTGCTCATTTGGACTCATCATTTATAGGTAGATCTTCAGTCAAACTGCTCATGTGGATTCTGCATTTATATGTAGATCACCAGTGAAACTGTTCATGTGGAATCCACATTTATATGTGGATCTCCAGTGAAACTGCAATGTGAAATCCGCATTTATATGTAGATCTCCAGCGAAACTGCTCATGTGGAATCCACATTTATATGTAGATCTCCAGTGAAACTGCTATGTGGAATCCGCATTTATATGTAGATCTCCAGTGAAACGGCTCATGTGGAATCCAAATTTATATGTAGGTCTCCAGTGAAACTGCTCATGTGGAATCCACACTTTTATGCAATCTTCATTGACACTGCTCATGTGGAATCCACATTTATATGTCGATCTACATTGAAACTGCTTATGTGGAATCCACATTTATATGTCCATCTTCAGTCAAACTGCTCATGTGGAATCCGCATTTATCTGTAGATCTCCTGAGAAAATGCTCATGTGGAATACACTTTTATAAGTAGATCTCCCGTGAAACTGTTCATGTGGAATCTACATTTATATGCAATCTCCAGTGAAACTGCTCATGTGGAATCCACATTTATATGTAGATCTCCCGTGAAATTGCTCATGTGGAATCCTCATTTATAAGTAGATCTTCAGTCGAACTGCTCATGTGGAATCCAATTTTATATGTGCATCTACAGTGAAAGTGCTCATGTGGAATCCACATTTATATATAGATCTCCAGTGAAACTGCTCATGTGGATTCCGCATTTACATGTAGATCTTCAGTGAAACTGATCATGTGGAATCCACATTTATATTTAGATCTCAAGTGAAACTGCTCATGTGGAATCCACATTTATATTGATCTCTTGTGAAACTGCTCATGTGGAATCCACATTTGTATGTAGATCTCCAGTAAAACTGCTCATGTGGAATCCACATTTATGTGTAGATCTCCCGTGAAACTGCTCATGTGGAATCCACATTTGTATGTACATCTCCAGTAAAACTGCTCATGTGGAATCCACATTTATATGTAGATCTCCCGTGAAAATGCTCATGTGGAATCCACATTTATATGTCGATCTCCATTGAAACTGCTCATGTGGAATCCACATTTATATGTATTTCTCCAGTGAAATTGTTTATGTGGAATCCGCATTTATATGTAGATCTCCAGTGAAACTGCTCATGTGGAAACCGAATTTATGTGTAGATCTCCAGTGAAACTTCTCATGTGGAATCCGCATTTATATTTGGATCTCAAGTGAAACTGCTCATGTGGAATCCGCAATTATATGTAGAATGTCCAGTGAAACTGCTCATGTGTAATCCGCAATTATATGTAGAATGTCCAGTGAAAGTGCTCATGTGGAATCCACATTTATATATAGATCTCCAGTGAAACTGCTCATGTGGATTCCGCATTTACATGTAGATCTTCAGTGAAACTGCTCATGTGGAATCCACATTTATATGTAGATCTCCTGTGAAACTGCTCATGTGGAATCCTCATTTATAAGTAGATCTTCAGTCAAACTGCTCATGTGGAATCCAATTTTATATGTGCATCTCCAGTGAAACTGCTCATGTAGAATCCTCATTTATATGTACATCTCCAGTGAAAGTGCTCATGTGGAATCCACATTTATATGTATTTCTCCAATGAAACTGCTCATGTGGAATCCGCATTTATATGTAGATCTCCAGTGAAATTGCTCATGTGTAATCAAGATGTTTATCGATCTCCAGTGAAACTCCTCATGTGGAATCCACATTTATATGCAATCTCCAGTGAAACTGCTCATGTGGAATCCACATTTATATGCAATCTCCAGTGAAACTGCTCATGTGGAATCTGCATTTATATGTAGAATCTCCAGTGAAACTGCACATGTGGAATCCACATTAATTTGTAGATCTCCAGGTAATCTCCTCACGTGGACTCCATATTTATATATAGATATCCAGTGAAACTGTTCATGATGAATCCACATTTTTATGTAGATCTCCAGTGAATCTGCCATGTGGAATCTGCATTTATATGTAGATCTCCAGTGAAACTGCTCACGTGGAATCCTCATTTATATGTAGATCTTCAGTGGAACTGCTCATGTGGAATCCTCATTTATATGAAGATCTCCAGTGATACCTCTCACGTGGAATCCGCATTTACTTGTAGATCTGCAGTGAAACTGCTCACATGGAATCCACATTTATATATAGATGTCCAGTGACACTGTTCATGTGGAATACACATTTATATGTATATCTCCATTTAAACTTCTCACATGGACTCCACATTCATATATAGATGTCCAGTGAAACTGTTCTTGTGGAATCCACATTTACATGTAGATCTCCAGTGAATCTGCTATGTGCAATCCACATTTATATGTAGATCTCCAGTGAAACTGCTCATGTGGAATCTGCATTGTTATGTAGATCTCAAGTGAAACTGCTCATGTGGAATCCGCAATTATATGTAGAAAGTCCAGTGAAACTGCTCATGTGGAACCCACATTTATATCGATCTCCAGTGAAACTGCTCATGTGCAATCCACATTCATATGTAGATCTCTAGTTAAACTGCTCATGTGGATTCCACATTTATATAGAGATCTCCAATGATAATGCTCATGTGGAATCCACATTTATATGGAGATATCCAGTGAAATTGCTCATGTGGAATCTGCATTTATATGTAGATATCCCGTGAAACTACTAATTTGGAATCCACATTTATGTACAGATCTCCAGTGAAACTGTTCTTGTGGAATCCACATTTACATGTAGATCTCCAGTGAATCTGCTATGTGCAATCCACATTTATATGTAGATCTCCAGTGAAACTGCTCATGTGGAATCCGCATTATTATGTAGATTTTAAGTGAAACTGCACATGTGGAATCCACATTAATTTGTAGATCTCCAGTGAATCTGCTCACGTGGACTCCACATTTATATATAGATATCCAGTGAAACTGTTCATGTGGAATCCACATTTTTATGTAGAACTCCAGTGAATCTGCCATGTGGAATCCGCATTTATATGTACATCTCCAGTGAAACTGGACATGTGGAATCCGCTTTTACATGTAGATCTCCAGTGAAACTGCTCATGTGGAATCCGCAATTATATGTAGAACGTCCAGTGAAACTGCTCATGTGCAATCCACATTCATATGTAGATCTCAAGTTAAACTGCTCATGTGGATTCCACATTTATATATAGATCTCCAGTGATAATGCTCATGAGGAATCCACAGTTATATGTAGATCTCCAGTGAAATTGCTCATGTGGAATCCGCATTTATATGTAGATCACCCGTGAAACTACTAATTTGGAATCCACATTTATGTACAGATCTCCAGTGAAACTGCTCATGTGGAATCCGCATTTATATATAGATCTCCAGCGAAACTGCTCATGTGGAATCCGCATTTTTATGTAGATCTCCCGTGAAACTGCTCATGTGGAATCCGCATTTATCTGCAGATCTCCAATGAAACTTCTCATGTGTAATTCACATTTATTTGTAGATCTCCAGTTAAATTGCTCATGTGGAATCCGCATTTACATGTAGATCTCCAGTGAATCTGCTCATGTGCACTCCACATTTATATATAGATGTCCAGTGAAACTGTTCTGGTGGAATCCAAATTTACATGTAGATCTCCAGTGAATCTGCTATGTGCAATCCAGATTTATATGTAGATCTCCAGTGAAATTGCTCATGTGGAATCCGCATTATTATGTAGATTTCAAGTGAAACTGCTCATGTGGAATCCACATTTATATGTAGATCTCCAGTGAAACTGCTCATGAGGAATCTACATTTATATATAGATCTCCAGTGATAATGCTCATGTGGAATCCACATTTATATGTAGATTACCCTTAAAACTACTAATTTGGAATCCACATTTATGTACAGATCTCCAGTCAAACTGCTCATGTGAAATCCACACTTATATGTCGTTATCCCGTGAAACTGCTCATGTGGAATCCGCATTTTTATGTAGATCTCCCGTGAAACTGCTCATGTGGAATCCGCATTTATCTGCAGATCTCCAGTGAAACTGCTCATGTGGAATCCGCATTTATATGTAGATTTCCAGTGAAACTTCTCATGAGGAATCCGCACTTATATGTATATCTCCATTGATACTGCTCATGAGGATTCCACATTTATATAGATCTCCAGTGAAACTGCTCACGTGGAATCCACATTCATATGGAATCTCCAGTGAAACTGCTCATGTGTAATCTACATTTATATGTAAATCTCCAGTGTAACTGCTCCTGTGGAATCCGCATTTACATGTTGATCTCCAGTGAAACTGCTCACATAGAATCCACATTTATATATAGATGTCCAGTGGAAATGTTAATGTGGAATCTGCATTTATATGTAGATCCCCAGTGAAACTGCTCATGTGGAATCCACATTTATTTGTGGAAACTCCAGTGAAACTGCTCATGTTGAATCCACATTTATATCTAGATCTCCCGTGAAACTGCTCATGTATAATCCGCATTTATATGTAGATATCCAGTGAAACTGCTCATGTGGAATCCACATTTATATGTAGACCTGCAGTGAAACAGCTCATGTGGAATCCACATTTATATGTAGAATTCCTGTGAAACTACTTATGGAGACTGCACATTTATATGTAGAATTCCTGTGAAACTACTCATGTGGACTCCACATTTATATGTAGATCTCCAGTGAAACTGCTCATGTGGAATCCGCACTTATATGTAGATCTCCATTGACACTGCTCTTGAGGAATCCACATTTACATAGATCTCCAGTGAAACTGCTCATGTGGAATCCGCATTTATATGAAGATCTCCAGTGATACCTCTCACGTGGAATCCGCATTTACTTGTAGATCTGCAGTGGAATCCACATTTATATATATATTTATATATAGATGTCCAGTGACACTGTTCATGTGGAATACACATTTATATGTACATCTCCATTGAAACTTCACACATGGACTCCACATTCATATATAGATGTCCAGTGAAACTGTTCTTGTGGAATCCACATTTACATGTAGATCTCCAGTGAATCTGCTATGTGCAATCCACATTTATATGTAGATCTCCAGTGAAACTGCTCATGTGGAAACTGCATTGTTATGTAGATCTCAAGTGAAACTGCTCATGTGGAATCCGCAATTATATGTAGAAAGTCCAGTGAAACTGCTCATGTGGAACCCACATTTATATCGATCTCCAGTGAAACTGCTCATGTGCAATCCACATTCATATGTAGATCTCTAGTTAAACTGCTCATGTGGATTCCACAATTATATAGAGATCTCCAGTGATAATGCTCATGTGGAATCCACATTTATATGTAGATCTCCAGTGAAATTGCTCATGTGGAATCCTCATTTATATGTAGATCACCCGTGAAACTACTAATTTGGAATCCACATTTATGTACAGATCTCCAGTGAAACTGCTCTTGTGGAATCCACATTTACATGTAGATCTCCAGTGAATCTGCTATGTGCAATCCACATTTATATGTAGATCTCCAGTGAAACTGCTCATGTGGAATCCGCATTATTATGTAGATTTTAAGTGAAGCTGCACATGTGGAATCCACATTAATTTGTAGATCTCCAGTTAATCTGCTCACGTGGACTCCACATTTATATATAGATATCCAGTGAAACTGCTCACGTGGAATCCACATTCATATGGAATCTCCAGTGAAACTGCTCATGTGTAATCTACATTTATATGTAAATCTCCAGTGTAACTGCTCCTGTGGAATCCGCATTTACATGTTGATCTCCAGTGAAACTGCTCACATAGAATCCACATTTATATATAGATGTCCAGTGGAAATGTTAATGTGGAATCTGCATTTATATGTAGATCCCCAGTGAAACTGCTCATGTGGAATCCACATTTATTTGTGGAAACTCCAGTGAAACTGCTCATGTTGAATCCACATTTATATCTAGATCTCCCGTGAAACTGCTCATGTATAATCCGCATTTATATGTAGATATCCAGTGAAACTGCTCATGTGGAATCCACATTTATATGTAGACCTGCAGTGAAACAGCTCATGTGGAATCCACATTTATATGTAGAATTCCTGTGAAACTGCTTATGGAGACTGCACATTTATATGTAGAATTCCTGTGAAACTACTCATGTGGACTCCACATTTATATGTAGATCTCCAGTGAAACTGCTCATGTGGAATCCGCACTTATATGTAGATCTCCATTGACACTGCTCTTGAGGAATCCACATTTACATAGATCTCCAGTGAAACTGCTCATGTGGAATCCGCATTTATATGAAGATCTCCAGTGATACCTCTCACGTGGAATCCGCATTTACTTGTAGATCTGCAGTGGAATCCACATTTATATATATATTTATATATAGATGTCCAGTGACACTGTTCATGTGGAATACACATTTATATGTACATCTCCATTGAAACTTCACACATGGACTCCACATTCATATATAGATGTCCAGTGAAACTGTTCTTGTGGAATCCACATTTACATGTAGATCTCCAGTGAATCTGCTATGTGCAATCCACATTTATATGTAGATCTCCAGTGAAACTGCTCATGTGGAATCTGCATTGTTATGTAGATCTCAAGTGAAACTGCTCATGTGGAATCCGCAATTATATGTAGAAAGTCCAGTGAAACTGCTCATGTGGAACCCACATTTATATCGATCTCCAGTGAAACTGCTCATGTGCAATCCACATTCATATGTAGATCTCTAGTTAAACTGCTCATGTGGATTCCACAATTATATAGAGATCTCCAGTGATAATGCTCATGTGGAATCCACATTTATATGTAGATCTCCAGTGAAATTGCTCATGTGGAATCCTCATTTATATGTAGATCACCCGTGAAACTACTAATTTGGAATCCACATTTATGTACAGATCTCCAGTGAAACTGCTCTTGTGGAATCCACATTTACATGTAGATCTCCAGTGAATCTGCTATGTGCAATCCACATTTATATGTAGATCTCCAGTGAAACTGCTCATGTGGAATCCGCATTATTATGTAGATTTTAAGTGAAGCTGCACATGTGGAATCCACATTAATTTGTAGATCTCCAGTTAATCTGCTCACGTGGACTCCACATTTATATATAGATATCCAGTGAAACTGTTCATGTGGAATCCACCTTTTTATGTAGAACTCCAGTGAATCTGCCATGTGGAATCCGCATTCATATGTAGATCTCCAGTGAAACTGGACATGTGGAATCCGCATTTACATGTAGATCTCCAGTGAAACTGCTCACGTGGACTCCACATTTATATATAGATGTCCAGTGAAACTGTTCTTCTGGAATCCACATTTACATGTAGATCTCCAGTGAATCTGCTATGTGCAATCCACATTTATATATAGATCTCCAGTGAAACTGCTAATGAGGAATCCGCACTTATATGTATATCTCCATTGATACTGCTAATGTGGAATCCTCATTTATAAGTAGATCTTCAGTCAAACTGCTCATGTGGAATCCAATTTTATATGTGCATCTCCAGTGAAAGTGCTCATGTGGAATCCACATTTATATATAGATCTCCAGTTAAACTGCTCATGTGGATTCCGCATTTATATGTAGATCTCCAGTGAAACTGCTCATGTGGAATGCACATTTATATTTAGATCTCAAGTGAAACTCATGTGGAATCCACATTTATATTGATCTCCTGTGAAACAGCTCATGTGGAATCCACATTTGTATGTAGATCTCCAGTAAAACTGCTCATGTGGAATCCACATTTATATGTAGATGTCCCGTGAAACTACTCATGTGGAATTCGCATTTATATGTAGATCTCCAGTGAAACAGCTCATGTGGAATCCACATTTATATGTAGATCTCCAGTGAAAATGCTCATGTGGAATCCACATTTATATGTCGATCTCGATTGAAACTGCTTCTGTGGAATCCATATATACATGTACATCTTCAGTCAAACTGCTCATGTGGAATCCGCATTTATATGTAGATCACCCGTGAAAATGCTCATGTGGAATCCAGATTTATAAGTAGATCTCCAGTGAAACTGCTCATGTGGAATCCACATTTATATGTGGATCTCCAGTGAAACTGCTATGTGGAACCTGCATTTATATGTAGATCTCCAGTGAAACTGCTCATGTGGAATCCGCATTTATATGTCGATCTACATTGAAACAGCTAATGTCGTGAGAAGAGAAATGCCTTTGATAGAAAAAAAATTCATATCAAAATTTTCTCTGGAGAAGGCAAGAAATCAAAAGTAGTACCATTTGTGTAATGGATCAGCCTTAGATTTCAGATGTATTGTCAGAGTACATACATGACATCGCTTACCACCCTGGGATTCTTTTCTTTCCTGTGGGAGCTGCAGAATTACCACTTATTGATAGTGCAAAAAATAAACTGTGCACCGCGTAAACATGTAAATAAAAGAACTAAACAGAAAATGAATATAAAAATACTGACTGTGTAATACAGAAAGAATAAAAGAAAAAAAAAATCAAATGCACAAGTATTTATATGTGGATCTCCAGTGAAACTGCAATGTGAAATCCGCATTTATATGTAGATCTCCAGCGAAACTGCTCATGTGGAATCCACATTTATATGTAGATCTCCAGTGAAACATCTCATGTGGAATCCGCATTTATCTGTAGATCCCCCGTGAAAATGCTCATGTGGAATCCACATTTATAAGTAGATCTCCAGTGAAACTGCTCATGTGGAATCCACATTTATATGTGGATCTCCAGTGAAACTGCTATGTGGAATCCGCATTTATATGTAGATCTCCAGTGATACGGCTCGTGGAATCCAAATTTATATGTAGGTCTCCAGTGAAACTGCTCATGTGGAATCCACACTTTTATGCAATCTTCATTGACACTGCTCATGTGGAATCCACATTTATATGTCGATCTACATTGAAACTGCTTATGTGGAATCCACATTTATATGTCCATCTTCAGTCAAACTGCTCATGTGGAATCCGCATTTATCTGTAGATCTCCTGAGAAAATGCTCATGTGGAATACACTTTTATAAGTAGATCCCCCGTGAAACTGTTCATGTGGAATCTACATTTATATGCAATCTCCAGTGAAACTGCTCATGTGGAATCCACATTTATATGTAGATCTCCCGTGAAACTGCTCATGTGGAATCCTCATTTATAAGTAGATCTTCAGTCGAACTGCTCATGTGGAATCCAATGTTATATGTGCATCTACAGTGAAAGTGCTCATGTGGAATCCACATTTATATATAGATCTCCAGTGAAACTGCTCATGTGGATTCCGCATTTACATGTAGATCTTCAGTGAAACTGATCATGTGGAATCCACATTTATATTTAGATCTCAAGTGAAACTGCTCATGTGGAATCCACATTTATATTGATCTCTTGTGAAACTGCTGATGTGGAATCCACATTTGTATGTAGATCTCCAGTAAAACTGCTCATGTGGAATCCACATTTATGTGTAGATCTCCCGTGAAACTGCTCATGTGGAATACACATTTGTATGTACATCTCCAGTAAAACTGCTCATGTGGAATCCACATTTATATGTAGATCTCCCGTGAAAATGCTCATGTGGAATCCACATTTATATGTCGATCTCCATTGAACCTGCTCATGTGGAATCCACATTTATATGTATTTCTCCAGTGAAATTGTTAATGTGGAATCCGCATTTATATGTAGATCTCCAGTGAAACTGCTCATATGGAAACCGAATTTATGTGTAGATCTCCAGTGAAACTTCTCATGTGGAATCCGCATTTATATTTAGATCTCAAGTGAAACTGCTCATGTGGAATCCGCAATTATATGTAGAATGTCCAGTGAAACTGCTCATGTGTAATCCGCAATTATATGTAGAATGTCCAGTGAAACTGCTCATGTGGAATCCACATTTATATTGACCTCCCGTGAAACTGCTCATGTGGAATCCTCATTTATATGTAGATCTCCAGTTAAACTGCTCATGTGGATTCTGCATTTATATGTAGATCTCCAGTGAATCTGCTCCTGTGGAATCCACGTTTATATGTGGATCTACATTGAAACTGCTTACATGGAATCCACATTTATATGTCCATCTTCAGTCAAACTGCTCATGTGGGATCTGCATTTACCTGTAGATCTCCTGAGAAAATGCTCATGTGGAATACAATTTTATAAGTAGATCTCCCGTGAAACTGTTCATGTGGAATCTACATTTATATGCAATCTCCAGTGAAACTGCTCATGTGGAATCCACATTTATATGTAGATCTCCCGTGAAACTGCTCATGTGGAATCATCATTTATAAGTAGATCTTCAGTCAAACTGCTCATGTGGAATCCAATTTTATATGTGCATCTCCAGTGAAAGTGCTCATGTGGAATCCACATTTATATATAGATCTCCAGTGAAACTGCTCATGTGGATTCCGCATTTATATGTAGATCTTCAGTGAAACTGATCATGTGGAATCCACTTTTATATGTATTTCTCCAATGAAACTGCTCATGTGGAATACGCATTTATATGTAAATCTCCAGTGAAACTGCTCATGTGGAATGCACATTTATATTTAGATCTCAAGTGAAACTCATGTGGAATCCACATTTATATTGATCTCCTGTGAAACTGCTCATGTGGAATCCACATTTGTATGTAGATCTCCAGTAAAACTGCTGATGTGGAATCCACATTTATATGTAGATCTCCCCTGAAACTGCACATGTGGAATCCGCATTTATATGTAGATCTCCAGTGAAACGGCTCATGTGGAATCCACATTTATATGTAGATCTCCAGTGAAAATGCTCATGTGGAATCCACATTTATATGTCGATCTCGATTGAAACTGCTTCTGTGGAATCCATATTTACATGTACATCTTCAGTCAAACTGCTCATGTGGAATCCGCATTTATATGTAGATCACCCGTGAAAATGCTCATGTGGAATCCACATTTATAAGTAGATCTCCAGTGAAACTGCTCATGTGGAATCTACATTTATATGTGGATCTCCAGTGAAACTGCTATGTGGAACCCGCATTTATATGTAGATCTCCAGTGAAACTGCTCATTTGGAATCCACATTTATATGTAGATCTCCAGTGAAAATGCTCACGTGGAATCCACATTTATAAGTAGATCTCCAGTGAAACTGCTCATGTGGAATCCACAATTATATGTGGATCACCAGTGAAACTGCTATGTGGAATCCGCATTTATATGTAGATCTCAAGTGAAACTGATCATGTGGAATCCGCATTTATATGTAGGTCTCCAGTGAAACTGCTCATGTGGAATCCACACTTTTATGCAATCTTCATTGACACTGCTCATGTGGAATCCACATTTATATGTCGATCTACATTGAAACTGCTTACGTCGAATCCACATTTATATGTCCATCTTCAGTCAAACTGCTCATGTGGAATCCGCATTTATCTGTCGATCTCCTGAGAAAATGCTCATGTGGAATACAATTTTATAAGTAGATCTCCCGTGAAACTGTTCATGTGGAATCTACATTTAAATGCAATCTCCAGTGAAACTGCTCATGTGGAATCCACATTTATATGTAGATCTCCCGTGAAACTGCTCATGTGGAATCATCATTTATAAGTAGATCTTCAGTCAAACTGCTCATGTGGAATCCAATTTTATATGTGCATCTCCAGTGAAAGTGCTCATGTGGAATCCACATTTATATATAGATCTCCAGTGAAACTGCTCATGTGGATTCCGCATTTATATGTAGATCTTCAGTGAAACTGATCATGTGGAATCCACTTTTATATGTATTTCTCCAATGAAACTGCTCATGTGGAATCCGCATTTATATGTAAATCTCCAGTGAAACTGCTCATGTGGAATGCACATTTATATTTAGATCTCAAGTGAAACTCATGTGGAATCCACATTTATATTGATCTCCTGTGAAACTGCTCATGTGGAATCCACATTTGTATGTAGATCTCCAGTAAAACTGATCATGTGGAATCCACATTTATATGTAGATGTCCCGTGAAACTGCTCATGTGGAATTCGCATTTATATGTAGATCTCCAGTGAAACAGCTCATGTGGAATCCACATTTATATGTAGATCACCCGTGAAAATGCTCATGTGGAATCCACATTTATAAGTAGATCTCCAGTGAAACTGCTCATGTGGAATCCACATTTATATGTGGATCTCCAGTGAAACTGCTATGTGGAACCTGCATTTATATGTAGATCTCCAGTGAAACTGCTCATGTGGAATCCACATTTATATGTAGATCTCCAGTGAAACTGCTCATGTGGAATCCACACTTTTATGCAATCTTCATTGACACTGCTCATGTGAAATCCGCATTTATATGTCGATCTACATTGAAACTGCTTATGTGGAATCCACATTTATATGTCCATCTTCAGTCAAACTGCTCATGTGGAATCCACATTTATCTGTAGATCTCCTGAGAAAATGCTCATGTGGAATACACATTTATAAGTAGATCTCCCGTGAAACTGTTTATGTGGAATCTACATTTATATGCAATCTCCAGAGAAACTGCTCATGTGGAATCCACATTTATATGTAGATCTCCCATGAAACTGCTCATTTGGAATCATCATTTATAGTTAGATCTTCAGTCAAACTGCTCATGTGGATTCTGCATTTATATGTAGATCTCCAGTGAAACTGTTCATGTGGAATCCACATTTATATGTGGATCTCCAGTGAAACTGTAATTTGAAATCCGCATTTATATGTAGATCTCCAGCGAAACTGCTCATGTGGAATCCACATTTATATGTAGATCTCCAGTGAAACATCTCATGTGGAATCCGCATTTATCTGTAGATCCCCCGTGAAAATGCTCATGTGGAATCCACATTTATAAGTAGATCTCCCGTGAAACTGTTCATGTGGAATCTACATTTATATGCAATCTCCAGTGAAACTGCTCATGTGGAATCCACATTTATATGTAGATCTCCCGTGAAACTGCTCATGTGGAATCCTCATTTATAAGTAGATCTTCAGTCGAACTGCTCATGTGGAATCCAATTTTATATGTGCATCTACAGTGAAAGTGCTCATGTGGAATCCACATTTATATATAGATCTCCAGTGAAACTGCTCATGTGGATTCCGCATTTACATGTAGATCTTCAGTGAAACTGATCATGTGGAATCCACATTTATATTTAGATCTCAAGTGAAACTGCTCATGTGGAATCCACATTTATATTGATCTCCTGTGAAACTGCTCATGTGGAATCCACATTTGTATGTAGATCTCCAGTAAAACTGCTCATGTGGAATCCACATTTATATGTAGATCTCCCATGAAACTGCTCATGTGGAATCCACATTTGTATGTACATCTCCAGTAAAACGGCTCATGTGGAATCCACATTTATATGTAGATCTCCCGTGAAAATGCTCATGTGAAATCCACATTTATAAGTAGAACTCCAGTGAAACTGCTCATGTGGAAGCCACACTTTTATGAAATCTTCAGTGAACATCCTCATGTGGAATCCACATTTATATGTCGATCTCCATTGAAACTGCTTATGTGGAATCCACATTTATATGTACATCTTCATTCAAACTGCTCATGTGGAATCCGCATTTATATGTCGATGTCCCGTGAAACTGCTCATGTGGAATCCACATTTATATGTAGATCTCCCGTGAAACTGCTCATGTGGAATCCACATTGAAATGTGGATCTCCAGTGAAACTGCTACGTCGAATACACATGTATATGTAGATCTCCAGTGAAACAACTCATGTTGAATCCACATTTATATGTGGATCTCCAGTGAAACTGCGATGTGGAATCCGCATTTATATGTAGATCTCCAGTGAAACTGCTCATGTGGAAACCGAATTTATATGTAGATCTCAAGTGAAACTTCTCATGTGGAATCCGCATTTATATTTAGATCTCAAGTGAAACTGCTCATGTGGAATCCGCAATAATATGTAGAATGTCCAGTGAAACTGCTCATGTGGAATCCACAATTATATGTAGAATGTCCAGTGAAACTGCTCATGTGGAATCCACATTTATATTGATCTCCCGTGAAACTGCTCATGTGGAATCCGCCTTTATATGTAGATCTTCATTCAAACTGCTCATGTGGAAACCGCATTTATATGTCGATATCCCGTGAAACTGCTCATGTGGAATGCTCATTTAAATGTAGATCTCCAGTGAAACTGCTCATGTGGAATCTGCATTTATATTTCGATATCCCGTGAAACTGCTCATGTGGAATCCTCATTTAAATGTAGATCTCCAGTGAAACTGCTCATGTGGAATCTGCATTTATATGTAGATCTCCCGAGAAAATGCTCATGTGGAATCTACATTTATATGCAATCTCCAGTGAAACAGCTCATGTGGAATCCACATTTATATATAGATCTCCAGTGAAACTGCTCAAGTGGAAACTGCATTTATATGTAGATCTCCAATGAAACTGCTCATGTGGAATCCACATTTATATTTATTTCTCCACTGAAATTGTTTATGTGGCATCTGCATTTATATGTAGATCTCCAGTGAAACTGCTCATGTGGAAACCGAATTTATGTGTAGATCTACAGTGAAACTTCTCATGTGGAATCCGCATTTATATTGACCTCCCGTGAAACTGCTCATGTGGAATCCTCATTTATATGTAGATCTCCAGTTAAACTGCTCATGTGGATTCTGCATTTATATGTAGATCTCCAGTGAAACTGCTCCTGTGGAATCCACATTTATATGTGGATCTCCAGTGAAACTGCAGTGTGAAATCCACATTTATATGTAGATCTCCAGTGAAACTGCTCATGTGGAATCCACAATTATATGTGGATCTCCAGTGAAACTGCTATGTGGAATCCGCATTTATATGTAGATCTCCAGTGAAACTGATCATGTGGAATCCGCATTTATATGTAGGTCTCCAGTGAAACTGCTCATGTGGAATCCACACTTTTATGCAATCTTCATTGACACTGCTCATGTGGAATCCACATTTATATGTCGATCTACATTGAAACTGCTTACGTGGAATCCACATTTATATGTCCATCTTCAGTCTAACTGCTCATGTGGAATCCGCATTTATCGGTAGATCTCCTGAGAAAATGCTCATGTGGAATACAATTTTATAAGTAGATCTCCCGTGAAACTGTTCATGTGGAATCTACATTTATATGCCATCTCCAGTGAAACTGCTCATGTGGAATCCACATTTATATGTAGATCTCCTGTGAAACTGCTCATGTGGAATCCTCATTTATAAGTAGATCTTCAGTCAAACTGCTCATGTGGAATCCAATTTTATATGTGCATCTCCAGTGAAACTGCTCATGTAGAATCCTCATTTATATATACATCTCCAGTGAAAGTGCTCATGTGGAATCCACATTTATATGTATTTCTCCAATGAAACTGCTCATGTGGAATCCGCATTTATATGTAGATCTCCAGTGAAATTGCTCATGTGTAATCAAGATGTTTATCGATCTCCAGTGAAACTGCTCATGTGGAATCCACATTTATATGCAATCTCCAGTGAAACTGCTCATGTGGAATCTGCATTTATATGTAGAATCTCCAGTGAAACTGCACATGTGGAATCCACATTAATTTGTAGATCTCCAGGTAATCTGCTCACGTGGACTCCATATTTATATATAGATATCCAGTGAAACTGTTCATGATGAATCCACATTTTTATGTAGATCTCCAGTGAATTTGCCATGTGGAATCTGCATTTATATGTAGATCTCCAGTGAAACTGCACATGTGGAATCCGCATTTACATGTAGATCTCCAGTGAAACTGCTCACGTGGACTCCACATTTATATATAGATGTCCAGTGAAACTGTTCTGGTGGAATCCAAATTTACATGTAGATCTCCAGTGAATCTGCTATGTGCAATCCAGATTTATATGTAGATCTCCAGTGAAACTGCTCATGTGGAATCCGCATTATTATGTAGATTTCAAGTGAAACTGCTCATGTGGAATCCACATTTATATGTAGATCAGTGAAACTGCTCATGTGGAATCCACATTTATATATAGATCTCCAGTGATAATGCTCATGTGGAATCCACATTTATATGTAGATTACCCGTAAAACTACTAATTTGGAATCCACATTTATGTACAGATCTCCAGTGAAACTGCTCATGTGGAATCCGCATTTATATATAGATCTCCAGTGAAACTGCTCATGTGGAATCCGCATTTTTATGTAGATTACCCGTGAAACTACTAATTTGGAATCCGCATTTATATGTAGATCTCCAGTCAAACTGCTCATGTGGAATCCACAATTATATGTTGAATGTCCAGTGAAACTGCTCATGTGCAATCCACATTTATTTGTAGATCTCCAGTGAAACTGCTCATGTGGAATCCACCTTAATATCGATCACCAGTGAAACTGCTCATGTGGAATACACATTTATATGAAATCTCCAGTCAAACTGCTCATGTGAAATCCACATTTATATGTCGTTATCCCGTGAAACTGCTCATGTGGAATCCGCATTTTTATGTAGATCTCCCGTGAAACTGCTCATGTGGAATCCGCCTTTATCTGCAGATCTCCAGTGAAACTACTCATGTGTAATTCACATTTATTTGTAGATCTCCAGTGAAATTGCTCATGTGGAATCCACATTAATTTGTAGATCTCCAGTGAAACTGCTCCTGTGGAATCCTCATTTACATGTAGATCTCCAGTGAATCTGCTCACATGGAATCCACATTTATATATATATGTCCAGTGGAAATGTTCATGTGGAATACACATTTATATGCAATCTCCAGTGAAACTGCTCATGTGGAATCCTCATTTATATGTCGATATCTCGTTAAACTGCACATGTGAAATCCTCATTTATATGTAGATCTCCAGTGAAACTGCTCATGTGGAATCCGCATATATATGTAGATCTCCAGTGAAACTGCTCATGTGGAATCCGCATTTATATATAGATTTCCAGTGAAACTCCTCATGTGGAACCCGCATTTATATGTAGATCTCCAGTGAAACTGCTCATTTGGAATCCACATTTATATGTAGATCTCCAGTGAAACATCTGATGTGGAATCCGCATTTATCTGTAGATCCCCCGTGAAAATGCTCACGTGGAATCCACATTTATAAGTAGATCTCCAGTGAAACCTCATGTGGAATCCACAAATATATGTGGATCACCAGTGAAACTGCTATGTGGAATCCACATTTATATGTCGATCTACATTGAAACTGCTTACGTGGAATCCACATTTATATGTCCATCTTCAGTCAAACTGCTCATGTGGAATCCGCATTTATCTGTCGATCTCCTGAGAAAATGCTCATGTGGAATACAATTTTATAAGTAGATCTCCCGTGAAACTGTTCATGTGGAATCTTCATTTATATGCAATCTCCAGTGAAACTGCTCATGTGGAATCCACATTTATATGTAGATCTCCCGTGAAACTGCTCATGTGGAATCATCATTTATAAGTAGATCTTCAGTCAAACTGCTCATGTGGAATCCAATTTTATATGTGCATCTCCAGTGAAAGTGCTCATGTGGAATCCACATTTATATATAGATCTCCAGTGAAACTGCTCATGTGGATTCCGCATTTATATGTAGATCTTCAGTGAAACTGATCATGTGGAATCCACTTTTATATGTATTTCTCCAATGAAACTGCTCATGTGGAATCCGCATTTATATGTAGATGTCCCGTGAAACTGCTCATGTGGAATTCGCATTTATATGTAGATCCTCAGTGAAACAGCTCATGTGGAATCCACATTTATATGTAGATCACCAGTGAAAATGCTCATGTGGAATCCACATTTATATGTCGATCTCGATTGAAACTGCTTCTGTGGAATCCATATTTACATGTAAATCTTAAGTCAAACTGCTCATGTGGAATCCGCATTTATATGTAGATTACCCGTGAAAATGCTCATGTGGAATCCACATTTATAAGTAGATCTCCAGTGAAACTGCTCATGTGGAATCCACATTTATATGTGGATCTCCAGTGAAACTGCTATGTGGAACCTGCATTTATATGCAGATCTCCAGTGAAACTGCTCATGTGGAATCCACATTTATATGTAGATCTCCAGTGAAACTGCTCATGTGGAATCCACACTTTTATGCAATCTTCATTGACACTGCTCATGTGAAATCCGCATTTATATGTCGATCTACATTGAAACTGCTTATGTGGAATCCACATTTATATGTCCATCTTCAGTCAAACTGCTCATGTGGAATCTGCATTTATCTGTAGATCTCCAGTGATAATGCTCATGTGGAATCCACATTTATATGTAGATTACCCTTAAAACTACTAATTTGGAATCCACATTTATGTACAGATCTCCAGTCAAACTGCTCATGTGAAATCCACATTTATATGTCTTATCCCGTGAAACTGCTCATGTGGAATCCGCATTTTTATGTAGATCTCCCGTGAAACTGCTCATGTGGAATCCGCATTTATCTGCAGATCTCCAGTGAAACTTCTCATGTGTAATTCACATTTATTTGTAGATCTCCAGTGAAATTGCTCATGTGGAATCCACATTAATTTGTAGATCTCCTGTGAAACTGCTCCTGTGGAATCCTCATTTACATGTAGATCTCCAGTGAATCTGCTCACATGGAATCCACATTTATATATATATGTCCAGTGGAAATGTTCATGTGGAATACACATTTATATGCAATCTCCAGTGAAACTGCTCATGTGGAATCCTCATTTATATGTCGATATCTCGTTAAACTGCACATGTGAAATCCTCATTTTTATGTAGATCTCCAGTGAAACTGCTCATGTGGAATCCGCATATATATGTAGATCTCCAGTGAAACTGCTCATGTGGAATCCGCATTTATATGTAGATTTCCAGTGAAACTGCTCATGAGGAATCCGCACTTATATGTATATCTCCATTGATACTGCTCATGAGGATTCCACATTTATATAGATCTCCAGTCAAACTGCTCACGTGGAATCCACATTCATATGGAATCTCCAGTGAAACTGCTCATGTGTAAACTACATTTATATGTAAATCTCCAGTGTAACTGCTCCTGTGGAATCCGCATTTACATGTTGATCTCCAGTGAAACTGCTCACATAGAATCCGCATGTATATATAGATCTCCAGTGAAACTGCTCATGTGGAATCGTCATTTATATGTACATCTCCAGTGAAAGTGCTCATGTGGAATCCACATTTATATGTATTTCTCCAATGAAACTGCTCATGTGGAATCCGCATTTATATGTAGATCTCCAGTGAAATTGCTCATGTGTAATCAAGATGTTTATCGATCTCCAGTGAAACTCCTCATGTGGAATCCACATTTATATGCAATCTCCAGTGAAACTGCTCACGTGGAATCCACATTCATATGGAATCTCCAGTGAAACTGCTCATGTGTAATCTACATTTATATGTAAATCTCCAGTGTAACTGCTCCTGTGGAATCCGCATTTACATGTTGATCTCCAGTGAAACTGCTCACATAGAATCCACATTTATATATAGATGTCTAGTGGAAATGTTAATGTGGAATACACATTTATATGTACATCTCCAGTGAAGCTGCTCATGTGTGATACACATTTATATCTACATCTCCAGTAAAACTGCTCATGTGGATCCACATGAATATATAGATCTCCAGTGAAACTGTTCATGTGGAATCTGCATTTATATGTAGATCCCCAGTGAAACTGCTCATGTGGAATCCACATTTATTTGTGGAAACTCCAGTGAAACTGCTCATGTTGAATCCACATTTATATCTAGATCTCCCGTGAAACTGCTCATGTATAATCCGCATTTATATGTAGATATCCAGTGAAACTGCTCATGTGGAATCCACATTTATATGTAGAATTCCTGTGAAGCTGCTCATGTGGACTCCACATTTATATGTAGACCTGCAGTGAAACAGCTCATGTGGAATCCACATTTATATGTAGAATCCCTGTGAAACTGCTTATGGGGACTGCACATTTATATGTAGAATTCCTGTGAAACTACTCATGTGGACTCCACATTTATATGTAGATCTCCAGTGAAACTGCTCATGTGGAATCCGCACTTATATGTAGATCATAGACACTGCTCTTGAGGAATCCACATTTACATAGATCTCAAGTGAAACTGCTCACGTGGAATCCTCATTTATATGTAGATCTCCAGTGGAACTGCTCATGTGGAATCCTCATTTATATGAAGATCTCCAGTGATACCTCTCACGTGGAATCCACATTTACTTGTAGATCTGCAGTGAAACTGCTCACATGGAATCCACATTTATATATAGATGTCCAGTGAAACTGTTCTTGTGGAGTCCACATTTACATGTAGATCTCCAGTAAATCTGCTATGTGCAATCCACATTTATATGTAGATCTCCAGTGAAACTGCTCATGTGGAATCTGCATTGTTATGTAGATCTCAAGTGAAACTGCTCATGTGGAATCCGCAATTATATGTAGAAAGTCCAGTGAAACTGCTCATGTGGAACCCACATTTATATCGATCTCCAGTGAAACTGCTCATGTGCAATCCACATTCATATGTAGATCTCTAGTTAAACTGCTCATGTGGATTCCACATTTATATAGAGATCTCCAGTGATAATGCTCATGTGGAATCCACATTTATATGTAGATCTCCAGTGAAACTGCTCATGTGGAATCCGCATTATTATGTAGATTTTAAGTGAAACTGCACATGTGGAATCCACATTAATTTGTAGATCTCCAGTGAATCTGCTCACGTGGACTCCACATTTATATATAGATATCCAGTGAAACTGTTCATGTGGAATCCGCATTTATATGTACATCTCCAGTGAAACTGGACATGTGGAATCCGCATTTACATGTAGATCTCCAGTGACACTGCTCACGTGGACTCCACATTTATATATAGATCTCCAGTGATAATGCTCATGAGGAATCCGCATTTATATGTAGATCACCCGTGAAACTACTAATTTGGAATCCACATTTATGTACAGATCTCCAGTGAAACTGCTCATGTGGAATCCGCATTTATATATAGATCTCCAGCGAAACTGCTCATGTGGAATCCGCATTTTTATGTAGATCTCCCGTATAACTGCTCATGTGGAATCCGCATTTATCTGCAGATCTCCAATGAAACTTCTCATGTGTAATTCACATTTATTTGTAGATCTCCAGTTAAATTGCTCATGTGGAATCAGCATTTACATGTAGATCTCCAGTGAATCTGCTCATGTGGACTCCACATTTATATATAGATGTCCAGTGAAACTGTTCTGGTGGAATCCAAATTTACATGTAGATCTCCAGTGAATCTGCTATGTGCAATCCAGATTTATATGTAGATCTCCAGTGAAACTGCTCATGTGGAATCCGCATTATTATGTAGATTTCAAGTGAAACTGCTCATGTGGAATCCACATTTACATGTAGATCTCCAGTGAAACTGCTCATGAGGAATCCACATTTATATATAGATCTCCAGTGATAATGCTCATGTGGAATCCACATTTATATGTAGATTACCCTTAAAACTACTAATTTGGAATCCACATTTATGTACAGATCTCCAGTCAAACTGCTCATGTGAAATCCACATTTATATGTCTTATCCCGTGAAACTGCTCATGTGGAATCCGCATTTTTATGTAGATCTCCCGTGAAACTGCTCATGTGGAATCCGCATTTATCTGCAGATCTCCAGTGAAACTTCTCATGTGTAATTCACATTTATTTGTAGATCTCCAGTGAAATTGCTCATGTGGAATCCACATTAATTTGTAGATCTCCAGTGAAACTGCTCCTGTGGAATCCTCATTTACATGTAGATCTCCAGTGAATCTGCTCACATGGAATCCACATTTATATATATATGTCCAGTGGAAATGTTCATGTGGAATACACATTTATATGCAATCTCCAGTGAAACTGCTCATGTGGAATCCTCATTTATATGTCGATATCTCGTTAAACTGCACATGTGAAATCCTCATTTTTATGTAGATCTCCAGTGAAACTGCTCATGTGGAATCCGCATATATATGTAGATCTCCAGTGAAACTGCTCATGTGGAATCCGCATTTATATGTAGATTTCCAGTGAAACTGCTCATGAGGAATCCGCACTTATATGTATATCTCCATTGATACTGCTCATGAGGATTCCACATTTATATAGATCTCCAGTCAAACTGCTCACGTGGAATCCACATTCATATGGAATCTCCAGTGAAACTGCTCATGTGTAAACTACATTTATATGTAAATCTCCAGTGTAACTGCTCCTGTGGAATCCGCATTTACATGTTGATCTCCAGTGAAACTGCTCACATAGAATCCGCATGTATATATAGATCTCCAGTGAAACTGCTCATGTGGAATCGTCATTTATATGTACATCTCCAGTGAAAGTGCTCATGTGGAATCCACATTTATATGTATTTCTCCAATGAAACTGCTCATGTGGAATCCGCATTTATATGTAGATCTCCAGTGAAATTGCTCATGTGTAATCAAGATGTTTATCGATCTCCAGTGAAACTCCTCATGTGGAATCCACATTTATATGCAATCTCCAGTGAAACTGATCATGTGGAATCCACATTTATATGCAATCTCCAGTGAAACTGCTCATGTGGAATCTGCATTTATATGTAGAATCTCCAGTGAAACTGCACATGTGGAATCCGCATTTATATATCGATCTCCAGTGAAACTGCTCATGTGGAATCCGCATTTTTATGTAGATTACCCGTGAAACTACTAATTTGGAATCCGCATTTATATGTAGATCTCCAGTCAAACTGCTCATGTGGAATCCACAATAATATGTTGAATGTCCAGTGAAACTGCTGATGTGCAATCCACATTTATTTGTAGATCTCCAGTGAAACTGCTCATGTGGAATCCACATTAATATCGATCTCCAGTGAATCTGCTCATGTGGAATACACATTTATATGCAATCTCCAGTCAAACTGCTCATGTGAAATCCACATTTATATGTCGTTATCCCGTGAAACTGCTCATGTGGAATCCGCATTTTTATGTAGATCTCCCGTGAAACTGCTCATGTGGAATCCGCATTTATCTGCAGATCTCCAGTGAAACTTCTCATGTGTAATTGACATTTATTTGTAGATCTCCAGTGAAATTGCTCATGTGGAATCCACATTAATTTGTAGATCTCCAGTGAAACTGCTCCTGTGGAATCCTCATTTACATGTAGATCTCCAGTGAATCTGCTCACATGGAATCCACATTTATATGTCGATATCTCGTGAAACTGCACATGTGGAATCCTCATTTATATGTCGATATCTCGTGAAACTGCACATGTGGAATCCTCATTTATATGTAGATCTCCAGTGAAACTTCAGTGAAACTGCTCATGAGGAATCCGCACTTATATGTATATCTCCATTGATACTGCTCATGAGGATTCCACATTTATATAGATCTCCAGTGAAACTGCTCACGTGGAATCCACATTCATATGGAATCTCCAGTGAAACTGCTCATGTGTAATCTACATTTATATGTAAATCTCCAGTGTAACTGCTCCTGTGGAATCCGCATTTACATGTTGATCTCCAGTGAAACTGCTCACATAGAATCCACATTTATATATAGATGTCTAGTGGAAATGTTAATGTGGAATACACATTTATATGTACATCTCCAGTGAAACTGCTCATGTGTGATACACATTTATATCTACATCTCCAGTAAAACTGCTCATGTGGATCCACATGAATATATAGATCTCTAGTGAAACTGCTCATGTGGAATCTGCATTTATATGTAGATCCCCAGTGAAACTGCTCATGTGGAATCCACATTTATTTGTGGAAACTCCAGTGAAACTGCTCATGTTGAATCCACATTTATATCTAGATCTCCCGTGAAACTGCTCATGTATAATCCGCATTTATATGTAGATATCCAGTGAAACTGCTCATGTGGAATCCACATTTATATGTAGAATTCCTGTGAAGCTGCTCATGTGGACTCCACATTTATATGTAGACCTGCAGTGAAACAGCTCATGTGGAATCCACATTTATATGTAGAATCCCTGTGAAACTGCTTTTGGGGACTGCACATTTATATGTAGAATTCCTGTGAAACTACTCATGTGGACTCCACATTTATATGTAGATCTCCAGTGAAACTGCTCATGTGGAATCCGCACTTATATGTAGATCATAGACACTGCTCTTGAGGAATCCACATTTACATAGATCTCCAGTGAAACTGCTCAAGTGGAATCCTCATTTATATGTAGATCTCCAGTGGAACTGCTCATGTGGAATCCTCATTTATATGAAGATCTCCAGTGATACCTCTCACGTGGAATCAACATTTACTTGTAGATCTGCAGTGAAACTGCTCACATGGAATCCACATTTATATATAGATGTCCAGTGACACTGTTCATGTGGAATACACATTTATATGTACATCTCCATTGAAACTTCTCACATGGACTCCACATTCATATATAGATGTCCAGTGAAACTGTTCTTGTGGAATCCACATTTACATGTAGATCTCCAGTAAATCTGCTATGTGCAATCCACATTTATATGTAGATCTCCAGTGAAACTGCTCATGTGGAATCTGCATTGTTATGTAGATCTCAAGTGAAACTGCTCATGTGGAATCCGCAATTATATGTAGAAAGTCCAGTGAAACTGCTCATGTGGAACCCACATTTATATCGATCTCCAGTGAAACTGCTCATGTGCAATCCACATTCATATGTAGATCTCTAGTTAAACTGCTCATGTGGATTCCACATTTATATAGAGATCTCCAGTGATAATGCTCATGTGGAATCCACATTTATATGTAGATCTCCAGTGAAATTGCTCATGTGGAATCCGCATTTATATGTAGATCACCCGTGAAACTACTAATTTGGAATCCACATTTATGTACAGATCTCCAGTGAAACTGTTATTGTGGAATCCACATTTACATGTAGATCTCCAGTGAATCTGCTATGTGCAATCCACATTTATATGTAGATCTCCAGTGAAACTGCTCATGTGGAATCCGCATTATTATGTAGATTTTAAGTGAAACTGCACATGTGGAATCCACATTAATTTGTAGATCTCCAGTGAATCTGCTCACGTGGACTCCACATTTATATATAGATATCCAGTGAAACTATTCATGTGGAATCCACATTTTTATGTAGAACTCCAGTGAATCTGCCATGTGGAATCCGCATTTATATGTACATCTCCAGTGAAACTTGACATGTGGAATCCGCATTTACATGTAGATCTCCAGTGACACTGCTCACGTGGACTCCACATTTATATATAGATGTCCAGTGAAACTGTTCTTGTGGAATCCACATTTACATGTAGATCTCCAGTGAATCTGCTATGTGGAATCCACATTTATATGTAGATCTCCAGTGAAACTGCTCATGTGGAATCTGCATTTATATGTAGATCTCAAGTGAAACTGCTCATGTGGAATCCACAATTATATGTAGAACGTCCAGTGAAACTGCTCATGTGCAATCCACATTCATATGTTGATCTCAAGTTAAACTGCTCATGTGGATTCCACATTTATATATAGATCTCCAGTGATAATGCTCATGAGGAATCCACATTTATATGTAGATCTCCAGTGAAATTGCTCATGTGGAATCCGCATTTATATGTAGATCACCCGTGAAACTACTAATTTGGAATCCACATTTATGTACAGATCTCCAGTGAAACTGCTCATGTGGAATCCGCATTTATATATAGATCTCCAGCGAAACTGCTCATGTGGAATCCGCATTTTTATGTAGATCTCCCGTGTAACTGCTCATGTGGAATCCGCATTTATCTGCAGATCTCCAATGAAACTTCTCATGTGTAATTCACATTTATTTGTAGATCTCCAGTTAAATTGCTCATGTGGAATCCGCATTTACATGTAGATCTCCAGTGAATCTGCTATGTGCAATCCAGATTTATATGTAGATCTCCAGTGAAACTGCTTATGTGGAATCCACATTTATATCTACATCTTCATTCGAACTGCTCATGTGGAATCCGCAATTATATGTAGATCTCCTGTGAAACTGCTCATGTGGAATCCTCATTTATATGTAGATCTCCAGTGAAACTGTTCATGTGGATTCCGCATTTATATGTAGATCTCCAGTGAAACTGCTCATGTGGAATCCACATTTATATGTATTTCTCCAGTTAAATTTTTTATGCAAAATCTGCATTTATATGTAGATCTCCACTGAAACTGCTCATGTGGAAATCAAATTTACATGTAGATCTCCCATGAAACTTCTCATGTCGAATCCGCATTTATATTTAGATCTCAAGTGAAACTGCTCATGTGGAATCCGCAATTATATGTAGAATGTCCAGTGAAACTGCTCATGTGGAATCCACATTTATATTGATCTCATGTGAAACTGCTCATGTGGAATCCACATTTATATGCAGATCTCCAGTGAAACTTCTCATGTGGAATCCGCATTTATATTTAGATCTCAAGTGAAACTCCTCATGTGGAATCCGCAATTATATGTAGAATGTCCAGTGAAACTGCTCATGTGGAATCCGCAATTATATGTAGAATGTCAGTGAAACTGCTCATGCGGAATCCACATTTATATTTATCTCCCGTGAAACTGCTCATGTGGAATCCTCATTTATATGTAGATCTCCAGTTAAACTGCTCATGTGGATTCTGCATTTATGTGTAGATCTCAAGTGAAACTGTTCATGAGGAATCCACATTTATATGTGGATCTCCAGGGAAACTGCAATGTGAAAACCGCATTTATATGTAGAACTCCAGTGAAACTGCTCATGTGGAATCCACATTTATATGTAGATCTCCAGTGAAACATCTCATGTGGAATCCGCATTTATCTGTAGATCCCCCGTAAAAATGCTCATGTGGAATCCACATTTATAAGTAGATCTCCAGTGAAACTGCTCATGTGGAATGCACACTTTTATGCAATCTTCATTGAAAATGCTCAAGTGGAATTCACATTTATATGTCGATCTCCATTGAAACTGCTTATGTGGAATCCACATTTATATCTACATCTTCATTCGAACTGCTCATGTGGAATCCTCATTTATATGTAGATCTCCAGTTAAACTGTTCATGTGATTCTGCATTTATATGAAGATCTCCAGTGAAACTGTTCATGTGGATTCTGCATTTATATGTAGATCTCCAGTGAAACTGCTCATGTGGAATCCTCATTTATATGTATTTCTCCAGTTAAATTTTTTATGCAGAATCTGCATTTATATGTAGATCTCCACTGAAACTGCTCATGTGGAAATCGAATTTACATGTAGATCTCCCGTGAAACTTCTCATGTCGAATCCGCATTTATATTTAGATCTAAAGTGAAACTGCTCATGTGGAATCCGCAATTATATGTAGAATCTCCAGTGAAACTGCTCATGTGGAATCCACATTTATATTGATCTCGTGTGAAACTGCTCATGTGGAATCCACATTTGTATGTAGATCTCCCATGAAACTGCTCATGTGGAATCCTCATTTATATGCAGATCTCCAGTTAAACTGCTCATGTGGATTCTGCATTTATATGTAGATCTCCAGTGAAACTGCTCATGTGGAATCCACATTTATAAGTGGATCTCCAGTGAAACTGCGATGTGGAATCCACATTTATATGTAGATCTCCAGTCAAACTGCTCATGTGGAATCTACATTTATATGCAATCTCCAGTGAAACTGCTCATGTGGAATCCAAATTTTCATGTGGATCTCCAGTGAAACTCCTCATGTGGAATCCACATTTATATGTATATCTCCAGTGAAAGTGGTCATGTGGAATCCACATTTATATATAGATCTCCAGTGAAACTGCTCATGTGGAATCCGCATTTATATGTAGATCCCCAATGAAACTGCTCATGTGGAATCCACATTTATATGTATTTCTCAAGTTAAATTGTTTAAGCAGAATCCGCATTTATATGTAGATCTCCACTGAAACTGCTCATGTGGAAATCGAATTTATATGTAGATCTCCCGTGAAACTTCTCATGTCGAATCCGCATTTATATTTAGATCTCACGTGAAACTGCTCATGTGGAATCCACAATTATATGTAGCATGTCCAGTGAAACTGCTCATGTGGAATCCACATTTATATTGATCTCCTGTGAAACTGCTTATGTGGAATCCACATTTTTATGTAGATCTCCCATGAAGCTGCTCATGTGGAATCCTCATTTATATGCAGATCTCCAGTTAAACTGCTCATGTGGATTCTGCATTTATATGTAGATCTCCAGTGAAACTGCTCATGTTGAATCCACATTTATAAGTGGATCTCCAGTGATACTGCGATGTGGAATCTGCATTTATATGTAGATCTCCAGTCAAACTGCTCATGTGGAATCCACATTTATATGTAGATCTCCAGTGAATCATCTCATGTGGAATCCGCATTTATCTGTAGATCTCCAGTGAAACAGCTCATGTGGAATCCACACTTTTATGCCATCTTCATTGAAACTGCTCATGTGGAATCCGCATTTATCTGCAGATCTCCCGAGAAAATGCTCATGTGGAATCCGCATTTATAAGTAGATCTCCCGTGAAACTGTTCATGTGGAATCCGCATTTATATGTAGATCTCCCGTGAAAATGCTCTTGTGAAATCCACATTTATAAGTAGATCTCCAGTGAAACTGCTCATGTGGAAGCCACACTTTTATGAAATCTTCACTGAAACTCCTCATGTGGAATCCACATTTATATGTCGATCTCCATTGAAACTGCTTATGTGGAATCCACATTTATATCTACATCTTCATTCGAACTGCTCATGTGGAATCCGCAATTATATGTAGATCTCCTGTGAAACTGCTCATGTGGAATCATCATTTATATGTAGATCTCCAGTTAAACTGCTCATGTGATTCTGCATTTATATGTAGATCTCCAGTGAAACTGTTCATGTGGATTCCGCATTTATATGTAGATCTCCAGTGAAACTGCTCATGTGGAATCCACATTTATATGTATTTCTCCAGTTAAATTTTTTATGCAAAATCTGCATTTATATGTAGATCTCCAGTGAAACTGTTCATGTGGATTCCGCATTTATATGTAGATCTCCAGTGAAACTGCTCATGTGGAATCCACATTTATAAGTAGATCTCCAGTGAAAATGCTCATGTGGAATCCACATTTATATGTCGATCTCCAGTGAAACTGCTATGTGGAATCCGCATTTATATGTAGATCTCCAGTGAAACTGCTCATGTGGAATGCACACTTTTATGCAATCTTCATTGAAAATGCTCAAGTGGAATTCACATTTATATGTCGATCTCCATTGAAACTGCTTATGTGGAATCCACATTTATATCTACATCTTCATTCGAACTGCTCATGTGGAATCCTCATTTATATGTAGATCTCCAGTTAAACTGTTCATGTGATTCTGCATTTATATGTAGATCTCCAGTGAAGCTGTTCATGTGGATTCTGCATTTATATGTAGATCTCCAGTGAAACTGCTCATGTGGAATCCTCATTTATCTGTAGATCCCCCGTGAAAATGCTCATGTGGAATCCACATTTATAAGTAGATCTCCAGTGATACTGCTATGTGGAATCCGCATTTATATGTAGATCTCCAGTGAAACTGCTCATGTGGAATCCAAATTTATATGTAGGTCTCCAGTGAAACTGCTCATGTGGAATCCACACGTTCATGCAATCTTCATTGACACTGCTCATGTGGAATCCACATTTATATGTCGATCTACATTGAAACTGCTTATGTGGAATCCACATTTATATGTCCATCTTCAGTCAAACTGCTCATGTGGAATCCGCATTTATCTGTAGATCTCCTGAGAAAATGCTCATGTGGAATACACTTTTATAAGTAGATCTCCCGTGAAACTGTTCATGTGGAATCTACATTTATGTGCAATCTCCAGTGAAACTGCTCATGTGGAATTCACATTTATATGTCGATCTCCATCGAAACTGCTTATGTGGAATCCACATTTATATCTACATCTTCTTTCAAACTGCTTCTGTGGAATCCGCATTTATATGTCGATATCCCGTTAAACTGCTCATGTGGAATCCTCATTTAAATGTAGATTTCCAGTCAAACTGCTCATGTGGAATCTGCATTTATATGTAGATCTCCCGAGAAAATGCTCATGTGGAATCCACATTTATAAGTAGATCTCCAGTCAAACTGCTCATGTGGAATCTACATTTATATGGAATCTCCAGTGAAACTGCTCATGTGGAATCCACATTTTTATATGGATCTCCAGTGATACTCCTCATGTGGAATCCACATTTATATGTACATATCCAGTGAAAGTGGTCATGTGGAATCCACATTTATATACAGATCTCCAGTGAAACTGCTCATGTGGAATCCGCATTTTATTGTAGATCCCCAATGAAACTGTTCATGTGGAATCCACATTTACACGTATTTCTCCAGTGAAATTGTTTATGCGGAATCCGAATTTATATGTAGACCTCCAGTGAAACTGCTCATGTGGAAACCGAATTTATATTTAAATCTCAAGTGAAACTGCTCATGTGGAATCCGCAATTATTTTTAGAATGTCCAGTGAAACTGCTCATGTGGAATCCACATTTATATTGATCTCCTGTGAAACTGCTCATGTGGAATCCTCATTTATATGTAGATCTCCAGTTAAACTGCTCATGTGGATTCTGCATTTATGTGTAGAACTCCAGTGAAACTGTTCATGTGGAATCCACATTTATATGTGGATCTCCAGTGAAACTGCGATGTGGAATCCGCATTTATATGTCGATCTCCAGTGAAACTGCTTATGTGGAATCCACATTTATATGTAGATCTCCAGTGAAACATCTCATGTGGAATCCGCATTTATCTGTAGATCTCCCGTGAAAATTCTCACGTGGAATCCACATTTATAAGTAGATCTCCAGTGAAAATGTTCATGTGGAATCCACATTTATATGTGGATCTCCAGTGAAACTGCTATGTGGAATCCGCATTTATATGTAGATCTCCAGTGAAACTGCTCATGTGGAATCCACACTTTTATGCAATCTTCATTGAAACTGCTCAAGTGGAATTCTCATTTACATGTCGATCTCCATTGAAACTGCTTATGTGGAATCCACATTTATATCTACATCTTCATTCAAACTGCTCATGTGGAATCCTCATTTATATGTAGATATCCAGTTAAACTGCTCATGTGATTCTGCATTTATATGTAGATCTCCAGTGAAACTGTTCATGTGGATTCTGAATTTATATGTAGATCTCCAGTGAAACTGCTCATGTGGAATCCTCATTTATATGTATTTCTCCAGTTAATTTTTTTATGCAGAATCTGCATTTATATGTAGATCTCCACTGAAACTGCTCATGTGGAATTCGAATTTACATGTAGATCTCCCGTGAAACTTCTCATGTCGAAACCGCATTTATATTTAGATCTCAAGTGAAACTGCTCATGTGGAATCCGCAATTATATATAGAATGTCCAGAGAAACTGCTCATGTGGAATCCACATTTATATTGATCTCGTGTGAAACTGCTCATGTGGAATCCACATTTATAAGTGGATCTCCAGTGAAACTGCGATGTGGAATCCGCATTTATATGTAGATCTCCAGTCAAACTGCTCATGTGGAATTTACATTTATATGCAATCTCCAGTGAAACTGCTCATGTGGAATCCACATTTTCATGTGGATCTCCAGTGAAACTCCTCATGTGGAATCCACATTTATATGTATATCTCCAGTGAAAGTGGTCATGTGGAATCCACATTTATATATAGATCTCCAGTGAAACTGCTCATGTGGAATCCACATTTATATGTAGATCTCCAGTGAAACATCTCATGTGGAATCCGCATTTATCTGTAGATCCCCCGTGAAAATGCTCATGTGGAATCCACATTTATAAGTAGATCTCCAGTGAAACTGCTATGTGGAACCCGCATTTATATGTAAATCTCCAGTGAAACTGCTCATGTGGAATCTACATTTATATGCAATCTCCAGTGAAACTGCTCATGTGGAATGCGCATTTATATGTACATCTCCAGTGAGACTGCTCATGTGGAATCCGCATTTATATGTAGATCTCCAGTGAAACTGCTTATGTGGAATCCACACTTTTATGCCATCTTCATTGAAACTGCTCATGTGGAATCCGCATTTATCTGCAGATCTCCCGAGAAAATGCTCATGTGGAATCCTCATTTATAAGTAGATCTCCCGTGAAACTGTTCATGTGGAATCCGCATTTATATGTAGATCTCCCGTGAAAATGCTCTTGTGAAATCCACATTTATATATAGATCTCCAGTGAAACTGCTCATGTGGAATCCACATTTATATGTAGATCTCCAGTGAAACATCTCATGTGGAATCCGCATTTATCTGTAGATCCCCCGTGAAAATGCTCATGTGGAATCCACATTTATAAGTAGATCTCCAGTGAAACTGCTATGTGGAACCCGCATTTATATGTAAATCTCCAGTGAAACTGCTCATGTGGAATCTACATTTATATGCAATCTCCAGTGAAACTGCTCATGTGGAATCCACATTTATATGTGGATCTCCAGTGAAACTGCTATGTGGAATGCGCATTTATATGTACATCTCCAGTGAGACTGCTCATGTGGAATCCGCATTTATATGTAGATCTCCAGTGAAACTGCTTATGTGGAATCCACACTTTTATGCCATCTTCATTGAAACTGCTCATGTGGAATCCGCATTTATCTGCAGATCTCCCGAGAAAATGCTCATGTGGAATCCTCATTTATAAGTAGATCTCCCGTGAAACTGTTCATGTGGAATCCGCATTTATATGTAGATCTCCCGTGAAAATGCTCTTGTGAAATCCACATTTATAAGTAGATCTCCAGTGAAACTGCTCATGTGGAAGCCACACTTTTATGAAATCTTCAGTGAAACTCCTCATGTGGAATCCACATTTATATGTCGATCTCCATTGAAACTGCTTATGTGGAATCCACATTTATATGTACATCTTCATTCAAACTTCTCATGTGGAATCCGCATTTATATGTCGATATCCCGTGAAACTGCTCATGTGGAATCCTCATTTAATGGTAGATCTCCAGTGAAACTGCTCATGTGGAATCCACATTTATATGTAGATCTCCCGTGAAACTGCTCATGTGAAATCCACATTGAAATGTGGATCTCCATTGAAACTGCTACGTCGAATACGCATGTATATGTAGATCTCCAGTGAAACAACTCATGTTGAATCCACATTTATATGTGGATGTCCAGTGAAACTGCGATGTGGAATCCGCATTTATATGTAGATCTCCAGTGAAACTGCTCATGTGGAAACCGAATTTATATGTAGATCTCCAGTGAAACTTCTCATGTGGAATCCGCATTTATATTTAGATCTCAAGTGAAACTGCTCATGTGGAATCCACAATTATATGTAGAATGTCCAGTGAAACTGCTCATGTTGAATCCGCAATTATATGTAGAATGTCCAGTGAAACTGCTCATGTGGAATCCACATTTATATTGATCTCCCGTGAAACTGCTCATGTGGAATCCTCATTTATATGTAGATCTCCAGTTAAACTGCTCATGTGGATTCTGCATTTATATGTAGATCTCCAGTGAAAATGTTCATGTGGAATCCACATTTATATGTGGATCTCCAGTGAAACTGCAATGTGAAATCCGCATTTATATGTAGATCTCCAGTGAAACTGCTCATGTGGAATCCACATTTATATTTAGATCTCCAGTGAAACATCTCATGTGGAATCCGCATTTATCTGTAGATCCCCCGTGAAAATGCTCATGTGGAATCCACATTTATAAGTAGATCTCCAGTGAAACTGCTCATGTGGAATCCACATTTATGTGTGGATCTCCAGTGAAACTGCTATGTGGAACCCGCATTTATATGTAGATCTCCAGTGAAACTGCTCATGTGGAATCCACATTTATATGTATATCTACAGTGAAACTGCTCATGTGGAATCAACACTTTTATGCAATCTTCATTGACACTGCTCATGTGGAATCCGCATTTATATGTCGATCTACATTGAAACTGCTTATGTGGAATCCACATTTATATGTCCATCTTCAGTCAAACTGCTCATGTGGAATCCACATTTATCTGTAGATCTCCTGAGAAAATGCTTATGTGGAATACACATTTATAAGTAGATCTCCCGTGAAACTGTTCACGTGGAATCTACATTTATATGCAATCTCCAGTGAAACTGCTCATGTGGAATACACATTTATAAGTAGATCTCCTGTGAAACTGTTCATGTGGAATCTACATTTATATGCAATCTCCAGTGAAACTGCTCATGTGGAATCCTCATTTATATGAAGATCTCCAGTGAAACTGTTCATGTGGAATTCACATTTATATGTGGATCTCCAGTGAAACTGCAACGTGAAATCCGCATTTATATGTAGATCTCCAGTGAAACTGATCATGTGGAATCCACATTTATATGTAGATCTCCAGTGAAACATCTCATGTGGAATCCGCATTTATCTGTAGATCCCCCGTGAAAATGCTCATGTGGAATCCACATTTATAAGTAGATCTCCAGTGAAACTGCTCATGTGGAATCCACATTTATATGTGGATCTCCAGTGAAATTGCTATGTGGAATCCGCATTTATATGTAGATCTCCAGTGAAACTTCTCATGTGGAATCCAAATTTATATCTAGGTCTCCAGTGAAACTGCTCATGTGGAATCCACACTTTTATGCAATCTTCATTGACACTGCTTATGTGGAATCCACATTTATATGTCGATCTACATTGAAACTGCTTATGTGCAATCCACATTTATAAGTCCATCTTCAGTCAAACTGGTCATGTGGAATCCGCATTTATCTGTAGATCTCCTGAGAAAATGCTCATGTGGAATACACTTTTATATATATATCTCCAGTGAAACTGCTCATGTGGATTCCGCATTTATATGTAGATCTCAAGTGAAACTGATCATGTGGAATCCACTTTTATATGTAAATCTCCAGTCAAACTGCTCATGTGGAATCCACATTTATATTTAGATCTCAAGTGAATCTGCTCATGTGGAATCCACATTTATATTGATCTCCTGTGAAACTTCTCATGTGGAATCCACATTTTCATGTAGATCTCCAGTAAAACTGCTCATGTGGAATCCACATTTATATGTAGATCTCCTGTGAAACTGCTCATGTGGAATTCGCATTTATATATAGATCTCCAGTGAAACGGCTCATGTGGAATCCACATTTACATATAGATGTCCAGTGAAACTGCTCATCTAGAATCCACATTTATATAGATCTCCAGTGAAACTGCTCATGTGGAATCCACATTTATATGTAGATCTCCGGTGAAACTGCTCATGTGGAATCCTCATTTATATGTAGATCTCCAGTTAAACTGCTCATGTGGATTCCGCATTTATATGTAGTTCTCCAGTGAAACTGCTCATGTAGTTTCCGCATTTATATGTAGATCTCCAGTGAAACTGCTCATGTGGAATCAACATTTATTTGTAGATCTCCAGTAAAACTGCTCATGTGGAATCCACATTTATATGTGGATCTGACGTGAAACTGCTCATGTGAAATCCTCATTTATATGTAGATCTCCAGTGAAACTGCTCATGTGGATTCTGCATTTATATGTAGATCTCCAGTGGACATGCTCATGTGGAATCCAAATTTATATGTATATCTCCAGTGAAACCACTCATGTGGAATCCGCATTTATCTGTAGATATCCCGTGAAAATGTTCATGTGGAATCCACATTTATAAGTAGATCTCCAGTGAAACTGCTATGAGGAAGCCACACTTTTATGAAATCTTCAGTGAAACTCCTCATGTGGAATCCACATTTATATGTCGATCTCCATTGAAACTGCTTATGTAGAATCCACATTTATATCTACATCTTCATTCAAACTGCTTATGTGGAATCCTCATTTAAATGTAGATTTCCAGTGGAACTGCTCATGTGGAATCTGCATTTATATGTAGATCTCCCGAGAAAATGCTCAAGTGGAATCCACATTTATAAGTAGATCTCCAGTCAAACTGCTCATGTGGAATCTACATTTATATGCAATTTCCAGTGAAACTGCTCATGTGGAATTTTCATTTTTATATGGATCTCCAGTGAATCTCCTCATGTGGAATCCACATTTATATGTACATATCCAGTGAAAGTGTTCATGTGGAATCCACATTTATATATAGATCTCCAGTGAAACTGCTCATGTGGAATCCGCATTTATATGTAGATCCCCAATGAAACTGCTCATGTGGAATCCACATTTATATGTATTTCTCCAGTGAAATTTTTTATGCGGAATCCGCATTTATATGCAGATCTCCAGTGAAACTGCTCATATGGAATCCTCATTTATATGTAGATCTCCAGTTAAACTGCTCATGTGGATTCTGCATTTATATGTATATCTCCAGTGAAACTTCTCATGTGGAATCCGCATTTATATGTAGATCTCCAGTGAAACTGCTCATGTGGAATCCGCTTTTATATGTAGATCTCTAATGAAACTGCTCATGTGGAACTCACATTTATATGTATTTCTCCAGTGAAATTGTTTATGCAGAATCCGCATTTATATGTAGATCTCCAGTGAAACTGCTCATATGGAAACCGAATTTATATGTAGATCTCCATTGAAATTTCTCATGTGGAATCCGCATTTATATTTAGATCTCAAGTGAAACTGCTCATGCGGAATCCGCAATTATATGTAGAATGTCCAGTGAAACTGCTCATGTGGAATCCACATTTATATTGATCTCCTGTGAAACTGCTCATGTGGAATCCACATTTGTATGTAGATCTCCCGTGAAACTGCTCATGTGGAATCCACATTTTTATCCATCTCCAGTGAAACTGCTCATGTGGAATCCACATTTATCTGTAGATCTCCAGTGAAAATGCTCATGTGGAATCCACATTTATATGTGGATCTCCAGTGAAACTGCTATGTGGAATGCGCATTTATATGTAGATCTCCAGTGAGACTGCTCATGTGGAATCCGCATTTATATGTAGATCTCCAGTGAAACTGCTCATGTGGAATCCACACTTTTATCCATCTTCATTGAAACTGCTCATGTGGAATCCGCATTTATCTGCAGATCTCCCGAGAAAATGCTCATGTGGAATCCGCATTTATAAGTAGATCTCCCGTGAAACAGTTCATGTGGAATCCGCATTTATATGTAGATCTCCCGTGAAAATGCTCTTGTGAAATCCACATTTATAAGTAGATCTCCAGTGAAACTGCTCATGTGGAAGCCACACTTTTATGAAATCTTCAGTGAAACTCCTCATGTGGAATCCACATTTATATGTCGATCTCCATTGAAACTGCTTATGTGGAATCCACATTTATATGTACATCTTCATTCAAACTGCTCATGTGAAATCCGCATTTATATGTCGATATCCCGTGAAACTGCTCATGTGGAATCCTCATTTAATGGTAGATCTCCAGTGAAACTGCTCATGTGGAATCCACATTTATATGTAGATCTCCCGTGAAACTGCTCATGTGGAATCCACATTGAAATGTGGATCTCCAGTGAAACTGCTACGTCGAATACGCATGTATATGTAGATCTCCAGTGAAACAACTCATGTTGAATCCACATTTATATGTGGATCTCCAGTGAAACTGCGATGTGGAATACGCATTTATATGTAGATCTCCAGTGAAACTGCTCATGTGGAAACCGAATTTATATGTAGATCTCCAGTGAAACTTCTCATGTGGAATCCGAATTTATATTTAGATCTCAAGTGAAACTGCTCATGTGGAATCCACAATTATATGTAGAATGTCCAGTGAAACTGCTCATGTTGAATCCGCAATTATATGTAGAATGTCCAGTGAAACTGCTCATGTGGAATCCACATTTATATTGATCTCCCGTGAAACTGCTCATGTGGAATCCTCATTTATATGTAGATCTCCAGTGAAACTGCTCATGTGGAATCCGCATTTATATGTAGATCCCCAATGAAACTGCTCATGTGGAATCCACATTTATATGTATTTCTCAAGTTAAATTGTTTAAGCAGAATCCGCATTTATATGTAGATCTCCACTGAAACTGCTCATGTGGAAATCGAATTTATATGTAGATCTCCCGTGAAACTTCTCATGTCGAATTCGCATTTATATTTAAATCTCACGTGAAACTGCTCATGTGGAATCCACAATTATATGTAGCATGTCCAGTGAAACTGCTCATGTGGAATCCACATTTATATTGATCTCCTGTGAAACTGCTCATGTGGAATCCACATTTTTATGTAGATCTCCCATGAAGCTGCTCATGTGGAATCCTCATTTATATGCAGATCTCCAGTTAAACTGCTCATGTGGATTCTGCATTTATATGTAGATCTCCAGTGAAACTGCTCATGTGGAATCCACATTTATAAGTGGATCTCCAGTGAAACTGCGATGTGGAATCTGCATTTATATGTGGATCTCCAGTGAAACTGCTATGTGGAATCCGCATTTATATGTAGATCTCCAGTGAAACTGCTCATGTGGAATGCACACTTTTATGCAATCTTCATTGAAACTCCTCATGTGGAATCCACATTTATATGTCGATCTCCATTGAAACTGCTTATGTGGAATCCACATTTATATGTACATCTTCATTCAAACTGCTCATGTGAAATCCGCATTTATATGTCGATATCCCGTGAAACTGCTCATGTGGAATCCTCATTTAATGGTAGATCTCCAGTGAAACTGCTCATGTGGAATCCACATTTATATGTAGATCTCCCGTGAAACTGCTCATGTGGAATCCACATTGAAATGTGGATCTCCAGTAAAACTGCTACGTCGAATACGCATGTATATGTAGATCTCCAGTGAAACAACTCATGTTGAATCCACATTTATATGTGGATCTCCAGTGAAACTGCGATGTGGAATACGCATTTATATGTAGATCTCCAGTGAAACTGCTCATGTGGAAACCGAATTTATATGTAGATCTCCAGTGAAACTTCTCATGTGGAATCCGCATTTATATTTAGATCTCAAGTGAAACTGCTCATGTGGAATCCACAATTATATGTAGAATGTCCAGTGAAACTGCTCATGTTGAATCCGCAATTATATGTAGAATGTCCAGTGAAACTGCTCATGTGGAATCCACATTTATATTGATCTCCCGTGAAACTGCTCATGTGGAATCCTCATTTATATGTAGATCTCCAGTGAAACTGCTCATGTGGAATCCGCATTTATATGTAGATCCCCAATGAAACTGCTCATGTGGAATCCACATTTATATGTATTTCTCAAGTTAAATTGTTTAAGCAGAATCCGCATTTATATGTAGATCTCCACTGAAACTGCTCATGTGGAAATCGAATTTATATGTAGATCTACCGTGAAACTTCTCATGTCGAATCCGCATTTATATTTAGATCTCACGTGAAACTGCTCATGTGGAATCCACATTTATATTGATCTCCTGTGAAACTGCTCATGTGGAATCCACATTTTTATGTAGATCTCCCATGAAGCTGCTCATGTGGAATCCTCATTTATATGCAGATCTCCAGTTAAACTGCTCATGTGGATTCTGCATTTATATGTAGATCTCCAGTGAAACTGCTCATGTGGAATCCACATTTATAAGTGGATCTCCAGTGAAACTGCGATGTGGAATCTGCATTTATATGTGGATCTCCAGTGAAACTGCTATGTGGAATCCGCATTTATATGTAGATCTCCAGTGAAACTGCTCATGTGGAATGCACACTTTTATGCAATCTTCATTGAAACTGCTCATGTGGAATCCACATTTATAAGTAGATCTCCAGTGAAAATGCTCATGTGGAATCCACATTTATATGTGGATCTCCAGTGAAACTGCTATGTGGAATCCGCATTTATATGTAGATCTCCAGTGAAACTGCTCATGTGGAATGCACACTTTTATGCAATCTTCATTGAAAATGCTCATGTGGAATTCACATTTATATGTCGATCTCCATTGAAACTGCTTATGTGGAATCCACATTTATATCTACATCTTCATTCGAACTGCTCATGTGGAATCCTCATTTATATGTAGATCTCCAGTTAAACTGTCATGTGATTCTGCATTTATATGTAGATCTCCAGTGAAACTGTTCATGTGGATTCTGCATTTATATGTAGATCTCCAGTGAAACTGCTCATGTGGAATCCTCATTTATATGTATTTCTCCAGTTAAATTTTTTATGCAGAATCTGCATTTATATGTAGATCTCCACTGAAACTGCTCATGTGGAAATCGAATTTACATGTAGATCTCCCGTGAAACTTCTCATGTCGAATCCGCATTTATATTTATATCTCAAGTGAAACTGCTCATGTGGAATCCGCAATTATATGTAGAATATCCAGTGAAACTGCTCATGTGGAATCCACATTTATATTGATCTCGTGTGAAACTGCTCATGTGGAATCCACATTTGTATGTAGATCTCCCATGAAACTGCTCATGTGGAATCCTCATTTATATGCAGATCTCCAGTTAAACTGCTCATGAGGATTCTGCATTTATATGTAGATATCCAGTGAAACTGCTCATGTGGAATCCACATTTATAAGTGGATCTCCAGTGAAACTGCGATCTGGAATCCGCATTTATATGTAGATCTCCAGTCAAACTGCTCATGTGGAATCTACATTTATATGCAATCTCCAGTGAAACTGCTCATGTGGAATCCAAATTTTCATGTGGATCTCCAGTGAAACTCCTCATGTGGAATCCACATTTATATGTATATCTCCAGTGAAAGTGGTCATGTGGAATCCACATTTATATATAGATCTCCAGTGAAACTGCTCATGTGGAATCCGCATTTATATGTAGATCCCCAATGAAACTCCTCATGTGGAATCCACATTTATATGTATTTCTCAAGTTAAATTGTTTAAGCAGAATCCGCATTTATATGTAGATCTCCACTGAAACTGCTCATGTGGAAATCGAATTTATATGTAGATCTCCCGTGAAACTTCTCATGTCGAATCCGCATTTATATTTAGATCTCACGTGAAACTGCTCATGTGGAATCCACAATTATATGTAGCATGTCCAGTGAAACTGCTCATGTGGAATCCACATTTATATTGATCTCCTGTGAAACTGCTCATGTGGAATCCACATTTTTATGTAGATCTCCCATGAAGCTGCTCATGTGGAATCCTCATTTATATGCAGATCTCCAGTTAAACTGCTCATGTGGATTCTGCATTTATATGTAGATCTCCAGTGAAACTGCTCATGTGGAATCCACATTTATAAGTGGATCTCCAGTGAAACTGCGATGTGGAATATGCATTTATATGTAGATCTCCAGTCAAACTGCTCATGTGGAATCCACATTTATATGTAGATCTCCAGTGAATCATCTCATGTGGAATCCGCATTTATCTGTAGATCTCCAGTGAAACTGCTCATGTGGAATCCACACTTTTATGCCATCTTCATTGAAACTGCTCATGTGGAATCCGCATTTATCTGCAGATCTCCCGAGAAAATGCTCATGTGGAATCCGCATTTATAAGTAGATCTCCCGTGAAACTGTTCATGTGGAATCCGCATTTATATGTAGATCTCCCGTGAAAATGCTCTTGTGAAATCCACATTTATAAGTAGATCTCCAGTGAAACTGCTCATGTGGAAGCCACACTTTTATGAAATCTTCAGTGAAACTCCTCATGTGGAATCCACATTTACATGTCGATCTCCATTGAAACTGCTTATGTGGAATCCACATTTATATGTACATCTTCATTCAAACTGCTCATGTGAAATCCGCATTTATATGTCGATATCCCGTGAAACTGCTCATGTGGAATCCTCATTTAATGGTAGATCTCCAGTGAAACTGCTCATGTGGAATCCACATTTATATGTAGATCTCCCGTGAAACTGCTCATGTGGAATCCACATTGAAATGTGGATCTCCAGTGAAACTGCTACGTCGAATACGCATGTATATGTAGATCTCCAGTGAAACAACTCATGTTGAATCCACATTTATATGTGGATCTCCAGTGAAACTGCGATGTGGAATCCGCATTTATATGTAGATCTCCAGTGAAACTGCTCATGTGGAAACCGAATTTATATGTAGATCTCCAGTGAAACTTCTCATGTGGAATCCGCATTTATATTTAGATCTCAAGTGAAACTGCTCATGTGGAATCCACAATTATATGTAGAATGTCCAGTGAAACTGCTCATGTTGAATCCGCAATTATATGTAGAATGTCCAGTGAAACTGCTCATGTGGAATCCACATTTATATTGATCTCCCGTGAAACTGCTCATGTAGAATCCTCATTTATATGTAGATCTCCAGTGAAACTGCTCATGTGGAATCCGCATTTATATGTAGATCCCCAATGAAACTGCTCATGTTGAATCCACATTTATATGTATTTCTCAAGTTAAATTGTTTAAGCAGAATCCGCATTTATATGTAGATCTCCACTGAAACTGCTCATGTGGAAATCGAATTTATATGTAGATCTCCCGTGAATCTTCTCATGTCGAATCCGCATTTATATTTAGATCTCACGTGAAACTGCTCATGTGGAATCCACAATTATATGTAGCATGTCCAGTGAAACTGCTCATGTGGAATCCACATTTATATTGATCTCCTGTGAAACTGCTCATGTGGAATCCACATTTTTATGTAGATCTCCCATGAAGCTGCTCATGTGGAATCCTCATTTATATGCAGATCTCCAGTTAAACTGCTCATGTGGATTCTGCATTTATATGTAGATCTCCAGTGAAACTGCTCATGTGGAATCCACATTTATAAGTGGATCTCCAGTGAAACTGCGATGTGGAATCTGCATTTATATGTGGATCTCCAGTGAAACTGCTATGTGGAATCCGCATTTATATGTAGATCTCCAGTGAAACTGCTCATGTGGAATGCACACTTTTATGCAATCTTCATTGAAACTGCTCATGTGGAATCCACATTTATAAGTAGATCTCCAGTGAAAATGCTCATATGGAATCCACATTTATATGTGGATCTCCAGTGAAACTGCTATGTGGAATCCGCATTTATATGTAGATCTCCAGTGAAACTGCTCATGTGGAATGCACACTTTTATGCAATCTTCATTGAAAATGCTCATGTGGAATTCACATTTATATGTCGATCTCCATTGAAACTGCTTATGTGGAATCCACATTTATATCTACATCTTCATTCGAACTGCTCATGTGGAATCCTCATTTATATGTAGATCTCCAGTTAAACTGTTCATGTGATTCTGCATTTATATGTAGATCTCCAGTGAAACTGTTCATGTGGATTCTGCATTTATATGTAGATCTCCAGTGAAACTGCTCATGTGGAATACTCATTTATATGTATTTCTCCAGTTAAATTTTTTATGCAGAATCTGCATTTATATGTGGATCTCCACTGAAACTGCTCATGTGGAAATCGAATTTACACGTAGATCTCCCGTGAAACTTCTCATGTCGAATCCGCATTTATATTTAGATCTCAAGTGAAACTGCTCATGTGGAATCCGCAATTATATGTAGAATGTCCAGTGAAACTGCTCATGTGGAATCCACATTTATATTGATCTCGTGTGAAACTGCTCATGTGGAATCCACATTTGTATGTAGATCTCCCATGAAACTGCTCATGTGGAATCCTCATTTATATGCAGATCTCCAGTTAAACTGCTCATGTGGATTCTGCATTTATATGTAGATCTCCAGTGAAACTGCTCATGTGGAATCCACATTTATAAGTGGATCTCCAGTGAAACTGCGATGTGGAATCCGCATTTATATGTAGATCTCCAGTCAAACTGCTCATGTGGAATCTACATTTATATGCAATCTCCAGTGAAACTGCTCATGTGGAATCCAAATTTTCATGTGGATCTCCAGTGAAACTCCTCATGTGGAATCCACATTTATATGTATATCTCCAGTGAAAGTGGTCATGTGGAATCCACATTTATATATAGATCTCCAGTGAAACTGCTCATGTGGAATCCGCATTTATATGTAGATCCCCAATGAAACTGCTCATGTGGAATCCACATTTATATGTATTTCTCAAGTTAAATTGTTTAAGCAGAATCCGCATTTATATGTAGATCTCCACTGAAACTGCTCATGTGGAAATCGAATTTATATGTAGATCTCCCGTGAAACTTCTCATGTCGAATCCGCATTTATATTTAGATCTCACGTGAAACTGCTCATGTGGAATCCACAATTATATGTAGCATGTCCAGTGAAACTGCTCATGTGGAATCCACATTTATATTGATCTCCTGTGAAACTGCTCATGTGGAATCCACATTTTTATGTAGATCTCCCATGAAGCTGCTCATGTGGAATCCTCATTTATATGCAGATCTCCAGTTAAACTGCTCATGTGGATTCTGCATTTATATGTAGATCTCCAGTGAAACTGCTCATGTGGAATCCACATTTATAAGTGGATCTCCAGTGAAACTGCGATGTGGAATCTGCATTTATATGTAGATCTCCAGTCAAACTGCTCATGTGGAATCCACATTTATATGTCGATCTCCAGTGAATCATCTCATGTGGAATCCGCATTTATCTGTAGATCTCCAGTGAAACTGCTCATGTGGAATCCACACTTTTATGCCATCTTCATTGAAACTGCTCATGTGGAATCCGCATTTATCTGCAGATCTCCCGAGAAAATGCCCATGTGGAATCCGCATTTATAAGTAGATCTCCCGTGAAACTGTTCATGTGGAATCCGCATTTATATGTAGATCTCCCGTGAAAATGCTCTTGTGAAATCCACATTTATAAGTAGATCTCCAGTGAAACTGCTCATGTGGAAGCCACACTTTTATGAAATCTTCAGTGAAACTCCTCATGTGGAATCCACATTTATATGTCGATCTCCATTGAAACTGCTTATGTGGAATCCACATTTATATGTACATCTTCATTCAAACTGCTCATGTGAAATCCGCATTTATATGTCGATATCCCGTGAAACTGCTCATGTGGAATCCTCATTTAATGGTAGATCTCCAGTGAAACTGCTCATGTGGAATCCACATTTATATGTAGATCTCCCGTGAAACTGCTCATGTGGAATCCACATTGAAATGTGGATCTCCAGTGAAACTGCTACGTCGAATACGCATGTATATGTAGATCTCCAGTGAAACAACTCATGTTGAATCCACATTTATATGTGGATCTCCAGTGAAACTGCGATGTGGAATCCGCATTTATATGTAGATCTCCAGTGAAACTGCTCATGTGGAAACCGAATTTATATGTAGATCTCCAGTGAAACTTCTCATGTGGAATCCGCATTTATATTTAGATCTCAAGTGAAACTGCTCATGTGGAATCCACAATTATATGTAGAATGTCCAGTGAAACTGCTCATGTTGAATCCGCAATTATATGTAGAATGTCCAGTGAAACTGCTCATGTGGAATCCACATTTATATTGATCTCCCGTGAAACTGCTCATGTGGAATCCTCATTTATATGTAGATCTCCAGTGAAACTGCTCATGTGGAATCCGCATTTATATGTAGATCCCCAATGAAACTGCTCATGTGGAATCCACATTTATATGTATTTCTCAAGTTAAATTGTTTAAGCAGAATCCGCATTTATATGTAGATCTCCACTGAAACTGCTCATGTGGAAATCGAATTTATATGTACATCTCCCGTGAATCTTCTCATGTCGAATCCGCATTTATATTTAGATCTCACGTGAAACTGCTCATGTGGAATCCACAATTATATGTAGCATGTCCAGTGAAACTGCTCATGTGGAATCCACATTTATATTGATCTCCTGTGAAACTGCTCATGTGGAATCCACATTTTTATGTAGATCTCCCATGAAGCTGCTCATGTGGAATCCTCATTTATATGCAGATCTCCAGTTAAACTGCTCATGTGGATTCTGCATTTATATGTAGATCTCCAGTGAAACTGCTCATGTGGAATCCACATTTATAAGTGGATCTCCAGTGAAACTGCGATGTGGAATCTGCATTTATATGTGGATCTCCAGTGAAACTGCTATGTGGAATCCGCATTTATATGTAGATCTCCATTGAAACTGCTCATGTGGAATGCACACTTTTATGCAATCTTCATTGAAACTGCTCATGTGGAATCCACATTTATAAGTAGATCTCCAGTGAAAATGCTCATATGGAATCCACATTTATATGTGGATCTCCAGTGAAACTGCTATGTGGAATCCGCATTTATATGTAGATCTCCAGTGAAACTGCTCATGTGGAATGCACACTTTTATGCAATCTTCATTGAAAATGCTCATGTGGAATTCACATTTATATGTCGATCTCCATTGAAACTGCTTATGTGGAATCCACATTTATATCTACATCTTCATTCGAACTGCTCATGTGGAATCCTCATTTATATGTAGATCTCCAGTTAAACTGTTCATGTGATTCTGCATTTATATGTAGATCTCCAGTGAAACTGTTCATGTGGATTCTGCATTTATATGTAGATCTCCAGTGAAACTGCTCATGTGGAATACTCATTTATATGTATTTCTCCAGTTAAATTTTTTATGCAGAATCTGCATTTATATGTGGATCTCCACTGAAACTGCTCATGTGGAAATCGAATTTACATGTAGATCTCCCGTGAAACTTCTCATGTCGAATCCGCATTTATATTTAGATCTCAAGTGAAACTGCTCATGTGGAATCCGCAATTATATGTAGAATGTCCAGTGAAACTGCTCATGTGGAATCCACATTTATATTGATCTCGTGTGAAACTGCTCATGTGGAATCCACATTTGTATGTAGATCTCCCATGAAACTGCTCATGTGGAATCCTCATTTATATGCAGATCTCCAGTTAAACTGCTCATGTGGATTCTGCATTTATATGTAGATCTCCAGTGAAACTGCTCATGTGGAATCCACATTTATAAGTGGATCTCCAGTGAAACTGCGATGTGGAATCCGCATTTATATGTAGATCTCCAGTCAAACTGCTCATGTGGAATCTACATTTATATGCAATCTCCAGTGAAACTGCTCATGTGGAATCCAAATTTTCATGTGGATCTCCAGTGAAACTCCTCATATGGAATCCACATTTATATGTATATCTCCAGTGAAAGTGGTCATGTGGAATCCACATTTATATATAGATCTCCAGTGAAACTGCTCATGTGGAATCCGCATTTATATGTAGATCCCCAATGAAACTGCTCATGTGGAATCCACATTTATATGTATTTCTCAAGTTAAATTGTTTAAGCAGAATCCGCATTTATATGTAGATCTCCACTGAAACTGCTCATGTGGAAATCGAATTTATATGTAGATCTCCCGTGAAACTTCTCATGTCGAATCCGCATTTATATTTAGATCTCACGTGAAACTGCTCATGTGGAATCCACAATTATATGTAGCATGTCCAGTGAAACTGCTCATGTGGAATCCACATTTATATTGATCTCCTGTGAAACTGCTCATGTGGAATCCACATTTTTATGTAGATCTCCCATGAAGCTGCTCATGTGGAATCCTCATTTATATGCAGATCTCCAGTTAAACTGCTCATGTGGATTCTGCATTTATATGTAGATCTCCAGTGAAACTGCTCATGTGGAATCCACATTTATAAGTGGATCTCCAGTGAAACTGCGATGTGGAATCTGCATTTATATGTAGATCTCCAGTCAAACTGCTCATGTGGAATCCACATTTATATGTCGATCTCCAGTGAATCATCTCATGTGGAATCCGCATTTATCTGTAGATCTCCAGTGAAACTGCTCATGTGGAATCCACACTTTTATGACATCTTCATTGAAACTGCTCATGTGGAATCCGCATTTATCTGCAGATCTCCCGAGAAAATGCCCATGTGGAATCCGCATTTATAAGTAGATCTCCCGTGAAACTGTTCATGTGGAATCCGCATTTATATGTAGATCTCCCGTGAAAATGCTCTTGTGAAATCCACATTTATAAGTAGATCTCCAGTGAAACTGCTCATGTGGAAGCCACACTTTTATGAAATCTTCAGTGAAACTCCTCATGTGGAATCCACATTTATATGTCGATCTCCATTGAAACTGCTTATGTGGAATCCACATTTATATCTACATCTTCATTCGAACTGCTCATGTGGAATCCGCATTTATATGTAGATCTCCTGTGAAACTGCTCATGTGGAATCCTCATTTATATGTAGATCTCCAGTTAAACTGCTCATGTGATTCTGCATTTATATGTAGATCTCCAGTGAAACTGTTCATGTGGATTCCGCATTTATATGTAGATCTCCAGTGAAACTGCTCATGTGGAATCCACATTTATATGTATTTCTCCAGTTAAATTTTTTATGCAAAATCTGCATTTATGTGTAGATCTCCACTGAAACTGCTCATGTGGAAATCAAATTTACATGTAGATCTCCCATGAAACTTCTCATGTCGAATCCGCATTTATATTTAGATCTCAAGTGAAACTTCTCATGTGGAATCCGCATTTATATTTAGATCTCCAGTGAAACTGCTCATGTGGAATCTACATTTATATGTGGATCTCCAGTGAAACTGCTATGTGGAACCCGCATTTATATGTAAATCTCCAGTGAAACTGCTCATGTGGAATCCACATTTATATGTAGATCTCCAGTGAAACTGCCCATGTGGAATCCACACTTTTATGCAATCTTCATTGACACTGCTCATGTGGAATCCGCATTTATATGTCGATCTACATTGAAACTGCTTATGTGGAATCCACATTTATAAGTCCATCTTCAGTCAAACTGCTCATGTGGAATCCACATTCATCTGTAGATCTCCTGAGAAAATGCTCATGTGGAATACACATTTATAAGTAGATCTCCCGTGAAACTGTTAATGTGGAATCTACATTTATATGTAATCTCCAGTGAAACTGCTCATGTGGAATCCACATGTATATGTAGATCTCCCGTGAAACTGCTCATGTGGAATCCTAATTTATAGGTAGATCTTCAGTCAAACTGCTCATGTGGATTCTGCATTTATATGTAGATCGCCAGTGAAACTGTTCATGTGGAATCCACATTTATATGTGGATCTCCAGTGAAACTGCAATGTGAAATCCGCATTTATATGTAGATCTCCAGTGAAACTGCTCATGTGGAATCCACATTTATATGTAGATCTCCAGTCAAACATCTCATGTGGAATCCGCATTTATCGTAGATCCCCCGTGAAAATGCTCATGTGGAATCCACATTTATAAGTAGATCTCCAGTGATACTGCTATGTGGAATCCGCATTTATATGTAGATCTCCAGTGAAACTGCTCATGTGGAATCCAAATTTATATGTAGGTCTCCAGTGAAACTGCTCATGTGGAATCCACACGTACATGCAATCTTCATTGACACTGCTCATGTGGAATCCACATTTATATGTCGATCTACATTGAAACTGCTTATGTGGAATCCACATTTATATGTCCATCTTCAGTCAAACTGCTCATGTGGAATCCGCATTTATCTGTAGATCTCCTGAGAAAATGCTCATGTGGAATACAGTTTTATAAGTAGATCTCCCGTGAAACTGTTCATGTGGAATCTACATTTATATGCAATCTCCAGTGAAACTGCTCATGTGGAATCCACATTTATATGTCGATCTCCATCAAAACTGCTTATGTGGAATCCACATTTATATCTACATCTTCTTTCAAACTGCTTCTGTGGAATCCGCATTTATATGTCGATATCCCGTTAAACTGCTCATGTGGAATCCTCATTTAAATGTAGATTTCCAGTCAAACTGCTCATGTGGAATCTGCATTTATATGTAGATCTCCCGAGAAAATGCTCATGTGGAATCCACATTTATAAGTAGATCTCCAGTCAAACTGCTCATGTGGAATCTACATTTATATGGAATCTCCAGTGAAACTGCTCATGTGGAATCCACATTTTTACATGGATCTCCAGTGATACTCCTCATGTGGAATCCACATTTATATGTACATATCCAGTGAAAGTGGTCATGTGGAATCCACATTTATATATAGATCTCCAGTGAAACTGCTCATGTGGAATCCGCATTTTATTGTAGATCCCCAATGAAACTGTTCATGTGGAATCCACATTTACACGTATTTCTCCAGTGAAATTGTTTATGCGGAATCCGAATTTATATGTAGACCTCCAGTGAAACTGCTCATGTGGAAACCGAATTTATATTTAAATCTCAAGTGAAACTGCTCATGTGGAATCCGCAATTATATATAGAATGTCCAGTGAAACTGCTCATGTGGAATCCACATTTATATTGATCTCCTGTGAAACTGCTCATGTGGAATCCTCATTTATATGTAGATCTTCAGTTAAACTGCTCATGTGGATTCTGCATTTATGTGTAGAACTCCAGTGAAACTGTTCATGTGGAATCCACATTTATATGTGGATCTCCAGTGAAACTGCGATGTGGAATCCGCATTTATATGTCGATCTCCAGTGAAACTGCTTATGTGGAATCCACATTTATATGTAGATCTCCAGTGAAACATCTCATGTGGAATCCGCATTTATCTGTTGATCTCCCGTGAAAATTCTAACGTGGAATCCACATTTATAAGTAGATCTCCAGTGAAAATGCTCATGTGGAATCCACATTTATATGTGGATCTCCAGTGAAACTGCTATGTGGAATCCGCATTTATATGTAGATCTCCAGTGAAACTGCTCATGTGGAATCTACACTTTTATGCAATCTTCATTGAAACTGCTCATGTGGAATTCTCATTTACATGTCGATCTCCATTGAAACTGCTTATGTGGAATCCACATTTATATCTACATCTTCATTCGAACTGCTCATGTGGAATCCTCATTTATATGTAGATCTCCAGTTAAACTGCTCATGTGATTCTGCATTTATATGTAGATCTCCAGTGAAACTGTTCATGTGGATTCTGCATTTATATGTAGATCTCCAGTGAAACTGCTCATGTGGAATCCTCATTTATATGTATTTCTCCAGTTAAATTTTTTATGCAGAATCTGCATTTATATGTAGATCTCCACTGAAACTGCTCATGTGGAATTCGTATTTACATGTAGATCTCCCGTGAAACTTCTCATGTCGAATCCGCATTTATATTTAGATCTCAAGTGAAACTGCTCATGTGGAATCCGCAATTATATGTAGAATGTCCACTGAAACTGCTCATGTGGAATCCACATTTATATTGATCTCGTGTGAAACTGCTCATGTGGAATCCACATTTGTATGTAGATCTCCCATGAAACTGCTCATGTGGAATCCTCATTTATATGCAGATCTCCAGTTAAACTGCTCATGTGGATTCTGCATTTATATGTAGATCTCCAGTGAAACTGCTCATGTGGAATCCACATTTATAAGTGGATCTCCAGTGAAACTGCGATGTGGAATCCGCATTTATATGTAGATCTCCAGTCAAACTGCTCATGTGGAATTTACATTTATATGCAATCTCCTGTGAAACTGCTCATGTGGAATCCACATTTTCATGTGGATCTCCAGTGAAACTCCTCATGTGGAATCCACATTTATATGTATATATCCAGTGAAAGTGGTCATGTGGAATCCACATTTATATATAGATCTCCAGTGAAACTGCTCATGTGGAATCCACATTTATAAGTAGATCTCCAGTGAAACTGCTATGTGGAACCCGCATTTATATGTAAATCTCCAGTGAAACTGCTCATGTGGAATCTACATTTTAATGCAATCTCCAGTGAAACTGCTCATGTGGAATCCACATTTTGATGTGGATCTCCAGTGAAAATGCTCATGTGGAATCCACATTTATATGTGGATCTCCAGTGAAACTGCTATGTGGAATGCGCATTTATATGTACATCTCCAGTGAGACTGCTCATGTGGAATCCGCATTTATATGTAGATCTCCAGTGAAACTGCTCATGTGGAATCCACACTTTTATGCCATCTTCATTGAAACTGCTCATGTGGAATCCGCATTTATCTGCAGATCTCCCGAGAAAATGCTCATGTGGAATCCTCATTTATAAGTAGATCTCCCGTGAAACTGTTCATGTGGAATCCGCATTTATATGTAGATCTCCCGTGAAAATGCTCTTGTGAAATCCACATTTATAAGTAGATCTCCAGTGAAACTGCTCATGTGGAAGCCACACTTTTATGAAATCTTCAGTGAAACTCCTCATGTGGAATCCACATTTATATGTCGATCTCCATTGAAACTGCTTATGTGGAATCCACATTTATATGTACATATTCATTCAAAATTCTCATGTGGAATCCGCATTTATATGTCGATATCCCGTGAAACTGCTCATGTGGAATCCTCATTTAATGGTAGATCTCCAGTGAAACTGCTCATGTGGAATCCACATTTATATGTAGATCTCCCGTGAAACTGCTCATGTGAAATCCACATTGAAATGTGGATCTCCATTGAAACTGCTACGTCGAATACGCATGTATATGTAGATCTCCAGTGAAACAACTCATGTTGAATCCACATTTATATGTGGATCTCCAGTGAAACTGCGATGTGGAATCCGCATTTATATGTAGATCTCCAGTGAAACTGCTCATGTGGAAACCGAATTTATATGTAGATCTCCAGTGAAACTTCTCATGTGGAATCCGCATTTATATTTAGATCTCAAGTGAAACTGCTCATGTGGAATCCACAATTATATGTAGAATGTCCAGTGAAACTGCTGATGTTGAATCCGCAATTATATGTAGAATGTCCAGTGAAACTGCTCATGTGGAATCCACATTTATATTGATCTCCCGTGAAACTGCTCATGTGGAATCCTCATTTATATGTAGATCTCCAGTTAAACTGCTCATGTGGATTCTGCATTTATGTGTAGATCTCCAGTGAAAATGTTCATGTGGAATCAACATTTATATGTGGATCTCCAGTGAAACTGCAATGTGAAATCCGCATTTATATGTAGATCTTCAGTGAAACTGCTCATGTGGAATCCACATTTATATTTAGATCTCCAGTGAAACATCTCATGTGGAATCCGCATTTATCTGTAGATCCCCCGTGAAAATGCTCATGTGGAATCCACATTTATAAGTAGATCTCCAGTGAAACTGCTCATGTGGAATCCACATTTATGTGTGGATCTCCAGTGAAACTGCTATGTGGAACCCGCATTTATATGTAGATCTCCAGTGAAACTGCTCATGTGGAATCCACATTTATATGTATATCTACAGTGAAACTGCTCATGTGGAATCAACACTTTTATGCAATCTTCATTGACACTGCTCATGTGGAATCCGCATTTATATGTCGATCTACATTGAAACTGCTTATGTGGAATCCACATTTATATGTCCATCTTCAGTCAAACTGCTCATGTGGAATCCACATTTATCTGTAGATCTCCTGAGAAAATGCTTATGTGGAATACACATTTATAAGTAGATCTCCCGTGAAACTGTTCACGTGGAATCTACATTTATATGCAATCTCCAGTGAAACTGCTCATGTGGAATACACATTTATAAGTAGATCTCCTGTGAAAATGCTCATGTGGAATCTACATTTATAAGTAGATCTCCAGTGAAACTGCTCATGTGGAATCCACATTTATATGTGGATCTCCAGTGAAACTGCTATGTGGAATCCGCATTTATATGTAGATCTCCAGTGAAACTTCTCATGTGGAATCCAAATTTATATGTAGGTCTCCATTGAAACTGCTCATGTGGAATCCACACTTTTATGCAATCTTCATTGACACTGCTTATGTGGAATCCACATTTATATGTCGATCTACATTGAAACTGCTTATGTGCAATCCACATTTATATGTCCATCTTCAGTCAAACTGGTCATGTGGAATCCGCATTTATCTGTAGATCCCCCGTGAAAATGCTCATGTGGAATCCACATTTATAAGTAGATCTCCAGTGATACTGCTATGTGGAATCCGCATTTATATGTAGATCTCCAGTGAAACTGCTCATGTGGAATCCAAATTTATATGTAGGTCTCCAGTGAAACTGCTCATGTGGAATCCACACGTACATGCAATCTTCATTGACACTGCTCATGTGGAATCCACATTTATATGTCGATCTACATTGAAACTGCTTATGTGGAATCCACATTTATATCTACATCTTCTTTCAAACTGCTTCTGTGGAATCCGCATTTATATGTCGATATCCCGTTAAACTGCTCATGTGGAATCCTCATTTAAATGTAGATTTCCAGTCAAACTGCTCATGTGGAATCTGCATTTATATGTAGATCTCCCGAGAAAATGCTCATGTGGAATCCACATTTATAAGTAGATCTCCAGTCAAACTGCTCATGTGGAATCTACATTTATATGCAATCTCCAGTGAAACTGCTCATGTGGAATCCACATTTTTACATGGATCTCCAGTGATACTCCTCATGTGGAATCCACATTTATATGTACATATCCAGTGAAAGTGGTCATGTGGAATCCACATTTATATACAGATCTCCAGTGAAACTGCTCATGTGGAATCCGCATTTTATTGTAGATCCCCAATGAAACTGTTCATGTGGAATCCACATTTACACGTATGTCTCCAGTGAAATTGTTTATGCGGAATCCGAATTTATATGTAGACCTCCAGTGAAACTGCTCATGTGGAAACCGAATTTATATTTAAATCTCAAGTGAAACTGCTCATGTGGAATCCGCAATTATATATAGAATGTCCAGTGAAACTGCTCATGTGGAATCCACATTTATATTGATCTCCTGTGAAACTGCTCATGTGGAATCCTCATTTATATGTAGATCTTCAGTTAAACTGCTCATGTGGATTCTGCATTTATGTGTAGAACTCCAGTGAAACTGTTCATGTGGAATCCACATTTATATGTGGATCTCCAGTGAAACTGCGATGTGGAATCCGCATTTATATGTCGATCTCCAGTGAAACTGCTTATGTGGAATCCACATTTATATGTAGATCTCCAGTGAAACATCTCATGTGGAATCCGCATTTATCTGTAGATCTCCCGTGAAAATTCTCACGTGGAATCCACATTTATAAGTAGATCTCCAGTGAAAATGCTCATGTGGAATCCACATTTATATGTGGATCTCCAGTGAAACTGCTATGTGGAATCCACATTTATATGTAGATCTCCAGTGAAACTGCTCATGTGGAATCTACACTTTTATGCAATCTTCATTGAAACTGCTCATGTGGAATTCTCATTTACATGTCGATCTCCATTGAAACTGCTTATGTGGAATCCACATTTATATCTACATCTTCATTCGAACTGCTCATGTGGAATCCTCATTTATATGTAGATCTCCAGTTAAACTGCTCATGTGATTCTGCATTTATATGTAGATCTCCAGTGAAACTGTTCATGTGGATTCTGCATTTATATGTAGATCTCCAGTGAAACTGCTCATGTGGAATCCTCATTTATATGTATTTCTCCAGTTAAATTTTTTATGCAGAATCTGCATTTATATGTAGATCTCCACTGAAACTGCTCATGTGGAATTCGTATTTACATGTAGATCTCCCGTGAAACTTCTCATGTCGAATCGGCATTTATATTTAGATCTCAAGTGAAACTGCTCATGTGGAATCCGCAATTATATGTAGAATGTCCAGTGAAACTGCTCATGTGGAATCCACATTTATATTGATCTCGTGTGAAACTGCTCATGTGGAATCCACATTTGTATGTAGATCTCCCATGAAACTGCTCATGTGGAATCCTCATTTATATGCAGATCTCCAGTTAAACTGCTCATGTGGATTCTGCATTTATATGTAGATCTCCAGTGAAACTGCTCATGTGGAATCCACATTTATAAGTGGATCTCCAGTGAAACTGCGATGTGGAATCCGCATTTATATGTAGATCTCCAGTCAAACTGCTCATGTGGAATTTACATTTATATGCAATCTCCTGTGAAACTGCTCATGTGGAATCCACATTTTCATGTGGATCTCCAGTGAAACTCCTCATGTGGAATCCACATTTATATGTATATATCCAGTGAAAGTGGTCATGTGGAATCCACATTTATATATAGATCTCCAGTGAAACTGCTCATGTGGAATCCACATTTATAAGTAGATCTCCAGTGAAACTGCTATGTGGAACCCGCATTTATATGTAAATCTCCAGTGAAACTGCTCATGTGGAATCTACATTTTAATGCAATCTCCAGTGAAACTGCTCATGTGGAATCCACATTTTGATGTGGATCTCCAGTGAAAATGCTCATGTGGAATCCACATTTATATGTGGATCTCCAGTGAAACTGCTATGTGGAATGCGCATTTATATGTACATCTCCAGTGAGACTGCTCATGTGGAATCCGCATTTATATGTAGATCTCCAGTGAAACTGCTCATGTGGAATCCACACTTTTATGCCATCTTCATTGAAACTGCTCATGTGGAATCCGCATTTATCTGCAGATCTCCCGAGAAAATGCTCATGTGGAATCCTCATTTATAAGTAGATCTCCCGTGAAACTGTTCATGTGGAATCCGCATTTATATGTAGATCTCCCGTGAAAATGCTCTTGTGAAATCCACATTTATAAGTAGATCTCCAGTGAAACTGCTCATGTGGAAGCCACACTTTTATGAAATCTTCAGTGAAACTCCTCATGTGGAATCCACATTTATATGTCGATCTCCATTGAAACTGCTTATGTGGAATCCACATTTATATGTACATCTTCATTCAAAATTCTCATGTGGAATCCGCATTTATATGTCGATATCCCGTGAAACTGCTCATGTGGAATCCTCATTTAATGGTAGATCTCCAGTGAAACTGCTCATGTGGAATCCACATTTATATGTAGATCTCCCGTGAAACTGCTCATGTGAAATCCACATTGAAATGTGGATCTCCATTGAAACTGCTACGTCGAATACGCATGTATATGTAGATCTCCAGTGAAACAACTCATGTTGAATCCACATTTATATGTGGATCTCCAGTGAAACTGCGATGTGGAATCCGCATTTATATGTAGATCTCCAGTGAAACTGCTCATGTGGAAACCGAATTTATATGTAGATCTCCAGTGAAACTTCTCATGTGGAATCCGCATTTATATTTAGATCTCAAGTGAAACTGCTCATGTGGAATCCACAATTATATGTAGAATGTCCAGTGAAACTGCTCATGTTGAATCCGCAATTATATGTAGAATGTCCAGTGAAACTGCTCATGTGGAATCCACATTTATATTGATCTCCCGTGAAACTGCTCATGTGGAATCCTCATTTATAGGTAGATCTCCAGTTAAACTGCTCATGTGGATTCTGCATTTATGTGTAGATCTCCAGTGAAAATGTTCATGTGGAATCCACATTTATATGTGGATCTCCAGTGAAACTGCAATGTGAAATCCGCATTTATATGTAGATCTCCAGTGAAACTGCTCATGTGGAATCCACATTTATATTTAGATCTCCAGTGAAACATCTCATGTGGAATCCGCATTTATCTGTAGATCCCCCGTGAAAATGCTCATGTGGAATCCACATTTATAAGTAGATCTCCAGTGAAACTGCTCATGTGGAATCCACATTTATGTGTGGATCTCCAGTGAAACTGCTATGTGGAACCCGCATTTATATGTAGATCTCCAGTGAAACTGCTCATGTGGAATCCACATTTATATGTATATCTACAGTGAAACTGCTCATGTGGAATCAACACTTTTATGCAATCTTCATTGACACTGCTCATGTGGAATCCGCATTTATATGTCGATCTACATTGAAACTGCTTATGTGGAATCCACATTTATATGTCCATCTTCAGTCAAACTGCTCATGTGGAATCCACATTTATCTGTAGATCTCCTGAGAAAATGCTTATGTGGAATACACATTTATAAGTAGATCTCCCGTGAAACTGTTCACATGGAATCTACATTTATATGCAATCTCCAGTGAAACTGCTCATGTGGAATACACATTTATAAGTAGATCTCCTGTGAAAATGCTCATGTGGAATCTACATTTATAAGTAGATCTCCAGTGAAACTGCTCATGTGGAATCCACATTTATATGTGGATCTCCAGTGAAACTGCTATGTGGAATCCGCATTTATATGTAGATCTCCAGTGAAACTTCTCATGTGGAATCCAAATTTATATGTAGGTCTCCAGTGAAACTGCTCATGTGGAATCCACACTTTTATGCAATCTTCATTGACACTGCTTATGTGGAATCCACATTTATATGTCGATCTACATTGAAACTGCTTATGTGCAATCCACATTTATATGTCCATCTTCAGTCAAACTGGTCATGTGGAATCCGCATTTATCTGTAGATCTCCTGAGAAAATGCTCATGTGGAATACACTTTTATATATATATCTCCAGTGAAACTGCTCATGTGGATTCCGCATTTATATGTAGATCTCAAGTGAAACTGATCATGTGGAATCCACTTTTATATGTAAATCTCCAGTCAAACTGCTCATGTGGAATTCACATTTATATTTAGATCTCAAGTGAATCTGCTCATGTGGAATCCACATTTATATTGATCTCCTGTGAAACTTCTCATGTGGAATCCACATTTTCATGTAGATCTCCAGTAAAACTGCTCATGTGGAATCCACATTTATATGTAGATCTCCTGTGAAACTGCTCATGTGGAATTCGCATTTATATATAGATCTCCAGTGAAACGGCTCATGTGGAATCCACATTTACATATAGATGTCCAGTGAAACTGCTCATCTAGAATCCACATTTATATAGATCTCCAGTGAAACTGCTCATGTGGAATCCACATTTATATGTAGATCTCCGGTGAAACTGCTCATGTGGAATCCTCATTTATATGTAGATCTCCAGTTAAACTGCTCATGTGGATTCCGCATTTATATGTAGTTCTCCAGTGAAACTGCTCATGTAGTTTCCGCATTTATATGTAGATCTCCAGTGAAACTGCTCATGTGGAATCAACATTTATTTGTAGATCTCCAGTAAAACTGCTCATGTGGAATCCACATTTTTATGTAGATCTCCCATGAAGCTGCTCATGTGGAATCCTCATTTATATGCAGATCTCCAGTTAAACTGCTCATGTGGATTCTGCATTTATATGTAGATCTCCAGTGAAACTGCTCATGTGGAATCCACATTTATAAGTGGATCTCCAGTGAAACTGCGATGTGGAATCTGCATTTATATGTAGATCTCCAGTCAAACTGCTCATGTGGAATCCACATTTTTATGTAGATCTCCAGTGAATCATCTCATGTGGAATCCGCATTTATCTGTAGATCTCCAGTGAAACTGCTCATGTGGAATCCGCATTTATCTGCAGATCTCCCGAGAAAATGCCCATGTGGAATCCGCATTTATAAGTAGATCTCCCGTGAAACTGTTCATGTGGAATCCGCATTTATATGTTGATCTCCCGTGAAAATGCTCTTGTGAAATCCACATTTATAAGTAGATCTCCAGTGAAACTGCTCATGTGGAAGCCACACTTTTATGAAATCTTCAGTGAAACTCCTCATGTGGAATCCACATTTATATGTCGATCTCCATTGAAACTGCTTATGTGGAATCCACATTTATATGTACATCTTCATTCAAACTGCTCATGTGAAATCCGCATTTATATGTCGATATCCCGTGAAACTGCTCATGTGGAATCCTCATTTAATGGTAGATCTCCAGTGAAACTGCTCATGTGGAATCCACATTTATATGTAGATCTCCCGTGAAACTGCTCATGTGGAATCCACATTGAAATGTGGATCTCCAGTGAAACTGCTACGTCGAATACGCATGTATATGTAGATCTCCAGTGAAACAACTCATGTTGAATCCACATTTATATGTGGATCTCCAGTGAAACTGCGATGTGGAATCCGCATTTATATGTAGATCTCCAGTGAAACTGCTCATGTGGAAACCGAATTTATATGTAGATCTCCAGTGAAACTTCTCATGTGGAATCCGCATTTATATTTAGATCTCAAGTGAAACTGCTCATGTGGAATCCACAATTATATGTAGAATGTCCAGTGAAACTGCTCATGTTGAATCCGCAATTATATGTAGAATGTCCAGTGAAACTGCTCATGTGGAATCCACATTTATATTGATCTCCCGTGAAACTGCTCATGTGGAATCCTCATTTATATGTAGATCTCCAGTGAAACTGCTCATGTGGAATCCGCATTTATATGTAGATCCCCAATGAAACTGCTCATGTGGAATCCACATTTATATGTATTTCTCAAGTTAAATTGTTTAAGCAGAATCAGCATTTATATGTAGATCTCCACTGAAACTGCTCATGTGGAAATCGAATTTATATGTACATCTCCCGTGAATCTTCTCATGTCGAATCCGCATTTATATTTAGATCTCACGTGAAACTGCTCATGTGGAATCCACAATTATATGTAGCATGTCCAGTGAAACTGCTCATGTGGAATCCACATTTATATTGATCTCCTGTGAAACTGCTCATGTGGAATCCACATTTTTATGTAGATCTCCCATGAAGCTGCTCATGTGGAATCCTCATTTATATGCAGATCTCCAGTTAAACTGCTCATGTGGATTCTGCATTTATATGTAGATCTCCAGTGAAACTGCTCATGTGGAATCCACATTTATAAGTGGATCTCCAGTGAAACTGCGATGTGGAATCTGCATTTATATGTGGATCTCCAGTGAAACTGCTATGTGGAATCCGCATTTATATGTAGATCTCCAGTGAAACTGCTCATGTGGAATGCACACTTTTATGCAATCTTCATTGAAACTGCTCATGTGGAATCCACATTTATAAGTAGATCTCCAGTGAAAATGCTCATATGGAATCCACATTTATATGTGGATCTCCAGTGAAACTGCTATGTGGAATCCGCATTTATATGTAGATCTCCAGTGAAACTGCTCATGTGGAATGCACACTTTTATGCAATCTTCATTGAAAATGCTCATGTGGAATTCACATTTATATGTCGATCTCCATTGAAACTGCTTATGTGGAATCCACATTTATATCTACATCTTCATTCGAACTGCTCATGTGGAATCCTCATTTATATGTAGATCTCCAGTTAAACTGTTCATGTGATTCTGCATTTATATGTAGATCTCCAGTGAAACTGTTCATGTGGATTCTGCATTTATATGTAGATCTCCAGTGAAACTGCTCATGTGGAATACTCATTTATATGTATTTCTCCAGTTAAATTTTTTATGCAGAATCTGCATTTATATGTGGATCTCCACTGAAACTGCTCATGTGGAAATCGAATTTACATGTAGATCTCCCGTGAAACTTCTCATGTCGAATCCGCATTTATATTTAGATCTCAAGTGAAACTGCTCATGTGGAATCCGCAATTATATGTAGAATGTCCAGTGAAACTGCTCATGTGGAATCCACATTTATATTGATCTCGTGTGAAACTGCTCATGTGGAATCCACATTTGTATGTAGATCTCCCATGAAACTGCTCATGTGGAATCCTCATTTATATGCAGATCTCCAGTTAAACTGCTCATGTGGATTCTGCATTTATATGTAGATCTCCAGTGAAACTGCTCATGTGGAATCCACATTTATAAGTGGATCTCCAGTGAAACTGCGATGTGGAATCCGCATTTATATGTAGATCTCCAGTCAAACTGCTCATGTGGAATCTACATTTATATGCAATCTCCAGTGAAACTGCTCATGTGGAATCCAAATTTTCATGTGGATCTCCAGTGAAACTCCTCATGTGGAATCCACATTTATATGTATATCTCCAGTGAAAGTGGTCATGTGGAATCCACATTTATATATAGATCTCCAGTGAAACTGCTCATGTGGAATCCGCATTTATATGTAGATCCCCAATGAAACTGCTCATGTGGAATCCACATTTATATGTATTTCTCAAGTTAAATTGTTTAAGCAGAATCCGCATTTATATGTAGATCTCCACTGAAACTGCTCATGTGGAAATCGAATTTATATGTAGATCTCCCGTGAAACTTCTCATGTCGAATCCGCATTTATATTTAGATCTCACGTGAAACTGCTCATGTGGAATCCACAATTATATGTAGCATGTCCAGTGAAACTGCTCATGTGGAATCCACATTTATATTGATCTCCTGTGAAACTGCTCATGTGGAATCCACATTTTTATGTAGATCTCCCATGAAGCTGCTCATGTGGAATCCTCATTTATATGCAGATCTCCAGTTAAACTGCTCATGTGGATTCTGCATTTATATGTAGATCTCCAGTGAAACTGCTCATGTGGAATCCACATTTATAAGTGGATCTCCAGTGAAACTGCGATGTGGAATCTGCATTTATATGTAGATCTCCAGTCAAACTGCTCATGTGGAATCCACATTTATATGTCGATCTCCAGTGAATCATCTCATGTGGAATCCGCATTTATCTGTAGATCTCCAGTGAAACTGCTCATGTGGAATCCACACTTTTATGCCATCTTCATTGAAACTGCTCATGTGGAATCCGCATTTATCTGCAGATCTCCCGAGAAAATGCCCATGTGGAATCCGCATTTATAAGTAGATCTCCCGTGAAACTGTTCATGTGGAATCCGCATTTATATGTAGATCTCCCGTGAAAATGCTCTTGTGAAATCCACATTTATAAGTAGATCTCCAGTGAAACTGCTCATGTGGAAGCCACACTTTTATGAAATCTTCAGTGAAACTCCTCATGTGGAATCCACATTTATATGTCGATCTCCATTGAAACTGCTTATGTGGAATCCACATTTATATCTACATCTTCATTCGAACTGCTCATGTGGAATCCGCATTTATATGTAGATCTCCTGTGAAACTGCTCATGTGGAATCCTCATTTATATGTAGATCTCCAGTTAAACTGCTCATGTGATTCTGCATTTATATGTAGATCTCCAGTGAAACTGTTCATGTGGATTCCGCATTTATATGTAGATCTCCAGTGAAACTGCTCATGTGGAATCCACATTTATATGTATTTCTCCAGTTAAATTTTTTATGCAAAATCTGCATTTATATGTAGATCTCCACTGAAACTGCTCATGTGGAAATCAAATTTACATGTAGATCTCCCATGAAACTTCTCATGTCGAATCCGCATTTATATTTAGATCTCAAGTGAAACTTCTCATGTGGAATCCGCATTTATATTTAGATCTCCAGTGAAACTGCTCATGTGGAATCTACATTTATATGTGGATCTCCAGTGAAACTGCTATGTGGAACCCGCATTTATATGTAAATCTCCAGTGAAACTGCTCATGTGGAATCCACATTTATATGTAGATCTCCAGTGAAACTGCCCATGTGGAATCCACACTTTTATGCAATCTTCATTGACACTGCTCATGTGGAATCCGCATTTATATGTCGATCTACATTGAAACTGCTTATGTGGAATCCACATTTATATGTCCATCTTCAGTCAAACTGCTCATGTGGAATCCACATTCATCTGTAGATCTCCTGAGAAAATGCTCATGTGGAATACACATTTATAAGTAGATCTCCCGTGAAACTGTTAATGTGGAATCTACATTTATATGTAATCTCCAGTGAAACTGCTCATGTGGAATCCACATTTATATGTAGATCTCCCGTGAAACTGCTCATGTGGAATCCTAATTTATAGGTAGATCTTCAGTCAAACTGCTCATGTGGATTCTGCATTTATATGTAGATCGCCAGTGAAACTGTTCATGTGGAATCCACATTTATATGTGGATCTCCAGTGAAACTGCAATGTGAAATCCGCATTTATATGTAGATCTCCAGTGAAACTGCTCATGTGGAATCCACATTTATATGTAGATCTCCAGTCAAACATCTCATGTGGAATCCGCATTTATCTGTAGATCCCCCGTGAAAATGCTCATGTGGAATCCACATTTATAAGTAGATCTCCAGTGATACTGCTATGTGGAATCCGCATTTATATGTAGATCTCCAGTGAAACTGCTCATGTGGAATCCAAATTTATATGTAGGTCTCCAGTGAAACTGCTCATGTGGAATCCACACGTACATGCAATCTTCATTGACACTGCTCATGTGGAATCCACATTTATATGTCGATCTACATTGAAACTGCTTATGTGGAATCCACATTTATATGTCCATCTTCAGTCAAACTGCTCATGTGGAATCCGCATTTATCTGTAGATCTCCTGAGAAAATGCTCATGTGGAATACAGTTTTATAAGTAGATCTCCCGTGAAACTGTTCATGTGGAATCTACATTTATATGCAATCTCCAGTGAAACTGCTCATGTGGAATCCACATTTATATGTCGATCTCCATCGAAACTGCTTATGTGGAATCCACATTTATATCTACATCTTCTTTCAAACTGCTTCTGTGGAATCCGCATTTATATGTCGATATCCCGTTAAACTGCTCATGTGGAATCCTCATTTAAATGTAGATTTCCAGTCAAACTGCTCATGTGGAATCTGCATTTATATGTAGATCTCCCGAGAAAATGCTCATGTGGAATCCACATTTATAAGTAGATCTCCAGTCAAACTGCTCATGTGGAATCTACATTTATATGGAATCTCCAGTGAAACTGCTCATGTGGAATCCACATTTTTACATGGATCTCCAGTGATACTCCTCATGTGGAATCCACATTTATATGTACATATCCAGTGAAAGTGGTCATGTGGAATCCACATTTATATATAGATCTCCAGTGAAACTGCTCATGTGGAATCCGCATTTTATTGTAGATCCCCAATGAAACTGTTCATGTGGAATCCACATTTACACGTATTTCTCCAGTGAAATTGTTTATGCGGAATCCGAATTTATATGTAGACCTCCAGTGAAACTGCTCATGTGGAAACCGAATTTATATTTAAATCTCAAGTGAAACTGCTCATGTGGAATCCGCAATTATATATAGAATGTCCAGTGAAACTGCTCATGTGGAATCCACATTTATATTGATCTCCTGTGAAACTGCTCATGTGGAATCCTCATTTATATGTAGATCTTCAGTTAAACTGCTCATGTGGATTCTGCATTTATGTGTAGAACTCCAGTGAAACTGTTCATGTGGAATCCACATTTATATGTGGATCTCCAGTGAAACTGCGATGTGGAATCCGCATTTATATGTCGATCTCCAGTGAAACTGCTTATGTGGAATCCACATTTATATGTAGATCTCCAGTGAAACATCTCATGTGGAATCCGCATTTATCTGTTGATCTCCCGTGAAAATTCTCACGTGGAATCCACATTTATAAGTAGATCTCCAGTGAAAATGCTCATGTGGAATCCACATTTATATGTGGATCTCCAGTGAAACTGCTATGTGGAATCCGCATTTATATGTAGATCTCCAGTGAAACTGCTCATGTGGAATCTACACTTTTATGCAATCTTCATTGAAACTGCTCATGTGGAATTCTCATTTACATGTCGATCTCCATTGAAACTGCTTATGTGGAATCCACATTTATATCTACATCTTCATTCGAACTGCTCATGTGGAATCCTCATTTATATGTAGATCTCCAGTTAAACTGCTCATGTGATTCTGCATTTATATGTAGATCTCCAGTGAAACTGTTCATGTGGATTCTGCATTTATATGTAGATCTCCAGTGAAACTGCTCATGTGGAATCCTCATTTATATGTATTTCTCCAGTTAAATTTTTTATGCAGAATCTGCATTTATATGTAGATCTCCACTGAAACTGCTCATGTGGAATTCGTATTTACATGTAGATCTCCCGTGAAACTTCTCATGTCGAATCCGCATTTATATTTAGATCTCAAGTGAAACTGCTCATGTGGAATCCGCAATTATATGTAGAATGTCCAGTGAAACTGCTCATGTGGAATCCACATTTATATTGATCTCGTGTGAAACTGCTCATGTGGAATCCACATTTGTATGTAGATCTCCCATGAAACTGCTCATGTGGAATCCTCATTTATATGCAGATCTCCAGTTAAACTGCTCATGTGGATTCTGCATTTATATGTAGATCTCCAGTGAAACTGCTCATGTGGAATCCACATTTATAAGTGGATCTCCAGTGAAACTGCGATGTGGAATCCGCATTTATATGTAGATCTCCAGTCAAACTGCTCATGTGGAATTTACATTTATATGCAATCTCCTGTGAAACTGCTCATGTGGAATCCACATTTTCATGTGGATCTCCAGTGAAACTCCTCATGTGGAATCCACATTTATATGTATATATCCAGTGAAAGTGGTCATGTGGAATCCACATTTATATATAGATCTCCAGTGAAACTGCTCATGTGGAATCCACATTTATAAGTAGATCTCCAGTGAAACTGCTATGTGGAACCCGCATTTATATGTAAATCTCCAGTGAAACTGCTCATGTGGAATCTACATTTTAATGCAATCTCCAGTGAAACTGCTCATGTGGAATCCACATTTTGATGTGGATCTCCAGTGAAAATGCTCATGTGGAATCCACATTTATATGTGGATCTCCAGTGAAACTGCTATGTGGAATGCGCATTTATATGTCCATCTCCAGTGAGACTGCTCATGTGGAATCCGCATTTATATGTAGATCTCCAGTGAAACTGCTCATGTGGAATCCACACTTTTATGCCATCTTCATTGAAACTGCTCATGTGGAATCCGCATTTATCTGCAGATCTCCCGAGAAAATGCTCATGTGGAATCCTCATTTATAAGTAGATCTCCCGTGAAACTGTTCATGTGGAATCCGCATTTATATGTAGATCTCCCGTGAAAATGCTCTTGTGAAATCCACATTTATAAGTAGATCTCCAGTGAAACTGCTCATGTGGAAGCCACACTTTTATGAAATCTTCAGTGAAACTCCTCATGTGGAATCCACATTTATATGTCGATCTCCATTGAAACTGCTTATGTGGAATCCACATTTATATGTACATATTCATTCAAAATTCTCATGTGGAATCCGCATTTATATGTCGATATCCCGTGAAACTGCTCATGTGGAATCCTCATTTAATGGTAGATCTCCAGTGAAACTGCTCATGTGGAATCCACATTTATATGTAGATCTCCCGTGAAACTGCTCATGTGAAATCCACATTGAAATGTGGATCTCCATTGAAACTGCTACGTCGAATACGCATGTATATGTAGATCTCCAGTGAAACAACTCATGTTGAATCCACATTTATATGTGGATCTCCAGTGAAACTGCGATGTGGAATCCGCATTTATATGTAGATCTCCAGTGAAACTGCTCATGTGGAAACCGAATTTATATGTAGATCTCCAGTGAAACTTCTCATGTGGAATCCGCATTTATATTTAGATCTCAAGTGAAACTGCTCATGTGGAATCCACAATTATATGTAGAATGTCCAGTGAAACTGCTCATGTTGAATCCGCAATTATATGTAGAATGTCCAGTGAAACTGCTCATGTGGAATCCACATTTATATTGATCTCCCGTGAAACTGCTCATGTGGAATCCTCATTTATATGTAGATCTCCAGTTAAACTGCTCATGTGGATTCTGCATTTATGTGTAGATCTCCAGTGAAAATGTTCATGTGGAATCCACATTTATATGTGGATCTCCAGTGAAACTGCAATGTGAAATCCGCATTTATATGTAGATCTCCAGTGAAACTGCTCATGTGGAATCCACATTTATATTTAGATCTCCAGTGAAACATCTCATGTGGAATCCGCATTTATCTGTAGATCCCCCGTGAAAATGCTCATGTGGAATCCACATTTATAAGTAGATCTCCAGTGAAACTGCTCATGTGGAATCCACATTTATGTGTGGATCTCCAGTGAAACTGCTATGTGGAACCCGCATTTATATGTAGATCTCCAGTGAAACTGCTCATGTGGAATCCACATTTATATGTATATCTAGGGTGAAACTGCTCATGTGGAATCAACACTTTTATGCAATCTTCATTGACACTGCTCATGTGGAATCCGCATTTATATGTCGATCTACATTGAAACTGCTTATGTGGAATCCACATTTATATGTCCATCTTCAGTCAAACTGCTCATGTGGAATCCACATTTATCTGTAGATCTCCTGAGAAAATGCTTATGTGGAATACACATTTATAAGTAGATCTCCCGTGAAACTGTTCACGTGGAATCTACATTTATATGCAATCTCCAGTGAAACTGCTCATGTGGAATACACATTTATAAGTAGATCTCCTGTGAAACTGTTCATGTGGAATCTACATTTATATGCAATCTCCAGTGAAACTGCTCATGTGGAATCCTCATTTATATGAAGATCTCCAGTGAAACTGTTCATGTGGAATCCACATTTATATGTGGATCTCCAGTGAAACTGCAACGTGAAATCCGCACTTATATGTAGATCTCCAGTGAAACTGCTCATGTGGAATCCACATTTATATGTAGATCTCCAGTGAAACATCTCATGTGGAATCCGCATTTATCTGTAGATCCCCCGTGAAAATGCTCATGTGGAATCTACATTTATAAGTAGATCTCCAGTGAAACTGCTCATGTGGAATCCACATTTATAAGTGGATCTCCAGTGAAACTGCTATGTGGAATCCGCATTTATATGTAGATCTCCAGTGAAACTTCTCATGTGGAATCCAAATTTATATGTAGGTCTCCAGTGAAACTGCTCATGTGGAATCCACACTTTTATGCAATCTTCATTGACACTGCTTATGTGGAATCCACATTTATATGTCGATCTACATTGAAACTGCTTATGTGCAATCCACATTTATATGTCCATCTTCAGTCAAACTGGTCATGTGGAATCCGCATTTATCTGTAGATCTCCTGAGAAAATGCTCATGTGGAATACACTTTTATATATATATCTCCAGTGAAACTGCTCATGTGGATTCCGCATTTATATGTAGATCTCAACTGAAACTGATCATGTGGAATCCACTTTTATATGTAAATCTCCAGTCAAACTGCTCATGTGGAATCCACATTTATATTTAGATCTCAAGTGAATCTGCTCATGTGGAATCCACATTTATATTGATCTCCTGTGAAACTTCTCATGTGGAATCCACATTTTCATGTAGATCTCCAGTAAAAATGCTCATGTGGAATCCACATTTATATGTAGATCTCCTGTGAAACTGCTCATGTGGAATTCGCATTTATATATAGATCTCCAGTGAAACGGCTCATGTGGAATCCACATTTACATATAGATGTCCAGTGAAACTGATCATCTAGAATCCACATTTATATAGATCTCCAGTGAAACTGCTCATGTGGAATCCACATTTATATGTAGATCTCCGGTGAAACTGCTCATGTGGAATCCTCATTTATATGTAGATCTCCAGTTAAACTGCTCATGTGGATTCCACATTTATATGTAGTTCTCCAGTGAAACTGCTCATGTAGTTTCCGCATTTATATGTAGATCTCCAGTGAAACTGCTCATGTGGAATCAACATTTATTTGTAGATCTCCAGTAAAACTGCTCATGTGGAATCCACATTTATATGTGGATCTGACGTGAAACTGCTCATGTGAAATCCTCATTTATATGTAGATCTCCAGTGAAACTGCTCATGTGGATTCTGCATTTATATGTAGATCTCCAGTGGACATGCTCATGTGGAATCCAAATTTATATGTATATCTCCAGTGAAACCACTCATGTGGAATCCGCATTTATCTGTAGATATCCCGTGAAAATGTTCATGTGGAATCCACATTTATAAGTAGATCTCCAGTGAAACTGCTATGAGGAAGCCACACTTTTATGAAATCTTCAGTGAAACTCCTCATGTGGAATCCACATTTATATGTCGATCTCCATTGAAACTGCTTATGTAGAATCCACATTTATATCTACATCTTCATTCAAACTGCTTATGTGGAATCCTCATTTAAATGTAGATTTCCAGTGGAACTGCTCATGTGGAATCTGCATTTATATGTAGATCTCCCGAGAGAATGCTCAAGTGGAATCCACATTTATAAGTAGATCTCCAGTCAAACTGCTCATGTGGAATCTACATTTATATGCAATTTCCAGTGAAACTGCTCATGTGGAATCTTCATTTTTATATGGATCTCCAGTGAAACTCCTCATGTGGAATCCACATTTATATGTACATATCCAGTGAAAGTGTTCATGTGGAATCGACATTTATATATAGATCTCCAGTGAAACTGCTCATGTGGAATCCGCATTTATATGTAGATCCCCAATGAAACTGCTCATGTGGAATCCACATTTATATGTATTTCTCCTGTGAAATTTTTTATGCGGAATCTGCATTTATATGTAGATCTCCAGTGAAACTGCTCATATGGAATCCTCATTTATATGTAGATCTCCAGTTAAACTGCTCATGTGGATTCTGCATTTATATGTATATCTCCAGTGAAACTTCTCATGTGGAATCCGCATTTATATGTAGATCTCCAGTGAAACTGCTCATGTGGAATCCGCTTTTATATGTAGATCTCTAATGAAACTGCTCATGTGGAACTCACATTTATATGTATTTCTCCAGTGAAATTGTTTATGCAGAATCCGCATTTATATGTAGATCTCCAGTGAAACTGCTCATATGGAAACCGAATTTATATGTAGATCTCCATTGAAATTTCTCATGTGGAATCCGCATTTATATTTAGATCTCAAGTGAAACTGCTCATGCGGAATCCGCAATTATTTGTAGAATGTCCAGTGAAACTGCTCATGTGGAATCCACATTTATATTGATCTCCTGTGAAACTGCTCATGTGGAATCCACATTTGTATGTAGATCTCCCGTGAAACTGCTCATGTGGAATCCACATTTTTATCCATCTCCAGTGAAACTGCTCATGTGGAATCCACATTTATCTGTAGATCTCCAGTGAAAATGCTCATGTGGAATCCACATTTATATGTGGATCTCCAGTGAAACTGCTATGTGGAATGCGCATTTATATGTAGATCTCCAGTGAGACTGCTCATGTGGAATCCGCATTTATATGTAGATCTCCAGTGAAACTGCTCATGTGGAATCCACACTTTTATCCATCTTCATTGAAACTGCTCATGTGGAATCCGCATTTATCTGCAGATCTCCCGAGAAAATGCTCATGTGGAATCCGCATTTATAAGTAGATCTCCCGTGAAACAGTTCATGTGGAATCCGCATTTATATGTAGATCTCCCGTGAAAATGCTCTTGTGAAATCCACATTTATAAGTAGATCTCCAGTGAAACTGCTCATGTGGAATCCACATTTATATGTAGATCTCCCGTGAAACTGCTCATGTGGAATCCACATTGAAATGTGGATCTCCAGTGAAACTGCTACGTCGAATACGCATGTATATGTAGATCTCCAGTGAAACAACTCATGTTGAATCCACATTTATATGTGGATCTCCAGTGAAACTGCGATGTGGAATCCGCATTTATATGTAGATCTCCAGTGAAACTGCTCATGTGGAAACCGAATTTATATGTAGATCTCCAGTGAAACTTCTCATGTGGAATCCGCATTTATATTTAGATCTCAAGTGAAACTGCTCATGTGGAATCCACAATTATATGTAGAATGTCCAGTGAAACTGCTCATGTTGAATCCGCAATTATATGTAGAATGTCCAGTGAAACTGCTCATGTGGAATCCACATTTATATTGATCTCCCGTGAAACTGCTCATGTCGAATCCTCATTTATATGTAGATCTCCAGTTAAACTGCTCATGTGGATTCTGCATTTATGTGTAGATCTCCAGTGAAACTGTTCATGTGGAATCCACATTTATATGTAGATCTCCAGTGAAACATCTCATGTGGAATCCGCATTTATCTGTAGATCCCCCGTGAAAATGCTCATGTGGAATCCACATTTATAAGTAGATCTCCAGTGAAACTGCTCATGTGGAATCCACATTTATATGTGGATCTCTAGTGAAACTGCTATGTGGAACCCGCATTTATATGTAGATCTCCAGTGAAACTGCTCATGTGGAATCCACGTTTATATGTATATCTACAGTGAAACTGCTCATGTGGAATCCACACTTTTATGCAATCTTCATTGACACTGCTCATGTGGAATCCGCATTTATATGTCGATCTACATTGAAACTGCTTATGTGGAATCCACATTTATATGTCCATCTTCAGTCAAACTGCTCATGTGGAATCCACATTTATCTGTAGATCTCCTGAGAAAATGCTCATGTGGAATACACATTTATAAGTAGATCTCCCGTGAAACTGTTCACGTGGAATCTACATTTATATGCAATCTCCAGTGAAACTGCTCATGTGGAATACACATTTATAAGTAGATCTCCTGTGAAACTGTTCATGTGGAATCTACATTTATATGCAATCTCCAGTGAAACTGCTCATGTGGAATCCTCATTTATTTGAAGATATCCAGTGAAACTGTTCATGTGGAATCCACATTTATATGTGGATCTCCAGTGAAACTGCAATGTGAAATCCGCATTCATATGTAGATCTCCAGTGAAACTGCTCATGTGGAATCCACATTTATATGTAGATCTCCAGTGAAACATCTCATGTGGAATCCGCATTTATCTGTAGATCCCCCGTGAAAATGCTCATGTGGAATCCACATTTATAAGTAGATCTCCAGTGAAACTGCTCATGTGGAATCCACATTTATATGTGGATCTCCAGTGAAACTTCTCATGTGGATTCCGCATTTATATGTAGATCTCCAGTGAAACTTCTCATGTGGAATCCAAATTTATATGTAGGTCTCCAGTGAAACTGCTCATGTGGAATCCACACTTTTATGCAATCTTCATTGACACTGCTTATGTGGAATCCACATTTATATGTCGATCTACATTGAAACTGCTTATGTGCAATCCACATTTATATGTCCATCTTCAGACAAACTGGTCATGTGGAATCCGCATTTATCTGTAGATCTCCTGAGAAAATGCTCATGTAGAATACACTTTTATATATATATCTCCAGTGAAACTGCTCATGTGGATTCCGCATTTATATGTAGATCTCAAGTGAAACTGATCATGTGGAATCCACTTTTATATGTAAATCTCCAGTCAAACTGCTCATGTGGAATCCACATTTATATTTAGATCTCAAGTGAATCTGCTCATGTGGAATCCACATTTATATTGATCTCCTGTGAAACTTCTCATGTGGAATCCACATTTTCATGTAGATCTCCAGTAAAACTGCTCATGTGGAATCCACATTTATATGTAGATCTCCTGTGAAACTGCTCATGTGGAATTCGCATTTATATATAGATCTCCAGTGAAACGGCTCATGTGGAATCCACATTTACATATAGATGTCCAGTGAAACTGCTCATCTAGAATCCACATTTATATAGATCTCCAGTGAAACTGCTCATGTGGAATCCACATTTATATGTAGATCTCCGGTGAAACTGCTCATGTGGAATCCTCATTTATATGTAGATCTCCAGTTAAACTGCTCATGTGGATTCCGCATTTATATGTAGTTCTCCAGTGAAACTGCTCATGTAGTTTCCGCATTTATATGTAGATCTCCAGTGAAACTGCTCATGTGGAATCAACATTTATTTGTAGATCTCCAGTAAAACTGCTCATGTGGAATCCACATTTATATGTGGATCTGAAGTGAAACTGCTCATGTGAAATCCTCATTTATATGTAGATCTCCAGTGAAACTGCTCATGTGGATTCTGCATTTATATGTAGATCTCCAGTGGACATGCTCATGTGGAATCCAAATTTATATGTATATCTCCAGTGAAACCACTCATGTGGAATCCGCATTTATCTGTAGATATCCCGTGAAAATGTTCATGTGGAATCCACATTTATAAGTAGATCTCCAGTGAAACTGCTATGAGGAAGCCACACTTTTATGAAATCTTCAGTGAAACTCCTCATGTGGAATCCACATTTATATGTCGATCTCCATTGAAACTGCTTATGTAGAATCCACATTTATATCTACATCTTCATTCAAACTGCTTATGTGGAATCCTCATTTAAATGTAGATTTCCAGTGGAACTGCTCATGTGGAATCTGCATTTATATGTAGATCTCCCGAGAAAATGCTCAAGTGGAATCCACATTTATAAGTAGATCTCCAGTCAAACTGCTCATGTGGAATCTACATTTATATGCAATTTCCAGTGAAACTGCTCATGTGGAATCTTCATTTTTATATGGATCTCCAGTGAAACTCCTCATGTGGAATCCACATTTATATGTACATATCCAGTGAAAGTGTTCATGTGGAATCGACATTTATATATAGATCTCCAGTGAAACTGCTCATGTGGAATCCGCATTTATATGTAGATCCCCAATGAAACTGCTCATGTGGAATCCACATTTATATGTATTTCTCCTGTGAAATTTTTTATGCGGAATCTGCATTTATATGTAGATCTCCAGTGAAACTGCTCATATGGAATCCTCATTTATATGTAGATCTCCAGTTAAACTGCTCATGTGGATTCTGCATTTATATGTATATCTCCAGTGAAACTTCTCATGTGGAATCCGCATTTATATGTAGATCTCCAGTGAAACTGCTCATGTGGAATCCGCTTTTATATGTAGATCTCTAATGAAACTGCTAATGTGGAACTCACATTTATATGTATTTCTCCAGTGAAATTGTTTATGCAGAATCCGCATTTATATGTAGATCTCCAGTGAAACTGCTCATATGGAAACCGAATTTATATGTAGATCTCCATTGAAATTTCTCATGTGGAATCCGCATTTATATTTAGATCTCAAGTGAAACTGCTCATGCGGAATCCGCAATTATATGTAGAATGTCCAGTGAAACTGCTCATGTGGAATCCACATTTATATTGATCTCCTGTGAAACTGCTCATGTGGAATCCACATTTGTATGTAGATCTCCCGTGAAACTGCTCATGTGGAATCCACATTTTTATCCATCTCCAGTGAAACTGCTCATGTGGAATCCACATTTATCTGTAGATCTCCAGTGAAAATGCTCATGTGGAATCCACATTTATATGTGGATCTCCAGTGAAACTGCTATGTGGAATGCGCATTTATATGTAGATCTCCAGTGAGACTGCTCATGTGGAATCCGCATTTATATGTAGATCTCCAGTGAAACTGCTCATGTGGAATCCACACTTTTATCCATCTTCATTGAAACTGCTCATGTGGAATCCGCATTTATCTGCAGATCTCCCGAGAAAATGCTCATGTGGAATCCGCATTTATAAGTAGATCTCCCGTGAAACAGTTCATGTGGAATCCGCATTTATATGTAGATCTCCCGTGATAATGCTCTTGTGAAATCCACATTTATAAGTAGATCTCCAGTGAAACTGCTCATGTGGAATCCACATTTATATGTAGATCTCCCGTGAAACTGCTCATGTGGAATCCACATTGAAATGTGGATCTCCAGTGAAACTGCTACGTCGAATACGCATGTATATGTAGATCTCCAGTGAAACAACTCATGTTGAATCCACATTTATATGTGGATCTCCAGTGAAACTGCGATGTGGAATCCACATTTATATGTAGATCTCCAGTGAAACTGCTCATGTGGAAACCGAATTTATATGTAGATCTCCAGTGAAACTTCTCATGTGGAATCCGCATTTATATTTAGATCTCAAGTGAAACTGCTCATGTGGAATCCACAATTATATGTAGAATGTCCAGTGAAACTGCTCATGTTGAATCCGCAATTATATGTAGAATGTCCAGTGAAACTGCTCATGTGGAATCCACATTTATATTGATCTCCCGTGAAACTGCTCATGTCGAATCCTCATTTATATGTAGATCTCCAGTTAAACTGCTCATGTGGATTCTGCATTTATGTGTAGATCTCCAGTGAAACTGTTCATGTGGAATCCACATTTATATGTAGATCTCCAGTGAAACATCTCATGTGGAATCCGCATTTATCTGAAGATCCCCCGTGAAAATGCTCATGTGGAATCCACATTTATAAGTAGATCTCCAGTGAAACTGCTCATGTGGAATCCACATTTATATGTGGATCTCTAGTGAAACTGCTATGTGGAACCCGCATTTATATGTAGATCTCCAGTGAAACTGCTCATGTGGAATCCACGTTTATATGTATATCTACAGTGAAACTGCTCATGTGGAATCCACACTTTTATGCAATCTTCATTGACACTGCTCATGTGGAATCCGCATTTATATGTCGATCTACATTGAAACTGCTTATGTGGAATCCACATTTATATGTCCATCTTCAGTCAAACTGCTCATGTGGAATCCACATTTATCTGTAGATCTCCTGAGAAAATGCTCATGTGGAATAAACATTTATAAGTAGATCTCCCGTGAAACTGTTCACGTGGAATCTACATTTATATGCAATCTCCAGTGAAACTGCTCATGTGGAATACACATTTATAAGTAGATCTCCTGTGAAACTGTTCATGTGGAATCTACATTTATATGCAATCTCCAGTGAAACTGCTCATGTGGAATCCTCATTTATTTGAAGATCTCCAGTGAAACTGTTCATGTGGAATCCACAGTTATATGTGGATCTCCAGTGAAACTGCAATGTGAAATCCGCATTCATATGTAGATCTCCAGTGAAACTGCTCATGTGGAATCCACATTTATATGTAGATCTCCAGTGAAACATCTCATGTGGAATCCGCATTTATCTGTAGATCCCCCGTGAAAATGCTCATGTGGAATCCACATTTATAAGTAGATCTCCAGTGAAACTGCTCATGTGGAATCCACATTTATATGTGGATCTCCAGTGAAACTTCTCATGTGGAATCCACATTTATATGTAGGTCTCCAGTGAAACTGCTGATGTGGAATCCTCACTTTTATGCAATCTTCATTGACACTGCTTATGTGGAATCCACATTTATATGTCGATCTACATTGAAACTGCTTATGTGGAATCCACATTTATATGTCCATCTTCAGTCAACCTGGTCATGTGGAATCCGCATTTATCTGTAGATCTCCTGAGAAAATGCTCATGTCGAATACACTTTTATTTATAGATCTCCAGTGAAACTGCTCATGTGGATTCTGCATTTATATGTAGATCTCAAGTGAAACTGATCATGTGGAATCCACATTTATATTTAGATCTCAAGTGAATCTGCTCATGTGGAATCCACATTTATATTTATCTCCTGTGAAACTTCTCATGTGGAATCCACATTTATATGTAGATCTCCCGTGAAACTGCTCATGTGGAATTCGCATTTATATATAGATCTCCAGTGAAACGGCTCATGTGGAATCCACATTTACATATAGATGTCCAGTGAAACTGCTCATCTAGAATCCACATTTATATAGATCTCCGGTGAAACTGCTCATGTGGAATCCTCTTTTATATGTAGATCTCCAGTTAAACTGCTCATGTGGATTCCGCATTTATATGTAGTTCTCCAGTGAAACTGCTCATGTAGTTTCCGCATTTATATGTAGATCTCCAGTGAATCTGCTCATGTGGAATCAACATTTATTTGTAGATCTCCAGTAAAACTGCTCATGTGGAATCCACATTTATATGTAGATCTGACGTGAAACTGCTCATGTGAAATCCTCATTTATATGTAGATCTCCAGTTAAACGGCTCATGTGGATTCTGCATTTATATGTAGATCCCCAGTGGACATGCTCATGTGGAATCCAAATTTATATGTATATCTCCAGTGAAACTTCTCATGTGGAATCCGCATTTATCTGTAGATATCCCGTGAAAATGCTCATGTGGAATCCACATTTATAAGTAAATCTCCAGTGAAACTGCTCATGTGGAATCCATACTTTTATGCATTCTTCAGTGAAACTGCTCATGTGGAATCCACATTTATATGTCGATCTCCATTGAAACTGCTTCTCTTGAATCCATATTAACATTTACATCTTCAGTCAAACTGCTCATGTGGAATCCGCATTTATCTGTAGATCTCCCATGAAACTGCTCATGTGGAAACCACATTTATATGTATATCTCCCGTGAAACTGTTCATGTGGAATCCGCATTTATATGTAGATCTCCCGTGAAAATTCTCATGTGGGATCCACATTTATAAGTAGATCTCCAGTGAAACTGCTATGAGGAAGCCACACTTTTATGAAATCTTCAGTGAAACGCCTCATGTGGAATCCACATTTATATGTCGATCTCCATTGAAACTGCTTATGTAGAATCCACATTTATATCTACATCTTCATTCAAACTGTTTATGTGGAATCCTCATTTAAATGTAGATTTCCAGTGGAACTGCTCATGTGGAATCTGCATTTATATGTAGATCTCCCAAGAAAATGCTCAAGTGGAATCCACATTTATAAGTAGATCTCCAGTCAAACTGCTCATGTGGAATCTACATTTATATGCAATTTCCAGTGAAACTGCTCATGTGGAATCTTCATTTTTATATGGATCTCCAGTGAAACTCCTCATGTGGAATCCACATTTATATGTACATATCCAGTGAAAGTGTTCATGTGGAATCCACATTTATATATAGATCTCCAGTGAAACTGCTCATGTGGAATCCACATTTGTATGTAGATCTCCCGTGAAACTGCTCATGTGGAATCCACATTTTTATCCATCTCCAGTGAAACTGCTCATGTGGAATCCACATATATCTGTAGATCCCCAGTGAAAATGCTCATGTGGAATCCACATTTATATGTGGATCTCCAGTGAAACTGCTATGTGGAATGCGCATTTATATGTAGATCTCCAGTGAAACTACTCATGTGGAATCCACATTTATAAGTAAATCTCCAGTGAAACTGCTCATGTGGAATCCATACTTTTATGCATTCTTCAGTGAAACTGCTCATGTGGAATCCACATTTATATGTCGATCTCCATTGAAACTGCTTCTATTGAATCCATATTAACATTTACATCTTCAGTCAAACTGCTCATGTGGAATCCGCATTTATCTGTAGATCTCCCATGAAACTGCTCATGTGGAAACCACATTTATATGTATATCTCCCGTGAAACAATTCATGTGGAATCCGCATTTATATGTAGATCTCCCGTGAAAATGCTCTTGTGAAATCCACATTTATAAGTAGATCTCCAGTGAAACTGCTCATGTGGAAGCCACACTTTTTTGAAATCTTCAGTGAAACTCCTCATGTGGAATCCACATTTATATGTCGATCTCCATTGAAACTGCTCATGTGGAATCCACATTGAAATGTGGATCTCCAGTGAAACTGCTACGTCGAATACGCATGTATATGTAGATCTCCAGTGAAACAACTCATGTTGAATCCACATTTATATGTGGATCTCCAGTGAAACTGCGATGTGGAATCCGCATTTATATGTAGATCTCCAGTGAAACTGCTCATGTGGAAACCGAATTTATATGTAGATCTCCAGTGAAACTTCTCATGTGGAATCCGCATTTATATTTAGATCTCAAGTGAAACTGCTCATGTGGAATCCACAATTATATGTAGAATGTCCAGTGAAACTGCTCATGTTGAATCCGCAATTATATGTAGAATGTCCAGTGAAACTGCTCATGTGGAATCCACATTTATATTGATCTCCCGTGAAACTGCTCATGTGGAATCCTCATTTATATGTAGATCTCCAGTTAAACTGCTCATGTGGATTCTGCATTTATGTGTAGATCTCCAGTGAAACTGTTCATGTGGAATCCACACTTTTATGCAATCTTCATTGACACTGCTCATGTGGAATTCGTATTTATATGTCGATCTACATTGAAACTGCTTATGTGGAATCCACATTTATATGTCCATCTTCAGTCAAACTGCTCATGTGCAATCCACATTTATCTGTAGATCTCCTGAGAAAATGCTCATGTGGAATACACATTTATAAGTAGATCTCCCGTGAAACTGTTCACGTGGAATCTACATTTATATGCAATCTCCAGTGAAACTGCTCATGTGGAATCCTCATTTATATGAAGATCTCCAGTGAAACTGTTCATGTGGAATCCACATTTATATGTGGATCTCCAGTGAAACTGCAATGTGAAATCCGCATTCATATGTAGATCTCCAGTGAAACTGCTCATGTGGAATCCACATTTATATGTAGATCTCCAGTGAAACATCTCATGTGGAATCCACATTTATATGTGGATCTCTAGTGAAACTGCTATGTGGAACCCGCATTTATATGTAGATCTCCAGTGAAACTGCTCATGTGGAATCCACATTTATATGTGGATCTCCAGTGAAACTTCTCATGTGGAATCCACATTTATATGTAGGTCTCCAGTGAAACTGCTGATGTGGAATCCTCACTTTTATGCAATCTTCATTGACACTGCTTATGTGGAATCCACATTTATATGTCGATCTACATTGAAACTGCTTATGTGGAATCCACATTTATATGTCCATCTTCAGTCAAACTGGTCATGTGGAATCCGCATTTATCTGTAGATCTCCTGAGAAAATGCTCATGTGGAATACACTTTTATATATAGATCTCCAGTGAAACTGCTCATGTGGATTCTGCATTTATATGTAGATCTCAAGTGAAACTGATCATGTGGAATCCACTTTTATATGTAAATCTCCAGTGAAACTGCTCATGTGGATTCTGCATTTATGTGTAGATCTCCAGTGAAACTGTTCATGTGGAATCCACACTTTTATGCAATCTTCATTGACACTGCTCATGTGGAATTCGTATTTATATGTCGATCTACATTGAAACTGCTTATGTGGAATCCACATTTATATGTCCATCTTCAGTCAAACTGCTCATGTGCAATCCACATTTATCTGTAGATCTCCTGAGAAAATGCTCATGTGGAATACACATTTATAAGTAGATCTCCCGTGAAACTGTTCACGTGGAATCTACATTTATATGCAATCTCCAGTGAAACTGCTCATGTGGAATCCTCATTTATATGAAGATCTCCAGTGAAACTGTTCATGTGGAATCCACATTTATATGTGGATCTCCAGTGAAACTGCAATGTGAAATCCGCATTCATATGTAGATCTCCAGTGAAACTGCTCATGTGGAATCCACATTTATATGTAGATCTCCAGTGAAACATCTCATGTGGAATCCACATTTATATGTGGATCTCTAGTGAAACTGCTATGTGGAACCCGCATTTATATGTAGATCTCCAGTGAAACTGCTCATGTGGAATCCACATTTATATGTGGATCTCCAGTGAAACTTCTCATGTGGAATCCACATTTATATGTAGGTCTCCAGTGAAACTGCTGATGTGGAATCCTCACTTTTATGCAATCTTCATTGACACTCTTATGTGGAATCCACATTTATATGTCGATCTACATTGAAACTGCTTATGTGGAATCCACATTTATATGTCCATCTTCAGTCAAACTGGTCATGTGGAATCCGCATTTATCTGTAGATCTCCTGAGAAAATGCTCATGTGGAATACACTTTTATATATAGATCTCCAGTGAAACTGCTCATGTGGATTCTGCATTTATATGTAGATCTCAAGTGAAACTGATCATGTGGAATCCACTTTTATATGTAAATCTCCAGTGAAACTGCTCATGTGGAATCCACATTTATATTTAGATCTCAAGTGAATCTGCTCATGTGGAATCCACATTTATATTGATCTCCTGTGAAACTTCTCATGTGGAATCCACATTTTCATGTAGATCTCCAGTAAAACTGCTCATGTGGAATCCACATTTATATGTAGATCTCCCGTGAAACTGCTCATGTGGAATTCGCATTTATATATAGATCTCCAGTGAAACGGCTCATGTGGAATCCACATTTACATATAGATGTCCAGTGAAACTGCTCATCTAGAATCCACATTTATATAGATCTCCAGTGAAACTGCTCATGTGGAATCCACATTTATATGTAGATCTCCGGTGAAACTGCTCATGTGGAATACTCTTTTATATGTAGATCTCCAGTTAAACTGCTCATGTGGATTCCGCATTTATATGTAGTTCTCCAGTGAAACTGCTCATGTAGTTTCCGCATTTATATGTAGATCTCCAGTGAAACTGCTCATGTGGAATCAACATTTATTTGTAGATCTCCAGTAAAACTGCTCATGTGGAATCCACATTTATATGTGGATCTGACGTGAAACTGCTCATGTGAAATCCTCATTTATATGTAGATCTCCAGTTAAACTGCTCATGTGGATTCTGCATTTATATGTAGATCCCCAGTGGACATGCTCATGTGGAATCCAAATTTATATGTATATCTCCAGTGAAACTTCTCATGTGGAATCCGCATTTATCGGTAGATATCCCGTGAAAATGCTCATGTGGAATCCACATTTATAAGTAAATCTCCAGTGAAACTGCTCATGTGGAATCCATACTTTTATGCATTCTTCAGTGAAACTGCTCATGTGGAATCCACATTTATATGTCGATCTCCATTGAAACTGCTTCTCTTGAATCCATATTAACATTTACATCTTCAGTCAAACTGCTCATGTAGAATCCGCATTTATCTGTAGATCTCCCATGAAACTGCTCATGTGGAAACCACATTTATATGTATATCTCCCGTGAAACTGTTCATGTGGAATCCGCATTTATATGTAGATCTCCCGTGAAAATTCTCATGTGGGATCCACATTTATAAGTAGATCTCCAGTGAAACTGCTATGAGGAAGCCACACTTTTATGAAATCTTCAGTGAAACGCCTCATGTGGAATCCACATTTATATGTCGATCTCCATTGAAACTGCTTATGTAGGATCCACATTTATATCTACATCTTCATTCAAACTGTTTATGTGGAATCCTCATTTAAATGTACATTTCCAGTGGAACTGCTCATGTGGAATCTGCATTTATATGTAGATCTCCCGAGAAAATGCTCAAGTGGAATCCACATTTATAAGTAGATCTCCAGTCAAACTGCTCATGTGGAATCTACATTTATATGCAATTTCCAGTGAAACTGCTCATGTGGAATCTTCATTTTTATATGGATCTCCAGTGAAACTCCTCATGTGGAATCCACATTTATATGTACATATCCAGTGAAAGTGTTCATGTGGAATCCACATTTATATATAGATCTCCAGTGAAACTGCTCATGTGGAATCCACATTTGTATGTAGATCTCCCGTGAAACTGCTCATGTGGAATCCACATTTTTATCCATCTCCAGTGAAACTGCTCATGTGGAATCCACATATATCTGTAGATCCCCAGTGAAAATGCTCATGTGGAATCCACATTTATATGTGGATCTCCAGTGAAACTGCTATGTGGAATGCGCATTTATATGTAGATCTCCAATGAAACTACTCATGTGGAATCCACATTTATAAGTAAATCTCCAGTGAAACTGCTCATGTGGAATCCATACTTTTATGCATTCTTCAGTGAAACTGCTCATGTGGAATCCACATTTATATGTCGATCTCCATTGAAACTGCTTCTCTTGAATCCATATTAACATTTACATCTTCAGTCAAACTGCTCATGTGGAATCCGCATTTATCTGTAGATCTCCCATGAAACTGCTCATGTGGAAACCACATTTATATGTATATCTCCCGTGAAACTGTTCATGTGGAATCCGCATTTATATGTAGATCTCCCGTGAAAATTCTCATGTGGGATCCACATTTATAAGTAGATCTCCAGTGAAACTGCTATGAGGAAGCCACACTTTTATGAAATCTTCAGTGAAACGCCTCATGTGGAATCCACATTTATATGTCGATCTCCATTGAAACTGCTTATGTAGAATCCACATTTATATCTACATCTTCATTCAAACTGTTTATGTGGAATCCTCATTTAAATGTAGATTTCCAGTGGAACTGCTCATGTGGAATCTGCATTTATATGTAGATCTCCCGAGAAAATGCTCAAGTGGAATCCACATTTATAAGTAGATCTCCAGTCAAACTGCTCATGTGGAATCTACATTTATATGCAATTTCCAGTGAAACTGCTCATGTGGAATCTTCATTTTTATATGGATCTCCAGTGAAACTCCTCATGTGGAATCCACATTTATATGTACATATCCAGTGAAAGTGTTCATGTGGAATCCACATTTATATATAGATCTCCAGTGAAACTGCTCATGTGGAATCCACATTTGTATGTAGATCTCCCGTGAAACTGCTCATGTGGAATCCACATTTTTATCCATCTCCAGTGAAACTGCTCATGTGTAATTCACATATATCTGTAGATCCCCAGTGAAAATGCTCATGTGGAATCCACATTTATATGTGGATCTCCAGTGAAACTGCTATGTGGAATGCACATTTATATGTAGATCTCCAGTGAGACTGCTCATGTGGAATCCGCATTTATATGTAGATCTCCAGTGAAACTGCTCATGTGGAATCCACACTTTTATCCATCTTCATTGAAACTGCTCATGTGGAATCCGCATTTATCTGCAGATCTCCCGAGAAAATGCTCATGTGGAATCCGCATTTATAAGTAGATCTCCTGTGAAACAGTTCATGTGGAATCCGCATTTATATGTAGATCTCCCGTGAAAATGCTCTTGTGAAATCCACATTTATAAGTAGATCTCCAGTGAAACTGCTCATGTGGAAGCCACACTTTTATGAAATCTTCAGTGAAACTCCTCATGTGGAATCCACATTTATATGTCGATCTCCATTGAAACTGCTTATGTGGAAACCACATTTATATGTACATCTTCATTCAAATTGCTCATGTGAAATCCGCATTTATATGTCGATATCCCGTGAAATGCTCCTGTGGAATCCTCATTTAATGGTAGATCTCCAGTGAAACTGCTCATGTGGAATCCACATTTATATGTAGATCTCCCGTGAAACTGCTCATGTGGAATCCACATTGAAATGTGGATCTCCAGTGAAACTGCTACGTCGAATACGCATGTATATGTAGATCTCCAGTGAAACAACTCATGTTGAATCCACATTTATATGTGGATCTCCAGTGAAACTGCTATGTGGAATCCGCATTTATATGTAGATCTCCAGTGAAACTGCTCATGTGGAAACCGAATTTATATGTAGATCTCCAGTGAAACTTCTCATGTGGAATCCGCATTTATATTTAGATCTCAAGTGAAGCTGCTCATGTGGAATCCACAATTATATGTAGAATATCCAGTGAAACTGCTCATGTTGAATCCGCAATTATATGTAGAATGTCCAGTGAAACTGCTCATGTGGAATCCACATTTATATTGATCTCCCGTGAAACTGCTCATGTGGAATCCTCATTTATATGTCGATCTCCATTGAAACTGCTTATGTAGGATCCACATTTATATCTACATCTTCATTCAAACTGTTTATGTCGAATCCTCATTTAAATGTAGATTTCCAGTGGAACTGCTCATGTGGAATCTGCATTTATATGTAGATCTCCCGAGAAAATGCTCAAGTGGAATCCACATTTATTAGTAGATCTCCAGTCAAACTGCTCATGTGGAATCTACATTTATATGCAATTTCCAGTGAAACTGCTCATGTGGAATCTTCATTTTTATATGGATCTCCAGTGAAACTGTTCATGTGGAATCCACATTTATATGTACATATCCAGTGAAAGTGTTCATGTGGAATCCACATTTATATATAGATCTCCAGTGAAACTGCTCATGTGGAATCCACATTTGTATGTAGATCTCCCGTGAAACTGCTCATGTGGAATCCACATTTTTATCCATCTCCAGTGAAACTGCTCATGTGGAATCCACATATATCTGTAGATCCCCAGTGAAAATGCTCATGTGGAATCCACATTTATATGTGGATCTCCAGTGAAACTGCTATGTGGAATGCGCATTTATATGTAGATCTCCAATGAAACTACTCATGTGGAATCCACATTTATAAGTAAATCTCCAGTGAAACTGCTCATGTGGAATCCATACTTTTATGCATTCTTCAGTGAAACTGCTCATGTGGAATCCACATTTATATGTCGATCTCCATTGAAACTGCTTCTCTTGAATCCATATTAACATTTACATCTTCAGTCAAACTGCTCATGTGGAATCCGCATTTATCTGTAGATCTCCCATGAAACTGCTCATGTGGAAACCACATTTATATGTACATCTCCCGTGAAACTGTTCATGTAGAATCCGCATTTATATGTAGATCTCCCGTGAAAATTCTCATGTGGGATCCACATTTATAAGTAGATCTCCAGTGAAACTGCTATGAGGAAGCCACACTTTTATGAAATCTTCAGTGAAACGCCTCATGTGGAATCCACATTTATATGTCGATCTCCATTGAAACTGCTTATGTAGAATCCACATTTATATCTACATCTTCATTCAAACTGTTTATGTGGAATCCTCATTTAAATGTAGATTTCCAGTGGAACTGCTCATGTGGAATCTGCATTTATATGTAGATCTCCCGAGAAAATGCTCAAGTGGAATCCACATTTATAAGTAGATCTCCAGTCAAACTGCTCATGTGGAATCTACATTTATATGCAATTTCCAGTGAAACTGCTCATGTGGAATCTTCATTTTTATATGGATCTCCAGTGAAACTCCTCATGTGGAATCCACATTTATATGTACATATCCAGTGAAAGTGTTCATGTGGAATCCACATTTATATATAGATCTCCAGTGAAACTGCTCATGTGGAATCCACATTTGTATGTAGATCTCCCGTGAAACTGCTCATGTGGAATCCACATTTTTATCCATCTCCAGTGAAACTGCTCATGTGTAATTCACATATATCTGTAGATCCCCAGTGAAAATGCTCATGTGGAATCCACATTTATATGTGGATCTCCAGTGAAACTGCTATGTGGAATGCACATTTATATGTAGATCTCCAGTGAGACTGCTCATGTGGAATCCGCATTTATATGTAGATCTCCAGTGAAACTGCTCATGTGGAATCCACACTTTTATCCATCTTCATTGAAACTGCTCATGTGGAATCCGCATTTATCTGCAGATCTCCCGAGAAAATGCTCATGTGGAATCCGCATTTATAAGTAGATCTCCTGTGAAACAGTTCATGTGGAATCCGCATTTATATGTAGATCTCCCGTGAAAATGCTCTTGTGAAATCCACATTTATAAGTAGATCTCCAGTGAAACTGCTCATGTGGAAGCCACACTTTTATGAAATCTTCAGTGAAACTCCTCATGTGGAATCCACATTTATATGTCGATCTCCATTGAAACTGTTTATGTGGTATCCACATTTATATGTACATCTTCATTCAAACTGCTCATGTGAAATCCGCATTTATATGTCGATATCCCGTGAAATGCTCCTGTGGAATCCTCATTTAATGGTAGATCTCCAGTGAAACTGCTCATGTGGAATCCACATTTATATGTAGATCTCCCGTGAAACTGCTCATGTGGAATCCACATTGAAATGTGGATCTCCAGTGAAACTGCTACGTCGAATACGCATGTATATGTAGATCTCCAGTGAAACAACTCATGTTGAATCCACATTTATATGTGGATCTCCAGTGAAACTGCTATGTGGAATCCGCATTTATATGTAGATCTCCAGTGAAACTGCTCATGTGGAAACCGAATTTATATGTAGATCTCCAGTGAAACTTCTCATGTGGAATCCGCATTTATATTTAGATCTCAAGTGAAGCTGCTCATGTGGAATCCACAATTATATGTAGAATATCCAGTGAAACTGCTCATGTTGAATCCGCAATTATATGTAGAATGTCCAGTGAAACTGCTCATGTGGAATCCACATTTATATTGATCTCCCGTGAAACTGCTCATGTGGAATCCTCATTTATATGTAGATCTCCAGTTAAACTGCTCATGTGGATTCTGCATTTATGTGTAGATCTCCAGTGAAACTGTTCATGTGGAATCCACATTTATATGTGGATCTCCAGTGAAACTGCAATGTGAAATCCGCATTTATATGTAGATCTCCAGTGAAACTGCTCATGTGGAATCCACATTTATATGTAGATCTCCAGTGAAACATCTCATGTGGAATCCGCATTTATCTGTAGATCCCCCGTGAAAATGCTCATGTGGAATCCACATTTATAAGTAGATCTCCAGTGAAACTGCTCATGTGGAATCCACATTTATATGTGGATCTCTAGTGAAACTGCTATGTGGAACCCGCATTTATATGTAGATCTCCAGTGTAACTGCTCATGTAGAATCCACGTTTATATGTATATCTACAGTGAAACTGCTCATGTGGAATCCACACTTTTATGCAATCTTCATTGACACTGCTCATGTGGAATCCGCATTTATATGTCGATCTACATTGAAACTGCTTATGTGGAATCCACATTTATATGTCCATCTTCAGTCAAACTGCTCATGTGGTATCCACATTTATCTGTAGATCTCCTGAGAAAATGCTCATGTGGAATACACATTTATAAGTAGATCTCTCGTGAAACTGTTCACGTGGAATCTACATTTATATGCAATCTCCAGTGAAACTGCTCATGTGGAATACCCATTTATAAGTAGATCTCCTGTGGAACTGTTCATGTGGAATCTACATTTATATGCAATCTCCAGTGAAACTGCTCATGTGGAATCCTCATTTATATGAAGATCTCCAGTGAAACTGTTCATGTGGAATCCACATTTATATGTGGATCTCCAGTGAAACTGCAATGTGAAATCCGCATTCATATGTAGATCTCCAGTGAAACTGCTCATGTGGAATCCACATTTATATGTAGATCTCCAGTGAAACATCTCATGTGGAATTCGCATTTATCTGTAGATCCCCCGTGAAAATGCTCATGTGGAATCCACATTTATAAGTAGATCTCCAGTGAAACTGCTCATGTGGAATCCACATTTATATGTGGATCTCCAGTGAAACTTCTCATGTGGAATCCAAATTTATATGTAGGTCTCCAGTGAAACTGCTCATGTGGAATCCACATTTATATGTGGATCTCCAGTGAAACTGCTATGTGGAATGCGCATTTATATGTAGATCTCCAGTGAGACTGCTCATGTGGAATCCGCATTTATATGTAGATCTCCAGTGAAACTGCTCATGTGGAATCCACACTTTTATCCATCTTCATTGAAACTGCTCATGTGGAATCCGCATTTATCTGCAGATCTCCCGAGAAAATGCTCATGTGGAATCCGCATTTATAAGTAGATCTCCCGTGAAACAGTTCATGTGGAATCCGCATTTATATGTAGATCTCCCTTGAAAATGCTCTTGTGAAATCCACATTTATAAGTAGATCTCCAGTGAAACTGCTCATGTGGAAGCCACACTTTTATGAAATCTTCAGTGAAACTCCTCATGTGGAATCCACATTTATATGTCGATCTCCATTGAAACTGGTTATGTGGAATCCACATTTATATGTACATCTTCATTCAAACTGCTCATGTGAAATCCGCATTTATATGTCGATATCCCGTGAAACTGCTCATGTGGAATCCTCATTTAATGGTAGATCTCCAGTGAAACTGCTCATGTGGAATCCACATTTATATGTAGATCTCCCGTGAAACTGCTCATGTGGAATCCACATTGAAATGTGGATCTCCAGTGAAACTGCTACGTCGAATACGCATGTATATGTAGATCTCCAGTGGAACAACTCATGTTGAATCCACATTTATATGTGGATCTCCAGTGAAACTGCTATGTGGAATCCGCATTTATGTGTAGATCTCCAGTGAAACTGCTCATGTGGAAACCGAATTTATATGTAGATCTCCAGTGAAACTTCTCATGTGGAATCCGCATTTATATTTAGATTATCCAGTGAAACTGCTCATGTTGAATCCGCAATTATATGTAGAATGTCCAGTGAAACTGCTCATGTGGAATCCACATTTATATTGATCTCCCGTGAAACTGCTCATGTGGAATCCTCATTTATATGTAGATCTCCAGTTAAACTGCTCATGTGGATTCTGCATTTATGTGTAGATCTCCAGTGAAACTGTTCATGTGGAATCCACATTTATATGTGGATCTCCAGTGAAACTGCAATGTGAAATCCGCATTTATATGTAGATCTCCAGTGAAACTGCTCATGTGGAATCCACATTTATATGTAGATCTCCAGTGAAACATCTCATGTGGAATCCGCATTTATCTGTAGATCCCCCGTGAAAATGCTCATGTGGAATCCACATTTATAAGTAGATCTCCAGTGAAACTGCTCATGTGGAATCCACATTTATATGTGGATCTCTAGTGAAACTGCTATGTGGAACCCGCATTTATATGTAGATCTCCAGTGTAACTGCTCATGTGGAATCCACGTTTATATGTATATCTACAGTGAAACTGCTCATGTGGAATCCACACTTTTATGCAATCTTCATTGACACTGCTCATATGGAATCCGCATTTATATGTCGATCTACATTGAAACTGCTTATGTGGAATCCACATTTATATGTCCATCTTCAGTCAAACTGCTCATGTGGAATCCACATTTATCTGTAGATCTCCTGAGAAAATGCTCATGTGGAATACACATTTATAAGTAGATCTCTCGTGAAACTGTTCACGTGGAATCTACATTTATATGCAATCTCCAGTGAAACTGCTCATGTGGAATACCCATTTATAAGTAGATCTCCTGTGGAACTGTTCATGTGGAATCTACATTTATATGCAATCTCCAGTGAAACTGCTCATGTGGAATCCACATTTATATGTGGATCTCCAGTGAAACTGCAATGTGAAATCCGCATTCATATGTAGATCTCCAGTGAAACTGCTCATGTGGAATCCACATTTATATGTAGATCTCCAGTGAAACATCTCATGTGGAATTCGCATTTATCTGTAGATCCCCCGTGAAAATGCTCATGTGGAATCCACATTTATAAGTAGATCTCCAGTGAAACTGCTCATGTGGAATCCACATTTATATGTGGATCTCCAGTGAAACTTCTCATGTGGAATCCAAATTTATATGTAGGTCTCCAGTGAAACTGCTCATGTGGAATCCACATTTATATGTGGATCTCCAGTGAAACTGCTATGTGGAATGCGCATTTATATGTAGATCTCCAGTGAGACTGCTCATGTGGAATCCGCATTTATATGTAGATCTCCAGTGAAACTGCTCATGTGGAATCCACACTTTTATCCATCTTCATTGAAACTGCTCATGTGGAATCCGCATTTATCTGCAGATCTCCCGAGAAAATGCTCATGTGGAATCCGCATTTATAAGTAGATCTCCCGTGAAACAGTTCATGTGGAATCCGCATTTATATGTAGATCTCCCTTGAAAATGCTCTTGTGAAATCCACATTTATAAGTAGATCTCCAGTGAAACTGCTCATGTGGAAGCCACACTTTTATGAAATCTTCAGTGAAACTCCTCATGTGGAATCCACATTTATATGTCGATCTCCATTGAAACTGGTTATGTGGAATCCACATTTATATGTACATCTTCATTCAAACTGCTCATGTGAAATCCGCATTTATATGTCGATATCCCGTGAAACTGCTCATGTGGAATCCTCATTTAATGGTAGATCTCCAGTGAAACTGCTCATGTGGAATCCACATTTATATGTAGATCTCCCGTGAAACTGCTCATGTGGAATCCACATTGAAATGTGGATCTCCAGTGAAACTGCTACGTCGAATACGCATGTATATGTAGATCTCCAGTGGAACAACTCATGTTGAATCCACATTTATATGTGGATCTCCAGTGAAACTGCGATGTGTAATCCGCATTTATATGTAGATCTCCAGTGAAACTGCTCATGTGGAAACCGTATTTATATGTAGATCTCCAGTGAAACTTCTCATGTGGAATCCGCATTTATATTTAGATATCAAGTGAAACTGCTCATGTGGAATCCACAATTATATGTAGAATGTCCAGTGAAACTGCTCATGTTGAATCCGCAATTATATGTAGAATGTCCAGTGAAACTGCTCATGTGGAATCCACATTTATATTGATCTCCCGTGAAACTGCTCATGTGGAATCCTCATTTATATGTAGATCTCCAGTTAAACTGCTCATGTGGATTCTGCATTTATGTGTAGATCTCCAGTGAAACTGTTCATGTGGAATCCACATTTATATGTGGATCTCCAGTGAAACTGCAATGTGAAATCCGCATTTATATGTAGATCTCCAGTGAAACTGCTCATGTGGAATCCACATTTATATGTAGATCTCCAGTGAAACATCTCATGTGGAATCCGCATTTATCTGTAGATCCCCCGTGAAAATGCTCATGTGGAATCCACATTTATAAGTAGATCTCCAGTGAAACTGCTCATGTGGAATCCACATTTATATGTGGATCTCTAGTGAAACTGCTATGTGGAACCCGCATTTATATGTAGATCTCCAGTGAAACTGCTCATGTGGAATCCACGTTTATATGTATATCTACAGTGGAACTGCTCATGTCGAATCCACACTTTTATGCAATCTTCATTGACACTGCTCATGTGGAATCCGCATTTATATGTCGATCTACATTGAAACTGCTTATGTGGAATCCACATTTATATGTCCATCTTCAGTCAAACTGCTCATGTGGAATCCACATTTATCTGTAGATCTCCTGAGAAAATGCTTATGTGGAATACACATTTATAAGTAGATCTCCCGTGAAACTGTTCACGTGGAATCTACATTTATATGCAATCTCCAGTGAAACTGCTCATGTGGAATACACATTTATAAGTAGATCTCCTGTGAAACTGTTCATGTGGAATCTACATTTATATGCAATCTCCAGTGAAACTGCTCATGTGGAATCCTCATTTATATGAAGATCTCCAGTGAAACTGTTCATGTGGAATCCACATTTATATGTGGATCTCCAGTGAAACTGCAACGTGAAATCCGCACTTATATGTAGATCTCCAGTGAAACTGCTCATGTGGAATCCACATTTATATGTAGATCTCCAGTGAAACATCTCAAGTGGAATCCGCATTTATCTGTAGATCCCCCGTGAAAATGCTCATGTGGAATCTACATTTATAAGTAGATCTCCAGTGAAACTGCTCATGTGGAATCCACATTTATATGTGGATCTCCAGTGAAACTGCTATGTGGAATCCGCATTTATATGTAGATCTCCAGTGAAACTTCTCATGTGGAATCCAAATTTATATGTAGGTCTCCAGTGAAACTGCTCATGTGGAATCCACACTTTTATGCAATCTTCATTGACACTGCTTATGTGGAATCCACATTTATATGTCGATCTACATTGAAACTGCTTATGTGCAATCCACATTTATATGTCCATCTTCAGTCAAACTGGTCATGTGGAATCCGCATTTATCTGTAGATCTCCTGAGAAAATGCTCATGTGGAATACACTTTTATATATATATCTCCAGTGAAACTGCTCATGTGGATTCCGCATTTATATGTAGATCTCAACTGAAACTGATCATGTGGAATCCACTTTTATATGTAAATCTCCAGTCAAACTGCTCATGTGGAATCCACATTTATATTTAGATCTCAAGTGAATCTGCTCATGTGGAATCCACATTTATATTGATCTCCTGTGAAACTTCTCATGTGGAATCCACATTTTCATGTAGATCTCCAGTAAAACTGCTCATGTGGAATCCACATTTATATGTAGATCTCCTGTGAAACTGCTCATGTGGAATTCGCATTTATATATAGATCTCCAGTGAAACGGCTCATGTGGAATCCACATTTACATATAGATGTCCAGTGAAACTGCTCATCTAGAATCCACATTTATATAGATCTCCAGTGAAACTGCTCATGTGGAATCCACATTTATATGTAGATCTCCGGTGAAACTGCTCATGTGGAATCCTCATTTATATGTAGATCTCCAGTTAAACTGCTCATGTGGATTCCGCATTTATATGTAGTTCTCCAGTGAAACTGCTCATGTAGTTTCCGCATTTATATGTAGATCTCCAGTGAAACTGCTCATGTGGAATCTTCATTTTTATATGGATCTCCAGTGAAACTCCTCATGTGGAATCCACATTTATATGTACATATCCAGTGAAAGTGTTCATGTGGAATCCACATTTATATATAGATCTCCAGTGAAACTGCTCATGTGGAATCCACATTTGTATGTAGATCTCCCGTGAAACTGCTCATGTGGAATCCACATTTTTATCCATCTCCAGTGAAACTGCTCATGTGTAATTCACATATATCTGTAGATCCCCAGTGAAAATGCTCATGTGGAATCCACATTTATATGTGGATCTCCAGTGAAACTGCTATGTGGAATGCACATTTATATGTAGATCTCCAGTGAGACTGCTCATGTGGAATCCGCATTTAAATGTAGATCTCCAGTGAAACTGCTCATGTGGAATCCACACTTTTATCCATCTTCATTGAAACTGCTCATGTGGAATCCGCATTTATCTGCAGATCTCCCGAGAAAATGCTCATGTGGAATCCGCATTTATAAGTAGATCTCCTGTGAAACAGTTCATGTGGAATCCGCATTTATATGTAGATCTCCCGTGAAAATGCTCTTGTGAAATCCACATTTATAAGTAGATCTCCAGTGAAACTGCTCATGTGGAAGCCACACTTTTATGAAATCTTCAGTGAAACTCCTCATGTGGAATCCACATTTATATGTCGATCTCCATTGAAACTGCTTATGTGGAATCCACATTTATATGTACATCTTCATTCAAACTGCTCATGTGAAATCCGCATTTATATGTCGATATCCCGTGAAATGCTCCTGTGGAATCCTCATTTAATGGTAGATCTCCAGTGAAACTGCTCATGTGGAATCCACATTTATATGTAGATCTCCCGTGAAACTGCTCATGTGGAATCCACATTGAAATGTGGATCTCCAGTGAAACTGCTACGTCGAATACGCATGTATATGTAGATCTCCAGTGAAACAACTCATGTTGAATCCACATTTATATGTGGATCTCCAGTGAAACTGCTATGTGGAATCCGCATTTATATGTAGATCTCCAGTGAAACTGCTCATGTGGAAACCGAATTTATATGTAGATCTCCAGTGAAACTTCTCATGTGGAATCCGCATTTATATTTAGATCTCAAGTGAAGCTGCTCATGTGGAATCCACAATTATATGTAGAATATCCAGTGAAACTGCTCATGTTGAATCCGCAATTATATGTAGAATGTCCAGTGAAACTGCTCATGTGGAATCCACATTTATATTGATCTCCCGTGAAACTGCTCATGTGGAATCCTCATTTATATGTCGATCTCCATTGAAACTGCTTATGTAGGATCCACATTTATATCTACATCTTCATTCAAACTGTTTATGTCGAATCCTCATTTAAATGTAGATTTCCAGTGGAACTGCTCATGTGGAATCTGCATTTATATGTAGATCTCCCGAGAAAATGCTCAAGTGGAATCCACATTTATAAGTAGATCTCCAGTCAAACTGCTCATGTGGAATCTACATTTATATGCAATTTCCAGTGAAACTGCTCATGTGGAATCTTCATTTTTATATGGATCTCCAGTGAAACTCCTCATGTGGAATCCACATTTATATGTACATATCCAGTGAAAGTGTTCATGTGGAATCCACATTTATATATAGATCTCCAGTGAAACTGCTCATGTGGAATCCACATTTGTATGTAGATCTCCCGTGAAACTGCTCATGTGGAATCCACATTTTTATCCATCTCCAGTGAAACTGCTCATGTGGAATCCACATATATCTGTAGATCCCCAGTGAAAATGCTCATGTGGAATCCACATTTATATGTGGATCTCCAGTGAAACTGCTATGTGGAATGCGCATTTATATGTAGATCTCTAATGAAACTACTCATGTGGAATCCACATTTATAAGTAAATCTCCAGTGAAACTGCTCATGTGGAATCCATACTTTTATGCATTCTTCAGTGAAACTGCTCATGTGGAATCCACATTTATATGTCGATCTCCATTGAAACTGCTTCTCTTGAATCCATATTAACATTTACATCTTCAGTCAAACTGCTCATGTGGAATCCGCATTTATCTGTAGATCTCCCATGAAACTGCTCATGTGGAAACCACATTTATATGTACATCTCCCGTGAAACTGTTCATGTAGAATCCGCATTTATATGTAGATCTCCCGTGAAAATTCTCATGTGGGATCCACATTTATAAGTAGATCTCCAGTGAAACTGCTATGAGGAAGCCACACTTTTATGAAATCTTCAGTGAAACGCCTCATGTGGAATCCACATTTATATGTCGATCTCCATTGAAACTGCTTATGTAGAATCCACATTTATATCTACATCTTCATTCAAACTGTTTATGTGGAATCCTCATTTAAATGTAGATTTCCAGTGGAACTGCTCATGTGGAATCTGCATTTATATGTAGATCTCCCGAGAAAATGCTCAAGTGGAATCCACATTTATAAGTAGATCTCCAGTCAAACTGCTCATGTGGAATCTACATTTATATGCAATTTCCAGTGAAACTGCTCATGTGGAATCTTCATTTTTATATGGATCTCCAGTGAAACTCCTCATGTGGAATCCACATTTATATGTACATATCCAGTGAAAGTGTTCATGTGGAATCCACATTTATATATAGATCTCCAGTGAAACTGCTCATGTGGAATCCACATTTGTATGTAGATCTCCCGTGAAACTGCTCATGTGGAATCCACATTTTTATCCATCTCCAGTGAAACTGCTCATGTGTAATTCACATATATCTGTAGATCCCCAGTGAAAATGCTCATGTGGAATCCACATTTATATGTGGATCTCCAGTGAAACTGCTATGTGGAATGCACATTTATATTTAGATCTCCAGTGAGACTGCTCATGTGGAATCCGCATTTATATGTAGATCTCCAGTGAAACTGCTCATGTGGAATCCACACTTTTATCCATCTTCATTGAAACTGCTCATGTGGAATCCGCATTTATCTGCAGATCTCCCGAGAAAATGCTCATGTGGAATCCGCATTTATAAGTAGATCTCCTGTGAAACAGTTCATGTGGAATCCGCATTTATATGTAGATCTCCCGTGAAAATGCTCTTGTGAAATCCACATTTATAAGTAGATCTCCAGTGAAACTGCTCATGTGGAAGCCACACTTTTATGAAATCTTCAGTGAAACTCCTCATGTGGAATCCACATTTATATGTCGATCTCCATTGAAACTGCTTATGTGGTATCCACATTTATATGTACATCTTCATTCAAACTGCTCATGTGAAATCCGCATTTATATGTCGATATCCCGTGAAATGCTCCTGTGGAATCCTCATTTAATGGTAGATCTCCAGTGAAACTGCTCATGTGGAATCCACATTTATATGTAGATCTCCCGTGAAACTGCTCATGTGGAATCCACATTGAAATGTGGATCTCCAGTGAAACTGCTACGTCGAATACGCATGTATATGTAGATCTCCAGTGAAACAACTCATGTTGAATCCACATTTATATGTGGATCTCCAGTGAAACTGCTATGTGGAATCCGCATTTATATGTAGATCTCCAGTGAAACTGCTCATGTGGAAACCGAATTTATATGTAGATCTCCAGTGAAACTTCTCATGTGGAATCCGCATTTATATTTAGATCTCAAGTGAAGCTGCTCATGTGGAATCCACAATTATATGTAGAATATCCAGTGAAACTGCTCATGTTGAATCCGCAATTATATGTAGAATGTCCAGTGAAACTGCTCATGTGGAATCCACATTTATATTGATCTCCCGTGAAACTGCTCATGTGGAATCCTCATTTATATGTAGATCTCCAGTTAAACTGCTCATGTGGATTCTGCATTTATGTGTAGATCTCCAGTGAAACTGTTCATGTGGAATCCACATTTATATGTGGATCTCCAGTGAAACTGCAATGTGAAATCCGCATTTATATGTAGATCTCCAGTGAAACTGCTCATGTGGAATCCACATTTATATGTAGATCTCCAGTGAAACATCTCATGTGGAATCCGCATTTATCTGTAGATCCCCCGTGAAAATGCTCATGTGGAATCCACATTTATAAGTAGATCTCCAGTGAAACTGCTCATGTGGAATCCACATTTATATGTGGATCTCTAGTGAAACTGCTATGTGGAACCCGCATTTATATGTAGATCTCCAGTGTAACTGCTCATGTAGAATCCACGTTTATATGTATATCTACAGTGAAACTGCTCATGTGGAATCCACACTTTTATGCAATCTTCATTGACACTGCTCATGTGGAATCCGCATTTATATGTCGATCTACATTGAAACTGCTTATGTGGAATCCACATTTATATGTCCATCTTCAGTCAAACTGCTCATGTGGTATCCACATTTATCTGTAGATCTCCTGAGAAAATGCTCATGTGGAATACACATTTATAAGTAGATCTCTCGTGAAACTGTTCACGTGGAATCTACATTTATATGCAATCTCCAGTGAAACTGCTCATGTGGAATACCCATTTATAAGTAGATCTCCTGTGGAACTGTTCATGTGGAATCTACATTTATATGCAATCTCCAGTGAAACTGCTCATGTGGAATCCTCATTTATATGAAGATCTCCAGTGAAACTGTTCATGTGGAATCCACATTTATATGTGGATCTCCAGTGAAACTGCAATGTGAAATCCGCATTCATATGTAGATCTCCAGTGAAACTGCTCATGTGGAATCCACATTTATATGTAGATCTCCAGTGAAACATCTCATGTGGAATTCGCATTTATCTGTAGATCCCCCGTGAAAATGCTCATGTGGAATCCACATTTATAAGTAGATCTCCAGTGAAACTGCTCATGTGGAATCCACATTTATATGTGGATCTCCAGTGAAACTTCTCATGTGGAATCCAAATTTATATGTAGGTCTCCAGTGAAACTGCTCATGTGGAATCCACATTTATATGTGGATCTCCAGTGAAACTGCTATGTGGAATGCGCATTTATATGTAGATCTCCAGTGAGACTGCTCATGTGGAATCCGCATTTATATGTAGATCTCCAGTGAAACTGCTCATGTGGAATCCACACTTTTATCCATCTTCATTGAAACTGCTCATGTGGAATCCGCATTTATCTGCAGATCTCCCGAGAAAATGCTCATGTGGAATCCGCATTTATAAGTAGATCTCCCGTGAAACAGTTCATGTGGAATCCGCATTTATATGTAGATCTCCCTTGAAAATGCTCTTGTGAAATCCACATTTATAAGTAGATCTCCAGTGAAACTGCTCATGTGGAAGCCACACTTTTATGAAATCTTCAGTGAAACTCCTCATGTGGAATCCACATTTATATGTCGATCTCCATTGAAACTGGTTATGTGGAATCCACATTTATATGTACATCTTCATTCAAACTGCTCATGTGAAATCCGCATTTATATGTCGATATCCCGTGAAACTGCTCATGTGGAATCCTCATTTAATGGTAGATCTCCAGTGAAACTGCTCATGTGGAATCCACATTTATATGTAGATCTCCCGTGAAACTGCTCATGTGGAATCCACATTGAAATGTGGATCTCCAGTGAAACTGCTACGTCGAATACGCATGTATATGTAGATCTCCAGTGGAACAACTCATGTTGAATCCACATTTATATGTGGATCTCCAGTGAAACTGCTATGTGGAATCCGCATTTATATGTAGATCTCCAGTGAAACTGCTCATGTGGAAACCGAATTTATATGTAGATCTCCAGTGAAACTTCTCATGTGGAATCCGCATTTATATTTAGATTATCCAGTGAAACTGCTCATGTTGAATCCGCAATTATATGTAGAATGTCCAGTGAAACTGCTCATGTGGAATCCACATTTATATTGATCTCCCGTGAAACTGCTCATGTGGAATCCTCATTTATATGTAGATCTCCAGTTAAACTGCTCATGTGGATTCTGCATTTATGTGTAGATCTCCAGTGAAACTGTTCATGTGGAATCCACATTTATATGTGGATCTCCAGTGAAACTGCAATGTGAAATCCGCATTTATATGTAGATCTCCAGTGAAACTGCTCATGTGGAATCCACATTTATATGTAGATCTCCAGTGAAACATCTCATGTGGAATCCGCATTTATCTGTAGATCCCCCGTGAAAATGCTCATGTGGAATCCACATTTATAAGTAGATCTCCAGTGAAACTGCTCATGTGGAATCCACATTTATATGTGGATCTCTAGTGAAACTGCTATGTGGAACCCGCATTTATATGTAGATCTCCAGTGTAACTGCTCATGTGGAATCCACGTTTATATGTATATCTACAGTGAAACTGCTCATGTGGAATCCACACTTTTATGCAATCTTCATTGACACTGCTCATGTGGAATCCGCATTTATATGTCGATCTACATTGAAACTGCTTATGTGGAATCCACATTTATATGTCCATCTTCAGTCAAACTGCTCATGTGGAATCCACATTTATCTGTAGATCTCCTGAGAAAATGCTCATGTGGAATACACATTTATAAGTAGATCTCTCGTGAAACTGTTCACGTGGAATCTACATTTATATGCAATCTCCAGTGAAACTGCTCATGTGGAATACCCATTTATAAGTAGATCTCCTGTGGAACTGTTCATGTGGAATCTACATTTATATGCAATCTCCAGTGAAACTGCTCATGTGGAATCCACATTTATATGTGGATCTCCAGTGAAACTGCAATGTGAAATCCGCATTCATATGTAGATCTCCAGTGAAACTGCTCATGTGGAATCCACATTTATATGTAGATCTCCAGTGAAACATCTCATGTGGAATTCGCATTTATCTGTAGATCCCCCGTGAAAATGCTCATGTGGAATCCACATTTATAAGTAGATCTCCAGTGAAACTGCTCATGTGGAATCCACATTTATATGTGGATCTCCAGTGAAACTTCTCATGTGGAATCCAAATTTATATGTAGGTCTCCAGTGAAACTGCTCATGTGGAATCCACATTTATATGTGGATCTCCAGTGAAACTGCTATGTGGAATGCGCATTTATATGTAGATCTCCAGTGAGACTGCTCATGTGGAATCCGCATTTATATGTAGATCTCCAGTGAAACTGCTCATGTGGAATCCACACTTTTATCCATCTTCATTGAAACTGCTCATGTGGAATCCGCATTTATCTGCAGATCTCCCGAGAAAATGCTCATGTGGAATCCGCATTTATAAGTAGATCTCCCGTGAAACAGTTCATGTGGAATCCGCATTTATATGTAGATCTCCCTTGAAAATGCTCTTGTGAAATCCACATTTATAAGTAGATCTCCAGTGAAACTGCTCATGTGGAAGCCACACTTTTATGAAATCTTCAGTGAAACTCCTCATGTGGAATCCACATTTATATGTCGATCTCCATTGAAACTGGTTATGTGGAATCCACATTTATATGTACATCTTCATTCAAACTGCTCATGTGAAATCCGCATTTATATGTCGATATCCCGTGAAACTGCTCATGTGGAATCCTCATTTAATGGTAGATCTCCAGTGAAACTGCTCATGTGGAATCCACATTTATATGTAGATCTCCCGTGAAACTGCTCATGTGGAATCCACATTGAAATGTGGATCTCCAGTGAAACTGCTACGTCGAATACGCATGTATATGTAGATCTCCAGTGGAACAACTCATGTTGAATCCACATTTATATGTGGATCTCCAGTGAAACTGCGATGTGTAATCCGCATTTATATGTAGATCTCCAGTGAAACTGCTCATGTGGAAACCGAATTTATATGTAGATCTCCAGTGAAACTTCTCATGTGGAATCCGCATTTATATTTAGATATCAAGTGAAACTGCTCATGTGGAATCCACAATTATATGTAGAATGTCCAGTGAAACTGCTCATGTTGAATCCGCAATTATATGTAGAATGTCCAGTGAAACTGCTCATGTGGAATCCACATTTATATTGATCTCCCGTGAAACTGCTCATGTGGAATCCTCATTTATATGTAGATCTCCAGTTAAACTGCTCATGTGGATTCTGCATTTATGTGTAGATCTCCAGTGAAACTGTTCATGTGGAATCCACATTTATATGTGGATCTCCAGTGAAACTGCAATGTGAAATCCGCATTTATATGTAGATCTCCAGTGAAACTGCTCATGTGGAATCCACATTTATATGTAGATCTCCAGTGAAACATCTCATGTGGAATCCGCATTTATCTGTAGATCCCCCGTGAAAATGCTCATGTGGAATCCACATTTATAAGTAGATCTCCAGTGAAACTGCTCATGTGGAATCCACATTTATATGTGGATCTCTAGTGAAACTGCTATGTGGAACCCGCATTTATATGTAGATCTCCAGTGAAACTGCTCATGTGGAATCCACGTTTATATGTATATCTACAGTGGAACTGCTCATGTCGAATCCACACTTTTATGCAATCTTCATTGACACTGCTCATGTGGAATCCGCATTTATATGTCGATCTACATTGAAACTGCTTATGTGGAATCCACATTTATATGTCCATCTTCAGTCAAACTGCTCATGTGGAATCCACATTTATCTGTAGATCTCCTGAGAAAATGCTCATGTGGAATACACATTTATAAGTAGATCTCCCGTGAAACTGTTCACGTGGAATCTACATTTATATGCAATCTCCAGTGAAACTGCTCATGTGGAATCAACATTTATATGTCAATCTACATTGAAACTGCTTATGTGGAATCCACATTTATATGTCCATCTTCAGTCAAACTGCTCATGTGGAATCTGCATTTATATGTAGATGTCCCGAGAAAATGCTCATGTTGAATCAACATTTATAAGTAGATCTCCAGTCAAACTGCTCATGTGGAATCTACATTTATATGCAATCTCCAGTGAAACTGCTCATGTGGAATCCTCATTTATATGAAGATCTCCAGTGAAACTGTTCATGTGGAATCCACATTTATACGTGGATCTCCAGTGAAACTGCAATGTGAAATCCGCATTCATATGTAGATCTCCAGTGAAACTGCTCATGTGGAATCTGCATTTATCTGTAGAACCCCCATGAAAATGCTCATGTGGAATCCACATTTATAAGTAGATCTCCAGTGAAACTGCTCATGTGGAATCCACATTTATATGTGGATCTCCAGTGAAACATCTCATGTGGAATCCATATTTATATGTAGGTCTCCAGTGAAACTGCTCATGTGGAATCCTCACTTTTATGCAATCTTCATTGACACTGCTTATGTGGAATCCACATTTATATGTCGATCTACATTGAAACTGCTTATGTGGAATCCACATTTATATGTCCATCTTCAGTCAAACTGGTCATGTGGAATCCGCATTTATCTGTAGATCTCCTGAGGAAATGCTCATGTGGAATACACTTTTATATATAGATCTCCAGTGAAACTGCTGATGTGGATTCTGCATTTATATGTAGATCTCAAGTGAAACTGATCATGTGGAATCCACTTTTATATGTAAATCTCCAGTGAAACTGCTCATGTGGAATCCTCATTTATATGTAGATCTCCCGTGAAACTGCTCATGTGGAATTCGCATTTATATATAGATCTCCAGTGAAACGGCTCATGTGGAATCCACATTTACATATAGATGTCCAGTGAAACTGCTCATCTAGAATCCACATTTATATAGATCTCCAGTGAAACTGCTCTTGTGGAATCCACATTTATATGTAGATCTCCGGTGAAACTGCTCATGTGGAATCCTCTTTTATATGTAGATCTCCAGTTAAACTGCTCATGTGGATTCCGCATTTATATGTAGTTCTCCAGTGAAACTGATCATGTAGTTTCCGCATTTATATGTAGATCTCCAGTGAAACTGCTCATGTGGAATCAACATTTATTTGTAGATCTCCAGTAAAACTGCTCATGTGGAATCCTCATTTATATGTAGATCTCCAGTTAAACTGCTCATGTGGATTCTGCATTTATATGTAGATCCCCAGTGGACATGCTCATGTGGAATCCAAATTTATATGTATATCTCCAGTGAATCTTCTCATGTGGAATCCGCATTTATCTGTAGATATCCCGTGAAAATGCTCATGTGGAATCCACATTTATAAGTAAATCTCCAGTGAAACTGCTCATGTGGAATCCATACTTTTATGCATTCTTCAGTGAAACTGCTCATGTGGAATCCACATTTATATGTCGATCTCCATTGAAACTGCTTCTCTTGAATCCATATTAACATTTACATCTTCAGTCAAACTGCTCATGTGGAATCCGCAATTATCTGTAGATCTCCCATGAAACTGCTCATGTGGAAACCACATTTATATGTATATCTCCCGTGAAACTGTTCGTGTGGAATCCACATTTATTTGTAGATCTCCCGTGAATATGCTCATGTCTTATTCACATTTATAAGTAGATCTCCAGTGAAACTGCTCATGTGGAATCCACACTTTTATGCAATCTTCATTGAAAGTGCTCATGTGGAATCCACATTTATATGTCGATCTACATTGAAACTGCTTATGTGGAATCCACATTTATATGTCCATCTTCAGTCAAACTGCTCATGTGGAATCTGCATTTATATGTAGATGTCCCGAGAAAATGCTCATGTGGAATCCACATTTATAAGTAGATCTCCAGTCAAACTCCTCATGTGGAATCCATATTTATATGTAGATCTCCAGTGAAACTGCTAATGTGGAATCCACATTTTTATCCCTCTCCAGTGAAACTGCTTTGTGGAATCCACATTTATATGCAATCTCCAGTAAAACTGCTCATGTGGAATCCACATTTATATGTAGATCTCCCGTTAAACTGCTCATGTGGAATCCACATTTATATGTAGATCTCCCGTGAAACTGATCATGTGGAATCCTCATTTATATGTAGATCTCCAGTTAAACTGCTCATGTGGATTCCGCATTTATATGTAGATCTCCAGTGAAACTGCTCATGTGGAATCCACATTTATTTGTAGATCTCCTGTGAAACTGCTCATGTGGAATCCTCATTTATATGTAGATCTCCCACGAAACTGTTCATGTGAAATCCACATTTATATGTAGATCTCCAGTGAAAATGATCATGTGGAATCCGCATTTATATGTAGATCTCCAGTGAAACTAGTCGTGTGGAATACACATGTATCTGTAGATCTCCCGTGAAACTGTTCATGTGGAATCTACATTTATATGCAATATCCATTGGAACTGCTCATGTGGAATCCACATTTATATGTAGATCTCCCATGAAAATTCTCATGTGGAATACACATTTATAAGTAGATCTTCAGTGAAACTGCTCATGTGGAATCCACACGTTTATGAAATCTTCAGTGAAACTGCTCATGTGAAATCCACATTTATATGACGATCTACATTGAAACTGCTTATGTATAATCCATATTTATATGTCCATCTTCAGTTAAATTGCTCATGTGGAATCTGCATTTATATGTAGATGTCCTGAGAAAATGCTTATGTGGAATCCACATTTATAAGTAGATCTCCAGTGAAACTGTTCATGTGGAATCGGCATTTATATGTAGATCTCCAGTCAAACTGCTCATGTGTTATCTACATTTATATGCAATCTCCAGTGAAACTGCTCATGTGGAATCCACATTCATATGTGGATCTCCAGTGAAACTCCTCATGTGGAATCCGCATTTATATGTAGATCTCCAGTTAAACTGCTCATGTGGAATCCGCATTTATATGTAGATCTGAAGTGAAACTGCTCATATGGAATCTGCAATTATATGTAGAATGTCCACTGAAACTGCTCATGTGGAACCCACAATTATATGTAGAATGTCCACTGAAACTGCTCATGTGGAATCCACATTTTTATCCATCTCCAGTGAAACTGCTCATGTGGAATCCACATTTATATTTAGATCTCCAGTGAAACTGCTCATGTGGAATCCACATTTATATGTAGATCTCCCATGAAAATTCTCATGTTGAATACACATTTATAAGTAGATCTTCAGTGAAACTGCTCATGTGGAATCCACACTTTTATGAAATCTTCACTCAAACTGCTCATGTGGTATCCACATTTATATGTCGATCTACATTGAAACTGCTTATGTGGAATCCACATTGATATGCAAACTCCAGTGAAACTGCTCATGTGGAATCCACACTTATATGTGGATTTCCAGTGAAACTCCTCATGTGGAATCCACATTTATATGTCGATCTCCAGTGAAACTGCTCATGTGGAATGCGCATTTATATGTAGATCTCAAGTGAAACTGCTCATATGGAATCCGCATTTATATGTAGATCTGAAGTGAAACTGCTCATATGGAATCCACAATTATATGTAGAATGTCCACTGAAACTGCTCATGTGGAATCCACATTTTTATCCATCTCCAGTGAAACTGCTCATGTGGAATACACATTTATATGCAATCTCCAGTAAAACTGCTCATGTGGAATCCTCATTTATATGTATATTTCCAGTGAAACGGCTCATGTGGAATCCACATTTATATGTAGATGTGCAGTGAAACTGCTATGTGGAATCCGCATTTTTATGTAGATCTCCAGTGAAACTGCTCATGTTCAATCCACATTTATATGTGGATCTCCAGTGAAACTGCTCATGTGGAATCCACAATTATATGTAGAATGTCCACTGAAAATGTTCATGTGGAATCCACATTTTTATCCATCTCCAGTGAAACTGCTCATGTGGAATCCACATTTATATTTAGATCTCCAGTGAAACTGCTCATGTGGAATCCACATTTATATGTAGATCTCCCATGAAAATTCTCATGTGGAATACACATTTATAAGTAGATCTTCAGTGAAACTGCTCATGTGGAATCCTCTTTTATATGTAGATCTCCAGTTAAACTGCTCATGTGGATTCCGCATTTATATGTAGTTCTCCAGTGAAACTGATCATGTAGTTTCCGCATTTATATGTAGATCTCCAGTGAAACTGCTCATGTGGAATGCGCATTTATATGTAGATCTCAAGTGAAACTGCTCATATGGAATCCGCATTTATATGTAGATCTGAAGTGAAACTGCTCATATGGAATCCACAATTATATGTAGAATGTCCACTGAAACTGCTCATGTGGAATCCACATTTTTATCCATCTCCAGTGAAACTGCTCATGTGGAATACACATTTATATGCAATCTCCAGTAAAACTGCTCATGTGGAATCCTCATTTATATTTATATTTCCAGTGAAACGGCTCATGTGGAATCCACATTTATATGTAGATGTGCAGTGAAACTGCTATGTGGAATCCGCATTTTTATGTAGATCTCCAGTGAAACTGCTCATGTTCAATCCACATTTATATGTGGATCTCCAGTGAAACTGCTCATGTGGAATCCACAATTATATGTAGAATGTCCACTGAAAATGTTCATGTGGAATCCACATTTTTATCCATCTCCAGTGAAACTGCTCATGTGGAATCCACATTTATATTTAGATCTCCAGTGAAACTGCTCATGTGGAATCCACATTTATATGTAGATCTCCCATGAAAATTCTCATGTGGAATACACATTTATAAGTAGATCTTCAGTGAAACTGCTCATGTGGAATCCACACTTTTATGAAATCTTCACTCAAACTGCTCATGTGGAATCCACATTTATATGTCGATCTACATTGAAACTGCTTATGTGGAATCCACATTGATATGCAATCTCCAGTGAAACTGCTCATGTGGAATCCACATTTATATGTGGATTTCCAGTGAAACTCCTCATGTGGAATCCGCATTTATATGTCGATCTGAAGTGAAACTGCTCATGTGGAATGCACATTTATATGTAGATCTCAAGTGAAACTGCTCATATGGAATCCGCATTTATATGTAGATCTGAAGTGAAACTGCTCATATGGAATCTGCAATTATATGTAGAATGTCCACTGAAACTGCTCATGTGGAATCCACATTTTTATCCATCTCCAGTGAAACTGCTCATGTGGAATACACATTTATATGCAATCTCCAGTAAAACTGCTCATGTGGAATCCACATTTATATGTGGATCTCTAGTGAAACTGCTATGTGGAACCCGCATTTATATGTAGATCTCCAGTGAAACTGCTCATGTGGAATCCACGTTTATATGTATATCTACAGTGAAACTGCTCATGTGGAATCCACACTTTTATGCAATCTTCATTGACACTGCTCATGTGGAATCCGCATTTATATGTCGATCTACATTGAAACTGCAATGTGAAATCCGCATTCATATGTAGATCTCCAGTGAAACTGCTCATGTGGAATCCACATTTATATGTAGATCTCCAGTGAAACATCTCATGTGGAATTCGCATTTATCTGTAGATCCCCCGTGAAAATGCTCATGTGGAATCCACATTTATAAGTAGATCTCCAGTGAAACTGCTCATGTGGAATCCACATTTATATGTGGATCTCCAGTGAAACTTCTCATGTGGAATCCAAATTTATATGTAGGTCTCCAGTGAAACTGCTCATGTGGAATCCACATTTATATGTGGATCTCCAGTGAAACTGCTATGTGGAATGCGCATTTATATGTAGATCTCCAGTGAGACTGCTCATGTGGAATCCGCATTTATATGTAGATCTCCAGTGAAACTGCTCATGTGGAATCCACACTTTTATCCATCTTCATTGAAACTGCTCATGTGGAATCCGCATTTATCTGCAGATCTCCCGAGAAAATGCTCATGTGGAATCCGCATTTATAAGTAGATCTCCCGTGAAACAGTTCATGTGGAATCCGCATTTATATGTAGATCTCCCTTGAAAATGCTCTTGTGAAATCCACATTTATAAGTAGATCTCCAGTGAAACTGCTCATGTGGAAGCCACACTTTTATGAAATCTTCAGTGAAACTCCTCATGTGGAATCCACATTTATATGTCGATCTCCATTGAAACTGGTTATGTGGAATCCACATTTATATGTACATCTTCATTCAAACTGCTCATGTGAAATCCGCATTTATATGTCGATATCCCGTGAAACTGCTCATGTGGAATCCTCATTTAATGGTAGATCTCCAGTGAAACTGCTCATGTGGAATCCACATTTATATGTAGATCTCCCGTGAAACTGCTCATGTGGAATCCACATTGAAATGTGGATCTCCAGTGAAACTGCTACGTCGAATACGCATGTATATGTAGATCTCCAGTGGAACAACTCATGTTGAATCCACATTTATATGTGGATCTCCAGTGAAACTGCGATGTGTAATCCGCATTTATATGTAGATCTCCAGTGAAACTGCTCATGTGGAAACCGAATTTATATGTAGATCTCCAGTGAAACTTCTCATGTGGAATCCGCATTTATATTTAGATATCAAGTGAAACTGCTCATGTGGAATCCACAATTATATGTAGAATGTCCAGTGAAACTGCTCATGTTGAATCCGCAATTATATGTAGAATGTCCAGTGAAACTGCTCATGTGGAATCCACATTTATATTGATCTCCCGTGAAACTGCTCATGTGGAATCCTCATTTATATGTAGATCTCCAGTTAAACTGCTCATGTGGATTCTGCATTTATGTGTAGATCTCCAGTGAAACTGTTCATGTGGAATCCACATTTATATGTGGATCTCCAGTGAAACTGCAATGTGAAATCCGCATTTATATGTAGATCTCCAGTGAAACTGCTCATGTGGAATCCACATTTATATGTAGATCTCCAGTGAAACATCTCATGTGGAATCCGCATTTATCTGTAGATCCCCCGTGAAAATGCTCATGTGGAATCCACATTTATAAGTAGATCTCCAGTGAAACTGCTCATGTGGAATCCACATTTATATGTGGATCTCTAGTGAAACTGCTATGTGGAACCCGCATTTATATGTAGACCTCCAGTGAAACTGCTCATGTGGAATCCACGTTTATATGTATATCTACAGTGGAACTGCTCATGTCGAATCCACACTTTTATGCAATCTTCATTGACACTGCTCATGTGGAATCCGCATTTATATGTCGATCTACATTGAAACTGCTTATGTGGAATCCACATTTATATGTCCATCTTCAGTCAAACTGCTCATGTGGAATCCACATTTATCTGTAGATCTCCTGAGAAAATGCTCATGTGGAATACACATTTATAAGTAGATCTCCCGTGAAACTGTTCACGTGGAATCTACATTTATATGCAATCTCCAGTGAAACTGCTCATGTGGAATCAACATTTATATGTCAATCTACATTGAAACTGCTTATGTGGAATCCACATTTATATGTCCATCTTCAGTCAAACTGCTCATGTGGAATCTGCATTTATATGTAGATGTCCCGAGAAAATGCTCATGTTGAATCAACATTTATAAGTAGATCTCCAGTCAAACTGCTCATGTGGAATCTACATTTATATGCAATCTCCAGTGAAACTGCTCATGTGGAATCCTCATTTATATGAAGATCTCCAGTGAAACTGTTCATGTGGAATCCACATTTATACGTGGATCTCCAGTGAAACTGCAATGTGAAATCCGCATTCATATGTAGATCTCCAGTGAAACTGCTCATGTGGAATCTGCATTTATCTGTAGAACCCCCATGAAAATGCTCATGTGGAATCCACATTTATAAGTAGATCTCCAGTGAAACTGCTCATGTGGAATCCACATTTATATGTGGATCTCCAGTGAAACATCTCATGTGGAATCCATATTTATATGTAGGTCTCCAGTGAAACTGCTCATGTGGAATCCTCACTTTTATGCAATCTTCATTGACACTGCTTATGTGGAATCCACATTTATATGTCGATCTACATTGAAACTGCTTATGTGGAATCCACATTTATATGTCCATCTTCAGTCAAACTGGTCATGTGGAATCCGCATTTATCTGTAGATCTCCTGAGGAAATGCTCATGTGGAATACACTTTTATATATAGATCTCCAGTGAAACTGCTGATGTGGATTCTGCATTTATATGTAGATCTCAAGTGAAACTGATCATGTGGAATCCACTTTTATATGTAAATCTCCAGTGAAACTGCTCATGTGGAATCCTCATTTATATGTAGATCTCCCGTGAAACTGCTCATGTGGAATTCGCATTTATATATAGATCTCCAGTGAAACGGCTCATGTGGAATCCACATTTACATATAGATGTCCAGTGAAACTGCTCATCTAGAATCCACATTTATATAGATCTCCAGTGAAACTGCTCTTGTGGAATCCACATTTATATGTAGATCTCCGGTGAAACTGCTCATGTGGAATCCTCTTTTATATGTAGATCTCCAGTTAAACTGCTCATGTGGATTCCGCATTTATATGTAGTTCTCCAGTGAAACTGATCATGTAGTTTCCGCATTTATATGTAGATCTCCAGTGAAACTGCTCATGTGGAATCAACATTTATTTGTAGATCTCCAGTAAAACTGCTCATGTGGAATCCTCATTTATATGTAGATCTCCAGTTAAACTGCTCATGTGGATTCTGCATTTATATGTAGATCCCCAGTGGACATGCTCATGTGGAATCCAAATTTATATGTATATCTCCAGTGAATCTTCTCATGTGGAATCCGCATTTATCTGTAGATATCCCGTGAAAATGCTCATGTGGAATCCACATTTATAAGTAAATCTCCAGTGAAACTGCTCATGTGGAATCCATACTTTTATGCATTCTTCAGTGAAACTGCTCATGTGGAATCCACATTTATATGTCGATCTCCATTGAAACTGCTTCTCTTGAATCCATATTAACATTTACATCTTCAGTCAAACTGCTCATGTGGAATCCGCAATTATCTGTAGATCTCCCATGAAACTGCTCATGTGGAAACCACATTTATATGTATATCTCCCGTGAAACTGTTCGTGTGGAATCCACATTTATTTGTAGATCTCCCGTGAATATGCTCATGTCTTATTCACATTTATAAGTAGATCTCCAGTGAAACTGCTCATGTGGAATCCACACTTTTATGCAATCTTCATTGAAAGTGCTCATGTGGAATCCACATTTATATGTCGATCTACATTGAAACTGCTTATGTGGAATCCACATTTATATGTCCATCTTCAGTCAAACTGCTCATGTGGAATCTGCATTTATATGTAGATGTCCCGAGAAAATGCTCATGTGGAATCCACATTTATAAGTAGATCTCCAGTCAAACTCCTCATGTGGAATCCATATTTATATGTAGATCTCCAGTGAAACTGCTAATGTGGAATCCACATTTTTATCCCTCTCCAGTGAAACTGCTTTGTGGAATCCACATTTATATGCAATCTCCAGTAAAACTGCTCATGTGGAATCCACATTTATATGTAGATCTCCCGTTAAACTGCTCATGTGGAATCCACATTTATATGTAGATCTCCCGTGAAACTGATCATGTGGAATCCTCATTTATATGTAGATCTCCAGTTAAACTGCTCATGTGGATTCCGCATTTATATGTAGATCTCCAGTGAAACTGCTCATGTGGAATCCACATTTATTTGTAGATCTCCTGTGAAACTGCTCATGTGGAATCCTCATTTATATGTAGATCTCCCACGAAACTGTTCATGTGAAATCCACATTTATATGTAGATCTCCAGTGAAAATGATCATGTGGAATCCGCATTTATATGTAGATCTCCAGTGAAACTAGTCGTGTGGAATACACATGTATCTGTAGATCTCCCGTGAAACTGTTCATATGGAATCTACATTTATATGCAATATCCATTGGAACTGCTCATGTGGAATCCACATTTATATGTAGATCTCCCATGAAAATTCTCATGTGGAATACACATTTATAAGTAGATCTTCAGTGAAACTGCTCATGTGGAATCCACACGTTTATGAAATCTTCAGTGAAACTGCTCATGTGAAATCCACATTTATATGACGATCTACATTGAAACTGCTTATGTATAATCCATATTTATATGTCCATCTTCAGTTAAATTGCTCATGTGGAATCTGCATTTATATGTAGATGTCCTGAGAAAATGCTTATGTGGAATCCACATTTATAAGTAGATCTCCAGTGAAACTGTTCATGTGGAATCGGCATTTATATGTAGATCTCCAGTCAAACTGCTCATGTGTTATCTACATTTATATGCAATCTCCAGTGAAACTGCTCATGTGGAATCCACATTCATATGTGGATCTCCAGTGAAACTCCTCATGTGGAATCCGCATTTATATGTAGATCTCCAGTTAAACTGCTCATGTGGAATCCGCATTTATATGTAGATCTGAAGTGAAACTGCTCATATGGAATCTGCAATTATATGTAGAATGTCCACTGAAACTGCTCATGTGGAACCCACAATTATATGTAGAATGTCCACTGAAACTGCTCATGTGGAATCCACATTTTTATCCATCTCCAGTGAAACTGCTCATGTGGAATCCACATTTATATTTAGATCTCCAGTGAAACTGCTCATGTGGAATCCACATTTATATGTAGATCTCCCATGAAAATTCTCATGTTGAATACACATTTATAAGTAGATCTTCAGTGAAACTGCTCATGTGGAATCCACACTTTTATGAAATCTTCACTCAAACTGCTCATGTGGTATCCACATTTATATGTCGATCTACATTGAAACTGCTTATGTGGAATCCACATTGATATGCAAACTCCAGTGAAACTGCTCATGTGGAATCCACACTTATATGTGGATTTCCAGTGAAACTCCTCATGTGGAATCCACATTTATATGTCGATCTCCAGTGAAACTGCTCATGTGGAATGCGCATTTATATGTAGATCTCAAGTGAAACTGCTCATATGGAATCCGCATTTATATGTAGATCTGAAGTGAAACTGCTCATATGGAATCCACAATTATATGTAGAATGTCCACTGAAACTGCTCATGTGGAATCCACATTTTTATCCATCTCCAGTGAAACTGCTCATGTGGAATACACATTTATATGCAATCTCCAGTAAAACTGCTCATGTGGAATCCTCATTTATATGTATATTTCCAGTGAAACGGCTCATGTGGAATCCACATTTATATGTAGATGTGCAGTGAAACTGCTATGTGGAATCCGCATTTTTATGTAGATCTCCAGTGAAACTGCTCATGTTCAATCCACATTTATATGTGGATCTCCAGTGAAACTGCTCATGTGGAATCCACAATTATATGTAGAATGTCCACTGAAAATGTTCATGTGGAATCCACATTTTTATCCATCTCCAGTGAAACTGCTCATGTGGAATCCACATTTATATTTAGATCTCCAGTGAAACTGCTCATGTGGAATCCACATTTATATGTAGATCTCCCATGAAAATTCTCATGTGGAATACACATTTATAAGTAGATCTTCAGTGAAACTGCTCATGTGGAATCCTCTTTTATATGTAGATCTCCAGTTAAACTGCTCATGTGGATTCCGCATTTATATGTAGTTCTCCAGTGAAACTGATCATGTAGTTTCCGCATTTATATGTAGATCTCCAGTGAAACTGCTCATGTGGAATGCACATTTATATGTAGATCTCAAGTGAAACTGCTCATATGGAATCCGCATTTATATGTAGATCTGAAGTGAAACTGCTCATATGGAATCCACAATTATATGTAGAATGTCCACTGAAACTGCTCATGTGGAATCCACATTTTTATCCATCTCCAGTGAAACTGCTCATGTGGAATACACATTTATATGCAATCTCCAGTAAAACTGCTCATGTGGAATCCTCATTTATATTTATATTTCCAGTGAAACGGCTCATGTGGAATCCACATTTATATGTAGATGTGCAGTGAAACTGCTATGTGGAATCCGCATTTTTATGTAGATCTCCAGTGAAACTGCTCATGTTCAATCCACATTTATATGTGGATCTCCAGTGAAACTGCTCATGTGGAATCCACAATTATATGTAGAATGTCCACTGAAAATGTTCATGTGGAATCCACATTTTTATCCATCTCCAGTGAAACTGCTCATGTGGAATCCACATTTATATTTAGATCTCCAGTGAAACTGCTCATGTGGAATCCACATTTATATGTAGATCTCCCATGAAAATTCTCATGTGGAATACACATTTATAAGTAGATCTTCAGTGAAACTGCTCATGTGGAATCCACACTTTTATGAAATCTTCACTCAAACTGCTCATGTGGAATCCACATTTATATGTCGATCTACATTGAAACTGCTTATGTGGAATCCACATTGATATGCAATCTCCAGTGAAACTGCTCATGTGGAATCCACATTTATATGTGGATTTCCAGTGAAACTCCTCATGTGGAATCCGCATTTATATGTCGATCTGAAGTGAAACTGCTCATGTGGAATGCACATTTATATGTAGATCTCAAGTGAAACTGCTCATATGGAATCCGCATTTATATGTAGATCTGAAGTGAAACTGCTCATATGGAATCTGCAATTATATGTAGAATGTCCACTGAAACTGCTCATGTGGAATCCACATTTTTATCCATCTCCAGTGAAACTGCTCATGTGGAATACACATTTATATGCAATCTCCAGTAAAACTGCTCATGTGGAATCCACATTTATATGTTGATCTCCCGTGAAACTGCTCATGTGGAATCCTCATTTATATGTAGATTTCCAGTGAAACGGCTCATGTGGAATCCACATTTATATGTAGATGTGCAGTGAAACTGCTATGTGGAATCCGCATTTATATGTAGATCTCCAGTGAAACTGCTCATGTGGTGTCCAAATTTACATACAGATGTCCAGTGAAACTGCTCATGTAGAATCCACATTTATATAGATCTCCAGTGAAACTGCTCATGTGGAATCCGCATTTATATTTAGATCTCAAGTGAAACTTATCATGTGGAATCCACAGTTATATTGATCTCCAGTGAAACTGCTCATGTGGAATATGTAGATCTCCCGTGAAACTGCTCATGTGGAATCCACATTTATATGTGGATCTCCAATGAAACTGCCATGTGGAATCCACAAATTTATGCAATCTTCATTGAAAGTGCTCATGTGGAATCCACACTTATATGTCGATCTACATTTAAACTGCTTATGTAGAATCCACATTTATATGTCCATCTTCCGTAAAACTGCTCATTTGGAATCTGTATTTATATGTAGATGTCCCGAGAAAATGCTCATGTTGAATCCACATTTATAAGTAGATCTCCAGTCAAACTGCTCATGTGGAATCTACATTTATATGCAATCTCCAGTGAAACTGCTCATGTGGAATCCACATTCATATGTGGATCTCCAGTGAAACTCCTCATGTGGAATCCGCATTTATATGTAGATCTCCAGTGAAACTGCTCATGTGGAATCCGCATTTATATGTAGATCTGAAGTGTAACTGCTCATATGGAATCTGCAATTATATGTAGAATGTCCACTGAAACTGCTCATGTGGAATCCACAATTATATGTAGAATGTCCACTGAAACTGCTCATGTGGAATCCACATTTTTATCCATCTCCAGTGAAACTGCTCATGTGGAATCCACATTTATATTTAGATCTCCAGTGAAACTGCTCATGTGGAATCCACATTTATATGTAGATCTCCCATGAAAATTCTCATGTTGAATACACATTTATAAGTAGATCTTCAGTGAAACTGCTCATGTGGAATCCACACTTTTATGAAATCTTCACTCAAACAGCTCATGTGGTATCCACATTTATATGTCGATCTACATTGAAACTGCTATGTGGAATCCACATTGATATGCAATCTCCAGTGAAACTGCTCATGTGGAATCCACATTTATATGTGGATTTCCAGTGAAACTCCTGATGTGGAATCCGCATTTATATGTCGATCTCCAGTGAAACTGCTCATGTGGAATGCGCATTTATATGTAGATCTCAAGTGAAACTGCTCATATGGAATCCGCATTTATATGTAGATCCGAAGTGAAACTGCTCATATGGAATCCACAATTATATGTAGAATGTCCACTGAAACTGCTCATGTGGAATCCACATTTTTATCCATCTCCAGTGAAACTGCTCATGTGGAATACACATTTATATGCAATCTCCAGTAAAACTGCTCATGTGGAATCCACATTTATATGTTGATCTCCCGTGAAACTGCTCATGTGGAATCCTCATTTATATGTAGATCTCCAGTGAAACTGCTCATGTGGAATCCACAATTATTTGTAGATCTCCTGTGAAACTGCTCATGTGTAATCCTCATTTATATGTAGATCTTCCGCGAAACTGTTCATGTCAAATCCACATTTATATATACATTTCCCGTGAAAATGCTCATGTGGAATACACATTTACAAGTAGATCTCCAGTGAAACTGCTCATGTGGAATCCACATTTATATGTGGATCTCCAGTGAAACTTCCATGTGGAATCCACAAATTTATGCAATCTTCATTGAAAGTGCTCATGTGGAATCCACATTTATATGTCGATCTACATTTAAACTGCTTATGTAGAATCCACATTTATATGTCCATCTTCCGTCAAACTGCTCATGTGGAATCTGTATTTATATGTAGATGTCCCGAGAAAATGCTCATGTTGAATCCACATTTATAAGTAGATCTCCAGTCAAACTGCTCATGTGGAATCTACATTTATATGCAATCTCCAGTGAAACTGCTCATGTGGAATCCACATTCATATGTGGATCTCCAGTGAAACTCTTCATGTGGAATCCACATTTATATGTAGATGTGCAGTGAAACTGCTATGTGGAATCCGCATTTATATGTAGATCTCCAGTGAAACTGCTCATGTGGAGTCCAAATTTACATACAGATGTCCAGTGAAACTGCTCATGTAGAATCCACATTTATATAGATCTCCAGTGAAACTGCTCATGTGGAATCCGCATTTATATTTAGATCTCAAGTGAAACTTATCATGTGGAATCCACAGTTATATTGATCTCCTGTGAAACTGCTCATGTGGAATATGTAGATCTCCCGTGAAACTGCTCATGTGGAATCCACATTTATATGTGGATCTCCAGTGAAACTGCCATGTGGAATCCACAAATTTATGCAATCTTCATTGAAAGTGCTCATGTGGAATCCACACTTATATGTCGATCTACATTTAAACTGCTTATGTAGAATCCACATTTATATGTCCATCTTCCGTCAAACTGCTCATGTGGAATCTGTATTTATATGTAGATGTCCCGAGAAAATGCTCATGTTGAATCCACATTTATAAGTAGATCTCCAGTCAAACTGCTCATGTGGAATCTACATTTATATGCAATCTCCAGTGAAACTGCTCATGTGGAATCCACATTCATATGTGGATCTCCAGTGAAACTCCTCATGTGGAATCCGCATTTATATGTAGATCTCCAGTGAAACTGCTCATGTGGAATCCGCATTTATATGTAGATCTGAAGTGAAACTGTTCATATGGAATCTGCAATTATATGTAGAATGTCCACTGAAACTGCTCATGTGGAATCCACAATTATATGTAGAATGTCCACTGAAACTGCTCATGTGGAATCCACATTTTTATCCATCTCCAGTGAAACTGCTCATGTGGAATCCACATTTATATTTAGATCTCCAGTGAAACTGCTCATGTGGAATCCACATTTATATGTAGATCTCCCATGAAAATTCTCATGTTGAATACACATTTATAAGTAGATCTTCAGTGAAACTGCTCATGTGGAATCCACACTTTTATGAAATCTTCACTCAAACTGCTCATGTGGTATCCACATTTATATGTCGATCTACATTGAAACTGCTATGTGGAATCCACATTGATATGCAATCTCCAGTGAAACTGCTCATGTGGAATCCACATTTATATGTGGATTTCCAGTGAAACTCCTCATGTGGAATCCGCATTTATATGTCGATCTCCAGTGAAACTGCTCATGTGGAATGCGCATTTATATGTAGATCTCAAGTGAAACTGCTCATATGGAATCCGCATTTATATGTAGATCCGAAGTGAAACTGCTCATATGGAATCCACAATTATATGTAGAATGTCCACTGAAACTGCTCATGTGGAATCCACATTTTTATCCATCTCCAGTGAAACTGCTCATGTGGAATACACATTTATATGCAATCTCCAGTAAAACTGCTCATGTGGAATCCACATGTATATGTTGATCTCCCGTGAAACTGCTCATGTGGAATCCTCATTTATATGTAGATCTCCAGTGAAACTGCTCATGTGGAATCCACAATTATTTGTAGATCTCCTGTGAAACTGCTCATGTGTAATCCTCATTTATATGTAGATCTTCCGCGAAACTGTTCATGTCAAATCCACGTTTATATATACATCTCCCGTGAAAATGCTCATGTGGAATACACATTTACAAGTAGATCTCCAGTGAAACTGCTCATGTGGAATTCACATTTATATGTGGATCTCCAGTGAAACTGCTCATGTGGAATCCACAATTATATGTAGAATGTCCACTGAAAATGTTCATGTGGAATCCACATTTTTATCCATCTCCAGTGAAACTGCTCATGTGGAATCCACATTTATATTTAGATCTCCAGTGAAACTGCTCATGTGGAATCCACATTTATATGTAGATCTCCCATGAAAATTCTCATGTGGAATCCGCATTTATATGTAGATCTGAAGTGAAACTGCTCATATGGAATCCACAATTATATGTAGAATGTCCACTGAAACTGCTCATGTGGAATCCACATTTTTATCCATCTCCAGTGAAACTGCTCATGTGGAATACACATTTATATGCAATCTCCAGTAAAACTGCTCATGTGGAATCCTCATTTATATGTATATTTCCAGTGAAACGGCTCATGTGGAATCCACATTTATATGTAGATGTGCAGTGAAACTGCTATGTGGAATCCGCATTTTTATGTAGATCTCCAGTGAAACTGCTCATGTTCAATCCACATTTATATGTGGATCTCCAGTGAAACTGCTCATGTGGAATCCACAATTATATGTAGAATGTCCACTGAAAATGTTCATGTGGAATCCACATTTTTATCCATCTCCAGTGAAACTGCTCATGTGGAATCCACATTTATATTTAGATCTCCAGTGAAACTGCTCATGTGGAATCCACATTTATATGTAGATCTCCCATGAAAATTCTCATGTGGAATACACATTTATAAGTAGATCTTCAGTGAAACTGCTCATGTGGAATCCACACTTTTATGAAATCTTCACTCAAACTGCTCATGTGGAATCCACATTTATATGTCGATCTACATTGAAACTGCTTATGTGGAATCCACATTGATATGCAATCTCCAGTGAAACTGCTCATGTGGAATCCACATTTATATGTGGATTTCCAGTGAATCTCCTCATGTGGAATCCGCATTTATATGTCGATCTGAAGTGAAACTGCTCATGTGGAATGCACATTTATATGTAGATCTCAAGTGAAACTGCTCATATGGAATCCGCATTTATATGTAGATCTGAAGTGAAACTGCTCATATGGAATCTGCAATTATATGTAGAATGTCCACTGAAACTGCTCATGTGGAATCCACATTTTTATCCATCTCCAGTGAAACTGCTCATGTGGAATACACATTTATATTCAATCTCCAGTAAAACTGCTCATGTGGAATCCACATTTATATGTTGATCTCCCGTGAAACTGCTCATGTGGAATCCTCATTTATATGTAGATTTCCAGTGAAACGGCTCATGTGGAATCCACATTTATATGTAGATGTGCAGTGAAACTGCTATGTGGAATCCGCATTTATATGTAGATCTCCAGTGAAACTGCTCATGTGGTGTCCAAATTTACATACAGATGTCCAGTGAAACTGCTCATGTAGAATCCACATTTATATAGATCTCCAGTGAAACTGCTCATGTGGAATCCGCATTTATATTTAGATCTCAAGTGAAACTTATCATGTGGAATCCACAGTTATATTGATCTCCAGTGAAACTGCTCATGTGGAATATGTAGATCTCCCGTGAAACTGCTCATGTGGAATCCACATTTATATGTGGATCTCCAATGAAACTGCCATGTGGAATCCACAAATTTATGCAATCTTCATTGAAAGTGCTCATGTGGAATCCACACTTATATGTCGATCTACATTTAAACTGCTTATGTAGAATCCACATTTATATGTCCATCTTCCGTAAAACTGCTCATTTGGAATCTGTATTTATATGTAGATGTCCCGAGAAAATGCTCATGTTGAATCCACATTTATAAGTAGATCTCCAGTCAAACTGCTCATGTGGAATCTACATTTATATGCAATCTCCAGTGAAACTGCTCATGTGGAATCCACATTCATATGTGGATCTCCAGTGAAACTCCTCATGTGGAATCCGCATTTATATGTAGATCTCCAGTGAAACTGCTCATGTGGAATCCGCATTTATATGTAGATCTGAAGTGTAACTGCTCATATGGAATCTGCAATTATATGTAGAATGTCCACTGAAACTGCTCATGTGGAATCCACAATTATATGTAGAATGTCCACTGAAACTGCTCATGTGGAATCCACATTTTTATCCATCTCCAGTGAAACTGCTCATGTGGAATCCACATTTATATTTAGATCTCCAGTGAAACTGCTCATGTGGAATCCACATTTATATGTAGATCTCCCATGAAAATTCTCATGTTGAATACACATTTATAAGTAGATCTTCAGTGAAACTGCTCATGTGGAATCCACACTTTTATGAAATCTTCACTCAAACAGCTCATGTGGTATCCACATTTATATGTCGATCTACATTGAAACTGCTATGTGGAATCCACATTGATATGCAATCTCCAGTGAAACTGCTCATGTGGAATCCACATTTATATGTGGATTTCCAGTGAAACTCCTGATGTGGAATCCGCATTTATATGTCGATCTCCAGTGAAACTGCTCATGTGGAATGCGCATTTATATGTAGATCTCAAGTGAAACTGCTCATATGGAATCCGCATTTATATGTAGATCCGAAGTGAAACTGCTCATATGGAATCCACAATTATATGTAGAATGTCCACTGAAACTGCTCATGTGGAATCCACATTTTTATCCATCTCCAGTGAAACTGCTCATGTGGAATACACATTTATATGCAATCTCCAGTAAAACTGCTCATGTGGAATCCACATTTATATGTTGATCTCCCGTGAAACTGCTCATGTGGAATCCTCATTTATATGTAGATCTCCAGTGAAACTGCTCATGTGGAATCCACAATTATTTGTAGATCTCCTGTGAAACTGCTCATGTGTAATCCTCATTTATATGTAGATCTTCCGCGAAACTGTTCATGTCAAATCCACATTTATATATACATCTCCCGTGAAAATGCTCATGTGGAATACACATTTACAAGTAGATCTCCAGTGAAACTGCTCATGTGGAATCCACATTTATATGTGGATCTCCAGTGAAACTGCCATGTGGAATCCACAAATTTATGCAATCTTCATTGAAAGTGCTCATGTGGAATCCACATTTATATGTCGATCTACATTTAAACTGCTTATGTAGAATCCACATTTATATGTCCATCTTCCGTCAAACTGCTCATGTGGAATCTGTATTTATATGTAGATGTCCCGAGAAAATGCTCATGTTGAATCCACATTTATAAGTAGATCTCCAGTCAAACTGCTCATGTGGAATCTACATTTATATGCAATCTCCAGTGAAACTGCTCATGTGGAATCCACATTCATATGTGGATCTCCAGTGAAACTCTTCATGTGGAATCCGCATTTATATGTAGATGTGCAGTGAAACTGCTATGTGGAATCCGCATTTATATGTAGATCTCCAGTGAAACTGCTCATGTGGAGTCCAAATTTACATACAGATGTCCAGTGAAACTGCTCATGTAGAATCCACATTTATATAGATCTCCAGTGAAACTGCTCATGTGGAATCCGCATTTATATTTAGATCTCAAGTGAAACTTATCATGTGGAATCCACAGTTATATTGATCTCCTGTGAAACTGCTCATGTGGAATATGTAGATCTCCCGTGAAACTGCTCATGTGGAATCCACATTTATATGTGGATCTCCAGTGAAACTGCCATGTGGAATCCACAAATTTATGCAATCTTCATTGAAAGTGCTCATGTGGAATCCACATTTTTATCCATCTCCAGTGAAACTGCTCATGTGGAATCCACATTTATATTTAGATCTCCAGTGAAACTGCTCATGTGGAATCTACATTTATATGCAATCTCCAGTGAAACTGCTCATGTGGAATCCACATTCATATGTGGATCTCCAGTGAAACTCTTCATGTGGAATCCGCATTTATATGTAGATCTCCAGTCAAACTGCTCATGTGGAATCCACATTCATATGTGGATCTCCAGTGAAACTCTTCATGTGGAATCCGCATTTATATGTAGATCTCCAGTGAAACTGCTCATGTGGAATCCGCATTTATATGTAGATCTGAAGTGAAACTGCTCATATGGAATCAGCAATTATATGTAGAATGTCCACTGAAACTGCTCATGTGGAATCCGCATTTATATGTAGATCTGAAGTGAAACTGCTCATATGGAATCTGCAATTATATGTAGAATGTCCACTGAAACTGCTCATGTGGAACCCACAATTATATGTAGAATGTCCACTGAAACTGCTCATGTGGAATCCACATTTTTATCCATCTCCAGTGAAACTGCGCATGTGGAATCCACATTTATATTTAGATCTCCAGTGAAACTGCTCATGTGGAATCCACATTTATATGTAGATCTCCCATGAAAATTCTCATGTTGAATACACATTTATAAGTAGATCTTCAGTGAAACTGCTCATGTGCAATCCACACTTTTATGAAATCTTCACTCAAACTGCTCATGTGGTATCCACATTTATATGTCGATCTACATTGAAACTGCTTATGTGGAATCCACATTGATATGCAAACTCCAGTGAAACTGCTCATGTGAATCCACATTTATATGTGGATTTCCAGTGAAACTCCTCATGTGGAATCCACATTTATATGTCGATCTCCAGTGAAACTGCTCATGTGGAATGCGCATTTATATGTAGATCTCAAGTGAAACTGCTCATATGGAATCCGCATTTATATGTAGATCTGAAGTGAAACTGCTCATATGGAATCCACAATTATATGTAGAATGTCCACTGAAACTGCTCATGTGGAATCCACATTTTTATCCATCTCCAGTGAAACTGCTCATGTGGAATACACATTTATATGCAATCTCCAGTAAAACTGCTCATGTGGAATCCTCATTTATATGTATATTTCCAGTGAAACGGCTCATGTGGAATCCACATTTATATGTAGATGTGCAGTGAAACTGCTATGTGGAATCCGCATTTATATGTAGATCTCCAGTGAAACTGCTCATGTTCAATCCACATTTATATGTGGATCTCCAGTGAAACTGCTCATGTGGAATCCACAAATATATGTAGAATGTCCACTGAAACTGTTCATGTGGAATCCACATTTTTATCCATCTCCAGTGAAACTGCTCATGTGGAATCCACATTTATATTTAGATCTCCAGTGAAACTGCTCATGTGGAATCCACATTTATATGTAGATCTCCCATGAAAATTCTCATGTGGAATACACATTTATAAGTAGATCTTCAGTGAAACTGCTCATGTTGAATCCACACTTTTATGAAATCTTCACTCAAACTGCTCATGTGGAATCCACATTTATATGTCGATCTACATTGAAACTGCTTATGTGGAATCCACATTGATATGCAATCTCCAGTGAAACTGCTCATGTGGAATCCACATTTATATGTGGATTTCCAGTGAAACTCCTCATGTGGAATCCGCATTTATATGTCGATCTCCAGTGAAACTGCTCATGTGGAATGCACATTTATATGTAGATCTCAAGTGAAACTGCTCATATGGAATCCGCATTTATATGTAGATCTGAAGTGAAACTGCTCATATGGAATCCACAATTATATGTAGAATGTCCACTGAAACTGCTCATGTGGAATCCACATTTTTATCCATCTCCAGTGAAACTGCTCATGTGGAATACACATTTATATGCAATCTCCAGTAAAACTGCTCATGTGGAATCCACATTTATATGTTGATCTCCCGTGAAACTGCTCATGTGGAATCCTCATTTATATGTAGATTTCCAGTGAAACGGCTCATGTGGAATCCACATTTATATGTAGATGTGCAGTGAAACTGCTATGTGGAATCCGCATTTATATGTAGATCTCCATTGAAACTGCTCATGTGGAGTCCAAATTTACATACAGATGTCCAGTGAAACTGCTCATGTAGAATCCACATTTATATAGATCTCCAGTGAAACTGCTCATGTGGAATCCGCATTTATATTTAGATCTCAAGTGAATCTTATCATGTGGAATCCACAGTTATATTGATCTCCTGTGAAACTGCTCATGTGGAATATGTAGATCTCCCGTGAAACTGCTCATGTGGAATCCACATTTATATGTGGATCTCCAGTGAAACTGCCATGTGGAATCCACAAATTTATGCAATCTTCATTGAAAGTGCTCATGTGGAATCCACACTTATATGTCGATCTACATTTAAACTGCTTATGTAGAATCCACATTTATATGTCCATCATCCGTCAAACTGCTCATGTGGAATCTGTATTTATATGTAGATGTCCCAAGAAAATGCTCATGTTGAATCCACATTTATAAGTAGATCTCCAGTCAAACTGCTCATGTGGAATCTACATTTATATGCAATCTCCAGTGAAACTGCTCATGTGGAATCCACATTCATATGTGGATCTCCAGTGAAACTCCTCATGTGGAATCCGCATTTATATGTAGATCTGAAGTGAAACTGCTCATATGGAATCTGCAATTATATGTAGAATGTCCACTGAAACTGCTCATGTGGAATCCACAATTATATGTAGAATGTCCACTGAAACTGCTCATGTGGAATCCACATTTTTATCCATCTCCAGTGAAACTGCTCATGTGGAATCCACATTTATATTTAGATCTCCAGTGAAACTGCTCATGTGGAATCCACATTTATATGTAGATCTCCCATGAAAATTCTCATGTTGAATACACATTTATAAGTAGATCTTCAGTGAAACTGCTCATGTGGAATCCACACTTTTATTAAATCTTCACTCAAACTGCTCATGTGGTATCCACATTTATATGTCGATCTACATTGAAACTGCTATGTGGAATCCACATTGATATGCAATCTCCAGTGAAACTGCTCATGTGGAATCCACATTTATATGTGGATTTCCAGTGAAACTCCTCATGTGGAATCCGCATTTATATGTCGATCTCCAGTGAAACTGCTCATGTGGAATGCGCATTTATATGTAGATCTCAAGTGAAACTGCTCATATGGAATCCGCATTTATATGTAGATCTGAAGTGAAACTGCTCATATGGAATCCACAATTATATGTAGAATGTCCACTGAAACTGCTCATGTGGAATCCACATTTTTATCCATCTCCAGTGAAACTGCTCATGTGGAATACACATTTATATGCAATCTCCAGTAAAACTGCTCATGTGGAATCCACATTTATATGTTGATCTCCCGTGAAACTGCTCATGTGGAATCCTCATTTATATGTAGATCTCCAGTGAAACTGCTCATGTGTAATCCTCATTTATATGTAGATCTTCCGCGAAACTGTTCATGTCAAATCCACATTTATATATACATCTCCCGTGAAAATGCTCATGTGGAATACACATTTACAAGTAGATCTCCAGTGAAACTGCTCATGTGGAATCCACATTTATATGTGGATCTCCAGTGAAACTGCCATGTGGAATCCACAAATTTATGCAATCTTCATTGAAAGTGCTCATGTGGAATCCACATTTATATGCTGATCTACATTTAAACTGCTTATGTAGAATCCACATTTATATGTCCATCTTCCGTCAAACTGCTCATGTGGAATCTGTATTTATATGTAGATGTCCCGAGAAAATGCTCATGTTGAATCCACATTTATAAGTAGATCTCCAGTCAAACTGCTCATGTGGAATCTACATTTATATGCAATCTCCAGTGAAACTGCTCATGTGGAATCCACATTCATATGTGGATCTCCAGTGAAACTCTTCATGTGGAATCCGCATTTATATGTAGATCTCCAGTGAAACTGCTCATGTGGAATCCGCATTTATATGTAGATCTGAAGTGAAACTGCTCATATGGAATCTGCAATTATATGTAGAATGTCCACTGAAACTGCTCATGTGGAATCCGCATTTATATGTAGATCTCCAGTGAAACTACTCATGTGGAATACGCATGTATCTGTAGATCTCCCGTGAAACTGTTCATGTGGAATCTACATTTATATGCAATATCCAGTGGAACTGCTTATGTGGAATCCACATTTATATGCAATCTCCAGTGAAACTGCTCATGTGGAATCCACATTTATATGTGGATCTCCAGTGAAACTCCTCATGTGGAATCCGCATTTATATGCAGATATCCAGTGAAACTGCTCATGTGGAATCAACAATTATATGTAGAATGTCCACTGAAACTGCTCATGTTGAATCCACATTTTTATCCATCTCCAGTTAAACTGCTCATGTGGAATCCACATTTATATGTAGATCTCCCGTGAAACTGCTTAAGTGGAATCCTCATTTATATGTAGACCTCCAGTGAAACTGCTCATATGGAATCCACAATTATACGTAGAATGTCCACTGAAACTGCTCATGTGGAATCCACATTTTTATACATCTCCAGTGAAGCTGCTCATGTGGAATCCACATTTATATGTAGATCTCCCATGAAAATTCTCATGTTGAATACACATTTATAAGTAGATCTTCAGTGAAACTGCTCATGTGGAATCCACACTTTTATGAAATCTTCACTCAAACTGCTCATGTGGTATCCACATTTATATGTCGATCTACATTGAAAATGCTTATGTGGAATCCACATTGATATGCAATCTCCAGTGAAACTGCTCATGTGGAATCCACATTTATATGTGGATTTCCAGTGAAACTCCTCATGTGGAATCCGCATTTATATGTCGATCTCCAGTGAAACTGCTCATGTGGAATGCGCATTTATATGTAGATCTCAAGTGAAACTGCTCATATGGAATCCGCATTTATATGTAGATCTGAAGTGAAACTGCTCATATGGAATCCACAATTATATGTAGAATGTCCACTGAAACTGCTCATGTGGAATCCACATTTTTATCCATCTCCAGTGAAACTGCTCATGTGGAATACACATTTATATGCAATCTCCAGTAAAACTGCTCATGTGGAATCCACATTTATATGTTGATCTCCCGTGAAACTGCTCATGTGGAATCCTCATTTATATGTAGATTTCCAGTGAAACGGCTCATGTGGAATCCACATTTATATGTAGATGTGCAGTGAAACTGCTATGTGGAATCCGCATTTATATGTAGATCTCCAGTGAAACTGCTCATGTGGAATCCACACTTTTATGAAATCTTCACTCAAACTGCTCATGTGGTATCCACATTTATATGTCGATCTACATTGAAACTGCTTATGTGGAATCCACATTGATATGCAATCTCCAGTGAAACTGCTCATGTGGAATCCACATTTATATGTGGATTTCCAGTGAAACTCCTCATGTGGAATCCGCATTTATATGTCGATCTCCAGTGAAACTGCTCATGTGGAATGCGCATTTATATGTAGATCTCAAGTGAAACTGCTCATATGGAATCCGCATTTATATGTAGATCTGAAGTGAAACTGCTCATATGGAATCCACAATTATATGTAGAATGTCCACTGAAACTGCTCATGTGGAATCCACATTTTTATCCATCTCCAGTGAAACTGCTCATGTGGAATACACATTTATATGCAATCTCCAGTAAAACTGCTCATGTGGAATCCTCATTTATATGTAGATTTCCAGTGAAACGGCTCATGTGGAATCCACATTTATATGTAGATGTGCAGTGAAACTGCTATGTGGAATCCGCATTTATATGTAGATCTCCAGTGAAACTGCTCATGTGGAATCCACAATTATTTGTAGATCTCCTGTGAAACTGCTCATGTGTAATCCTCATTTATATGTAGATCTTCCGCGAAACTGTTCATGTCAAATCCACATTTATATATACATCTCCCGTGAAAATGCTCATGTGGAATACACATTTACAAGTAGATCTCCAGTGAATCTGCTCATGTGGAATCCACATTTATATGTGGATCTCCAGTGAAACTGCCATGTGGAATCCACAAATTTATGCAATCTTCATTGAAAGTGCTCATGTGGAATCCACATTTATATGTCGATCTGCATTTAAACTGCTTATGTAGAATCCACATTTATATGTCCATCTTCCGTCAAACTGCTCATGTGGAATCTGTATTTATATGTAGATGTCCCGAGAAAATGCTCATGTTGAATCCACATTTATAAGTAGATCTCCAGTCAAACTGCTCATGTGGAATCTACATTTATATGCAATCTCCAGTGAAACTCCTCATGTGGAATCCGCATTTATATGTAGATCTCCAGTGAAACTGCTCATGTGGAATCCGCATTTATATGTAGATCTGAAGTGAAACTGTTCATGTGGAAACTACATTTATATGCAATATCCAGTGGAACTGCTTATGTGGAATCCACATTTATATGCAATCTCCAGTGAAACTGCTCATGTGGAATCCACATTTATATGTGGATCTCCAGTGAAACTCCTCATGTGGAATCCGCATTTATATGCAGATATCCAGTGAAACTGCTCATGTGGAATCAACAATTATATGTAGAATGTTCACTGAAACTGCTCATGTTGAATCCACATTTTTATTCATCTCCAGTTAAACTGCTCATGTGGAATCCACATTTATATGTAGACCTCCAGTGAAACTGCTCATATGGAATCCACAATTATACGTAGAATGTCCACTGAAACTGCTCATGTGGAATCCACATTTTTATACATCTCCAGTGAAGCTGCTCATGTGGAATCCACATTTATATGTAGATCTCCCATGAAAATTCTCATGTTGAATACACATTTATAAGTAGATCTTCAGTGCAACTGCTCATGTGGAATCCACATTTATATGCAGATCTCCCCTGAAACTGCTCATGTGGAATCCTCATTTACATGTAGATCTCCAGTTAAACTGCTCATGTGGATTCCGCATTTATATGTAGATCTCCAGTGAAAGAGCTCATGTGGAATCCACATGTATTTGTAGATCTCCAGTAAAACTGCTCATGTGGAATCCACATTTATATGTAGATCTCCTGTGAAACTGCTCATGTGGAATCCTCATTTATAAGTAGATCTACCGCGAAACTGTTCATGTGAAATCCACATTTATATGTATTTCTCCAGTGAACCTGCTGATGTGGATTCCACATTTTTATGTACATCTCCAGTAAAAGTGCTGATGTGGAATCCACATTTATATATAGATCTCCAGTCAAACTGCTCATGTGGAATCCACATTTATATGTACATCTTCAGTGAAACTGCTCATGTGGAATCCGAATTTATATGTAGATCTCCCGCGAAACTATTCATGTGGAATCCACATTTATTTGTAGATCTCCCGTGAAAATGCTCATGTGGAATTCACATTTATAAGTAGATCTCCAGTGAAACTGCTCATGTGGAATCCACACTTTTATGCAATCTTCATTGAAAGTGCTCATGTGGAATCCTCATTTATATGTCGGTCTACATTGAAACTGCTTATGTGGAATCCACATTTATATGTCCATCTTCCGTCAAACTGCTCATGTGGAATCTGCATTTATCTGTAGATCTCCAGAGAAAATGCTCATGTGGAATCCACATTTATAAGTAGATCTCCCGTGAAACTGTTTATGTGGAATCTACATTTATATGCAATCTCCAGTGGAACTACTCATGTGGAATCCACATTTATATGTAGATCTCCCGTGAAAATTCTCATGTGGAATACACATTTATAAGTAGATCATCAATGAAACTGCTCATGTGGAATCCACACTTTTATGAAATCTTCAGTGAAACTGCTCATGTGGAATCCACATTTATATGTCAATCTACATTGAAACTGCTTATGTGGAATCCACATTTATATGAGATCTACATTGAAACTGCTTATGTGGAATCCACATTTATATGTCCATCTTCAGTCAAACTGCTCATGTGGAATCGACATTTATAAGTAGATCTCCAGTCAAACTGCTCATGTGGAATCCACATTTATATGTCCATCTTCAGTCAAACTGCTCATGTGGAATCTGCATTTATATGTAGATGTCCCGAGAAAATGCTCATGTAGAATCAACATTTATAAGTAGATCTCCAGTCAAACTGCTCATGTGGAATCTACATTTATATGCAATCTCCAGTGAAACTGCTCATGTGGAATCCACATTTATATGTGGATATCCAGTGAAACTCCTCATGTGGAATCCGCATTTATATGTAGATATCCAGTGAAACTTCTCATGTGGAGTCTACATTTATATGCAATCTCCAGTGCAACTGCTCATGTGGAATCCACATTTATATGCAGATCTCCCCTGAAACTGCTCATGTGGAATCCTCATTTACATGTAGATCTCCAGTTAAACTGCTCATGTGGATTCCGCATTTATATGTAGATCTCCAGTGAAAGAGCTCATGTGGAATCCACATGTATTTGTAGATCTCCAGTAAAACTGCTCATGTGGTATCCACATTTATATGTAGATCTCCTGTGAAACTGCTCATGTGGAATCCTCATTTATAAGTAGATCTACCGCGAAACTGTTCATGTGAAATCCACATTTATATGTATTTCTCCAGTGAACCTGCTGATGTGGATTCCACATTTTTTTGTACATCTCCAGTAAAAGTGCTGATGTGGAATCCACATTTATATATAGATCTCCAGTCAAACTGCTCATGTGGAATCCGCATTTATATGTACATCTCCAGTGAAACTGCTCATGTGGAATCCGAATTTATATGTTGATCTCCCGCGAAACTATTCATGTGGAATCCACATTTATTTGTAGATCTCCCGTGAAAATGCTCATGTGGAATTCACATTTATAAGTAGATCTCCAGTGAAACTGCTCATGTGGAATCCACACTTTTATGCAATCTTCATTGAAAGTGCTCATGTGGAATCCGAATTTATATGTAGATCTCCCGTGAAACTGTTCATGTGGAATCCACATTTATTTGTAGATCTCCCGTGAAAATGCTCATGTGGAATTCACATTTATAAGTAGATCTCCCGTGAAACTGTTGATGTGGAATCTTCATTTATATGCAATCTCCAGTGGAACTACTCATGTGGAATCCACATTTATATGTAGATCTCCCGTGAAAATTCTCATGTGGAATACACACTTTTATGCAATCTTCATTGAAAGTGCTCATGTGGAATCCGAATTTATATGTAGATCTCCCGTGAAACTGTTCATGTGGAATCCACATTTATTTGTAGATCTCCCGTGAAAATGCTCATGTGGAATTCACATTTATAAGTAGATCTCCCGTGAAACTGTTGATGTGGAATCTTCATTTATATGCAATCTCCAGTGGAACTACTCATGTGGAATCCACACTTTTATGAAATCTTCAGTGAAACTGCTCATGTGGAATCAACATTTATATGTCAATCTACATTGAAACTGCTTATGTGGAATCCACATTTATATGTCCATCTTCAGTCAAACTGCTCATGTGGAATCTGCATTTATATGTAGATGTCCCGAGAAAATGCTCATGTAGAATCAACATTTATAAGTAGATCTCCAGTCAAACTGCTCATGTGGAATCTACATTTATATGCAATCTCCAGTGAAACTGCTCATGTGGAATCCACATTTATATGTGGATATCCAGTGAAACTCCTCATGTGGAATCCGCATTTATATGTAGATATCCAGTGAAACTGCTCATGTGGAGTCTAAATTTATATGCAATCTCCAGTGAAACGGTTCATGTGGAATCCACAATTATATGTAGTTCTCCAGTAAATCTGCTATGTGGAATCCGCATTTATATGTAGATATCCAGTGAAACTGATCATGTGGAATCCACATTTACATGTAGATGTCCAGTGACACTGCTCATCTAGCATCCACATTTATATAGATCTCCAGTTCAACTGCTCATGTGGAATCCACATTTATATATGTATCTCCAGTGAAACTGCGATGTGGAATCCGCATTTATGTGTCGAAATCCAGTGAAACTGCTTATGTGGAATCCACATTTATATGTAGGTCTCCAGTGAAACGTCTCATGTGGAATCCGCATTTATCTGTAGATCTCCCGTGAAAATTCTCACGTGGAATCCACATTTATAAGTAGATCTTCAGTGAAACTGCTCATGTGGAATCCACACTTTTATGAAATCTTCAGTGAAACTGCTCATGTGGAATCAACATTTATATGTCAATCTACATTGAAACTGCTTATGTGGAATCCACATTTATATGTCCATTTTCAGTCAAACTGCTCATGTGGAATTTGCATTTATATGTAGATGTCCCGAGAAAATGCTCATGTAGAATCAACATTTATAAGTAGATCTCCAGTCAAACTGCTCATGTGGAATCCACATTTATATGTGGATATCCAGTGAAACTCCTCATGTGGTATCCGCATTTATATGTAGATATCCAGTGAAACTGCTCATGTGGAGTCTACATTTATATGCAATCTCCAGTGAAACGGTTCATGTGGAATCCACATTTATATGTAGTTCTCCAGTGAATCTGCTATGTGGAATCCGCATTTATATGTAGATATCCAGTGAAACTGATCATGTGGAATCCACATTTACATGTAGATTTCCAGTGACACTGCTCATCTAGCATCCACATTTATATAGATCTCCAGTGCAACTGCTCATGTGGAATCCACATTTATATGCAGATCTCCCCTGAAACTGCTCATGTGGAATCCTCATTTACATGTAGATCTCCAGTTAAACTGCTCATGTGGATTCCGCATTTATATGTAGATCTCCAGTGAAAGAGCTCATGTGGAATCCACATGTATTTGTAGATCTCCAGTAAAACTGCTCATGTGGAATCCACATTTATATGTAGATCTCCTGTGAAACTGCTCATGTGGAATCCTCATTTATAAGTAGATCTACCGCGAAACTGTTCATGTGAAATCCACATTTATATGTATTTCTCCAGTGAACCTGCTGATGTGGATTCCACATTTTTATGTACATCTCCAGTAAAAGTGCTGATGTGGAATCCACATTTATATATAGATCTCCAGTCAAACTGCTCATGTGGAATCCGCATTTATATGTACATCTCCAGTGAAACTGCTCATGTGGAATCCGAATTTATATGTAGATCTCCCGCGAAACTATTCATGTGGAATCCACATTTATTTGTAGATCTCCCGTGAAAATGCTCATGTGGAATTCACATTTATAAGTAGATCTCCAGTGAAACTGCTCATGTGGAATCCACACTTTTAGGCAATCTTCATTGAAAGTGCTCATGTGGAATCCGAAATTATATGTAGATCTCCCATGAAACTGTTCATGTGGAATCCACATTTATTTGTAGATCTCCCGTGAAAATGTTCATGTGGAATTCACATTTATAAGTAGATCTCCCGTGAAACTGTTGATGTGGAATCTTCATTTATATGCAATCTCCAGTGGAACTACTCATGTGGAATCCACATTTATATGTAGATCTCCCGTGAAAATTCTCATGTGGAATACACATTTATAAGTAGATCTTCAGTGAAACTGCTCATGTGGAATCCACACTGTTATGAAATCTTCAGTGAAACTGCTCATGTGGAATCAACATTTATATGTCAATCTACATTGAAACTGCTTATGTGGAATCCACATTTATATGTCCATCTTCAGTCAAACTGCTCATGTGGAATCTGCATTTATATGTAGATGTCCCGAGAAAATGCTCATGTTGAATCAACATTTATAAGTAGATCTCCAGTCAAACTGCTCATGTGGAATCTACATTTATATGCAATCTCCAGTGAAACTGCTCATGTGGAATCCACATTTATATGTGGATATCCAGTGAAACTCCTCATGTGGAATCCGCATTTATATGTAGATAACCAGTGAAACTGCTCATGTGGAGTCTACATTTATATGCAATCTCCAGTGAAACGGTTCATGTGGAATCCACATTTATATGTAATTCTCCAGTGAATCTGCTATGTGGAATCCGCATTTATATGTAGATATCCAGTGAAACTGATCATGTGGAATCCACATTTACATGTAGATGTCCAGTGACACTGCTCATCTAGCATCCACATTTATATAGATCTCCAGTGCAACTGCTCATGTGGAATCCACATTTATATGCAGATCTCCCCTGAAACTGCTCATGTGGAATCCTCATTTACATGTAGATCTCCAGTTAAACTGCTCATGTGGATTCCGCATTTATATGTAGATCTCCAGTGAAAGAGCTCATGTGGAATCCACATGTATTTGTAGATCTCCAGTAAAACTGCTCATGTGGAATCCACATTTATATGTAGATCTCCTGTGAAACTGCTCATGTGGAATCCTCATTTATAAGTAGATCTACCGCAAAACTGTTCATGTGAAATCCACATTTATATGTATTTCTCCAGTGAACCTGCTGATGTGGATTCCACATTTTTATGTACATCTCCAGTAAAAGTGCTGATGTGGAATCCACATTTATATATAGATCTCCAGTCAAACTGCTCATGTGGAATCCACATTTATATGTACATCTCCAGTGAAACTGCTCATGTGGAATCCGAATTTATATGTAGATCTCCCGCGAAACTATTCATGTGGAATCCACATTTATTTGTAGATCTCCCGTGAAAATGCTCATGTGGAATTCACATTTATAAGTAGATCTCCAGTGAAACTGCTCATGTGGAATCCACACTTTTATGCAATCTTCATTGAAAGTGCTCATGTGGAATCCTCATTTATTTGTCGGTCTACATTGAAACTGCTTATGTGGAATCCACATTTATATGTCCATCTTCAGTCAAACTGCTCATGTGGAATCTGCATTTATCTGTAGATCTCCAGAGAAAATGCTCATGTGGAATCCACATTTATAAGTAGATCTCCCGTGAAACTGTTTATGTGGAATCTACATTTATATGCAATCTCCAGTGGAACTACTCATGTGGAATCCACATTTATATGTAGATCTCCCGTGAAAATTCTCATGTGGAATACACATTTATTAGTAGATCATCAATGAAACTGCTCATGTGGAATCCACACTTTTATGAAATCTTCAGTGAAACTGCTCATGTGGAATCCACATTTATATGTCAATCTACATTGAAATTGCTTATGTGGAATACACATTTATATGAGATCTACATTGAAACTGCTTATGTGGAATCCACATTTATATGTCCATCTTCAGTCAAACTGCTCATGTGGAATCGACATTTATAAGTAGATCTCCAGTCAAACTGCTCATGTGGAATCCACATTTATATGTCCATCTTCAGTCAAACTGCTCATGTGGAATCTGCATTTATATGTAGATGTCCCGAGAAAATGCTCATGTAGAATCAACATTTATAAGTAGATCTCCAGTCAAACTGCTCATGTGGAATCTACATTTATATGCAATCTCCAGTGAAACTGCTCATGTGGAGTCTACATTTATATGCAATCTCCAGTGAAACGGTTCATGTGGAATCCACATTTATATGTAGTTCTCCAGTGAATCTGCTATGTGGAATCCGCATTTATATGTAGATATCCAGTGAAACTGATCATGTGGAATCCACATTTACATGTAGATGTCCAGTGACACTGCTCATCTAGCATCCACATTTATATAGATCTCCAGTGCAACTGCTCATGTGGAATCCACATTTATATGCAGATCTCCCCTGAAACTGCTCATGTGGAATCCTCATTTACATGTAGATCTCCAGTTAAACTGCTCATGTGGATTCCGCATTTATATGTAGATCTCCAGTGAAAGAGCTCATGTGGAATCCACATGTATTTGTAGATCTCCAGTAAAACTGCTCATGTGGAATCCACATTTATATGTAGATCTCCTGTGAAACTGCTCATGTGGAATCCTCATTTATAAGTAGATCTACCGCGAAACTGTTCATGTGAAATCCACATTTATATGTATTTCTCCAGTGAACCTGCTGATGTGGATTCCACATTTTTATGTACATCTCCAGTAAAAGTGCTGATGTGGAATCCACATTTATATATAGATCTCCAGTCAAACTGCTCATGTGGAATCCACATTTATATGTACATCTCCAGTGAAACTGCTCATGTGGAATCCGAATTTATATGTAGATCTCCCGCGAAACTATTCATGTGGAATCCACATTTATTTGTAGATCTCCCGTGAAAATGCTCATGTGGAATTCACATTTATAAGTAGATCTCCAGTGAAACTGCTCATGTGGAATCCACACTTTTATGCAATCTTCATTGAAAGTGCTCATGTGGAATCCTCATTTATATGTCGGTCTACATTGAAACTGCTTATGTGGAATCCACATTTATATGTCCATCTTCAGTCAAAGTGCTCATGTGGAATCTGCATTTATCTGTAGATCTCCAGAGAAAATGCTCATGTGGAATCCACATTTATAAGTAGATCTCCCGTGAAACTGTTTATGTGGAATCTACATTTATATGCAATCTCCAGTGGAACTACTCATGTGGAATCCACATTTATATGTAGATCTCCCGTGAAAATTCTCATGTGGAATACACATTTATTAGTAGATCATCAATGAAACTGCTCATGTGGAATCCACACTTTTATAAAATCTTCAGTGAAACTGCTCATGTGGAATCCACATTTATATGTCAATCTACATTGAAACTGCTTATGTGGAATCCACATTTATATGAGATCTACATTGAAACTGCTTATGTGGAATCCACATTTATATGTCCATCTTCAGTCAAACTGCTCATGTGGAATCGACATTTATAAGTAGATCTCCAGTCAAACTGCTCATGTGGAATCCACATTTATATGTCCACCTTCAGTCAAACTGCTCATGTGGAATCTGCATTTATATGTAGATGTCCCGAGAAAATGCTCCTGTAGAATCAACATTTATAAGTAGATCTCCAGTCAAACTGCTCATGTGGAATCTATATTTATATGCAATCTCCAGTGAAACTGCTCATGTGGAGTCTACATTTATATGCAATCTCCAGTGAAACGGTTCATGTGGAATCCACATTTACATGTAGATGTCCAGTGACACTGCTCATCTCGCATCCACATTTATATAGATCTCCAGTGCAACTGCTCATGTGGAATCCACATTAATATGCAGATCTCCCCTGAAACTGCTCATGTGGAATCCTCATTTACATGTAGATCTCCAGTTAAACTGCTCATGTGGATTCCGCATTTATATGTAGATCTCCAGTGAAAGAGCTCATGTGGAATCCACATGTATTTGTAGATCTCCAGTAAAACTGCTCATGTGGAATCCACATTTATATGTAGATCTCCTGTGAAACTGCTCATGTGGAATCCTCATTTATAAGTAGATCTACCGCGAAACTGTTCATGTGAAATCCACATTTATATGTATTTCTCCAGTGAACCTGCTGATGTGGATTCCACATTTTTATGTACATCTCCAGTAAAAGTGCTGATGTGGAATCCACATTTATATATAGATCTCCAGTCAAACTGCTCATATGGAATCCGCATTTATATGTACATCTCCAGTGAAACTGCTCATGTGGAATCCAAATTTATATGTAGATCTCCCGCGAAACTATTCATGTGGAATCCACATTTATTTGTAGATCTCCCGTGAAAATGCTCAAGTGGAATTCACATTTATAAGTAGATCTCCAGTGAAACTGCTCATGTGGAATCCACACTTTTATGCAATCTTCATTGAAAGTGCTCATGTGGAATCCGAATTTATATGTAGATCTCCCGTGAAACTGTTCATGTGGAATCCACATTTATTTGTAGATCTCTCGTGAAAATGCTCATGTGGAATTCACATTTATAAGTAGATCTCCCGTGAAACTGTTGATGTGGAATCTTCATTTATATGCAATCTCCAGTGGAACTACTCATGTGGAATCCACATTTATATGCAGATCTCCCGTGAAAATTCTCATGTGGAATACACATTTATAAGTAGATCTTCAGTGAAACTGCTCATGTGGAATCTACATTTATATGCAATCTCCAGTGAAACTGCTCATGTGGAATCCACATTTATATGTGGATATCCAGTGAAACTCCTCATGTGGAATCCGCATTTATATGTAGATATCCAGTGAAACTGCTCATGTGGAGTCTACATTTATATGCAATCTCCAGTGAAACGGTTCATGTGGAATCCACATTTATATGTAGTTCTCCAGTGAATCTGCTATGTGGAATCCGCATTTATATGTAGATATCCAGTGAAACTGATCATGTGCAATCCACATTTACATGTAGATGTCCAGTGACACTGCTCATCTAGCATCCACATTTATATAGATCTCCACTGCAACTGCTCATGTGGAATCCACATTTATATGCAGATCTCCCCTGAAACTGCTCATGTGGAATCCTCATTTACATGTAGATCTCCAGTTAAACTGCTCATGTGGATTCCGCATTTATATGTAGATCTCCAGTGAAAGAGCTCATGTGGAATCCACACGTATTTGTAGATCTCCAGTAAAACTGCTCATGTGGAATCCACATTTATATGTAGATCTCCTGTGAAACTGCTCATGTGGAATCCTCATTTATAAGTAGATCTACCGCGAAACTGTTCATGTGAAATCCACATTTATATGTATTTCTCCAGTGAACCTGCTGATGTGGATTCCACATTTTTATGTACATCTCCAGTAAAATTGCTGATGTGGAATCCACATTTATATATAGATCTCCAGTCAAACTGCTCATGTGGAATCCGCATTTATATGTACATCTCCAGTGAAACTGCTCATGTGGAATCCGAATTTATATGTAGATCTCCCGCGAAACTATTCATGTGGAATCCACATTTATTTGTAGATCTCCCGTGAAAATGCTCATGTGGAATTCACATTTATAAGTAGATCTCCAGTGAAACTGCTCATGTGGAATCCACACTTTTAGGCAATCTTCATTGAAAGTGCTCATGTGGAATCCGAATTTATATGTAGATCTCCCATGAAACTGTTCATGTGGACTCCACATTTATTTGTAGATCTCCCGTGAAAATGTTCATGTGGAATTCACATTTATAAGTAGATCTCCCGTGAAACTGTTGATGTGGAATCTTCATTTATATGCAATCTCCAGTGGAACTACTCATGTGGAATCCACATTTATATGTAGATCTCCCGTGAAAATTCTCATGTGGAATACACATTTATAAGTAGATCTTCAGTGAAACTGCTCATGTGGAATCCACACTGTTATGAAATCTTCAGTGAAACTGCTCATGTGGAATCAACATTTATATGTCAATCTACATTGAAACTGCTTATGTGGAATCCACATTTATATGTCCATCTTCAGTCAAACTGCTCATGTGGAATCTGCATTTATATGTAGATGTCCCGAGAAAATGCTCATGTTGAATCAACATTTATAAGTAGATCTCCAGTCAAACTGCTCATGTGGAATCTACATTTATATGCAATCTCCAGTGAAACTGCTCATGTGGAATCCACATTTATATGTGGATATCCAGTGAAACTCCTCATGTGGAATCCGCATTTATATGTAGATAACCAGTGAAACTGCTCATGTGGAGTCTACATTTATATGCAATCTCCAGTGAAACGGTTCATGTGGAATCCACATTTATATGTAATTCTCCAGTGAATCTGCTATGTGGAATCCGCATTTATATGTAGATATCCAGTGAAACTGATCATGTGGAATCCACATTTACATGTAGATGTCCAGTGACACTGCTCATCTAGCATCCACATTTATATAGATCTCCAGTGCAACTGCTCATGTGGAATCCACATTTATATGCAGATCTCCCCTGAAACTGCTCATGTGGAATCCTCATTTACATGTAGATCTCCAGTTAAACTGCTCATGTGGATTCCGCATTTATATGTAGATCTCCATTGAAAGAGCTCATGTGGAATCCACATGTATTTGTAGATCTCCAGTAAAACTGCTCATGTGGAATCCACATTTATATGTAGATCTCCTGTGAACCTGCTGATGTGGATTCCACATTTTTATGTACATCTCCAGTAAAAGTGCTGATGTGGAATCCACATTTATATATAGATCTCCAGTCAAACTGCTCATGTGGAATCCACATTTATATGTACATCTCCAGTGAAACTGCTCATGTGGAATCCGAATTTATATGTAGATCTCCCGCGAAACTATTCATGTGGAATCCACATTTATTTGTAGATCTCCCGTGAAAATGCTCATGTGGAATTCACATTTATAAGTAGATCTCCAGTGAAACTGCTCATGTGGAATCCACACTTTTATGCAATCTTCATTGAAAGTGCTCATGTGGAATCCTCATTTATTTGTCGGTCTACATTGAAACTGCTTATGTGGAATCCACATTTATATGTCCATCTTCAGTCAAACTGCTCATGTGGAATCTGCATTTATCTGTAGATCTCCAGAGAAAATGCTCATGTGGAATCCACATTTATAAGTAGATCTCCCGTGAAACTGTTTATGTGGAATCTACATTTATATGCAATCTCCAGTGGAACTACTCATGTGGAATCCACATTTATATGTAGATCTCCCGTGAAAATTCTCATGTGGAATACACATTTATTAGTAGATCATGAATGAAACTGCTCATGTGGAATCCACACTTTTATGAAATCTTCAGTGAAACTGCTCATGTGGAATCCACATTTATATGTCAATCTACATTGAAACTGCTTATGTGGAATACACATTTATATGAGATCTACATTGAAACTGCTTATGTGGAATCCACATTTATATGTCCATCTTCAGTCAAACTGCTCATGTGGAATCGACATTTATAAGTAGATCTCCAGTCAAACTGCTCATGTGGAATCCACATTTATATGTCCATCTTCAGTCAAACTGCTCATGTGGAATCTGCATTTATATGTAGATGTCCCGAGAAAATGCTCATGTAGAATCAACATTTATAAGTAGATCTCCAGTCAAACTGCTCATGTGGAATCTACATTTATATGCAATCTCCAGTGAAACTGCTCATGTGGAGTCTACATTTATATGCAATCTCCAGTGAAACGGTTCATGTGGAATCCACATTTATATGTAGTTCTCCAGTGAATCTGCTATGTGGAATCCGCATTTATATGTAGATATCCAGTGAAACTGATCATGTGGAATCCACATTTACATGTAGATGTCCAGTGACACTGCTCATCTAGCATCCACATTTATATAGATCTCCAGTGCAACTGCTCATGTGGAATCCACATTTATATGCAGATCTCCCCTGAAACTGCTCATGTGGATTCCGCATTTATATGTAGATCTCCAGTGAAAGAGCTCATGTGGAATCCACATGTATTTGTAGATCTCCAGTAAAACTGCTCATGTGGAATCCACATTTATATGTAGATCTCCTGTGAAACTGCTCATGTGGAATCCTCATTTATAAGTAGATCTACCGCGAAACTGTTCATGTGAAATCCACATTTATATGTATTTCTCCAGTGAACCTGCTGATGTGGATTCCACATTTTTATGTACATCTCCAGTAAAAGTGCTGATGTGGAATCCACATTTATATATAGATCTCCAGTCAAACTGCTCATGTGGAATCCACATTTATATGTACATCTCCAGTGAAACTGCTCATGTGGAATCCGAATTTATATGTAGATCTCCCGCGAAACTATTCATGTGGAATCCACATTTATTTGTAGATCTCCCGTGAAAATGCTCATGTGGAATTCACATTTATAAGTAGATCTCCAGTGAAACTGCTCATGTGGAATCCACACTTTTATGCAATCTTCATTGAAAGTGCTCATGTGGAATCCTCATTTATATGTCGGTCTACATTGAAACTGCTTATGTGGAATCCACATTTATATGTCCATCTTCAGTCAAAGTGCTCATGTGGAATCTGCATTTATCTGTAGATCTCCAGAGAAAATGCTCATGTGGAATCCACATTTATAAGTAGATCTCCCGTGAAACTGTTTATGTGGAATCTACATTTATATGCAATCTCCAGTGGAACTACTCATGTGGAATCCACATTTATATGTAGATCTCCCGTGAAAATTCTCATGTGGAATACACATTTATTAGTAGATCATCAATGAAACTGCTCATGTGGAATCCACACTTTTATAAAATCTTCAGTGAAACTGCTCATGTGGAATCCACATTTATATGTCAATCTACATTGAAACTGCTTATGTGGAATCCACATTTATATGAGATCTACATTGAAACTGCTTATGTGGAATCCACATTTATATGTCCATCTTCAGTCAAACTGCTCATGTGGAATCGACATTTATAAGTAGATCTCCAGTCAAACTGCTCATGTGGAATCCACATTTATATGTCCACCTTCAGTCAAACTGCTCATGTGGAATCTGCATTTATATGTAGATGTCCCGAGAAAATGCTCCTGTAGAATCAACATTTATAAGTAGATCTCCAGTCAAACTGCTCATGTGGAATCTATATTTATATGCAATCTCCAGTGAAACTGCTCATGTGGAGTCTACATTTATATGCAATCTCCAGTGAAACGGTTCATGTGGAATCCACATTTACATGTAGATGTCCAGTGACACTGCTCATCTCGCATCCACATTTATATAGATCTCCAGTGCAACTGCTCATGTGGAATCCACATTTATATGCAGATCTCCCCTGAAACTGCTCATGTGGAATCCTCATTTACATGTAGATCTCCAGTTAAACTGCTCATGTGGATTCCGCATTTATATGTAGATCTCCAGTGAAAGAGCTCATGTGGAATCCACATGTATTTGTAGATCTCCAGTAAAACTGCTCATGTGGAATCCACATTTATATGTAGATCTCCTGTGAAACTGCTCATGTGGAATCCTCATTTATAAGTAGATCTACCGCGAAACTGTTCATGTGAAATCCACATTTATATGTATTTCTCCAGTGAACCTGCTGATGTGGATTCCACATTTTTATGTACATCTCCAGTAAAAGTGCTGATGTGGAATCCACATTTATATATAGATCTCCAGTCAAACTGCTCATATGGAATCCGCATTTATATGTACATCTCCAGTGAAACTGCTCATGTGGAATCCAAATTTATATGTAGATCTCCCGCGAAACTATTCATGTGGAATCCACATTTATTTGTAGATCTCCCGTGAAAATGCTCAAGTGGAATTCACATTTATAAGTAGATCTCCAGTGAAACTGCTCATGTGGAATCCACACTTTTATGCAATCTTCATTGAAAGTGCTCATGTGGAATCCGAATTTATATGTAGATCTCCCGTGAAACTGTTCATGTGGAATCCACATTTATTTGTAGATCTCTCGTGAAAATGCTCATGTGGAATTCACATTTATAAGTAGATCTCCCGTGAAACTGTTGATGTGGAATCTTCATTTATATGCAATCTCCAGTGGAACTACTCATGTGGAATCCACATTTATATGCAGATCTCCCGTGAAAATTCTCATGTGGAATACACATTTATAAGTAGATCTTCAGTGAAACTGCTCATGTGGAATCTACATTTATATGCAATCTCCAGTGAAACTGCTCATGTGGAATCCACATTTATATGTGGATATCCAGTGAAACTCCTCATGTGGAATCCGCATTTATATGTAGATATCCAGTGAAACTGCTCATGTGGAGTCTACATTTATATGCAATCTCCAGTGAAACGGTTCATGTGGAATCCACATTTATATGTAGTTCTCCAGTGAATCTGCTATGTGGAATCCGCATTTATATGTAGATATCCAGTGAAACTGATCATGTGCAATCCACATTTACATGTAGATGTCCAGTGACACTGCTCATCTAGCATCCACATTTATATAGATCTCCAGTGCAACTGCTCATGTGGAATCCACATTTATATGCAGATCTCCCCTGAAACTGCTCATGTGGAATCCTCATTTACATGTAGATCTCCAGTTAAACTGCTCATGTGGATTCCGCATTTATATGTAGATCTCCAGTGAAAGAGCTCATGTGGAATCCACACGTATTTGTAGATCTCCAGTAAAACTGCTCATGTGGAATCCACATTTATATGTAGATCTCCTGTGAAACTGCTCATGTGGAATCCTCATTTATAAGTAGATCTACCGCGAAACTGTTCATGTGAAATCCACATTTATATGTATTTCTCCAGTGAACCTGCTGATGTGGATTCCACATTTTTATGTACATCTCCAGTAAAATTGCTGATGTGGAATCCACATTTATATATAGATCTCCAGTCAAACTGCTCATGTGGAATCCGCATTTATATGTACATCTCCAGTGAAACTGCTCATGTGGAATCCGAATTTATATGTAGATCTCCCGCGAAACTATTCATGTGGAATCCACATTTATTTGTAGATCTCCCGTGAAAATGCTCATGTGGAATTCACATTTATAAGTAGATCTCCAGTGAAACTGCTCATGTGGAATCCACACTTTTAGGCAATCTTCATTGAAAGTGCTCATGTGGAATCCGAATTTATATGTAGATCTCCCATGAAACTGTTCATGTGGACTCCACATTTATTTGTAGATCTCCCGTGAAAATGTTCATGTGGAATTCACATTTATAAGTAGATCTCCCGTGAAACTGTTGATGTGGAATCTTCATTTATATGCAATCTCCAGTGGAACTACTCATGTGGAATCCACATTTATATGTAGATCTCCCGTGAAAATTCTCATGTGGAATACACATTTATAAGTAGATCTTCACTGAAACTGCTCATGTGGAATCCACACTGTTATGAAATCTTCAGTGAAACTGCTCATGTGGAATCAACATTTATATGTCAATCTACATTGAAACTGCTTATGTGGAATCCACATTTATATGTCCATCTTCAGTCAAACTGCTCATGTGGAATCTGCATTTATATGTAGATGTCCCGAGAAAATGCTCATGTTGAATCAACATTTATAAGTAGATCTCCAGTCAAACTGCTCATGTGGAATCTACATTTATATGCAATCTCCAGTGAAACTGCTCATGTGGAATCCACATTTATATGTGGATATCCAGTGAAACTCCTCATGTGGAATCCGCATTTATATGTAGATAACCAGTGAAACTGCTCATGTGGAGTCTACATTTATATGCAATCTCCAGTGAAACGGTTCATGTGGAATCCACATTTATATGTAATTCTCCAGTGAATCTGCTATGTGGAATCCGCATTTATATGTAGATATCCAGTGAAACTGATCATGTGGAATCCACATTTACATGTAGATGTCCTGTGACACTGCTCATCTAGCATCCACATTTATATAGATCTCCAGTGCAACTGCTCATGTGGAATCCACATTTATATGCAGATCTCCCCTGAAACTGCTCATGTGGAATCCTCATTTACATGTAGATCTCCAGTTAAACTGCTCATGTGGATTCCGCATTTATATGTAGATCTCCAGTGAAAGAGCTCATGTGGAATCCACATGTATTTGTAGATCTCCAGTAAAACTGCTCATGTGGAATCCACATTTATATGTAGATCTCCTGTGAAACTGCTCATGTGGAATCCTCATTTATAAGTAGATCTACCGCGAAACTGTTCATGTGAAATCCACATTTATATGTATTTCTCCAGTGAACCTGCTGATGTGGATTCCACATTTTTATGTACATCTCCAGTAAAAGTGCTGATGTGGAATCCACATTTATATATAGATCTCCAGTCAAACTGCTCATGTGGAATCCACATTTATATGTACATCTCCAGTGAAACTGCTCATGTGGAATCCGAATTTATATGTAGATCTCCCGCGAAACTATTCATGTGGAATCCACATTTATTTGTAGATCTCCCGTGAAAATGCTCATGTGGAATTCACATTTATAAGTAGATCTCCAGTGAAACTGCTCATGTGGAATCCACACTTTTATGCAATCTTCATTGAAAGTGCTCATGTGGAATCCTCATTTATTTGTCGGTCTACATTGAAACTGCTTATGTGGAATCCACATTTATATGTCCATCTTCAGTCAAACTGCTCATGTGGAATCTGCATTTATCTGTAGATCTCCAGAGAAAATGCTCATGTGGAATCCACATTTATAAGTAGATCTCCCGTGAAACTGTTTATGTGGAATCTACATTTATATGCAATCTCCAGTGGAACTACTCATGTGGAATCCACATTTATATGTAGATCTCCCGTGAAAATTCTCATGTGGAATACACATTTATTAGTAGATCATGAATGAAACTGCTCATGTGGAATCCACACTTTTATGAAATCTTCAGTGAAACTGCTCATGTGGAATCCACATTTATATGTCAATCTACATTGAAACTGCTTATGTGGAATACACATTTATATGAGATCTACATTGAAACTGCTTATGTGGAATCCACATTTATATGTCCATCTTCAGTCAAACTGCTCATGTGGAATCGACATTTATAAGTAGATCTCCAGTCAAACTGCTCATGTGGAATCCACATTTATATGTCCATCTTCAGTCAAACTGCTCATGTGGAATCTGCATTTATATGTAGATGTCCCGAGAAAATGCTCATGTAGAATCAACATTTATAAGTAGATCTCCAGTCAAACTGCTCATGTGGAATCTACATTTATATGCAATCTCCAGTGAAACTGCTCATGTGGAGTCTACATTTATATGCAATCTCCAGTGAAACGGTTCATGTGGAATCCACATTTATATGTAGTTCTCCAGTGAATCTGCTATGTGGAATCCGCATTTATATGTAGATATCCAGTGAAACTGATCATGTGGAATCCACATTTACATGTAGATGTCCAGTGACACTGCTCATCTAGCATCCACATTTATATAGATCTCCAGTGCAACTGCTCATGTGGAATCCACATTTATATGCAGATCTCCCCTGAAACTGCTCATGTGGAATCCTCATTTACATGTAGATCTCCAGTTAAACTGCTCATGTGGATTCCGCATTTATATGTAGATCTCCAGTGAAAGAGCTCATGTGGAATCCACATGTATTTGTAGATCTCCAGTAAAACTGCTCATGTGGAATCCACATTTATATGTAGATCTCCTGTGAAACTGCTCATGTGGAATCCTCATTTATAAGTAGATCTACCGCGAAACTGTTCATGTGAAATCCACATTTATATGTATTTCTCCAGTGAACCTGCTGATGTGGATTCCACATTTTTATGTACATCTCCAGTAAAAGTGCTGATGTGGAATCCACATTTATATATAGATCTCCAGTCAAACTGCTCATGTGGAATCCACATTTATATGTACATCTCCAGTGAAACTGCTCATGTGGAATCCGAATTTATATGTAGATCTCCCGCGAAACTATTCATGTGGAATCCACATTTATTTGTAGATCTCCCGTGAAAATGCTCATGTGGAATTCACATTTATAAGTAGATCTCCAGTGAAACTGCTCATGTGGAATCCACACTTTTATGCAATCTTCATTGAAAGTGCTCATGTGGAATCCTCATTTATATGTCGGTCTACATTGAAACTGCTTATGTGGAATCCACATTTATATGTCCATCTTCAGTCAAAGTGCTCATGTGGAATCTGCATTTATCTGTAGATCTCCAGAGAAAATGCTCATGTGGAATCCACATTTATAAGTAGATCTCCCGTGAAACTGTTTATGTGGAATCTACATTTATATGCAATCTCCAGTGGAACTACTCATGTGGAATCCACATTTATATGTAGATCTCCCGTGAAAATTCTCATGTGGAATACACATTTATTAGTAGATCATCAATGAAACTGCTCATGTGGAATCCACACTTTTATAAAATCTTCAGTGAAACTGCTCATGTGGAATCCACATTTATATGTCAATCTACATTGAAACTGCTTATGTGGAATCCACATTTATATGAGATCTACATTGAAACTGCTTATGTGGAATCCACATTTATATGTCCATCTTCAGTCAAACTGCTCATGTGGAATCGACATTTATAAGTAGATCTCCAGTCAAACTGCTCATGTGGAATCCACATTTATATGTCCATCTTCAGTCAAACTGCTCATGTGGAATCTGCATTTATATGTAGATGTCCCGAGAAAATGCTCCTGTAGAATCAACATTTATAAGTAGATCTCCAGTCAAACTGCTCATGTGGAATCTATATTTATATGCAATCTCCAGTGAAACTGCTCATGTGGAGTCTACATTTATATGCAATCTCCAGTGAAACGGTTCATGTGGAATCCACATTTACATGTAGATGTCCAGTGACACTGCTCATCTCGCATCCACATTTATATAGATCTCCAGTGCAACTGCTCATGTGGAATCCACATTAATATGCAGATCTCCCCTGAAACTGCTCATGTGGAATCCTCATTTACATGTAGATCTCCAGTTAAACTGCTCATGTGGATTCCGCATTTATATGTAGATCTCCAGTGAAAGAGCTCATGTGGAATCCACATGTATTTGTAGATCTCCAGTAAAACTGCTCATGTGGAATCCACATTTATATGTAGATCTCCTGTGAAACTGCTCATGTGGAATCCTCATTTATAAGTAGATCTACCGCGAAACTGTTCATGTGAAATCCACATTTATATGTATTTCTCCAGTGAACCTGCTGATGTGGATTCCACATTTTTATGTACATCTCCAGTAAAAGTGCTGATGTGGAATCCACATTTATATATAGATCTCCAGTCAAACTGCTCATATGGAATCCGCATTTATATGTACATCTCCAGTGAAACTGCTCATGTGGAATCCAAATTTATATGTAGATCTCCCGCGAAACTATTCATGTGGAATCCACATTTATTTGTAGATCTCCCGTGAAAATGCTCAAGTGGAATTCACATTTATAAGTAGATCTCCAGTGAAACTGCTCATGTGGAATCCACACTTTTATGCAATCTTCATTGAAAGTGCTCATGTGGAATCCGAATTTATATGTAGATCTCCCGTGAAACTGTTCATGTGGAATCCACATTTATTTGTAGATCTCTCGTGAAAATGCTCATGTGGAATTCACATTTATAAGTAGATCTCCCGTGAAACTGTTGATGTGGAATCTTCATTTATATGCAATCTCCAGTGGAACTACTCATGTGGAATCCACATTTATATGCAGATCTCCCGTGAAAATTCTCATGTGGAATACACATTTATAAGTAGATCTTCAGTGAAACTGCTCATGTGGAATCTACATTTATATGCAATCTCCAGTGAAACTGCTCATGTGGAATCCACATTTATATGTGGATATCCAGTGAAACTCCTCATGTGGAATCCGCATTTATATGTAGATATCCAGTGAAACTGCTCATGTGGAGTCTACATTTATATGCAATCTCCAGTGAAACGGTTCATGTGGAATCCACATTTATATGTAGTTCTCCAGTGAATCTGCTATGTGGAATCCGCATTTATATGTAGATATCCAGTGAAACTGATCATGTGCAATCCACATTTACATGTAGATGTCCAGTGACACTGCTCATCTAGCATCCACATTTATATAGATCTCCAGTGCAACTGCTCATGTGGAATCCACATTTATATGCAGATCTCCCCTGAAACTGCTCATGTGGAATCCTCATTTACATGTAGATCTCCAGTTAAACTGCTCATGTGGATTCCGCATTTATATGTAGATCTCCAGTGAAAGAGCTCATGTGGAATCCACACGTATTTGTAGATCTCCAGTAAAACTGCTCATGTGGAATCCACATTTATATGTAGATCTCCTGTGAAACTGCTCATGTGGAATCCTCATTTATAAGTAGATCTACCGCGAAACTGTTCATGTGAAATCCACATTTATATGTATTTCTCCAGTGAACCTGCTGATGTGGATTCCACATTTTTATGTACATCTCCAGTAAAATTGCTGATGTGGAATCCACATTTATATATAGATCTCCAGTCAAACTGCTCATGTGGAATCCGCATTTATATGTACATCTCCAGTGAAACTGCTCATGTGGAATCCGAATTTATATGTAGATCTCCCGCGAAACTATTCATGTGGAATCCACATTTATTTGTAGATCTCCCGTGAAAATGCTCATGTGGAATTCACATTTATAAGTAGATCTCCAGTGAAACTGCTCATGTGGAATCCACACTTTTAGGCAATCTTCATTGAAAGTGCTCATGTGGAATCCGAATTTATATGTAGATCTCCCATGAAACTGTTCATGTGGACTCCACATTTATTTGTAGATCTCCCGTGAAAATGTTCATGTGGAATTCACATTTATAAGTAGATCTCCCGTGAAACTGTTGATGTGGAATCTTCATTTATATGCAATCTCCAGTGGAACTACTCATGTGGAATCCACATTTATATGTAGATCTCCCGTGAAAATTCTCATGTGGAATACACATTTATAAGTAGATCTTCACTGAAACTGCTCATGTGGAATCCACACTGTTATGAAATCTTCAGTGAAACTGCTCATGTGGAATCAACATTTATATGTCAATCTACATTGAAACTGCTTATGTGGAATCCACATTTATATGTCCATCTTCAGTCAAACTGCTCATGTGGAATCTGCATTTATATGTAGATGTCCCGAGAAAATGCTCATGTTGAATCAACATTTATAAGTAGATCTCCAGTCAAACTGCTCATGTGGAATCTACATTTATATGCAATCTCCAGTGAAACTGTTCATGTGGAATCCACATTTATATGTGGATATCCAGTGAAACTCCTCATGTGGAATCCGCATTTATATGTAGATAACCAGTGAAACTGCTCATGTGGAGTCTACATTTATATGCAATCTCCAGTGAAACGGTTCATGTGGAATCCACATTTATATGTAATTCTCCAGTGAATCTGCTATGTGGAATCCGCATTTATATGTAGATATCCAGTGAAACTGATCATGTGGAATCCACATTTACATGTAGATGTCCAGTGACACTGCTCATCTAGCGTCCACATTTATATAGATCTCCAGTGCAACTGCTCATGTGGAATCCACATTTATATGCAGATCTCCCCTGAAACTGCTCATGTGGAATCCTCATTTACATGTAGATCTCCAGTTAAACTGCTCATGTGGATTCCGCATTTATATGTAGATCTCCAGTGAAAGAGCTCATGTGGAATCCACATGTATTTGTAGATCTCCAGTAAAACTGCTCATGTGGAATCCACATTTATATGTAGATCTCCTGTGAAACTGCTCATGTGGAATCCTCATTTATAAGTAGATCTACCGCGAAACTGTTCATGTGAAATCCACATTTATATGTATTTCTCCAGTGAACCTGCTGATGTGGATTCCACATTTTTATGTACATCTCCAGTAAAAGTGCTGATGTGGAATCCACATTTATATATAGATCTCCAGTCAAAGTGCTCATGTGGAATCCACATTTATATGTACATCTCCAGTGAAACTGCTCATGTGGAATCCGAATTTATATGTAGATCTCCCGCGAAACTATTCATGTGGAATCCACATTTATTTGTAGATCTCCCGTGAAAATGCTCATGTGGAATTCACATTTATAAGTAGATCTCCAGTGAAACTGCTCATGTGGAATCCACACTTTTATGCAATCTTCATTGAAAGTGCTCATGTGGAATCCTCATTTATTTGTCGGTCTACATTGAAACTGCTTATGTGGAATCCACATTTATATGTCCATCTTCAGTCAAACTGCTCATGTGGAATCTGCATTTATCTGTAGATCTCCAGAGAAAATGCTCATGTGGAATCCACATTTATAAGTAGATCTCCCGTGAAACTGTTTATGTGGAATCTACATTTATATGCAATCTCCAGTGGAACTACTCATGTGGAATCCACATTTATATGTAGATCTCCCGTGAAAATTCTCATGTGGAATACACATTTATTAGTAGATCATCAATGAAACTGCTCATGTGGAATCCACACTTTTATGAAATCTTCAGTGAAACTGCTCATGTGGAATCCACATTTATATGTCAATCTACATTGAAACTGCTTATGTGGAATACACATTTATATGAGATCTACATTGAAACTGCTTATGTGGAATCCACATTTATATGTCCATCTTCAGTCAAACTGCTCATGTGGAATCGACATTTATAAGTAGATCTCCAGTCAAACTGCTCATGTGGAATCCACATTTATATGTCCATCTTCAGTCAAACTGCTCATGTGGAATCTGCATTTATATGTAGATGTCCCGAGAAAATGCTCATGTAGAATCAACATTTATAAGTAGATCTCCAGTCAAACTGCTCATGTGGAATCTACATTTATATGCAATCTCCAGTGAAACTGCTCATGTGGAGTCTACATTTATATGCAATCTCCAGTGAAACGGTTCATGTGGAATCCACATTTATATGTAGTTCTCCAGTGAATCTGCTATGTGGAATCCGCATTTATATGTAGATATCCAGTGAAACTGATCATGTGGAATCCACATTTACATGTAGATGTCCAGTGACACTGCTCATCTACCATCCACATTTATATAGATCTCCAGTGCAACTGCTCATGTGGAATCCACATTTATATGCAGATCTCCCCTGAAACTGCTCATGTGGAATCCTCATTTACATGTAGATCTCCAGTTAAACTGCTCATGTGGATTCCGCATTTATATGTAGATCTCCAGTGAAAGAGCTCATGTGGAATCCACATGTATTTGTAGATCTCCAGTAAAACTGCTCATGTGGAATCCACATTTATATGTAGATCTCCTGTGAAACTGCTCATGTGGAATCCTCATTTATAAGTAGATCTACCGCGAAACTGTTCATGTGAAATCCACATTTATATGTATTTCTCCAGTGAACCTGCTGATGTGGATTCCACATTTTTATGTACATCTCCAGTAAAAGTGCTGATGTGGAATCCACATTTATATATAGATCTCCAGTCAAACTGCTCATGTGGAATCCACATTTATATGTACATCTCCAGTGAAACTGCTCATGTGGAATCCGAATTTATATGTAGATCTCCCGCGAAACTATTCATGTGGAATCCACATTTATTTGTAGATCTCCCGTGAAAATGCTCATGTGGAATTCACATTTATAAGTAGATCTCCAGTGAAACTGCTCATGTGGAATCCACACTTTTATGCAATCTTCATTGAAAGTGCTCATGTGGAATCCTCATTTATATGTCGGTCTACATTGAAACTGCTTATGTGGAATCCACATTTATATGTCCATCTTCAGTCAAACTGCTCATGTGGAATCTGCATTTATCTGTAGATCTCCAGAGAAAATGCTCATGTGGAATCCACATTTATAAGTAGATCTCCCGTGAAACTGTTTATGTGGAATCTACATTTATATGCAATCTCCAGTGGAACTACTCATGTGGAATCCACATTTATATGTAGATCTCCCGTGAAAATTCTCATGTGGAATACACATTTATTAGTAGATCATCAATGAAACTGCTCATGTGGAATCCACACTTTTATAAAATCTTCAGTGAAACTGCTCATGTGGAATCCACATTTATATGTCAATCTACATTGAAACTGCTTATGTGGAATCCACATTTATATGAGATCTACATTGAAACTGCTTATGTGGAATCCACATTTATATGTCCATCTTCAGTCAAACTGCTCATGTGGAATCGACATTTATAAGTAGATCTCCAGTCAAACTGCTCATGTGGAATCCACATTTATATGTCCATCTTCAGTCAAACTGCTCATGTGGAATCTGCATTTATATGTAGATGTCCCGAGAAAATGCTCATGTAGAATCAACATTTATAAGTAGATCTCCAGTCAAACTGCTCATGTGGAATCTATATTTATATGCAATCTCCAGTGAAACTGCTCATGTGGAGTCTACATTTATATGCAATCTCCAGTGAAACGGTTCATGTGGAATCCACATTTACATGTAGATGTCCAGTGACACTGCTCATCTCGCATCCACATTTATATAGATCTCCAGTGCAACTGCTCATGTGGAATCCACATTAATATGCAGATCTCCCCTGAAACTGCTCATGTGGAATCCTCATTTACATGTAGATCTCCAGTTAAACTGCTCATGTGGATTCCGCATTTATATGTAGATCTCCAGTGAAAGAGCTCATGTGGAATCCACATGTATTTGTAGATCTCCAGTAAAACTGCTCATGTGGAATCCACATTTATATGTAGATCTCCTGTGAAACTGCTCATGTGGAATCCTCATTTATAAGTAGATCTACCGCGAAACTGTTCATGTGAAATCCACATTTATATGTATTTCTCCAGTGAACCTGCTGATGTGGATTCCACATTTTTATGTACATCTCCAGTAAAAGTGCTGATGTGGAATCCACATTTATATATAGATCTCCAGTCAAACTGCTCATATGGAATCCGCATTTATATGTACATCTCCAGTGAAACTGCTCATGTGGAATCCAAATTTATATGTAGATCTCCCGCGAAACTATTCATGTGGAATCCACATTTATTTGTAGATCTCCCGTGAAAATGCTCAAGTGGAATTCACATTTACAAGTAGATCTCCAGTGAAACTGCTCATGTGGAATCCACACTTTTATGCAATCTTCATTGAAAGTGCTCATGTGGAATCCGAATTTATATGTAGATCTCCCGTGAAACTGTTCATGTGGAATCCACATTTATTTGTAGATCTCTCGTGAAAATGCTCATGTGGAATTCACATTTATAAGTAGATCTCCCGTGAAACTGTTGATGTGGAATCTTCATTTATATGCAATCTCCAGTGGAACTACTCATGTGGAATCCACATTTATATGTAGATCTCCCGTGAAAATTCTCATGTGGAATACACATTTATAAGTAGATCTTCAGTGAAACTGCTCATGTGGAATCTACATTTATATGCAATCTCCAGTGAAACTGCTCATGTGGAATCCACATTTATATGTGGATATCCAGTGAAACTCCTCATGTGGAATCCGCATTTATATGTAGATATCCAGTGAAACTGCTCATGTGGAGTCTACATTTATATGCAATCTCCAGTGAAACGGTTCATGTGGAATCCACATTTATATGTAGTTCTCCAGTGAATCTGCTATGTGGAATCCGCATTTATATGTAGATATCCAGTGAAACTGATCATGTGCAATCCACATTTACATGTAGATGTCCAGTGACACTGCTCATCTAGCATCCACATTTATATAGATCTCCAGTGCAACTGCTCATGTGGAATCCACATTTATATGCAGATCTCCCCTGAAACTGCTCATGTGGAATCCTCAATTACATGTAGATCTCCAGTTAAACTGCTCATGTGGATTCCGCATTTATATGTAGATCTCCAGTGAAAGAGCTCATGTGGAATCCACATGTATTTGTAGATCTCCAGTAAAACTGCTCATGTGGAATCCACATTTATATGTAGATCTCCTGTGAAACTGCTCATGTGGAATCCTCATTTATAAGTAGATCTACCGCGAAACTGTTCATGTGAAATCCACATTTATATGTATTTCTCCAGTGAACCTGCTGATGTGGATTCCACATTTTTATGTACATCTCCAGTAAAAGTGCTGATGTGGAATCCACATTTATATATAGATCTCCAGTCAAACTGCTCATGTGGAATCCGCATTTATATGTACATCTCCAGTGAAACTGCTCATGTGGAATCCGAATTTATATGTAGATCTCCCGCGAAACTATTCATGTGGAATCCACATTTATTTGTAGATCTCCCGTGAAAATGCTCATGTGGAATTCACATTTATAAGTAGATCTCCAGTGAAACTGCTCATGTGGAATCCACACTTTTAGGCAATCTTCATTGAAAGTGCTCATGTGGAATCCGAATTTATATGTAGATCTCCCATGAAACTGTTCATGTGGAATCCACATTTATTTGTAGATCTCCCGTGAAAATGCTCATGTGGAATTCACATTTATAAGTAGATCTCCCGTGAAACTGTTGATGTGGAATCTTCATTTATATGCAATCTCCAGTGGAACTACTCATGTGGAATCCACATTTATATGTAGATCTCCCGTGAAAAATCTCATGTGGAATACACATTTATAAGTAGATCTTCAGTGAAACTGCTCATGTGGAATCCACACTTTTATGAAATCTTCAGTGAAACTGCTCATGTGGAATCAACATTTATATGTCAATCTACATTGAAACTGCTTATGTGGAATCCACATTTATATGTCCATCTTCAGTCAAACTGCTCATGTGGAATCTGCATTTATATGTAGATGTCCCGAGAAAATGCTCATGTAGAATCAACATTTATAAGTAGATCTCCAGTCAAACTGCTCATGTGGAATCGACATTTATATGCAATCTCCAGTGAAACTGCTCATGTGGAATCCACATTTATATGTGGATATCCAGTGAAACTCCTCATGTGGAATCCGCATTTATATGTAGATAACCAGTGAAACTGCTCATGTGGAGTCTACATTTATATGCAATCTCCAGTGAAACGGTTCATGTGGAATCCACATTTATATGTAGTTCTCCAGTGAATCTGCTATGTGGAATCCGCATTTATATGTAGATATCCAGTGAAACTGATCATGTGGAATCCACATTTACATGTAGATGTCCAGTGACACTGCTCATCTAGCATCCACATTTATATAGATCTCCAGTGCAACTGCTCATGTGGAATCCACATTTATATGCAGATCTCCCCTGAAACTGCTCATGTGGAATCCTCATTTACATGTAGATCTCCAGTTAAACTGCTCATGTGGATTCCGCATTTATATGTAGATCTCCAGTGAAAGAGCTCATGTGGAATCCACATGTATTTGTAGATCTCTAGTAAAACTGCTCATGTGGAATCCACATTTATATGTAGATCTCCTGTGAAACTGCTCATGTGGAATCCTCATTTATAAGTAGATCTACCGCGAAACTGTTCATGTGAAATCCACATTTATATGTATTTCTCCAGTGAACCTGCTGATGTGGATTCCACATTTTTATGTACATCTCCAGTAAAAGTGCTGATGTGGAATCCACATTTATATATAGATCTCCAGTCAAACTGCTCATGTGGAATCCACATTTATATGTACATCTCCAGTGAAACTGCTCATGTGGAATCCGAATTTATATGTAGATCTCCCGCGAAACTATTCATGTGGAATCCACATTTATTTGTAGATCTCCCGTGAAAATGCTCATGTGGAATTCACATTTATAAGTAGATCTCCAGTGAAACTGCTCATGTGGAATCCACACTTTTATGCAATCTTCATTGAAAGTGCTCATGTGGAATCCTCATTTATATGTCGGTCTACATTGAAACTGCTTATGTGGAATCCACATTTATATGTCCATCTTCAGTCAAACTGCTCATGTGGAATCTGCATTTATCTGTAGATCTCCAGAGAAAATGCTCATGTGGAATCCACATTTATAAGTAGATCTCCCGTGAAACTGTTTATGTGGAATCTACATTTATATGCAATCTCCAGTGGAACTACTCATGTGGATTCCACATTTATATGTAGATCTCCCGTGAAAATTATCATGTGGAATACACATTTATTAGTAGATCATCAATGAAACTGCTCATGTGGAATCCACACTTTTATGTAATCTTCAGTGAAACTGCTCATGTGGAATCCACATTTATATGTCAATCTACATTGAAACTGCTTATGTGGAATCCACATTTATATGAGATCTACATTGAAACTGCTTATGTGGAATCCACATTTATATGTCCATCTTCAGTCAAACTGCTCATGTGGAATCGACATTTATAAGTAGATCTCCAGTCAAACTGCTCATGTGGAATCCACATTTATATGTCCATCTTCAGTCAAACTGCTCATGTGGAATCTGCATTTATATGTAGATGTCCCGAGAAAATGCTCATGTAGAATCAACATTAATAAGTAGATCTCCAGTCAAACTGCTCATGTGGAATCTACATTTATATGCAATCTCCAGTGAAACTGCTCATGTGGAGTCTACATTTATATGCAATCTCCAGTGAAACGGTTCATGTGGAATCCACATTTATATGTAGTTCTCCAGTGAATCTGCTATGTGGAATCCGCATTTATATGTAGATATCCAGTGAAACTGATCATGTGGAATCCACATTTACATGTAGATGTCCAGTGACACTGCTCATCTAGCATCCACATTTATATAGATCTCCAGTGCAACTGCTCATGTGGAATCCACATTTATATGCAGATCTCCCCTGAAACTGCTCATGTGGAATCCTCATTTACATGTAGATCTCCAGTTCAACTGCTCATGTGGATTCGGCATTTGTATGTAGATCTCCAGTGAAAGAGCTCATGTGGAATCCACATGTATTTGTAGATCTCCAGTAAAACTGCTCATGTGGAATCCACATTTATATGTAGATCTCCTGTGAAACTGCTCATGTGGAATCCTCATTTATAAGTAGATCTACCGCGAAACTGTTCATGTGAAATCCACATTTATATGTATTTCTCCAGTGAACCTGCTGATGTGGATTCCACATTTTTATGTACATCTCCAGTAAAAGTGCTGATGTGGAATCCACATTTATATATAGATCTCCAGTCAAACTGCTCATATGGAATCCGCATTTATATGTACATCTCCAGTGAAACTGCTCATGTGGAATCCGAATTTATATGTAGATCTCCCGTGAAACTATTCATGTGGAATCCACATTTATTTGTAGATCTCCCGTGAAAATGCTCAAGTGGAATTCACATTTATAAGTAGATCTCCAGTGAAACTGCTCATGTGGAATCCACACTTTTATGCAATCTTCATTGAAAGTGCTCATGTGGAATCCGAATTTATATGTAGATCTCCCGTGAAACTGTTCATGTGGAATTCACATTTATAAGTAGATCTCCCGTGAAACTGTTGATGTGGAATCTTCATTTATATGCAATCTCCAGTGGAACTACTCATGTGGAATCCACATTTATATGTAGATCTCCCGTGAAAATTCTCATGTGGAATACACATTTATAAGTAGATCTTCAGTGAAACTGCTCATGTGGAATCTACATTTATATGCAATCTCCAGTGAAACTGCTCATGTGGAATCCACATTTATATGTGGATATCCAGTGAAACTCCTCATGTGGAATCCGCATTTATATGTAGATATCCAGTGAAACTGCTCATGTGGAGTCTACATTTATATGCAATCTCCAGTGAAACTGTTCATGTGGAATCCACATTTATATGTAGTTCTCCAGTGAATCTGCTATGTGGAATCCGCATTTATATGTAGATATCCAGTGAAACTGATCATGTGGAATCCACATTTACATGTAGATGTCCAGTGACACTGCTCATCTAGCATCCACATTTATATAGATCTCCAGTGCAACTGCTCATGTGGAATCCACATTTATATGCAGATCTCCCCTGAAACTGCTCATGTGGAATCCTCATTTACATGTAGATCTCCAGTTAAACTGCTCATGTTGATTCCGCATTTATATGTAGATCTCCAGTGAAAGAGCTCATGTGGAATCCACATGTATTTCTAGATCTCCAGTAAAACTGCTGATGTGGAATCCACATTTATATGTAGATCTCCTGTGAAACTGCTCATGTGGAATCCTCATTTATAAGTAGATCTACCGTGAAACTGCTCATGTGGAATACGCATTTATATGTACATCTCCAGTGAAACTGCTCATGTGGAATCCGAATTTATATGTAGATCTCCAGCGAAACTATTCATGTGGAATCCACATTTATTTGTAGATCTCCCGTGAAAATGCTCATGTGGAATTCACATTTATAAGTAGATCTCCAGTGAAACTGCTCATGTGGAATCCACACTTTTAGGCAATCTTCATTGAAAGTGCTCATGTGGAATCCGAATTTATATGTAGATCTCCCGTGAAAATGCTCATGTGGAATTCACATTTATAAGTAGATCTCCCGTGAAACTGTTGATGTGGACTCTTCATTTATATGCAATCTCCAGTGGAACTACTCATGTGGAATCCACATTTATATGTAGATCTCCTGTGAAAATTCTCATGTGGAATACACATTTATAAGTAGATCTTCAGTGAAACTGCTCATGTGGAATCCACACTTTTATGAAATCTTCAGTGAAACTGCTCATGTGGAATCAACATTTATATGTCAATCTACATTGAAACTGCTTATGTGGAATCCACATTTATATGTCCATCTTCAGTCAAACTGCTCATGTGGAATCTGCATTTATATGTAGATGTCCCGAGAAAATGCTCATGTAGAATCAACATTTATAAGTAGATCTCCAGTCAAACTGCTCATGTGGAATCTACATTTATATGCAATCTCCAGTGAAACTGCTCATGTGGAATCCACATTTATATGTGGATATCCAGTGAAACTCCTCATGTGGAATCCGCATTTATATGTAGATAACCAGTGAAACTGCTCATGTGGAGTCTACATTTATATGCAATCTCCAGTGAAACGGTTCATGTGGAATCCACATTTATATGTAGTTCTCCAGTGAATCTGCTATGTGGAATCCGCATTTATATGTAGATATCCAGTGAAACTGATCATGTGGAATCCACATTTACATGTAGATGTCCAGTGACACTGCTCATCTAGCATCCACATTTATATAGATCTCCAGTGCAACTGCTCATGTGGAATCCACATTTATATGCAGATCTCCCCTGAAACTGCTCATGTGGAATCCTCATTTACATGTAGATCTCCAGTTAAACTGCTCATGTGGATTCCGCATTTATATGTAGATCTCCAGTGAAAGAGCTCATGTGGAATCCACATGTATTTGTAGATCTCCAGTAAAACTGCTCATGTGGAATCCACATTTATATGTAGATCTCCAGTGAAACTGCTCATGTGGAATCCAAATTTATATGTAGATCTCCCGCGAAACTATTCATGTGGAATCCACATTTATTTGTAGATCTCCCGTGAAAATGCTCATGTGGAATTCACATTTATAAGTAGATCTCCAGTGAAACTGCTCATGTGGAATCCACACTTTTATGCAATCTTCATTGAAAGTGCTCATGTGGAATCCTCATTTATATGTCGGTCTACATTGAAACTGCTTATGTGGAATCCACATTTATATGTCCATCTTCAGTCAAACTGCTCATGTGGAATCTGCATTTATCTGTAGATCTCCAGAGAAAATGCTCATGTGGAATCCACATTTATAAGTAGATCTCCCGTGAAACTGTTTATGTGGAATCTACATTTATATGCAATCTCCAGTGGAACTACTCATGTGGAATCCACATTTATATGTAGATCTCCCGTGAAAATTCTCATGTGGAATACACATTTATAAGTAGATCATCAATGAAACTGCTCATGTGGAATCCACACTTTTATGAAATCTTCATTGAAAGTGCTCATGTGGAATCCGAATTTATATGTAGATCTCCCGTGAAACTGTTCATGTGGAATCCACATTTATTTGTAGATCTCCCGTGAAAATGCTCATGTGGAATTCACATTTATAAGTAGATCTCCCGTGAAACTGTTGATGTGGAATCTTCATTTATATGCAATCTCCAGTGGAAATACTCATGTGGAATCCACATTTATATGTAGATCTCCCGTGAAAATTCTCATGTGGAATACACATTTATAAGTAGATCTTCAGTGAAACTGCTCATGTGGAATCCACACTTTTATGAAATCTTCATTGAAACTGCTCATGTGGAATCCACATTTATATGTCAATCTACATTGAAACTGCTTATGTGGAATCCACATTTATATGAGATCTACATTGAAACTGCTTATGTGGAATCCACATTTATATGTCCATCTTCAGTCAAACTGTTCATGTGGAATCGACATTTATAAGTAGATCTCCAGTCAAACTGCTCATGTGGAATCCACATTTATATGTCCATCTTCAGTCAAACTGCTCATGTGGAATCTGCATTTATATGTAGATGTCCCGAGAAAATGCTCATGTAAAATCAACATTTATAAGTAGATCTCCAGTCAAACTGCTCATGTGGAATCTACATTTATATGCAATCTCCAGTGAAATTGCTCATGTGGAATCCACACTTTTAGGCAATCTTCATTGAAAGTGCTCATGTGGAATCCGAATTTATATGTAGATCTCCCGTGAAACTGTTCATGTGGAATCCACATTTATTTGTAGATCTCCCGTGAAAATGCTCATGTGGAATTCACATTTATAAGTAGATCTCCCGTGAAACTGTTGATGTGGAATCTTCATTTATATGCAATCTCCAGTGGAACTACTCATGTGGAATCCACATTTATATGTAGTTCTCCAGTGAATCTGCTATGTGGAATCCGCATTTATATGTAGATATCCAGTGAAACTGATCATGTGGAATCCACATTTACATGTAGATGTCCAGTGACACTGCTCATCTAGCATCCACATTTATATAGATCTCCAGTGCAACTGCTCATGTGGAATCCACATTTATATGCAGATCTCCCCTGAAACTGCTCATGTGGAATCCTCATTTACATGTAGATCTCCAGTTAAACTGCTCATGTGGATTCCACATTTATATGTAGATCTCCCGTGAAAATTCTCATGTGGAATACACATTTATAAGTAGATCTTCAGTGAAACTGCTCATGTGGAATCTACATTTATATGCAATCTCCAGTGAAACTGCTCATGTGGAATCCACATTTATATGTGGATATCCAGTGAAACTCCTCATGTGGAATCCGCATTTATATGTAGATATCCAGTGAAACTGCTCATGTGGAGTCTACATTTATATGCAATCTCCAGTGAAACGGTTCATGTGGAATCCACATTTATATGTAGTTCTCCAGTGAATCTGCTATGTGGAATCCGCATTTATATGTAGATATCCAGTGAAACTGATCATGTGCAATCCACATTTACATGTAGATGTCCAGTGACACTGCTCATCTAGCATCCACATTTATATAGATCTCCAGTGCAACTGCTCATGTGGAATCCACATTTATATGCAGATCTCCCCTGAAACTGCTCATGTGGAATCCTCAATTACATGTAGATCTCCAGTTAAACTGCTCATGTGGATTCCGCATTTATATGTAGATCTCCAGTGAAAGAGCTCATGTGGAATCCACATGTATTTGTAGATCTCCAGTAAAACTGCTCATGTGGAATCCACATTTATATGTAGATCTCCTGTGAAACTGCTCATGTGGAATCCTCATTTATAAGTAGATCTACCGCGAAACTGTTCATGTGAAATCCACATTTATATGTATTTCTCCAGTGAACCTGCTGATGTGGATTCCACATTTTTATGTACATCTCCAGTAAAAGTGCTGATGTGGAATCCACATTTATATATAGATCTCCAGTCAAACTGCTCATGTGGAATCCGCATTTATATGTACATCTCCAGTGAAACTGCTCATGTGGAATCCGAATTTATATGTAGATCTCCCGCGAAACTATTCATGTGGAATCCACATTTATTTGTAGATCTCCCGTGAAAATGCTCATGTGGAATTCACATTTATAAGTAGATCTCCAGTGAAACTGCTCATGTGGAATCCACACTTTTAGGCAATCTTCATTGAAAGTGCTCATGTGGAATCCGAATTTATATGTAGATCTCCCATGAAACTGTTCATGTGGAATCCACATTTATTTGTAGATCTCCCGTGAAAATGCTCATGTGGAATTCACATTTATAAGTAGATCTCCCGTGAAACTGTTGATGTGGAATCTTCATTTATATGCAATCTCCAGTGGAACTACTCATGTGGAATCCACATTTATATGTAGATCTCCCGTGAAAAATCTCATGTGGAATACACATTTATAAGTAGATCTTCAGTGAAACTGCTCATGTGGAATCCACACTTTTATGAAATCTTCAGTGAAACTGCTCATGTGGAATCAACATTTATATGTCAATCTACATTGAAACTGCTTATGTGGAATCCACATTTATATGTCCATCTTCAGTCAAACTGCTCATGTGGAATCTGCATTTATATGTAGATGTCCCGAGAAAATGCTCATGTAGAATCAACATTTATAAGTAGATCTCCAGTCAAACTGCTCATGTGGAATCGACATTTATATGCAATCTCCAGTGAAACTGCTCATGTGGAATCCACATTTATATGTGGATATCCAGTGAAACTCCTCATGTGGAATCCGCATTTATATGTAGATAACCAGTGAAACTGCTCATGTGGAGTCTACATTTATATGCAATCTCCAGTGAAACGGTTCATGTGGAATCCACATTTATATGTAGTTCTCCAGTGAATCTGCCATGTGGAATCCGCATTTATATGTAGATATCCAGTGAAACTGATCATGTGGAATCCACATTTACATGTAGATGTCCAGTGACACTGCTCATCTAGCATCCACATTTATATAGATCTCCAGTGCAACTGCTCATGTGGAATCCACATTTATATGCAGATCTCCCCTGAAACTGCTCATGTGGAATCCTCATTTACATGTAGATCTCCAGTTAAACTGCTCATGTGGATTCCGCATTTATATGTAGATCTCCAGTGAAAGAGCTCATGTGGAATCCACATGTATTTGTAGATCTCTAGTAAAACTGCTCATGTGGAATCCACATTTATATGTAGATCTCCTGTGAAACTGCTCATGTGGAATCCTCATTTATAAGTAGATCTACCGCGAAACTGTTCATGTGAAATCCACATTTATATGTATTTCTCCAGTGAACCTGCTGATGTGGATTCCACATTTTTATGTACATCTCCAGTAAAAGTGCTGATGTGGAATCCACATTTATATATAGATCTCCAGTCAAACTGCTCATGTGGAATCCACATTTATATGTACATCTCCAGTGAAACTGCTCATGTGGAATCCGAATTTATATGTAGATCTCCCGCGAAACTATTCATGTGGAATCCACATTTATTTGTAGATCTCCCGTGAAAATGCTCATGTGGAATTCACATTTATAAGTAGATCTCCAGTGAAACTGCTCATGTGGAATCCACACTTTTATGCAATCTTCATTGAAAGTGCTCATGTGGAATCCTCATTTATATGTCGGTCTACATTGAAACTGCTTATGTGGAATCCACATTTATATGTCCATCTTCAGTCAAACTGCTCATGTGGAATCTGCATTTATCTGTAGATCTCCAGAGAAAATGCTCATGTGGAATCCACATTTATAAGTAGATCTCCCGTGAAACTGTTTATGTGGAATCTACATTTATATGCAATCTCCAGTGGAACTACTCATGTGGATTCCACATTTATATGTAGATCTCCCGTGAAAATTATCATGTGGAATACACATTTATTAGTAGATCATCAATGAAACTGCTCATGTGGAATCCACACTTTTATGTAATCTTCAGTGAAACTGCTCATGTGGAATCCACATTTATATGTCAATCTACATTGAAACTGCTTATGTGGAATCCACATTTATATGAGATCTACATTGAAACTGCTTATGTGGAATCCACATTTATATGTCCATCTTCAGTCAAACTGCTCATGTGGAATCGACATTTATAAGTAGATCTCCAGTCAAACTGCTCATGTGGAATCCACATTTATATGTCCATCTTCAGTCAAACTGCTCATGTGGAATCTGCATTTATATGTAGATGTCCCGAGAAAATGCTCATGTAGAATCAACATTAATAAGTAGATCTCCAGTCAAACTGCTCATGTGGAATCTACATTTATATGCAATCTCCAGTGAAACTGCTCATGTGGAGTCTACATTTATATGCAATCTCCAGTGAAACGGTTCATGTGGAATCCACATTTATATGTAGTTCTCCAGTGAATCTGCTATGTGGAATCCGCATTTATATGTAGATATCCAGTGAAACTGATCATGTGGAATCCACATTTACATGTAGATGTCCAGTGACACTGCTCATCTAGCATCCACATTTATATAGATCTCCAGTGCAACTGCTCATGTGGAATCCACATTTATATGCAGATCTCCCCTGAAACTGCTCATGTGGAATCCTCATTTACATGTAGATCTCCAGTTCAACTGCTCATGTGGATTCGGCATTTGTATGTAGATCTCCAGTGAAAGAGCTCATGTGGAATCCACATGTATTTGTAGATCTCCAGTAAAACTGCTCATGTGGAATCCACATTTATATGTAGATCTCCTGTGAAACTGCTCATGTGGAATCCTCATTTATAAGTAGATCTACCGCGAAACTGTTCATGTGAAATCCACATTTATATGTATTTCTCCAGTGAACCTGCTGATGTGGATTCCACATTTTTATGTACATCTCCAGTAAAAGTGCTGATGTGGAATCCACATTTATATATAGATCTCCAGTCAAACTGCTCATATGGAATCCGCATTTATATGTACATCTCCAGTGAAACTGCTCATGTGGAATCCGAATTTATATGTAGATCTCCCGTGAAACTATTCATGTGGAATCCACATTTATTTGTAGATCTCCCGTGAAAATGCTCAAGTGGAATTCACATTTATAAGTAGATCTCCAGTGAAACTGCTCATGTGGAATCCACACTTTTATGCAATCTTCATTGAAAGTGCTCATGTGGAATCCGAATTTATATGTAGATCTCCCGTGAAACTGTTCATGTGGAATTCACATTTATAAGTAGATCTCCCGTGAAACTGTTGATGTGGAATCTTCATTTATATGCAATCTCCAGTGGAACTACTCATGTGGAATCCACATTTATATGTAGATCTCCCGTGAAAATTCTCATGTGGAATACACATTTATAAGTAGATCTTCAGTGAAACTGCTCATGTGGAATCTACATTTATATGCAATCTCCAGTAAAACTGCTCATGTGGAATCCACATTTATATGTGGATATCCAGTGAAACTCCTCATGTGGAATCCGCATTTATATGTAGATATCCAGTGAAACTGCTCATGTGGAGTCTACATTTATATGCAATCTCCAGTGAAACTGTTCATGTGGAATCCACATTTATATGTAGTTCTCCAGTGAATCTGCTATGTGGAATCCGCATTTATATGTAGATATCCAGTGAAACTGATCATGTGGAATCCACATTTACATGTAGATGTCCAGTGACACTGCTCATCTAGCATCCACATTTATATAGATCTCCAGTGCAACTGCTCATGTGGAATCCACATTTATATGCAGATCTCCCCTGAAACTGCTCATGTGGAATCCTCATTTACATGTAGATCTCCAGTTAAACTGCTCATGTTGATTCCGCATTTATATGTAGATCTCCAGTGAAAGAGCTCATGTGGAATCCACATGTATTTCTAGATCTCCAGTAAAACTGCTGATGTGGAATCCACATTTATATGTAGATCTCCTGTGAAACTGCTCATGTGGAATCCTCATTTATAAGTAGATCTACCGTGAAACTGCTCATGTGGAATACGCATTTATATGTACATCTCCAGTGAAACTGCTCATGTGGAATCCGAATTTATATGTAGATCTCCAGCGAAACTATTCATGTGGAATCCACATTTATTTGTAGATCTCCCGTGAAAATGCTCATGTGGAATTCACATTTATAAGTATATCTCCAGTGAAACTGCTCATGTGGAATCCACACTTTTAGGCAATCTTCATTGAAAGTGCTCATGTGGAATCCGAATTTATATGTAGATCTCCCGTGAAAATGCTCATGTGGAATTCACATTTATAAGTAGATCTCCCGTGAAACTGTTGATGTGGACTCTTCATTTATATGCAATCTCCAGTGGAACTACTCATGTGGAATCCACATTTATATGTAGATCTCCTGTGAAAATTCTCATGTGGAATACACATTTATAAGTAGATCTTCAGTGAAACTGCTCATGTGGAATCCACACTTTTATGAAATCTTCAGTGAAACTGCTCATGTGGAATCAACATTTATATGTCAATCTACATTGAAACTGCTTATGTGGAATCCACATTTATATGTCCATCTTCAGTCAAACTGCTCATGTGGAATCTGCATTTATATGTAGATGTCCCGAGAAAATGCTCATGTAGAATCAACATTTATAAGTAGATCTCCAGTCAAACTGCTCATGTGGAATCTACATTTATATGCAATCTCCAGTGAAACTGCTCATGTGGAATCCACATTTATATGTGGATATCCAGTGAAACTCCTCATGTGGAATCCGCATTTATATGTAGATAACCAGTGAAACTGCTCATGTGGAGTCTACATTTATATGCAATCTCCAGTGAAACGGTTCATGTGGAATCCACATTTATATGTAGTTCTCCAGTGAATCTGCTATGTGGAATCCGCATTTATATGTAGATATCCAGTGAAACTGATCATGTGGAATCCACATTTACATGTAGATGTCCAGTGACACTGCTCATCTAGCATCCACATTTATATAGATCTCCAGTGCAACTGCTCATGTGGAATCCACATTTATATGCAGATCTCCCCTGAAACTGCTCATGTGGAATCCTCATTTACATGTAGATCTCCAGTTAAACTGCTCATGTGGATTCCGCATTTATATGTAGATCTCCAGTGAAAGAGCTCATGTGGAATCCACATGTATTTGTAGATCTCCAGTAAAACTGCTCATGTGGAATCCACATTTATATGTAGATCTCCAGTGAAACTGCTCATGTGGAATCCAAATTTATATGTAGATCTCCCGCGAAACTATTCATGTGGAATCCACATTTATTTGTAGATCTCCCGTGAAAATGCTCATGTGGAATTCACATTTATAAGTAGATCTCCAGTGAAACTGCTCATGTGGAATCCACACTTTTATGCAATCTTCATTGAAAGTGCTCATGTGGAATCCTCATTTATATGTCGGTCTACATTGAAACTGCTTATGTGGAATCCACATTTATATGTCCATCTTCAGTCAAACTGCTCATGTGGAATCTGCATTTATCTGTAGATCTCCAGAGAAAATGCTCATGTGGAATCCACATTTATAAGTAGATCTCCCGTGAAACTGTTTATGTGGAATCTACATTTATATGCAATCTCCAGTGGAACTACTCATGTGGAATCCACATTTATATGTAGATCTCCCGTGAAAATTCTCATGTGGAATACACATTTATAAGTAGATCATCAATGAAACTGCTCATGTGGAATCCACACTTTTATGAAATCTTCATTGAAAGTGCTCATGTGGAATCCGAATTTATATGTAGATCTCCCGTGAAACTGTTCATGTGGAATCCACATTTATTTGTAGATCTCCCGTGAAAATGCTCATGTGGAATTCACATTTATAAGTAGATCTCCCGTGAAACTGTTGATGTGGAATCTTCATTTATATGCAATCTCCAGTGGAAATACTCATGTGGAATCCACATTTATATGTAGATCTCCCGTGAAAATTCTCATGTGGAATACACATTTATAAGTAGATCTTCAGTGAAACTGCTCATGTGGAATCCACACTTTTATGAAATCTTCATTGAAACTGCTCATGTGGAATCCACATTTATATGTCAATCTACATTGAAACTGCTTATGTGGAATCCACATTTATATGAGATCTACATTGAAACTGCTTATGTGGAATCCACATTTATATGTCCATCTTCAGTCAAACTGTTCATGTGGAATCGACATTTATAAGTAGATCTCCAGTCAAACTGCTCATGTGGAATCCACATTTATATGTCCATCTTCAGTCAAACTGCTCATGTGGAATCTGCATTTATATGTAGATGTCCCGAGAAAATGCTCATGTAAAATCAACATTTATAAGTAGATCTCCAGTCAAACTGCTCATGTGGAATCTACATTTATATGCAATCTCCAGTGAAATTGCTCATGTGGAATCCACACTTTTAGGCAATCTTCATTGAAAGTGCTCATGTGGAATCCGAATTTATATGTAGATCTCCCGTGAAACTGTTCATGTGGAATCCACATTTATTTGTAGATCTCCCGTGAAAATGCTCATGTGGAATTCACATTTATAAGTAGATCTCCCGTGAAACTGTTGATGTGGAATCTTCATTTATATGCAATCTCCAGTGGAACTACTCATGTGGAATCCACATTTATATGTAGTTCTCCAGTGAATCTGCTATGTGGAATCCGCATTTATATGTAGATATCCAGTGAAACTGATCATGTGGAATCCACATTTACATGTAGATGTCCAGTGACACTGCTCATCTAGCATCCACATTTATATAGATCTCCAGTGCAACTGCTCATGTGGAATCCACATTTATATGCAGATCTCCCCTGAAACTGCTCATGTGGAATCCTCATTTACATGTAGATCTCCAGTTAAACTGCTCATGTGGATTCGGCATTTGTATGTAGATCTCCAGTGAAAGAGCTCATGTGGAATCCACATGTATTTGTAGATCTCCAGTAAAACTGCTCATGTGGAATCCACATTTATATGTAGATCTCCTGTGAAACTGCTCATGTGGAATCCTCATTTATAAGTAGATCTACCGCGAAACTGTTCATGTGAAATCCACATTTATATGTATTTCTCCAGTGAACCTGCTGATGTGGATTCCACATTTTTATGTACATCTCCAGTAAAAGTGCTGATGTGGAATCCACATTTATATATAGATCTCCAGTCAAACTGCTCATATGGAATCCGCATTTATATGTACATCTCCAGTGAAACTGCTCATGTGGAATCCGAATTTATATGTAGATCTCCCGTGAAACTATTCATGTGGAATCCACATTTATTTGTAGATCTCCCGTGAAAATGCTCAAGTGGAATTCACATTTATAAGTAGATCTCCAGTGAAACTGCTCATGTGGAATCCACACTTTTATGCAATCTTCATTGAAAGTGCTCATGTGGAATCCGAATTTATATGTAGATCTCCCGTGAAACTGTTCATGTGGAATTCACATTTATAAGTAGATCTCCCGTGAAACTGTTGATGTGGAATCTTCATTTATATGCAATCTCCAGTGGAACTACTCATGTGGAATCCACATTTATATGTAGATCTCCCGTGAAAATTCTCATGTGGAATACACATTTATAAGTAGATCTTCAGTGAAACTGCTCATGTGGAATCTACATTTATATGCAATCTCCAGTGAAACTGCTCATGTGGAATCCACATTTATATGTGGATATCCAGTGAAACTCCTCATGTGGAATCCGCATTTATATGTAGATATCCAGTGAAACTGCTCATGTGGAGTCTACATTTATATGCAATCTCCAGTGAAACGGTTCATGTGGTATCCACATTTATATGTAGTTCTCCAGTGAATCTGCTATGTGGAATCCGCATTTATATGTAGATATCCAGTGAAACTGATCATGTGGAATCCACATTTACATGTAGATGTCCAGTGACACTGCTCATCTAGCATCCACATTTATATAGATCTCCAGTGCAACTGCTCATGTGGAATCCACATTTATATGCAGATCTCCCCTGAAACTGCTCATGTGGAATCCTCATTTACATGTAGATCTCCAGTTAAACTGCTCATGTGGATTCCGCATTTATATGTAGATCTCCAGTGAAAGAGCTCATGTGGAATCCACATGTATTTCTAGATCTCCAGTAAAACTGCTGATGTGGAATCCACATTTATATGTAGATGTCCTGTGAAACTGCTCATGTGGAATCCTCATTTATAAGTAGATCTACCGTGAAACTGCTCATGTGGAATCCGCATTTATATGTACATCTCCAGTGAAACTGCTCATGTGGAATCCGAATTTATATGTAGATCTCCAGCGAAACTATTCATGTGGAATCCACATTTATTTGTAGATCTCCCGTGAAAATGCTCATGTGGAATTCACATTTATAAGTAGATCTCCAGTGAAACTGCTCATGTGGAATCCACACTTTTAGGCAATCTTCATTGAAAGTGCTCATGTGGAATCCGAATTTATATGTAGATCTCCCGTGAAAATGCTCATGTGGAATTCACATTTATAAGTAGATCTCCCGTGAAACTGTTGATGTGGACTCTTCATTTATATGCAATCTCCAGTGGAACTACTCATGTGGAATCCACATTTATATGTAGATCTCCTGTGAAAATTCTCATGTGGAATACACATTTATAAGTAGATCTTCAGTGAAACTGCTCATGTGGAATCCACACTTTTATGAAATCTTCAGTGAAACTGCTCATGTGGAATCAACATTTATATGTCAATCTACATTGAAACTGCTTATGTGGAATCCACATTTATATGTCCATCTTCAGTCAAACTGCTCATGTGGAATCTGCATTTATATGTAGATGTCCCGAGAAAATGCTCATGTAGAATCAACATTTATAAGTAGATCTCCAGTCAAACTGCTCATGTGGAATCTACATTTATATGCAATCTCCAGTGAAACTGCTCATGTGGAATCCACATTTATATGTGGATATCCAGTGAAACTCCTCATGTGGAATCCGCATTTATATGTAGATAACCAGTGAAACTGCTCATGTGGAGTCTACATTTATATGCAATCTCCAGTGAAACGGTTCATGTGGAATCCACATTTATATGTAGTTCTCCAGTGAATCTGCTATGTGGAATCCGCATTTATATGTAGATATCCAGTGAAACTGATCATGTGGAATCCACATTTACATGTAGATGTCCAGTGACACTGCTCATCTAGCATCCACATTTATATAGATCTCCAGTGCAACTGCTCATGTGGAATCCACATTTATATGCAGATCTCCCCTGAAACTGCTCATGTGGAATCCTCATTTACATGTAGATCTCCAGTTAAACTGCTCATGTGGATTCCGCATTTATATGTAGATCTCCAGTGAAAGAGCTCATGTGGAATCCACATGTATTTGTAGATCTCCAGTAAAACTGCTCATGTGGAATCCACATTTATATGTAGATCTCCAGTGAAACTGCTCATGTGGAATCCGAATTTATATGTAGATCTCCCGCGAAACTATTCATGTGGAATCCACATTTATTTGTAGATCTCCCGTGAAAATGCTCATGTGGAATTCACATTTATAAGTAGATCTCCAGTGAAACTGCTCATGTGGAATCCACACTTTTATGCAATCTTCATTGAAAGTGCTCATGTGGAATCCTCATTTATATGTCGGTCTACATTGAAACTGCTTATGTGGAATCCACATTTATATGTACATCTTCAGTCAAACTGCTCATGTGGAATCTGCATTTATCTGTAGATCTCCAGAGAAAATGCTCATGTGGAATCCACATTTATAAGTAGATCTCCCGTGAAACTGTTTATGTGGAATCTACATTTATATGCAATCTCCAGTGGAACTACTCATGTGGAATCCACATTTATATGTAGATCTCCCGTGAAAATTCTCATGTGGAATACACATTTATAAGTAGATCATCAATGAAACTGCTCATGTGGAATCCACACTTTTTATGAAATCTTCATTGAAAGTGCTCATGTGGAATCCGAATTTATATGTAGATCTCCCATGAAACTGTTCATGTGGAATCCACATTTATTTGTAGATCTCCCGTGAAAATGCTCATGTGGAATTCACATTTATAAGTAGATCTCCCGTGAAACTGTTGATGTGGAATCTTCATTTATATGCAATCTCCAGTGGAACTACTCATGTGGAATCCACATTTATATGTAGATCTCCCGTGAAAATTCTCATGTGGAATACACATTTATAAGTAGATATTCAGTGAAACTGCTCATGTGGAATCCACACTTTTATGAAATCTTCATTGAAACTGCTCATGTGGAATCCACATTTATATGTCAATCTACATTGAAACTGCTTATGTGGAATCCACATTTATATGAGATCTACATTGAAACTGCTTATGTGGAATCCACATTTATATGTCCATCTTCAGTCAAACTGTTCATGTGGAATCGACATTTATAAGTAGATCTCCAGTCAAACTGCTCATGTGGAATCCACATTTATATGTCCATCTTCAGTCAAACTGCTCATGTGGAATCTGCATTTATCTGTAGATCTCCAGAGAAAATGCTCATGTGGAATCCACATTTATAAGTAGATCTCCCGTGAAACTGTTTATGTGGAATCTACATTTATATGCAATCTCCAGTGGAACTACTCATGTGGAATCCACATTTATATGTAGATCTCCCGTGAAAATTCTCATGTGGAATACACATTTATAAGTAGATCATCAATGAAACTGCTCATGTGGAATCCACACTTTTATGAAATCTTCATTGAAAGTGCTCATGTGGAATCCGAATTTATATGTAGATCTCCCGTGAAACTGTTCATGTGGAATCCACATTTATTTGTAGATCTCCCGTGAAAATGCTCATGTGGAATTCACATTTATAAGTAGATCTCCCGTGAAACTGTTGATGTGGAATCTTCATTTATATGCAATCTCCAGTGGAACTACTCATGTGGAATCCACATTTATATGTAGATCTCCCGTGAAAATTCTCATGTGGAATACACATTTATAAGTAGATCTTCAGTGAAACTGCTCATGTGGAATCCACACTTTTATGAAATCTTCATTGAAACTGCTCATGTGGAATCCACATTTATATGTCAATCTACATTGAAACTGCTTATGTGGAATCCACATTTATATGAGATCTACATTGAAACTGCTTATGTGGAATCCACATTTATATGTCCATCTTCAGTCAAACTGTTCATGTGGAATCGACATTTATAAGTAGATCTCCAGTCAAACTGCTCATGTGGAATCCACATTTATATGTCCATCTTCAGTCAAACTGCTCATGTGGAATCTGCATTTATATGTAGATGTCCCGAGAAAATGTTCATGTAAAATCAACATTTATAAGTAGATCTCCAGTCAAACTGCTCATGTGGAATCTACATTTATATGCAATCTCCAGTGAAATTGCTCATGTGGAATCCACACTTTTAGGCAATCTTCATTGAAAGTGCTCATGTGGAATCCGAATTTATATGTAGATCTCCCGTGAAACTGTTCATGTGGAATCCACATTTATTTGTAGATCTCCCGTGAAAATGCTCATGTGGAATTCACATTTATAAGTAGATCTCCCGTGAAACTGTTGATGTGGAATCTTCATTTATATGCAATCTCCAGTGGAACTACTCATGTGGAATCCACATTTATATGTAGATCTCCCGTGAATATTCTCATGTGGAATACACATTTATAAGTAGATCTTCAGTGAAACTGCTCATGTGGAATCTACATTTATATGCAATCTCCAGTGAAACTGCTCATGTGGAATCCACATTTATATGTGGATATCCAGTGAAACTCCTCATGTGGAATCCGCATTTATATGTAGATATCCAGTGAAACTGCTCATGTGGAGTCTACATTTATATGCAATCTCCAGTGAAACTGTTCATGTGGAATCCACATTTATATGTAGTTCTCCAGTGAATCTGCTATGTGGAATCCGCATTTATATGTAGATATCCAGTGAAACTGATCATGTGGAATCCACATTTACATGTAGATGTCCAGTGACACTGCTCATCTAGCATCCACATTTATATAGATCTCCAGTGCAACTGCTCATGTGGAATCCACATTTATATGCAGATCTCCCCTGAAACTGCTCATGTGGAATCCTCATTTACATGTAGATCTCCAGTTAAACTGCTCATGTGGATTCCGCATTTATATGTAGATCTCCAGTGAAAGAGCTCATGTGGAATCCACATGTATTTGTAGATCTCCAGTAAAACTGCTCATGTGGAATCCACATTTATATGTAGATCTCCTGTGAAACTGCTCATGTGGAATCCTCATTTATAAGTAGATCTACCGCGAAACTGTTCATGTGAAATCCACATTTATATGTATTTCTCCAGTGAACCTGCTGATGTGGATTCCACATTTTTATGTACATCTCCAGTAAAAGTGCTGATGTGGAATCCACATTTATATATAGATCTCCAGTCAAACTGCTCATGTGGAATCCACATTTATATGTACATCTCCAGTGAAACTGCTCATGTGGAATCCGAATTTATATGTAGATCTCCCGCGAAACTATTCATGTGGAATCCACATTTATTTGTAGATCTCCCGTGAAAATGCTCATGTGGAATTCACATTTATAAGTAGATCTCCAGTGAAATTGCTCATGTGGAATCCACACTTTTAGGCAATCTTCATTGAAAGTGCTCATGTGGAATCCGAATTTATATGTAGATCTCCCGTGAAACTGTTCATGTGGAATCCACATTTATTTGTAGATCTCCCGTGAAAATGCTCATGTGGAATTCACATTTATAAGTAGATCTCCCGTGAAACTGTTGATGTGGAATCTTCATTTATATGCAATCTCCAGTGGAACTACTCATGTGGAATCCACATTTATATGTAGATCTCCCGTGAAAATTCTCATGTGGAATACACATTTATAAGTAGATCTTCAGTGAAACTGCTCATGTGGAATCTACATTTATATGCAATCTCCAGTGAAACTGCTCATGTGGAATCCACATTTATATGTGGATATCCAGTGAAACTCCTCATGTGGAATCCGCATTTATATGTAGATATCCAGTGAAACTGCTCATGTGGAGTCTACATTTATATGCAATCTCCAGTGAAACTGTTCATGTGGAATCCACATTTATATGTAGTTCTCCAGTGAATCTGCTATGTGGAATCCGCATTTATATGTAGATATCCAGTGAAACTGATCATGTGGAATCCACATTTACATGTAGATGTCCAGTGACACTGCTCATCTAGCATCCACATTTATATAGATCTCCAGTGCAACTGCTCATGTGGAATCCACATTTATATGCAGATCTCCCATGAAACTGCTCATGTGGAATCCTCATTTACATGTAGATCTCCAGTTAAACTGCTCATGTGGATTCCGCATTTATATGTAGATCTCCAGTGAAAGAGCTCATGTGGAATCCACATGTATTTGTAGATCTCCAGTAAAACTGCTCATGTGGAATCCACATTTATATGTAGATCTCCTGTGAAACTGCTCATGTGGAATCCTCATTTATAAGTAGATCTACCGCGAAACTGTTCATGTGAAATCCACATTTATATGTATTTCTCCAGTGAACCTGCTGATGTGGATTCCACATTTTTATGTACATCTCCAGTAAAAGTGCTGATGTGGAATCCACATTTATATATAGATCTCCAGTCAAACTGCTCATGTGGAATCCACATTTATATGTACATCTCCAGTGAAACTGCTCATGTGGAATCCGAATTTATATGTAGATCTCCCGCGAAACTATTCATGTGGAATCCACATTTATTTGTAGATCTCCCGTGAAAATGCTCATGTGGAATTCACATTTATAAGTAGATCTCCAGTGAAATTGCTCATGTGGAATCCACACTTTTAGGCAATCTTCATTGAAAGTGCTCATGTGGAATCCGAATTTATATGTAGATCTCCCGTGAAACTGTTCATGTGGAATCCACATTTATTTGTAGATCTCCCGTGAAAATGCTCATGTGGAATTCACATTTATAAGTAGATCTCCCGTGAAACTGTTGATGTGGAATCTTCATTTATATGCAATCTCCAGTGGAACTACTCATGTGGAATCCACATTTATATGTAGATCTCCCGTGAAAATTCTCATGTGGAATACACATTTATAAGTAGATCTTCAGTGAAACTGCTCATGTGGAATCCACACTTTTATGAAATCTTCAGTGAAACTGCTCATGTGGAATCAACATTTATATGTCCATCTTCAGTCAAACTGCTCATGTGGAATCGACATTTATAAGTAGATCTCCAGTCAAACTGCTCATGTGGAATCCACATTTATATGTCCATCTTCAGTCAAACTGCTCATGTGGAATCTGCATTTATATGTAGATGTCCCGAGAAAATGCTCATGTAGAATCAACATTTATAAGTAGATCTTCAGTCAAACTGCTCATGTGGAATCTACATTTATATGCAATCTCCAGTGAAACTGCTCACGTGGAGTCTACATTTATATGCAATCTCCAGTGAAACGGTTCATGTGGAATCCACATTTATATGTAGTTCTCCAGTGAATCTGCTATGTGGAATCCGCATTTATATGTAGATATCCAGTGAAACTGATCATGTGGAATCCACATTTACATGTAGATGTCCAGTGACACTGCTCATCTAGCATCCACATTTATATAGATCTCCAGTGCAACTGCTCATGTGGAATCCACATTTATATGTCAATCTACATTGAAACTGCTTATGTGGAATCCACATTTATATGAGATCTACATTGAAACTGCTTATGTGGAATCCACATTTATATGTCCATCTTCAGTCAAACTGTTCATGTGGAATCGACATTTATAAGTAGATCTCCAGTCAAACTGCTCATGTGGAATCCACATTTATATGTCCATCTTCAGTCAAACTGCTCATGTGGAATCTGCATTTATCTGTAGATCTCCAGAGAAAATGCTCATGTGGAATCCACATTTATAAGTAGATCTCCCGTGAAACTGTTTATGTGGAATCTACATTTATATGCAATCTCCAGTGGAACTACTCATGTGGAATCCACATTTATATGTAGATCTCCCGTGAAAATTCTCATGTGGAATACACATTTATAAGTAGATCATCAATGAAACTGCTCATGTGGAATCCACACTTTTATGAAATCTTCATTGAAAGTGCTCATGTGGAATCCGAATTTATATGTAGATCTCCCGTGAAACTGTTCATGTGGAATCCACATTTATTTGTAGATCTCCCGTGAAAATGCTCATGTGGAATTCACATTTATAAGTAGATCTCCCGTGAAACTGTTGATGTGGAATCTTCATTTATATGCAATCTCCAGTGGAACTACTCATGTGGAATCCACATTTATATGTAGATCTCCCGTGAAAATTCTCATGTGGAATACACATTTATAAGTAGATCTTCAGTGAAACTGCTCATGTGGAATCCACACTTTTATGAAATCTTCATTGAAACTGCTCATGTGGAATCCACATTTATATGTCAATCTACATTGAAACTGCTTATGTGGAATCCACATTTATATGAGATCTACATTGAAACTGCTTATGTGGAATCCACATTTATATGTCCATCTTCAGTCAAACTGTTCATGTGGAATCGACATTTATAAGTAGATCTCCAGTCAAACTGCTCATGTGGAATCCACATTTATATGTCCATCTTCAGTCAAACTGCTCATGTGGAATCTGCATTTATATGTAGATGTCCCGAGAAAATGTTCATGTAAAATCAACATTTATAAGTAGATCTCCAGTCAAACTGCTCATGTGGAATCTACATTTATATGCAATCTCCAGTGAAATTGCTCATGTGGAATCCACACTTTTAGGCAATCTTCATTGAAAGTGCTCATGTGGAATCCGAATTTATATGTAGATCTCCCGTGAAACTGTTCATGTGGAATCCACATTTATTTGTAGATCTCCCGTGAAAATGCTCATGTGGAATTCACATTTATAAGTAGATCTCCCGTGAAACTGTTGATGTGGAATCTTCATTTATATGCAATCTCCAGTGGAACTACTCATGTGGAATCCACATTTATATGTAGATCTCCCGTGAATATTCTCATGTGGAATACACATTTATAAGTAGATCTTCAGTGAAACTGCTCATGTGGAATCTACATTTATATGCAATCTCCAGTGAAACTGCTCATGTGGAATCCACATTTATATGTGGATATCCAGTGAAACTCCTCATGTGGAATCCGCATTTATATGTAGATATCCAGTGAAACTGCTCATGTGGAGTCTACATTTATATGCAATCTCCAGTGAAACTGTTCATGTGGAATCCACATTTATATGTAGTTCTCCAGTGAATCTGCTATGTGGAATCCGCATTTATATGTAGATATCCAGTGAAACTGATCATGTGGAATCCACATTTACATGTAGATGTCCAGTGACACTGCTCATCTAGCATCCACATTTATATAGATCTCCAGTGCAACTGCTCATGTGGAATCCACATTTATATGCAGATCTCCCCTGAAACTGCTCATGTGGAATCCTCATTTACATGTAGATCTCCAGTTAAACTGCTCATGTGGATTCCGCATTTATATGTAGATCTCCAGTGAAAGAGCTCATGTGGAATCCACATGTATTTGTAGATCTCCAGTAAAACTGCTCATGTGGAATCCACATTTATATGTAGATCTCCTGTGAAACTGCTCATGTGGAATCCTCATTTATAAGTAGATCTACCGCGAAACTGTTCATGTGAAATCCACATTTATATGTATTTCTCCAGTGAACCTGCTGATGTGGATTCCACATTTTTATGTACATCTCCAGTAAAAGTGCTGATGTGGAATCCACATTTATATATAGATCTCCAGTCAAACTGCTCATGTGGAATCCACATTTATATGTACATCTCCAGTGAAACTGCTCATGTGGAATCCGAATTTATATGTAGATCTCCCGCGAAACTATTCATGTGAAATCCACATTTATATGTATTTCTCCAGTGAACCTGCTGATGTGGATTCCACATTTTTATGTACATCTCCAGTAAAAGTGCTGATGTGGAATCCACATTTATATATAGATCTCCAGTCAAACTGCTCATGTGGAATTCACATTTATAAGTAGATCTCCAGTGAAATTGCTCATGTGGAATCCACACTTTTAGGCAATCTTCATTGAAAGTGCTCATGTGGAATCCGAATTTATATGTAGATCTCCCGTGAAACTGTTCATGTGGAATCCACATTTATTTGTAGATCTCCCGTGAAAATGCTCATGTGGAATTCACATTTATAAGTAGATCTCCCGTGAAACTGTTGATGTGGAATCTTCATTTATATGCAATCTCCAGTGGAACTACTCATGTGGAATCCACATTTATATGTAGATCTCCCGTGAAAATTCTCATGTGGAATACACATTTATAAGTAGATCTTCAGTGAAACTGCTCATGTGGAATCTACATTTATATGCAATCTCCAGTGAAACTGCTCATGTGGAATCCACATTTATATGTGGATATCCAGTGAAACTCCTCATGTGGAATCCGCATTTATATGTAGATATCCAGTGAAACTGCTCATGTGGAGTCTACATTTATATGCAATCTCCAGTGAAACTGTTCATGTGGAATCCACATTTATATGTAGTTCTCCAGTGAATCTGCTATGTGGAATCCGCATTTATATGTAGATATCCAGTGAAACTGATCATGTGGAATCCACATTTACATGTAGATGTCCAGTGACACTGCTCATCTAGCATCCACATTTATATAGATCTCCAGTGCAACTGCTCATGTGGAATCCACATTTATATGCAGATCTCCCATGAAACTGCTCATGTGGAATCCTCATTTACATGTAGATCTCCAGTTAAACTGCTCATGTGGATTCCGCATTTATATGTAGATCTCCAGTGAAAGAGCTCATGTGGAATCCACATGTATTTGTAGATCTCCAGTAAAACTGCTCATGTGGAATCCACATTTATATGTAGATCTCCTGTGAAACTGCTCATGTGGAATCCTCATTTATAAGTAGATCTACCGCGAAACAGTTCATGTGAAATCCACATTTATATGTATTTCTCCAGTGAACCTGCTGATGTGGATTCCACATTTTTATGTACATCTCCAGTAAAAGTGCTTATGTGGAATCCACATTTATATATAGATCTCCAGTCAAACTGCTCATGTGGAATCCACATTTATATGTACATCTCCAGTGAAACTGCTCATGTGGAATCCGAATTTATATGTAGATCTCCCGCGAAACTATTCATGTGGAATCCACATTTATTTGTAGATCTCCCGTGAAAATGCTCATGTGGAATTCACATTTATAAGTAGATCTCCAGTGAAATTGCTCATGTGGAATCCACACTTTTAGGCAATCTTCATTGAAAGTGCTCATGTGGAATCCGAATTTATATGTAGATCTCCCGTGAAACTGTTCATGTGGAATCCACATTTATTTGTAGATCTCCCGTGAAAATGCTCATGTGGAATTCACATTTATAAGTAGATCTCCCGTGAAACTGTTGATGTGGAATCTTCATTTATATGCAATCTCCAGTGGAACTACTCATGTGGAATCCACATTTATATGTAGATCTCCCGTGAAAATTCTCATGTGGAATACACATTTATAAGTAGATCTTCAGTGAAACTGCTCATGTGGAATCTACATTTATATGCAATCTCCAGTGAAACTGCTCATGTGGAATCCACATTTACATGTAGATATCCAGTGAAACTGCTCATGTGGAGTCTACATTTATATGCAATCTCCAGTGAAACTGTTCATGTGGAATCCACATTTATATGTAGTTCTCCAGTGAATCTGCTATGTGGAATCCGCATTTATATGTGGATATCCAGTGAAACTCCTCATGTGGAATCCGCATTTATATGTAGATATCCAGTGAAACTGCTCATGTGGAGTCTACATTTATATGCAATCTCCAGTGAAACTGTTCATGTGGAATCCACATTTATATGTAGTTCTCCAGTGAATCTGCTATGTGGAATCCGCATTTATATGTAGATATCCAGTGAAACTGATCATGTGGAATCCACATTTACATGTAGATGTCCAGTGACACTGCTCATCTAGCATCCACATTTATATAGATCTCCAGTGCAACTGCTCATGTGGAATCCACATTTATATGCAGATCTCCCATGAAACTGCTCATGTGGAATCCTCATTTACATGTAGATCTCCAGTTAAACTGCTCATGTGGATTCCGCATTTATACGTAGATCTCCAGTGAAAGAGCTCATGTGGAATCCACATGTATTTGTAGATCTCCAGTAAAACTGCTCATGTGGAATCCACATTTATATGTAGATCTCCTGTGAAACTGCTCATGTGGAATCCTCATTTATAAGTAGATCTACCGCGAAACTGTTCATGTGAAATCCACATTTATATGTATTTCTCCAGTGAACCTGCTGATGTGGATTCCACATTTTTATGTACATCTCCAGTAAAAGTGCTGATGTGGAATCCACATTTATATATAGATCTCCAGTCAAACTGCTCATGTGGAATCCACATTTATATGTACATCTCCAGTGAAACTGCTCATGTGGAATCCGAATTTATATGTAGATCTCCCGCGAAACTATTCATGTGGAATCCACATTTATTTGTAGATCTCCCGTGAAAATGCTCATGTGGAATTCACATTTATAAGTAGATCTCCAGTGAAATTGCTCATGTGGAATCCACACTTTTAGGCAATCTTCATTGAAAGTGCTCATGTGGAATCCGAATTTATATGTAGATCTCCCGTGAAACTGTTCATGTGGAATCCACATTTATTTGTAGATCTCCCGTGAAAATGCTCATGTGGAATTCACATTTATAAGTAGATCTCCCGTGAAACTGTTGATGTGGAATCTTCATTTATATGCAATCTCCAGTGGAACTACTCATGTGGAATCCACATTTATATGTAGATCTCCCGTGAAAATTCTCATGTGGAATACACATTTATAAGTAGATCTTCAGTGAAACTGCTCATGTGGAATCCACACTTTTATGAAATCTTCAGTGAAACTGCTCATGTGGAATCAACATTTATATGTCCATCTTCAGTCAAACTGCTCATGTGGAATCGACATTTATAAGTAGATCTCCAGTCAAACTGCTCATGTGGAATCCACATTTATATGTCCATCTTCAGTCAAACTGCTCATGTGGAATCTGCATTTATATGTAGATGTCCCGAGAAAATGCTCATGTAGAATCAACATTTATAAGTAGATCTCCAGTCAAACTGCTCATGTGGAATCTACATTTATATGCAATCTCCAGTGAAACTGCTCACGTGGAGTCTACATTTATATGCAATCTCCAGTGAAACGGTTCATGTGGAATCCACATTTATATGTAGTTCTCCAGTGAATCTGCTATGTGGAATCCGCATTTATATGTAGATATCCAGTGAAACTGATCATGTGGAATCCACATTTACATGTAGATGTCCAGTGACACTGCTCATCTAGCATCCACATTTATATAGATCTCCAGTGCAACTGCTCATGTGGAATCCACATTTATATGCAGATCTCCCCTGAAACTGCTCATGTGGAATCCTCATTTACATGTAGATCTCCAGTTAAACTGCTCATGTGGATTCCGCATTTATATGTAGATCTCCAGTGAAAGAGCTCATGTGGAATCCACATGTATTTGTAGATCTCCAGTAAAACTGCTCATGTGGAATCCACATTTATATGTAGATCTCCTGTGAAACTGCTCATGTGGAATCCTCATTTATAAGTAGATCTACCGCGAAACTGTTCATGTGAAATCCACATTTATATGTATTTCTCCAGTGAACCTGCTGATGTGGATTCCACATTTTTATGTACATCTCCAGTAAAAGCGCTGATGTGGAATCCACATTTATATATAGATCTCCAGTCAAACTGCTCATGTGGAATCCACATTTATATGTACATCTCCAGTGAAACTGCTCATGTGGAATCCGAATTTATATGTAGATCTCCCGCGAAACTATTCATGTGGAATCCACATTTATTTGTAGATCTCCCGTGAAAATGCTCATGTGGAATTCACATTTATAAGTAGATCTCCAGTGAAACTGCTCATGTGGAATCCACACTTTTATGCAATCTTCATTGAAAGTGCTCATGTGGAATCCTCATTTATATGTCGGTCTACATTGAAACTGCTTATGTGGAATCCACATTTATATGTCCATCTTCAGTCAAACTGCTCATGTGGAATCTGCATTTATCTGTAGATCTCCAGAGAAAATGCTCATGTGGAATCCTCATTTATAAGTAGATCTCCCGTGAAACTGCTCATGTGGAATCCACATTTATATGTGGATCTCCAGTGAAACTCCTCATGTGGAATCCGCATTTATATGTAGATCTCCAGTGAAACTGCTCATGTTGAATCCGCATTTATATGTAGAACTCAAGTGAAACTGCTCATATGGAATCCGCAATTATATGTAGAATGTCCACTGCAACTGCTCATGTGGAATCCACATTTTTATCCATCTCCAGTAAAACTGCTCATGTGGAATCCGCATTTATATGCAATCTCCAGTAAAACTGCTCATGTGGAATCCACATTTATATGTAGATCTCCAGTGAAACTGCTCATGTGGAATCCTCATTTATATGTAGATCTCCAATGAAACTGCTCATGTGGAATTTGCATTTATATGTAGATCTCCAGTGAAACGGTTCATGTGGAATCCACATTTATATGTACATCTCCAGTTAAACTGCTATGTGGAATCCGCATTTATATGTAGATATCCAGTGAAACTGCTCATGTGGAATCCACATTTACATGTAGATGTCCAGTGACACTGCTCATCTAGCATCCACATTTTTATAGATCTCCAGTGCAACTGCTCATGTGGAATCCACATTTATATGCAGATCTCACGTGAAACTGCTCATGTGGAATCCTCATTTATATGTAGATCTCCAGTTAAACTGCACATGTGGATTCCGCATTTATATGTAGATCTCCAGTGAAACTGCTCATGTGGAATCCACATGTATTTGTAGATCTCCAGTAAAACTGCTCATGTGGAATTCACATTTATATGTAGATCTCCTGTGAAACTGCTCATGTGGAATCCTCATTTATATGTAGATCTCCCGCGAAACTGTTCATGTGAAATCCACATTTATATGTATTTCTCCAGTGAAACTGCTCATGTGGATTCCACATTTTTATGTACATCTCCAGTGAAAGTGCTGATGTGGAATCCACATTTATATATAGATCTCCAGTGAAACTGCTCATGTGGAATCCGAATTTACATGTAGAACTCCAGTGAAACTGCTCATGTGGAATCCACATTTATATGTAGATCTCCCGTGAAACTGCTCATGTGGAATCCTCATTTATATGTAGATCTCCAATGAAACTGCTCATGTGGAATTTGCATTTATATGTAGATCTCCAGTGAAACGGTTCATGTGGAATCCACATTTATATGTAGATCTCCAGTGAAACTGCTATGTGGAATCCGCATTTATATGTAGATATCCAGTGAAACTGCTCATGTGGAATCCACATTTACATGTAGATGTCCAGTGACACTGCTCATCTAGCATCCACATTTTTATAGATCTCCTGTGCAACTGCTCATGTGGAATCCACATTTATATGCAGATCTCACGTGAAACTGCTCATGTGGAATCCTCATTTATATGTAGATCTCCAGTTAAACTGCTCATGTGGATTCCGCATTTATATGTAGATCTCCAGTGAAACTGCTCATGTGGAATCCACATTTATATGTAGATCTCCTGTGAAACTGCTCATGTGGAATCCTCATTTATATGTAGATCTCCCGCGAAACTGTTCATGTGAAATCCACATTTATATGTATTTCTCCAGTGAAACTGCTCATGTGGATTCCACATTTTTATGTACATCTCCAGTGAAAGTGCTCATGTGGAATCCTCATTTATAGGAAGATCTCCAGTGAAACTGCTCATGTGGAATCCACATTTATATACATCTCCAATGAAACTGATCATGTGGAATCCTCATTTATATGTAGATCTCCCGCGAAACTGTTCATGTGAAATCCACTTTTATATGTAGATCTCCAGTGAAACTGCTCATGTGGAATCCACATTTATATATAGATCTCCAGTGAAACTGCTCATGTGGAATCCGAATTTATATGTAGAACTCCAGTGAAACTGCTCATGTGGAATCCACATTTATATGTATTTCTCCAATGAAGCTGCTCATGTGAAATCCGCATTTATATGTACATCTCCAGTGAAACTGCTCATGTGGAATCCTCATTTATAGGAAGATCTCCAGTGAAACTGCTCATGTGGAATCCACATTTATATACATCTCCAATGAAACTGATCATGTGGAATCCTCATTTATATGTAGATCTCCCGCGAAACTGTTCATGTGAAATCCACTTTTATATGTAGATCTCCAGTGAAACTGCTCATGTGGATTCCACATTTTTATGTACATCTCCAGTGAAAGTGCTCATGTGGAATCCACATTTTTATATAGATCTCCAGTGAAATTGCTCATGTAGAATCCACATTTACATGTAGAACTGTAGTGAAACTGCTCATGTGTAATCCACATTTATATGTAGATCTCCTGTGACACTGCTCATGTGGAATCCACATTTATATACATCTCCAGTGAAACTGATCATGTGGAATCCTCATTTATATGCAATCTCCCATGAAAATTCTCATGTGGAATACACATTTAACAGTACATCTTCAGTGAAACTGCTCATGTGGAATCCACACTCTTATGAAATCTTCAGTGAAACTGCTCATGTGGAATCCACATTTATATGTTGATCTCCAGTGAAACTTCTCATGTGGAATCCGCATTTATCTGTAGATCTCCCGTGAAAATGCTAATGTGGAATCCAGATTTATAAGTAGATCTCCTGTGAAAATGTTCATGTGGAATCCACATTTATATATGGATCTCCAGTGAAACTGCTATGTGGAATCTGCATTTATATGTAGATCTCCAGTGAAACTGCTCATGTGGAATCCGAATTTATATGTAGATCTCCAGTGAAACTACTCATGTTGAATACGCATGTATCTGTAGATCTCCCGTGAAACTGCTCATGTGCAAACCACATTTATATGTAGATCTCCCGTCAAACTGTTCATGTGGAATTCACATTTATAAGTAGATCTCCAGTGAAACTGCTCATGTGGAATCCACACTTTTATGCAATCTTCATTGAAAGTGCTCATGTGGAATCCACATTTATATGTCGATCTACATTGAAACTGCTTATGTGGAATCCACATTTATATGTCCATCTTTAGTCAAACTGCTCATGTGGAATCCGCATTTATCTGTAGATATCCAGAGAAAATGCTCATGTGGAATCCACATTTATAAGTAGATCTCCCTTGAAACTGTTCATATGGAATCTACATTTATATGCAATCTCAAGTGGAACTGCTCATGTGGAATCCACATTTATATGTAGATCTCCCGTGAAAATTCTCATGTGGAATACACATTTATAAGTAGATCTTCAGTGAAACTGCTCATGTGGAATCCACACTTTTATGGAATCTTCAGTGAAACTGCTCATGTGGAATCCACATTTATATGTCAATCTACATTGAAACTGCTTATGTGGAATCCACATTTATATGTCCATCTTCAGTCAAACTGCTTATGTGGAATTTGCATTTATATGTAGATGTCCCGAGAAAATGCTCATATGGAATCAACATTTATAAGTAGATCTCCAGTCAAACTGCTCATGTGGAATCTACATTTATATGCAATCTCCAGTGAAACTGCTCATGTGGAATCCACATTTATATGTGGATCTCCAGTGAAACTCCTCATGTGGAATCCGCATTTATATGTAGATCTCCAGTGAAACTGCTCATGTGGAATCCGCATTTATATGTAGATCTCAAGTGAAGCTGCTCATATGGAATCCGCAATTATATGTAGAATGTCCACTGAAACTGCTCATGTTGAATCCTCATTTATATGTAGATCTCCAGTTAAACTGCTCATGTGGATTCCTCATTTATTTGTAGATCTCCAGTGAAACTGCTCATGTGGAATCCACATGTATTTGTAGATCTCCAGTAAAACTGCTCATGTGGAATCCACATTTATATGAAGATCTCCTGTAAAACTGCTCATGTGGAATCCTCATTTATACGTAGATCTCCCGCGAAACTGTTCATGTAAAATCCACATTTATATGTATTTCTCCAGTGAAACTGCTCATGTGGATTCCACATTTTTATGTACATCTCCAGTGAAAGTGCTGATGTGGAATCCACATTTATATGTATTTCTCCAATAAAACTGCTCATATGAAATCCGCATTTATATGTACATCTCCAGTGAAACTGATCATGTGGAATCCTCATTTATATACAATCTCCAGTGAAACTACTCTTGTGGAATCGACATTTATTTGTAGATCTCCAGTGAAACTGCTCATGTGGAATCCTCATTTATAGGTAGATCTCCAGTGAAACTGCTCATGTGGAATCCACATTTATATACATCTCCAATGAAACTGATCATGTGGAATCCTCATTTATATGTAGATCTCCCGCGAAACTGTTCATGTGAAATCCACATTTATATGTAGATCTCCAGTGAAACTGCTCATGTGGATTCCGCTTTTGTATGTAGATCTCCAGTGAAACTGCTCATGTGGATTCCGCATATATATGTAGTTCTCCAGTGAGACTGCTCATGTGGAATCCACAGTTTTTTGTAGATCTCCAGTAAAACTGCTCATGTGGAATCCACATTTATATGTAGATCTCTTGTGAAACTGCTCATGTGGAATCCTCATTTATATGTAGATCTCCCGCGAAACTGTTCATGTGAAATCCACATTTATATGTAGATCTCCTGTGAAACTGCTCATGTGGAATCCTCATTTATAAGTAGATCTACCGCGAAACTGTTCATGTGAAATCCACACTTTTAGGCAATCTTCATTGAAAGTGCTCATGTGGAATCCGAATTTATATGTAGATCTCCCGTGAAACTGTTCATGTGGAATCCACATTTATTTGTAGATCTCCCGTGAAAATGCTCATGTGGAATTCACATTTATAAGTAGATCTCCCGTGAAACTGTTGATGTGGAATCTTCATTTATATGCAATCTCCAGTGGAACTACTCATGTGGAATCCACATTTATATGTAGATCTCCCGTGAATATTCTCATGTGGAATACACATTTATAAGTAGATCTTCAGTGAAACTGCTCATGTGGAATCCACATTTATATGTGGATATCCAGTGAAACTCCTCATGTGGAATCCGCATTTATATGTAGATATCCAGTGAAACTGCTCATGTGGAGTCTACATTTATATGCAATCTCCAGTGAAACTGTTCATGTGGAATCCACATTTATATGTAGTTCTCCAGTGAATCTGCTATGTGGAATCCGCATTTATATGTAGATATCCAGTGAAACTGATCATGTGGAATCCACATTTACATGTAGATGTCCAGTGACACTGCTCATCTAGCATCCACATTTATATAGATCTCCAGTGCAACTGCTCATGTGGAATCCACATTTATATGCAGATCTCCCCTGAAACTGCTCATGTGGAATCCTCATTTACATGTAGATCTCCAGTTAAACTGCTCATGTGGATTCCGCATTTATATGTAGATCTCCAGTGAAAGAGCTCATGTGGAATCCACATGTATTTGTAGATCTCCAGTAAAACTGCTCATGTGGAATCCACATTTATATGTAGATCTCCTGTGAAACTGCTCATGTGGAATCCTCATTTATAAGTAGATCTACCGCGAAACTGTTCATGTGAAATCCACATTTATATGTATTTCTCCAGTGAACCTGCTGATGTAGATTCCACATTTTTATGTACATCTCCAGTAAAAGTGCTGATGTGGAATCCACATTTATATATAGATCTCCAGTCAAACTGCTCATGTGGAATCCACATTTATATGTACATCTCCAGTGAAACTGCTCATGTGGAATCCGAATTTATATGTAGATCTCCCGCGAAACTATTCATGTGGAATCCACATTTATTTGTAGATCTCCCGTGAAAATGCTCATGTGGAATTCACATTTATAAGTAGATCTCCAGTGAAATTGCTCATGTGGAATCCACACTTTTAGGCAATCTTCATTGAAAGTGCTCATGTGGAATCCGAATTTATATGTAGATCTCCCGTGAAACTGTTCATGTGGAATCCACATTTATTTGTAGATCTCCCGTGAAAATGCTCATGTGGAATTCACATTTATAAGTAGATCTCCCGTGAAACTGTTGATGTGGAATCTTCATTTATATGCAATCTCCAGTGGAACTACTCATGTGGAATCCACATTTATATGTAGATCTCCCGTGAAAATTCTCATGTGGAATACACATTTATAAGTAGATCTTCAGTGAAACTGCTCATGTGGAATCTACATTTATATGCAATCTCCAGTGAAACTGCTCATGTGGAATCCACATTTATATGTGGATATCCAGTGAAACTCCTCATGTGGAATCCGCATTTATATGTAGATATCCAGTGAAACTGCTCATGTGGAGTCTACATTTATATGCAATCTCCAGTGAAACTGTTCATGTGGAATCCACATTTATATGTAGTTCTCCAGTGAATCTGCTATGTGGAATCCGCATTTATATGTAGATATCCAGTGAAACTGATCATGTGGAATCCACATTTACATGTAGATGTCCAGTGACACTGCTCATCTAGCATCCACATTTATATAGATCTCCAGTGCAACTGCTCATGTGGAATCCACATTTATATGCAGATCTCCCATGAAACTGCTCATGTGGAATCCTCATTTACATGTAGATCTCCAGTTAAACTGCTCATGTGGATTCCGCATTTATATGTAGATCTCCAGTGAAAGAGCTCATGTGGAATCCACATGTATTTGTAGATCTCCAGTAAAACTGCTCATGTGGAATCCACATTTATATGTAGATCTCCTGTGAAACTGCTCATGTGGAATCCTCATTTATAAGTAGATCTACCGCGAAACAGTTCATGTGAAATCCACATTTATATGTATTTCTCCAGTGAACCTGCTGATGTGGATTCCACATTTTTATGTACATCTCCAGTAAAAGTGCTTATGTGGAATCCACATTTATATATAGATCTCCAGTCAAACTGCTCATGTGGAATCCACATTTATATGTACATCTCCAGTGAAACTGCTCATGTGGAATCCGAATTTATATGTAGATCTCCCGCGAAACTATTCATGTGGAATCCACATTTATTTGTAGATCTCCCGTGAAAATGCTCATGTGGAATTCACATTTATAAGTAGATCTCCAGTGAAATTGCTCATGTGGAATCCACACTTTTAGGCAATCTTCATTGAAAGTGCTCATGTGGAATCCGAATTTATATGTAGATCTCCCGTGAAACTGTTCATGTGGAATCCACATTTATTTGTAGATCTCCCGTGAAAATGCTCATGTGGAATTCACATTTATAAGTAGATCTCCCGTGAAACTGTTGATGTGGAATCTTCATTTATATGCAATCTCCAGTGGAACTACTCATGTGGAATCCACATTTATATGTAGATCTCCCGTGAAAATTCTCATGTGGAATACACATTTATAAGTAGATCTTCAGTGAAACTGCTCATGTGGAATCCACACTTTTATGAAATCTTCAGTGAAACTGCTCATGTGGAATCAACATTTATATGTCCATCTTCAGTCAAACTGCTCATGTGGAATCTGCATTTATATGTAGATGTCCCGAGAAAATGCTCATGTAGAATCAACATTTATAAGTAGATCTCCAGTCAAACTGCTCATGTGGAATCTACATTTATATGCAATCTCCAGTGAAACTGCTCATGTGGAATCCACATTTATATGTGGATATCCAGTGAAACTCCTCATGTGGAATCCGCATTTATATGTAGATAACCAGTGAAACTGCTCATGTGGAGTCTACATTTATATGCAATCTCCAGTGAAACGGTTCATGTGGAATCCACATTTATATGTAGTTCTCCAGTGAATCTGCTATGTGGAATCCGCATTTATATGTAGATATCCAGTGAAACTGATCATGTGGAATCCACATTTACATGTAGATGTCCAGTGACACTGCTCATCTAGCATCCACATTTATATAGATCTCCAGTGCAACTGCTCATGTGGAATCCACATTTATAAGTAGATCTTCAGTGAAACTGCTCATGTGGAATCCACACTTTTATGAAATCTTCAGTGAAACTGCTCATGTGGAATCAACATTTATATGTCCATCTTCAGTCAAACTGCTCATGTGGAATCTGCATTTATATGTAGATGTCCCGAGAAAATGCTCATGTAGAATCAACATTTATAAGTAGATCTCCAGTCAAACTGCTCATGTGGAATCTACATTTATATGCAATCTCCAGTGAAACTGCTCATGTGGAATCCACATTTATATGTGGATATCCAGTGAAACTCCTCATGTGGAATCCGCATTTATATGTAGATAACCAGTGAAACTGCTCATGTGCAGTCTACATTTATATGCAATCTCCAGTGAAACGGTTCATGTGGAATCCACATTTATATGTAGTTCTCCAGTGAATCTGCTATGTGGAATCCGCATTTATATGTAGATATCCAGTGAAACTGATCATGTGGAATCCACATTTACATGTAGATGTCCAGTGACACTGCTCATCTAGCATCCACATTTATATAGATCTCCAGTGCAACTGCTCATGTGGAATCCACATTTATATGCAGATCTCCCCTGAAACTGCTCATGTGGAATCCTCATTTACATGTAGATCTCCAGTTAAACTGCTCATGTGGATTCCACATTTATATGTAGATCTCCAGTGAAAGAGCTCATGTGGAATCCACATGTATTTGTAGATCTCCAGTAAAACTGCTCATGTGGAATCCACATTTATATGTAGATCTCCCGCGAAACTGTTCATGTGAAATCCACATTTATATGTAGATCTCCAGTGAAACTGCTCATGTGGATTCCGCTTTTGTATGTAGATCTCCAGTGAAACTGCTCATGTGGATTCCGCATATATATGTAGTTCTCCAGTGAGACTGCTCATGTGGAATCCACAGTTTTTTGTAGATCTCCAGTAAAACTGCTCATGTGGAATCCACATTTATATGTAGATCTCTTGTGAAACTGCTCATGTGGAATCCTCATTTATATGTAGATCTCCCGCGAAACTGTTCATGTGAAATCCACATTTATATGTAGATCTCCTGTGAAACTGCTCATGTGGAATCCTCATTTATAAGTAGATCTACCGCGAAACTGTTCATGTGAAATCCACACTTTTAGGCAATCTTCATTGAAAGTGCTCATGTGGAATCCGAATTTATATGTAGATCTCCCGTGAAACTGTTCATGTGGAATCCACATTTATTTGTAGATCTCCCGTGAAAATGCTCATGTGGAATTCACATTTATAAGTAGATCTCCCGTGAAACTGTTGATGTGGAATCTTCATTTATATGCAATCTCCAGTGGAACTACTCATGTGGAATCCACATTTATATGTAGATCTCCCGCGAAACTATTCATGTGGAATCCACATTTATTTGTAGATCTCCCGTGAAAATGCTCATGTGGAATTCACATTTATAAGTAGATCTCCAGTGAAATTGCTCATGTGGAATCCACACTTTTAGGCAATCTTCATTGAAAGTGCTCATGTGGAATCCGAATTTATATGTAGATCTCCCGTGAAACTGTTCATGTGGAATCCACATTTATTTGTAGATCTCCCGTGAAAATGCTCATGTGGAATTCACATTTATAAGTAGATCTCCCGTGAAACTGTTGATGTGGAATCTTCATTTATATGCAATCTCCAGTGGAACTACTCATGTGGAATCCACATTTATATGTAGATCTCCCGTGAAAATTCTCATGTGGAATACACATTTATAAGCAGATCTTCAGTGAAACTGCTCATGTGGAATCCACACTTTTATGAAATCTTCAGTGAAACTGCTCATGTGGAATCAACATTTATATGTCCATCTTCAGTCAAACTGCTCATGTGGAATCTGCATTTATATGTAGATGTCCCGAGAAAATGCTCATGTAGAATCAACATTTATAAGTAGATCTCCAGTCAAACTGCTCATGTGGAATCTACATTTATATGCAATCTCCAGTGAAACTGCTCATGTGGAATCCACATTTATATGTGGATATCCAGTGAAACTCCTCATGTGGAATCCGCATTTATATGTAGATAACCAGTGAAACTGCTCATGTGGAGTCTACATTTATATGCAATCTCCAGTGAAACGGTTCATGTGGAATCCACATTTATATGTAGTTCTCCAGTGAATCTGCTATGTGGAATCCGCATTTATATGTAGATATCCAGTGAAACTGATCATGTGGAATCCACATTTACATGTAGATGTCCAGTGACACTGCTCATCTAGCATCCACATTTATATAGATCTCCAGTGCAACTGCTCATGTGGAATCCACATTTATAAGTAGATCTTCAGTGAAACTGCTCATGTGGAATCCACACTTTTATGAAATCTTCAGTGAAACTGCTCATGTGGAATCAACATTTATATGTCCATCTTCAGTCAAACTGCTCATGTGGAATCTGCATTTATATGTAGATGTCCCGAGAAAATGCTCATGTAGAATCAACATTTATAAGTAGATCTCCAGTCAAACTGCTCATGTGGAATCTACATTTATATGCAATCTCCAGTGAAACTGCTCATGTGGAATCCACATTTATATGTGGATATCCAGTGAAACTCCTCATGTGGAATCCGCATTTATATGTAGATAACCAGTGAAACTGCTCATGTGCAGTCTACATTTATATGCAATCTCCAGTGAAACGGTTCATGTGGAATCCACATTTATATGTAGTTCTCCAGTGAATCTGCTATGTGGAATCCGCATTTATATGTAGATATCCAGTGAAACTGATCATGTGGAATCCACATTTACATGTAGATGTCCAGTGACACTGCTCATCTAGCATCCACATTTATATAGATCTCCAGTGCAACTGCTCATGTGGAATCCACATTTATATGCAGATCTCCCCTGAAACTGCTCATGTGGAATCCTCATTTACATGTAGATCTCCAGTTAAACTGCTCATGTGGATTCCACATTTATATGTAGATCTCCAGTGAAAGAGCTCATGTGGAATCCACATGTATTTGTAGATCTCCAGTAAAACTGCTCATGTGGAATCCACATTTATATGTAGATCTCCCGCGAAACTGTTCATGTGAAATCCACATTTATATGTAGATCTCCAGTGAAACTGCTCATGTGGATTCCGCTTTTGTATGTAGATCTCCAGTGAAACTGCTCATGTGGATTCCGCATATATATGTAGTTCTCCAGTGAGACTGCTCATGTGGAATCCACAGTTTTTTGTAGATCTCCAGTAAAACTGCTCATGTGGAATCCACATTTATATGTAGATCTCTTGTGAAACTGCTCATGTGGAATCCTCATTTATATGTAGATCTCCCGCGAAACTGTTCATGTGAAATCCACATTTATATGTAGATCTCCTGTGAAACTGCTCATGTGGAATCCTCATTTATAAGTAGATCTACCGCGAAACTGTTCATGTGAAATCCACACTTTTAGGCAATCTTCATTGAAAGTGCTCATGTGGAATCCGAATTTATATGTAGATCTCCCGTGAAACTGTTCATGTGGAATCCACATTTATTTGTAGATCTCCCGTGAAAATGCTCATGTGGAATTCACATTTATAAGTAGATCTCCCGTGAAACTGTTGATGTGGAATCTTCATTTATATGCAATCTCCAGTGGAACTACTCATGTGGAATCCACATTTATATGTAGATCTCCCGTGAATATTCTCATGTGGAATACACATTTATAAGTAGATCTTCAGTGAAACTGCTCATGTGGAATCCACATTTATATGTGGATATCCAGTGAAACTCCTCATGTGGAATCCGCATTTATATGTAGATATCCAGTGAAACTGCTCATGTGGAGTCTACATTTATATGCAATCTCCAGTGAAACTGTTCATGTGGAATCCACATTTATATGTAGTTCTCCAGTGAATCTGCTATGTGGAATCCGCATTTATATGTAGATATCCAGTGAAACTGATCATGTGGAATCCACATTTACATGTAGATGTCCAGTGACACTGCTCATCTAGCATCCACATTTATATAGATCTCCAGTGCAACTGCTCATGTGGAATCCACATTTATATGCAGATCTCCCCTGAAACTGCTCATGTGGAATCCTCATTTACATGTAGATCTCCAGTTAAACTGCTCATGTGGATTCCGCATTTATATGTAGATCTCCAGTGAAAGAGCTCATGTGGAATCCACATGTATTTGTAGATCTCCAGTAAAACTGCTCATGTGGAATCCACATTTATATGTAGATCTCCTGTGAAACTGCTCATGTGGAATCCTCATTTATAAGTAGATCTACCGCGAAACTGTTCATGTGAAATCCACATTTATATGTATTTCTCCAGTGAACCTGCTGATGTGGATTCCACATTTTTATGTACATCTCCAGTAAAAGTGCTGATGTGGAATCCACATTTATATATAGATCTCCAGTCAAACTGCTCATGTGGAATCCACATTTATATGTACATCTCCAGTGAAACTGCTCATGTGGAATCCGAATTTATATGTAGATCTCCCGCGAAACTATTCATGTGGAATCCACATTTATTTGTAGATCTCCCGTGAAAATGCTCATGTGGAATTCACATTTATAAGTAGATCTCCAGTGAAATTGCTCATGTGGAATCCACACTTTTAGGCAATCTTCATTGAAAGTGCTCATGTGGAATCCGAATTTATATGTAGATCTCCCGTGAAACTGTTCATGTGGAATCCACATTTATTTGTAGATCTCCCGTGAAAATGCTCATGTGGAATTCACATTTATAAGTAGATCTCCCGTGAAACTGTTGATGTGGAATCTTCATTTATATGCAATCTCCAGTGGAACTACTCATGTGGAATCCACATTTATATGTAGATCTCCCGTGAAAATTCTCATGTGGAATACACATTTATAAGTAGATCTTCAGTGAAACTGCTCATGTGGAATCTACATTTATATGCAATCTCCAGTGAAACTGCTCATGTGGAATCCACATTTATATGTGGATATCCAGTGAAACTCCTCATGTGGAATCCGCATTTATATGTAGATATCCAGTGAAACTGCTCATGTGGAGTCTACATTTATATGCAATCTCCAGTGAAACTGTTCATGTGGAATCCACATTTATATGTAGTTCTCCAGTGAATCTGCTATGTGGAATCCGCATTTATATGTAGATATCCAGTGAAACTGATCATGTGGAATCCACATTTACATGTAGATGTCCAGTGACACTGCTCATCTAGCATCCACATTTATATAGATCTCCAGTGCAACTGCTCATGTGGAATCCACATTTATATGCAGATCTCCCATGAAACTGCTCATGTGGAATCCTCATTTACATGTAGATCTCCAGTTAAACTGCTCATGTGGATTCCGCATTTATATGTAGATCTCCAGTGAAAGAGCTCATGTGGAATCCACATGTATTTGTAGATCTCCAGTAAAACTGCTCATGTGGAATCCACATTTATATGTAGATCTCCTGTGAAACTGCTCATGTGGAATCCTCATTTATAAGTAGATCTACCGCGAAACAGTTCATGTGAAATCCACATTTATATGTATTTCTCCAGTGAACCTGCTGATGTGGATTCCACATTTTTATGTACATCTCCAGTAAAAGTGCTGATGTGGAATCCACATTTATATATAGATCTCCAGTCAAACTGCTCATGTGGAATCCACATTTATATGTACATCTCCAGTGAAACTGCTCATGTGGAATCCGAATTTATATGTAGATCTCCCGCGAAACTATTCATGTGGAATCCACATTTATTTGTAGATCTCCCGTGAAAATGCTCATGTGGAATTCACATTTATAAGTAGATCTCCAGTGAAATTGCTCATGTGGAATCCACACTTTTAGGCAATCTTCATTGAAAGTGCTCATGTGGAATCCGAATTTATATGTAGATCTCCCGTGAAACTGTTCATGTGGAATCCACATTTATTTGTAGATCTCCCGTGAAAATGCTCATGTGGAATTCACATTTATAAGTAGATCTCCCGTGAAACTGTTGATGTGGAATCTTCATTTATATGCAATCTCCAGTGGAACTACTCATGTGGAATCCACATTTATATGTAGATCTCCCGTGAAAATTCTCATGTGGAATACACATTTATAAGTAGATCTTCAGTGAAACTGCTCATGTGGAATCCACACTTTTATGAAATCTTCAGTGAAACTGCTCATGTGGAATCAACATTTATATGTCCATCTTCAGTCAAACTGCTCATGTGGAATCTGCATTTATATGTAGATGTCCCGAGAAAATGCTCATGTAGAATCAACATTTATAAGTAGATCTCCAGTCAAACTGCTCATGTGGAATCTACATTTATATGCAATCTCCAGTGAAACTGCTCATGTGGAATCCACATTTATATGTGGATATCCAGTGAAACTCCTCATGTGGAATCCGCATTTATATGTAGATAACCAGTGAAACTGCTCATGTGGAGTCTACATTTATATGCAATCTCCAGTGAAACGGTTCATGTGGAATCCACATTTATATGTAGTTCTCCAGTGAATCTGCTATGTGGAATCCGCATTTATATGTAGATATCCAGTGAAACTGATCATTAGGAATCCACATTTACATGTAGATGTCCAGTGACACTGCTCATCTAGCATCCACATTTATATAGATCTCCAGTGCAACTGCTCATGTGGAATCCACATTTATATGCAGATCTCCCCTGAAACTGCTCATGTGGAATCCTCATTTACATGTAGATCTCCAGTTAAACTGCTCATGTGGATTCCACATTTATATGTAGATCTCCAGTGAAAGAGCTCATGTGGAATCCACATGTATTTGTAGATCTCCAGTAAAACTGCTCATGTGGAATCCACATTTATATGTAGATCTCCTGTGAAACTGCTCATGTGGAATCCTCATTTATAAGTAGATCTACCGCGAAACTGTTCATGTGAAATCCACATTTATATGTATTTCTCCAGTGAACCTGCTGATGTGGATTCCACATTTTTATGTACATCTCCAGTAAAAGCGCTGATGTGGAATCCACATTTATATATAGATCTCCAGTCAAACTGCTCATGTGGAATCCACATTTATATGTACATCTCCAGTGAAACTGCTCATGTGGAATCCGAATTTATATGTAGATCTCCCGCGAAACTATTCATGTGGAATCCACATTTATTTGTAGATCTCCCGTGAAAATGCTCATGTGGAATTCACATTTATAAGTAGATCTCCAGTGAAACTGCTCATGTGGAATCCACACTTTTATGCAATCTTCATTGAAAGTGCTCATGTGGAATCCTCATTTATATGTCGGTCTACATTGAAACTGCTTATGTGGAATCCACATTTATATGTCCATCTTCAGTCAAACTGCTCATGTGGAATCTGCATTTATCTGTAGATCTCCAGAGAAAATGCTCATGTGGAATCCTCATTTATAAGTAGATCTCCCGTGAAACTGCTCATGTGGAATCCACATTTATATGTGGATCTCCAGTGAAACTCCTCATGTGGAATCCGCATTTATATGTAGATCTCCAGTGAAACTGCTCATGTGGAATCCGCATTTATATGTAGAACTCAAGTGAAACTGCTCATATGGAATCCGCAATTATATGTAGAATGTCCACTGCAACTGCTCATGTGGAATCCACATTTTTATCCATCTCCAGTGAAACTGCTCATGTGGAATCCGCATTTATATGCAATCTCCAGTAAAACTGCTCATGTGGAATCCACATTTATATGTAGATCTCCAGTGAAACTGCTCATGTGGAATCCTCATTTATATGTAGATCTCCAATGAAACTGCTCATGTGGAATTTGCATTTATATGTAGATCTCCAGTGAAACGGTTCATGTGGAATCCACATTTATATGTACATCTCCAGTGAAACTGCTATGTGGAATCCGCATTTATATGTAGATATCCAGTGAAACTGCTCATGTGGAATCCACATTTACATGTAGATGTCCAGTGACACTGCTCATCTAGCATCCACATTTTTATAGATCTCCAGTGCAACTGCTCATGTGGAATCCACATTTATATGCAGATCTCACGTGAAACTGCTCATGTGGAATCCTCATTCATATGTAGATCTCCAGTTAAACTGCACATGCGGATTCCGCATTTATATGTAGATCTCCAGTGAAACTGCTCATGTGGAATCCACATGTATTTGTAGATCTCCAGTAAAACTGCTCATGTGGAATTCACATTTATATGTAGATCTCCTGTGAAACTGCTCATGTGGAATCCTCATTTATATGTAGATCTCCCGCGAAACTGTTCATGTGAAATCCACATTTATATGTATTTCTCCAGTGAAACTGCTCATGTGGATTCCACATTTTTATGTACATCTCCAGTGAAAGTGCTGATGTGGAATCCACATTTATATGTAGATCTCCCGTGAAACTGCTCATGTGGAATCCTCATTTATATGTAGATCTCCAATGAAACTGCTCATGTGGAATTTGCATTTATATGTAGATCTCCAGTGAAACGGTTCATGTGGAATCCACATTTATATGTAGATCTCCAGTGAAACTGCTATGTGGAATCCGCATTTATATGTAGATATCCAGTGAAACTGCTCATGTGGAATCCACATTTACATGTAGATGTCCAGTGACACTGCTCATCTAGCATCCACATTTTTATAGATCTCCAGTGCAACTGCTCATGTGGAATCCACATTTATATGCAGATCTCACGTGAAACTGCTCATGTGGAATCCTCATTTATATGTAGATCTCCAGTTAAACTGCTCATGTGGATTCCGCATTTATATGTAGATCTCCAGTGAAACTGCTCATGTGGAATCCACATTTATATGTAGATCTCCTGTGAAACTGCTCATGTGGAATCCTCATTTATATGTAGATCTCCCGCGAAACTGTTCATGTGAAATCCACATTTATATGTATTTCTCCAGTGAAACTGCTCATGTGGATTCCACATTTTTATGTATTTCTCCAATGAAACTGCTCATGTGAAATCCGCATTTATATGTACATCTCCAGTGAAACTGCTCATGTGGAATCCTCATTTATAGGAAGATCTCCAGTGAAACTGCTCATGTGGATTCCACATTTTTATGTACATCTCCAGTGAAAGTGCTCATGTGGAATCCACATTTATATATAGATCACCAGTGAAATTGCTCATGTAGAATCCACATTTACATGTAGAACTGTAGTGAAACTGCTCATGTGTAATCCACATTTATATGTAGATCTCCTGTGACACTGCTCATGTGGAATCCACATTTATATACATCTCCAGTGAAACTGATCATGTGGAATCCTCATTTATATGCAATCTCCCATGAAAATTCTCATGTGGAATACACATTTAACAGTACATCTTCAGTGAAACTGCTCATGTGGAATCCACACTCTTATGAAATCTTCAGTGAAACTGCTCATTTGGAATCCACATTTATATGTTGATCTCCAGTGAAACTTCTCATGTGGAATCCGCATTTATCTGTAGATCTCCCGTGAAAATGCTAATGTGGAATCCACATTTATAAGTAGATCTCCTGTGAAAATGTTCATGTGGAATCCACATTTATATATGGATCTCCAGTGAAACTGCTATGTGGAATCTGCATTTATATGTAGATCTCCAGTGAAACTGCTCATGTGGAATCCGAATTTATATGTAGATCTCCAGTGAAACTACTCATGTTGAATACGCATGTATCTGTAGATCTCCCGTGAAACTGCTCATGTGCAAACCACATTTATATGTAGATCTCCCGTCAAACTGTTCATGTGGAATTCACATTTATAAGTAGATCTCCAGTGAAACTGCTCATGTGGAATCCACACTTTTATGCAATCTTCATTGAAAGTGCTCATGTGGAATCCACATTTATATGTCGATCTACATTGAAACTGCTTATGTGGAATCCACATTTATATGTCCATCTTTAGTCAAACTGCTCATGTGGAATCCGCATTTATCTGTAGATATCCAGAGAAAATGCTCATGTGGAATCCACATTTATAAGTAGATCTCCCTTGAAACTGTTCATATGGAATCTACATTTATATGCAATCTCAAGTGGAACTGCTCATGTGGAATCCACATTTATATGTAGATCTCCCGTGAAAATTCTCATGTGGAATACACATTTATAAGTAGATCTTCAGTGAAACTGCTCATGTGGAATCCACACTTTTATGGAATCTTCAGTGAAACCGCTCATGTGGAATCCACATTTATATGTCAATCTACATTGAAACTGCTTATGTGGAATCCACATTTATATGTCCATATTCAGTCAAACTGCTCATGTGGAATTTGCATTTATATGTAGATGTCCCGAGAAAATGCTCATATGGAATCAACATTTATAAGTAGATCTCCAGTCAAACTGCTCATGTGGAATCTACATTTATATGCAATCTCCAGTGAAACTGCTCATGTGGAATCCACATTTATATGTGGATCTCCAGTGAAACTCCTCATGTGGAATCCGCATTTATATGTAGATCTCCAGTGAAACTGCTCATGTGGAATCCGCATTTATATGTAGATCTCAAGTGAAACTGCTCATATGGAATCCGCAATTATATGTAGAATGTCCACTGAAACTGCTCATGTTGAATCCTCATTTATATGTAGATCTCCAGTTAAACTGCTCATGTGGATTCCTCATTTATATGTAGATCTCCAGTGAAACTGCTCATGTGGAATCCACATGTATTTGTAGATCTCCAGTAAAACTGCTCATGTGCAATCCACATTTATATGAAGATCTCCTGTAAAACTGCTCATGTGGAATCCTCATTTATACGTAGATCTCCCGCGAAACTGTTCATGTAAAATCCACATTTATATGTATTTCTCCAGTGAAACTGCTCATGTGGATTCCACATTTTTATGTACATCTCCAGTGAAAGTGCTGATGTGGAATCCACATTTATATGTATTTCTCCAATAAAACTGCTCATATGAAATCCGCATTTATATGTACATCTCCAGTGAAACTGATCATGTGGAATCCTCATTTATATACAATCTCCAGTGAAACTACTCTTGTGGAATCGACATTTATTTGTAGATCTCCAGTGAAACTGCTCATGTGGAATCCTCATTTATAGGTAGATCTCCAGTGAAACTGCTCATGTGGAATCCACATTTATATACATCTCCAATGAAACTGATCATGTGGAATCCTCATTTATATGTAGATCTCCCGCGAAACTGTTCATGTGAAATCCACATTTATATGTAGATCTCCAGTGAAACTGCTCATGTGGATTCCGCTTTTGTATGTAGATCTCCAGTGAAACTGCTCATGTGGATTCCGCATATATATGTAGTTCTCCAGTGAGACTGCTCATGTGGAATCCACAGTTTTTTGTAGATCTCCAGTAAAACTGCTCATGTGGAATCCACATTTATATGTAGATCTCTTGTGAAACTGCTCATGTGGAATCCTCATTTATATGTAGATCTCCCGCGAAACTGTTCATGTGAAATCCACATTTATATGTAGATCTCCAGTGAAACTGCTCATGTGGATTCCACATTTTTATGTACATCTCCAGCGAAAGTGCTCATGTGGAATCCACATTTATATAAAGATCTCCAGTGAAACTGCTCATGTGGAATCCACATTTATATGTAGAACTCCAGTGAAACTGCTCATGTGGAATCCACATTTACATGTATTTCTCCAATGAAACTGCTCATGTGGAATCCGCATTTATATATACATCTCCAGTGAAACTGATCATGTGGAATCCTCATTTATGTACAATCTCCAGTGAAACTACTCTTGTGGAATTGACATTTATTTGTAGATCTCCAGTGAAACTGCTCATGTGTAATCCTCATTTATATGTAGATCTCCAGTGAAACTGCTCATGTGGAATCCACATTTATATACATCTCCAGTGAAACTGATCATGTGGAATCCTCATTTATATGCAATCTCCATTGAAACTGCTCTTGTGGAATCGGCATTTATATGTAGATCTCCAGTGAAACTGCTCATGTGGAATCCACATTTACATACAGATGTCCAGTGAAACTGCTCATGTAGAATCCACATTTATATAGATCACCAGTGAAACTGCTCATGTGGAATCCGCATTTATATTTAGATCTCAATTGAAACTTCTCAATTGGAATCCACATTTATATTGATCTCCTGTGAAACTGCTCTTGTGGAATCCACATTTGTATGTAGATCTCCCGTGAAACTGATCATGCGGTATCCTCATTTATATGTAGGTCTCCCGTGAAACTGCTCATGTGGAATCCTCATTTATATGTAGATCTCCAGTTAAAATGCTCAAGTGTATTCTGCATTTATATGCAGATCTCCAGTGAAACTGCCATGGGGAATCCGCATTTATATTTAGATCTCCAGTGAAACTGCTCATGTGGAATCCACATTTATATGTAGATCTCCAGTGAAACTTCTCATGTGGAATCCGCATTTATCTGTAGATCTCCCGTGAAAATGCTCATGTGGAATCCACATTTATATGTGGATCTACAGTGAAACTGCTATGTGGAATCCACATTTATATCTACATCTCCAGTGAAACTGCTCATGTGGAATCCGAATTTATATGTAGATCTCCCGTGAAACTGTTCATGTGGAATCCACATTTATTTGTAGATCTCCCGTGAAAATGCTCATGTGGAATTCACATTTATAAGTAGATCTCCCGTGAAACTGTTGATGTGGAATCTTCATTTATATGCAATCTCCAGTGGAACTACTCATGTGGAATCCACATTTATATGTAGATCTCCCGTGAAAATTCTCATGTGGAATACACATTTATAAGTAGATCTTCAGTGAAACTGCTCATGTGGAATCCACACTTTTATGAAATCTTCAGTGAAACTGCTCATGTGGAATCAACATTTATATGTCAATCTACATTGAAACTGCTTATGTGGAATCCACATTTATATGTCCATCTTCAGTCAAACTGCTCATGTGGAATCTGCATTTATATGTAGATGTCCCGAGAAAATGCTCATGTAGAATCAACATTTATAAGTAGATCTCCAGTCAAACTGCTCATGTGGAATCTACATTTATATGCAATCTCCAGTGAAACTGCTCATGTGGAATCCACATTTATATGTGGATATCCAGTGAAACTCCTCATGTGGAATCCGCATTTATATATAGATATCCAGTGAAACTGCTCATGTGGAGTCTACATTTATATGCAATCTCCAGTGAAACGGTTCATGTGGAATCCACATTTATATGTAGTTCTCCAGTGAATCTGCTATGTGGAATCCGCATTTGTATGTAGATAACCAGTGAAACTGCTCATGTGGAGTCTACATTTATATGCAATCTCCAGTGAAACGGTTCATGTGGAATCCACATTTATATGTAGTTCTCCAGTGAATCTGCTATGTGGAATCCGCATTTATATGTAGATATCCAGTGAAACTGATCATGTGGAATCCACATTTACATGTAGATGTCCAGTGACACTGCTCATCTAGCATCCACATTTATATAGATCTCCAGTGCAACTGCTCATGTGGAATCCACATTTATATGCAGATCTCCCCTGTAACTGCTCATGTGGAATCCTCATTTACATGTAGATCTCCAGTTAAACTGCTCATGTGGATTCCGCATTTATATGTAGATCTCCAGTGAAACTTCTCATGTGGAATCCGCATTTATCTGTAGATCTCCCGTGAAAATGCTCATGTGGAATCCACATTTATATGTGGATCTACAGTGAAACTGCTATGTGGAATCCACATTTATATCTACATCTCCAGTGAAACTGCTCATGTGGAATCCGAATTTATATGTAGATCTCCCGTGAAACTGTTCATGTGGAATCCACATTTATTTGTAGATCTCCCGTGAAAATGCTCATGTGGAATTCACATTTATAAGTAGATCTCCCGTGAAACTGTTGATGTGGAATCTTCATTTATATGCAATCTCCAGTGGAACTACTCATGTGGAATCCACATTTATATGTAGATCTTCAGTGAAACTGCTCATGTGGAATACACACTTTTATGAAATCTTCAGTGAAACTGCTCATGTGGAATCAACATTTATATGTCAATCTATATTGAAACTGCTTATGTGGAATCCACATTTATATGTCCATCTTCAGTCAAACTGCTCATGTGGAATCTGCATTTATATGTAGATGTCCCGATAAAATGCTCATGTAGAATCAACATTTATAAGTAGATCTCCAGTCAAACTGCTCATGTGGAATCTACTTTTATATGCAATCTCCAGTGAAACTGCTCATGTGGAATCCACATTTATATGTGGATATCCAGTGAAACTCCTCATGTGGAATCCGCATTTATATGTAGATATCCAGTGAAACTGCTCATGTGGAGTCTACATTTATATGCAATCTCCAGTGAAACGGTTCATCTGGAATCCACATTTATATGTAGTTCTCCAGTGAATCTGCTATGTGGAATCCGCATTTATATGTAGATATCCAGTGAAACTGATCATGTGGAATCCACATTTACATGTAGATCTCCAGTTAAACTGCTCATGTGGATTCCGCATTTATATGTAGATCTCCAGTGAAACTTCTCATGTGGAATCCGCATTTATCTGTAGATCTCCCGTGAAAATGCTCATGTGGAATCCACATTTATATGTGGATCTACAGTGAAACTGCTATGTGGAATCCACATTTATATCTACATCTCCAGTGAAACTGCTCATGTGGAATCCGAATTTATATGTAGATCTCCCGTGAAACTGTTCATGTGGAATCCACATTTATTTGTAGATCTCCCGTGAAAATGCTCATGTGGAATTCACATTTATAAGTAGATCTCCCGTGAAACTGTTGATGTGGAATCTTCATTTATATGCAATCTCCAGTGGAACTACTCATGTGGAATCCACATTTATATGTAGATCTCCCGTGAAAATTCTCATGTGGAATACACATTTATAAGTAGATCTTCAGTGAAACTGCTCATGTGGAATCCACACTTTTATGAAATCTTCAGTGAAACTGCTCATGTGGAATCAACATTTATATGTCAATCTATATTGAAACTGCTTATGTGGAATCCACATTTATATGTCCATCTTCAGTCAAACTGCTCATGTGGAATCTGCATTTATATGTAGATGTCCCGATAAAATGCTCATGTAGAATCAACATTTATAAGTAGATCTCCAGTCAAACTGCTCATGTGGAATCTACTTTTATATGCAATCTCCAGTGAAACTGCTCATGTGGAATCCACATTTATATGTGGATATCCAGTGAAACTCCTCATGTGGAATCCGCATTTATATGTAGATATCCAGTGAAACTGCTCATGTGGAGTCTACATTTATATGCAATCTCCAGTGAAACGGTTCATCTGGAATCCACATTTATATGTAGTTCTCCAGTGAATCTGCTATGTGGAATCCGCATTTATATGTAGATATCCAGTGAAACTGATCATGTGGAATCCACATTTACATGTAGATGTCCAGTGACACTGCTCATCTAGCATCCACATTTATATAGATCTCCAGTGCAACTGCTCATGTGGAATCCACATTTATACGCAGATCTCCCCTGAAACTGCTCATGTGGAATCCTCATTTACATGTAGATCTCCAGTTAAACTGCTCATGTGGATTCCGCATTTATATGTAGATCTCCAGTGAAAGAGCTCATGTGGAATCCACATGTATTTGTAGATCTCCAGTAAAACTGCTCATGTGGAATCCAAATTTATATGTAGATCTCCTGTGAAACTGCTCATGTGGAATCCTCATTTATAAGTAGATCTACCGCGAAACTGTTCATGTGAAACCCACATTTATATGTATTTCTCCAGTGAACCTGCTGATGTGGATTCCACATTTTTATTTACATCTCCAGTAAAAGTGCTGATGTGGAATCCACATTTATATATAGATCTCCAGTCAAACTGCTCATGTGGAATCCGCATTTATATGTACATCTCCAGTGAAACTGCTCATGTGGAATCCGAATTTATATGTAGATCTCCCGCGAAACTATTCATGTGGAATCCACATTTATTTGTAGATCTCCCGTGAAAATGCTCATGTGGAATTCACATTTATAAGTAGATCTCCAGTGAAACTGCTCATGTGGAATCCACACTTTTATGCAATCTTCATTGAAAGTGCTCATGTGGAATCCTCATTTATATGTCGGTCTACATTGAAACTGCTTATGTGGAATCCACATTTATATGTCCATCTTCAGTCAAACTGCTCATGTGGAATCTGCATTTATCTGTAGATCTCCAGAGAAAATGCTCATGTGGAATCCACATTTATAAGTAGATCTCCCGTGAAACTGTTTATGTGGAATCTACATTTATATGCAATCTCCAGTGGAACTACTCATGTGGAATCCACATTTATATGTAGATCTCCCGTGAAAATTCTCATGTGGAATACACATTTATAAGTAGATCATCAATGAAACTGCTCATGTGGAATCCACACTTTTATGAAATCTTCAGTGAAACTGCTCATGTGGAATCCACATTTATATGTCAATCTACATTGAAACTGCTTATGTGGAATCCACATTTATATGAGATCTACATTGAAACTGCTTATGTGGAATCCACATTTATATGTCCATCTTCAGTCAAACTGCTCATGTGGAATCGACATTTATAAGTAGATCTCCAGTCAAACTGCTCATGTGGAATCTACATTTATATGCAATCTCCAGTGAAACTGCTCATGTGGAATCCACATTTATATGTGGATCTCCAGTGAAACTCCTCATGTGGAATCCGCATTTATATGTAGATCTCCAGTGAAACTGCTCATGTTGAATCTGCATTTATATGTAGAACTCAAGTGAAACTGCTCATATGGAATCCGCAATTATATGTAGAATGTCCACTGCAACTGCTCATGTGGAATCCACATTTTTATCCATCTCCAGTGAAACTGCTCATGTGGAATCCGCATTTATATGCAATCTCCAGTAAAACTGCTCATGTGGAATCCACATTTATATGTTGATCTCCCGTGAAACTGCTCATGTGGAATCCTCATTTATATGTAGATCTCCAATGAAACTGCTCATGTGGAATTTGCATTTATATGTAGATCTCCAGTGAAACGGTTCATGTGGAATCCACATTTATATGTAGATCTCCAGTGAAACTGCTATGTGGAATCCTCATTTATATGTAGATATCCAGTGAAACTGCTCATGTGGAATCCACATTTACATGTAGATGTCCAGTGACACTGCTCATCTAGCATCCACATTTTTATAGATCTCCAGTGCAACTGCTCATGTGGAATCCACATTTATATGCAGATCTCACGTGATACTGCTCAAGTGGAATCCTCATTTATATGTAGATCTCCAGTTAAACTGCTCATTTGGATTCTGCATTTATATGTAGATCTCCAGTGAAACTGCTCATGTGGAATCCACATGTATTTGTAGATCTCCAGTAAAACTGCTCATGTGGAATCCACATTTATATGTAGATCTCCTGTGAAACTGCTCATGTGGAATCCTCATTTATATGTAGATCTCCCGCGAAACTGTTCATGTGAAATCCACATTTATATGTATTTCTCCAGTGAAACTGCTCATGTGGATTCCACATTTTTATGTACATCTCCAGTGAAAGTGCTGATGTGGAATCCACATTTATATATAGATCTCCAGTGAAACTGCTCATGTGGAATCCGAATTTACATGTAGAACTCCAGTGAAACTGCTCATGTGGAATCCACATTTATATGTAGATCTCCCGTGAAACTGCTCATGTGGAATCCTCATTTATATGTAGATCTCCAATGAAACTGCTCATGTGGAATTTGCATTTATATGTAGATCTCCAGTGAAACGGTTCATGTGGAATCCACATTTATATGTAGATCTCCAGTGAAACTGCTATGTGGAATCCGCATTTATACGTAGATATCCAGTGAAACTTCTCATGTGGAATCCACATTTACATGTAGATGTCCAGTGACACTGCTCATCTAGCATCCACATTTTTATAGATCTCCAGTGCAACTGCTCATGTGGAATCCACATTTATATGCAGATCTCACGTGAAACTGCTCATGTGGAATCCTCATTTATATGTAGATCTCCAGTTAAACTGCTCATGTGGATTCCGCATTTATATGTAGATCTCCAATGAAACTGCTCATGTGGAATCCACATGTATTTGTAGATCTCCAGTGAAACTGCTCATGTGGAATCCACAATTATATACATCTCCAATGAAACTGATCATGTGGAATCCTCATTTATATGTAGATCTCCCGCGAAACTGTTCATGTGAAATCCACATTTATATTTAGATCTCCAGTGAAACTGCTCATGTGGATTCCACATTTTTATGTACATCTCCAGTGAAAGTGCTCATGTGGAATCCACATTTATATATAGATCTCCAGTGAAACTGCTCATGTGGAATCCACATTTACATGTAGAACTGTAGTGAAACTGCTCATGTGTAATCCACATTTATATGTAGATCTCCTGTGACACTGCTCATGTGGAATCCACATTTATATACATCTCCAGTGAAACTGATCATGTGGAATCCTCATTTATATGCAATCTCCCATGAAAATTCTCATGTGGAATACACATTTAACAGTACATCTTCAGTGAAAGTGCTCATGTGGAATCCACACTTTTATGAAATCTTCAGTGAAACTGCTCATGTGGAATCCACATTTATATGTTGATCTCCAGTGAAACTTCTCATGTGGAATCCGCATTTATCTGTAGATCTCCCGTGAAAATGCTCATGTGGAATCCACATTTATAAGTAGATCTCCTGTGAAACTGCTCATGTGGAATCCACATTTATATGTGGATCTCCAGTGAAACTGCTATGTGGAATCTGCATTTATATGTAGATCTCCAGTGAAACTGCTCATGTGGAATCCGAATTTATATGTAGATCTCCAGTGAAACTACTCATGTTGAATACGCATGTATCTGTAGATCTCCCGTGAAACTGCTCATGTGCAAACCACATTTATATGTAGATCTCCCGTCAAACTGTTCATGTGGAATTCACATTTATATGTCGATCTACATTGAAACTGCTTATGTGGAATCCACATTTATATGTCCATCTTTAGTCAAACTGCTCATGTGGAATCCGCATTTATCTGTAGATATCCAGAGAAAATGCTCATGTGGAATCCACATTTATAAGTAGATCTCCCTTGAAACTGTTCATATGGAATCTACATTTATATGCAATCTCAAGTGGAACTGCTCATGTGGAATCCACATTTATATGTAGATCTCCCGTGAAAATTCTCATGTGGAATACACATTTATAAGTAGATCTTCAGTGAAACTGCTCATGTGGAATCCACACTTTTATGGAATCTTCAGTGAAACTGCTCATGTGGAATCAACATTTATATGTCAATCTACATTGAAACTGCTTATGTGGAATCCACATTTATATGTCCATCTTCAGTCAAACTGCTCATGTGGAATCCACATTTACATGTAGATGTCCAGTGACACTGCTCATCTAGCATCCACATTTATATAGATCTCCAGTGCAACTGCTCATGTGGAATCCACATTTATATGCAGATCTCCCCTGAAACTGCTCATGTGGAATCCTCATTTACATGTAGATCTCCAGTTAAACTGCTCATGTGGATTCCACATTTATATGTAGATCTCCAGTGAAAGAGCTCATGTGGAATCCACATGTATTTGTAGATCTCCAGTAAAACTGCTCATGTGGAATCCACATTTATATGTAGATCTCCCGCGAAACTGTTCATGTGAAATCCACATTTATATGTAGATCTCCAGTGAAACTGCTCATGTGGATTCCGCTTTTGTATGTAGATCTCCAGTGAAACTGCTCATGTGGATTCCGCATATATATGTAGTTCTCCAGTGAGACTGCTCATGTGGAATCCACAGTTTTTTGTAGATCTCCAGTAAAACTGCTCATGTGGAATCCACATTTATATGTAGATCTCTTGTGAAACTGCTCATGTGGAATCCTCATTTATATGTAGATCTCCCGCGAAACTGTTCATGTGAAATCCACATTTATATGTAGATCTCCTGTGAAACTGCTCATGTGGAATCCTCATTTATAAGTAGATCTACCGCGAAACTGTTCATGTGAAATCCACACTTTTAGGCAATCTTCATTGAAAGTGCTCATGTGGAATCCGAATTTATATGTAGATCTCCCGTGAAACTGTTCATGTGGAATCCACATTTATTTGTAGATCTCCCGTGAAAATGCTCATGTGGAATTCACATTTATAAGTAGATCTCCCGTGAAACTGTTGATGTGGAATCTTCATTTATATGCAATCTCCAGTGGAACTACTCATGTGGAATCCACATTTATATGTAGATCTCCCGTGAATATTCTCATGTGGAATACACATTTATAAGTAGATCTTCAGTGAAACTGCTCATGTGGAATCCACATTTATATGTGGATATCCAGTGAAACTCCTCATGTGGAATCCGCATTTATATGTAGATATCCAGTGAAACTGCTCATGTGGAGTCTACATTTATATGCAATCTCCAGTGAAACTGTTCATGTGGAATCCACATTTATATGTAGTTCTCCAGTGAATCTGCTATGTGGAATCCGCATTTATATGTAGATATCCAGTGAAACTGATCATGTGGAATCCACATTTACATGTAGATGTCCAGTGACACTGCTCATCTAGCATCCACATTTATATAGATCTCCAGTGCAACTGCTCATGTGGAATCCACATTTATATGCAGATCTCCCCTGAAACTGCTCATGTGGAATCCTCATTTACATGTAGATCTCCAGTTAAACTGCTCATGTGGATTCCGCATTTATATGTAGATCTCCAGTGAAAGAGCTCATGTGGAATCCACATGTATTTGTAGATCTCCAGTAAAACTGCTCATGTGGAATCCACATTTATATGTAGATCTCCTGTGAAACTGCTCATGTGGAATCCTCATTTATAAGTAGATCTACCGCGAAACTGTTCATGTGAAATCCACATTTATATGTATTTCTCCAGTGAACCTGCTGATGTGGATTCCACATTTTTATGTACATCTCCAGTAAAAGTGCTGATGTGGAATCCACATTTATATATAGATCTCCAGTCAAACTGCTCATGTGGAATCCACATTTATATGTACATCTCCAGTGAAACTGCTCATGTGGAATCCGAATTTATATGTAGATCTCCCGCGAAACTATTCATGTGGAATCCACATTTATTTGTAGATCTCCCGTGAAAATGCTCATGTGGAATTCACATTTATAAGTAGATCTCCAGTGAAATTGCTCATGTGGAATCCACACTTTTAGGCAATCTTCATTGAAAGTGCTCATGTGGAATCCGAATTTATATGTAGATCTCCCGTGAAACTGTTCATGTGGAATCCACATTTATTTGTAGATCTCCCGTGAAAATGCTCATGTGGAATTCACATTTATAAGTAGATCTCCCGTGAAACTGTTGATGTGGAATCTTCATTTATATGCAATCTCCAGTGGAACTACTCATGTGGAATCCACATTTATATGTAGATCTCCCGTGAAAATTCTCATGTGGAATACACATTTATAAGTAGATCTTCAGTGAAACTGCTCATGTGGAATCTACATTTATATGCAATCTCCAGTGAAACTGATCATGTGGAATCCACATTTATATGTGGATATCCAGTGAAACTCCTCATGTGGAATCCGCATTTATATGTAGATATCCAGTGAAACTGCTCATGTGGAGTCTACATTTATATGCAATCTCCAGTGAAACTGTTCATGTGGAATCCACATTTATATGTAGTTCTCCAGTGAATCTGCTATGTGGAATCCGCATTTATATGTAGATATCCAGTGAAACTGATCATGTGGAATCCACATTTACATGTAGATGTCCAGTGACACTGCTCATCTAGCATCCACATTTATATAGATCTCCAGTGCAACTGCTCATGTGGAATCCACATTTATATGCAGATCTCCCATGAAACTGCTCATGTGGAATCCTCATTTACATGTAGATCTCCAGTTAAACTGCTCATGTGGATTCCGCATTTATATGTAGATCTCCAGTGAAAGAGCTCATGTGGAATCCACATGTATTTGTAGATCTCCAGTAAAACTGCTCATGTGGAATCCACATTTATATGTAGATCTCCTGTGAAACTGCTCATGTGGAATCCTCATTTATAAGTAGATCTACCGCGAAACAGTTCATGTGAAATCCACATTTATATGTATTTCTCCAGTGAACCTGCTGATATGGATTCCACATTTTTATGTACATCTCCAGTAAAAGTGCTGATGTGGAATCCACATTTATATATAGATCTCCAGTCAAACTGCTCATGTGGAATCCACATTTATATGTACATCTCCAGTGAAACTGCTCATGTGGAATCCGAATTTATATGTAGATCTCCCGCGAAACTATTCATGTGGAATCCACATTTATTTGTAGATCTCCCGTGAAAATGCTCATGTGGAATTCACATTTATAAGTAGATCTCCAGTGAAATTGCTCATGTGGAATCCACACTTTTAGGCAATCTTCATTGAAAGTGCTCATGTGGAATCCGAATTTATATGTAGATCTCCCGTGAAACTGTTCATGTGGAATCCACATTTATTTGTAGATCTCCCGTGAAAATGCTCATGTGGAATTCACATTTATAAGTAGATCTCCCGTGAAACTGTTGATGTGGAATCTTCATTTATATGCAATCTCCAGTGGAACTACTCATGTGGAATCCACATTTATATGTAGATCTCCCGTGAAAATTCTCATGTGGAATACACATTTATAAGTAGATCTTCAGTGAAACTGCTCATGTGGAATCCACACTTTTATGAAATCTTCAGTGAAACTGCTCATGTGGAATCAACATTTATATGTCCATCTTCAGTCAAACTGCTCATGTGGAATCTGCATTTATATGTAGATGTCCCGAGAAAATGCTCATGTAGAATCAACATTTATAAGTAGATCTCCAGTCAAACTGCTCATGTGGAATCTACATTTATATGCAATCTCCAGTGAAACTGCTCATGTGGAATCCACATTTATATGTGGATATCCAGTGAAACTCCTCATGTGGAATCCGCATTTATATGTAGATAACCAGTGAAACTGCTCATGTGGAGTCTACATTTATATGCAATCTCCAGTGAAACGGTTCATGTGGAATCCACATTTATATGTAGTTCTCCAGTGAATCTGCTATGTGGAATCCGCATTTATATGTAGATATCCAGTGAAACTGATCATTAGGAATCCACATTTACATGTAGATGTCCAGTGACACTGCTCATCTAGCATCCACATTTATATAGATCTCCAGTGCAACTGCTCATGTGGAATCCACATTTATATGCAGATCTCCCCTGAAACTGCTCATGTGGAATCCTCATTTACATGTAGATCTCCAGTTAAACTGCTCATGTGGATTCCACATTTATATGTAGATCTCCAGTGAAAGAGCTCATGTGGAATCCACATGTATTTGTAGATCTCCAGTAAAACTGCTCATGTGGAATCCACATTTATATGTAGATCTCCTGTGAAACTGCTCATGTGGAATCCTCATTTATAAGTAGATCTACCGCGAAACTGTTCATGTGAAATCCACATTTATATGTATTTCTCCAGTGAACCTGCTGATGTGGATTCCACATTTTTATGTACATCTCCAGTAAAAGCGCTGATGTGGAATCCACATTTATATATAGATCTCCAGTCAAACTGCTCATGTGGAATCCACATTTATATGTACATCTCCAGTGAAACTGCTCATGTGGAATCCGAATTTATATGTAGATCTCCCGCGAAACTATTCATGTGGAATCCACATTTATTTGTAGATCTCCCGTGAAAATGCTCATGTGGAATTCACATTTATAAGTAGATCTCCAGTGAAACTGCTCATGTGGAATCCACACTTTTATGCAATCTTCATTGAAAGTGCTCATGTGGAATCCTCATTTATATGTCGGTCTACATTGAAACTGCTTATGTGGAATCCACATTTATATGTCCATCTTCAGTCAAACTGCTCATGTGGAATCTGCATTTATCTGTAGATCTCCAGAGAAAATGCTCATGTGGAATCCTCATTTATAAGTAGATCTCCCGTGAAACTGCTCATGTGGAATCCACATTTATATGTGGATCTCCAGTGAAACTCCTCATGTGGAATCCGCATTTATATGTAGATCTCCAGTGAAACTGCTCATGTGGAATCCGCATTTATATGTAGAACTCAAGTGAAACTGCTCAGATGGAATCCGCAATTATATGTAGAATGTCCACTGCAACTGCTCATGTGGAATCCACATTTTTATCCATCTCCAGTGAAACTGCTCATGTGGAATCCGCATTTATATGCAATCTCCAGTAAAACTGCTCATGTGGAATCCACATTTATATGTAGATCTCCAGTGAAACTGCTCATGTGGAATCCTCATTTATATGTAGATCTCCAATGAAACTGCTCATGTGGAATTTGCATTTATATGTAGATCTCCAGTGAAACGGTTCATGTGGAATCCACATTTATATGTACATCTCCAGTGAAACTGCTATGTGGAATCCGCATTTATATGTAGATATCCAGTGAAACTGCTCATGTGGAATCCACATTTACATGTAGATGTCCAGTGACACTGCTCATCTAGCATCCACATTTTTATAGATCTCCAGTGCAACTGCTCATGTGGAATCCACATTTATATGCAGATCTCACGTGAAACTGCTCATGTGGAATCCTCATTCATATGTAGATCTCCAGTTAAACTGCACATGCGGATTCCGCATTTATATGTAGATCTCCAGTGAAACTGCTCATGTGGAATCCACATGTATTTGTAGATCTCCAGTAAAACTGCTCATGTGGAATTCACATTTATATGTAGATCTCCTGTGAAACTGCTCATGTGGAATCCTCATTTATATGTAGATCTCCCGCGAAACTGTTCATGTGAAATCCACATTTATATGTATTTCTCCAGTGAAACTGCTCATGTGGATTCCACATTTTTATGTACATCTCCAGTGAAAGTGCTGATGTGGAATCCACATTTATATGTAGATCTCCCGTGAAACTGCTCATGTGGAATCCTCATTTATATGTAGATCTCCAATGAAACTGCTCATGTGGAATTTGCATTTATATGTAGATCTCCAGTGAAACGGTTCATGTGGAATCCACATTTATATGTAGATCTCCAGTGAAACTGCTATGTGGAATCCGCATTTATATGTAGATATCCAGTGAAACTGCTCATGTGGAATCCACATTTACATGTAGATGTCCAGTGACACTGCTCATCTAGCATCCACATTTTTATAGATCTCCAGTGCAACTGCTCATGTGGAATCCACATTTATATGCAGATCTCACGTGAAACTGCTCATGTGGAATCCTCATTTATATGTAGATCTCCAGTTAAACTGCTCATGTGGATTCCGCATTTATATGTAGATCTCCAGTGAAACTGCTCATGTGGAATCCACATTTATATGTAGATCTCCTGTGAAACTGCTCATGTGGAATCCTCATTTATATGTAGATCTCCCGCGAAACTGTTCATGTGAAATCCACATTTATATGTATTTCTCCAGTGAAACTGCTCATGTGGATTCCACATTTTTATGTATTTCTCCAATGAAACTGCTCATGTGAAATCCGCATTTATATGTACATCTCCAGTGAAACTGCTCATGTGGAATCCTCATTTATAGGAAGATCTCCAGTGAAACTGCTCATGTGGATTCCACATTTTTATGTACATCTCCAGTGAAAGTGCTCATGTGGAATCCACATTTATATATAGATCACCAGTGAAATTGCTCATGTAGAATCCACATTTACATGTAGAACTGTAGTGAAACTGCTCATGTGTAATCCACATTTATATGTAGATCTCCTGTGACACTGCTCATGTGGAATCCACATTTATATACATCTCCAGTGAAACTGATCATGTGGAATCCTCATTTATATGCAATCTCCCATGAAAATTCTCATGTGGAATACACATTTAACAGTACATCTTCAGTGAAACTGCTCATGTGGAATCCACACTCTTATGAAATCTTCAGTGAAACTGCTCATTTGGAATCCACATTTATATGTTGATCTCCAGTGAAACTTCTCATGTGGAATCCGCATTTATCTGTAGATCTCCCGTGAAAATGCTAATGTGGAATCCACATTTATAAGTAGATCTCCTGTGAAAATGTTCATGTGGAATCCACATTTATATATGGATCTCCAGTGAAACTGCTATGTGGAATCTGCATTTATATGTAGATCTCCCGTGAAAATTCTCATGTGGAATACACATTTATAAGTAGATCTTCAGTGAAACTGCTCATGTGGAATCCACACTTTTATGAAATCTTCAGTGAAACTGCTCATGTGGAATCAACATTTATATGTCAATCTATATTGAAACTGCTTATGTGGAATCCACATTTATATGTCCATCTTCAGTCAAACTGCTCATGTGGAATCTGCATTTATATGTAGATGTCCCGATAAAATGCTCATGTAGAATCAACATTTATAAGTAGATCTCCAGTCAAACTGCTCATGTGGAATCTACTTTTATATGCAATCTCCAGTGAAACTGCTCATGTGGAATCCACATTTATATGTGGATATCCAGTGAAACTCCTCATGTGGAATCCGCATTTATATGTAGATATCCAGTGAAACTGCTCATGTGGAGTCTACATTTATATGCAATCTCCAGTGAAACGGTTCATCTGGAATCCACATTTATATGTAGTTCTCCAGTGAATCTGCTATGTGGAATCCGCATTTATATGTAGATATCCAGTGAAACTGATCATGTGGAATCCACATTTACATGTAGATGTCCAGTGACACTGCTCATCTAGCATCCACATTTATATAGATCTCCAGTGCAACTGCTCATGTGGAATCCACATTTATACGCAGATCTCCCCTGAAACTGCTCATGTGGAATCCTCATTTACATGTAGATCTCCAGTTAAACTGCTCATGTGGATTCCGCATTTATATGTAGATCTCCAGTGAAAGAGCTCATGTGGAATCCACATGTATTTGTAGATCTCCAGTAAAACTGCTCATGTGGAATCCAAATTTATATGTAGATCTCCTGTGAAACTGCTCATGTGGAATCCTCATTTATAAGTAGATCTACCGCGAAACTGTTCATGTGAAACCCACATTTATATGTATTTCTCCAGTGAACCTGCTGATGTGGATTCCACATTTTTATTTACATCTCCAGTAAAAGTGCTGATGTGGAATCCACATTTATATATAGATCTCCAGTCAAACTGCTCATGTGGAATCCGCATTTATATGTACATCTCCAGTGAAACTGCTCATGTGGAATCCGAATTTATATGTAGATCTCCCGCGAAACTATTCATGTGGAATCCACATTTATTTGTAGATCTCCCGTGAAAATGCTCATGTGGAATTCACATTTATAAGTAGATCTCCAGTGAAACTGCTCATGTGGAATCCACACTTTTATGCAATCTTCATTGAAAGTGCTCATGTGGAATCCTCATTTATATGTCGGTCTACATTGAAACTGCTTATGTGGAATCCACATTTATATGTCCATCTTCAGTCAAACTGCTCATGTGGAATCTGCATTTATCTGTAGATCTCCAGAGAAAATGCTCATGTGGAATCCACATTTATAAGTAGATCTCCCGTGAAACTGTTTATGTGGAATCTACATTTATATGCAATCTCCAGTGGAACTACTCATGTGGAATCCACATTTATATGTAGATCTCCCGTGAAAATTCTCATGTGGAATACACATTTATAAGTAGATCATCAATGAAACTGCTCATGTGGAATCCACACTTTTATGAAATCTTCAGTGAAACTGCTCATGTGGAATCCACATTTATATGTCAATCTACATTGAAACTGCTTATGTGGAATCCACATTTATATGAGATCTACATTGAAACTGCTTATGTGGAATCCACATTTATATGTCCATCTTCAGTCAAACTGCTCATGTGGAATCGACATTTATAAGTAGATCTCCAGTCAAACTGCTCATGTGGAATCTACATTTATATGCAATCTCCAGTGAAACTGCTCATGTGGAATCCACATTTATATGTGGATCTCCAGTGAAACTCCTCATGTGGAATCCGCATTTATATGTAGATCTCCAGTGAAACTGCTCATGTTGAATCTGCATTTATATGTAGAACTCAAGTGAAACTGCTCATATGGAATCCGCAATTATATGTAGAATGTCCACTGCAACTGCTCATGTGGAATCCACATTTTTATCCATCTCCAGTGAAACTGCTCATGTGGAATCCGCATTTATATGCAATCTCCAGTAAAACTGCTCATGTGGAATCCACATTTATATGTTGATCTCCCGTGAAACTGCTCATGTGGAATCCTCATTTATATGTAGATCTCCAATGAAACTGCTCATGTGGAATTTGCATTTATATGTAGATCTCCAGTGAAACGGTTCATGTGGAATCCACATTTATATGTAGATCTCCAGTGAAACTGCTATGTGGAATCCTCATTTATATGTAGATATCCAGTGAAACTGCTCATGTGGAATCCACATTTACATGTAGATGTCCAGTGACACTGCTCATCTAGCATCCACATTTTTATAGATCTCCAGTGCAACTGCTCATGTGGAATCCACATTTATATGCAGATCTCACGTGATACTGCTCAAGTGGAATCCTCATTTATATGTAGATCTCCAGTTAAACTGCTCATTTGGATTCTGCATTTATATGTAGATCTCCAGTGAAACTGCTCATGTGGAATCCACATGTATTTGTAGATCTCCAGTAAAACTGCTCATGTGGAATCCACATTTATATGTAGATCTCCTGTGAAACTGCTCATGTGGAATCCTCATTTATATGTAGATCTCCCGCGAAACTGTTCATGTGAAATCCACATTTATATGTATTTCTCCAGTGAAACTGCTCATGTGGATTCCACATTTTTATGTACATCTCCAGTGAAAGTGCTGATGTGGAATCCACATTTATATATAGATCTCCAGTGAAACTGCTCATGTGGAATCCGAATTTACATGTAGAACTCCAGTGAAACTGCTCATGTGGAATCCACATTTATATGTAGATCTCCCGTGAAACTGCTCATGTGGAATCCTCATTTATATGTAGATCTCCAATGAAACTGCTCATGTGGAATTTGCATTTATATGTAGATCTCCAGTGAAACGGTTCATGTGGAATCCACATTTATATGTAGATCTCCAGTGAAACTGCTATGTGGAATCCGCATTTATACGTAGATATCCAGTGAAACTTCTCATGTGGAATCCACATTTACATGTAGATGTCCAGTGACACTGCTCATCTAGCATCCACATTTTTATAGATCTCCAGTGCAACTGCTCATGTGGAATCCACATTTATATGCAGATCTCACGTGAAACTGCTCATGTGGAATCCTCATTTATATGTAGATCTCCAGTTAAACTGCTCATGTGGATTCCGCATTTATATGTAGATCTCCAATGAAACTGCTCATGTGGAATCCACATGTATTTGTAGATCTCCAGTGAAACTGCTCATGTGGAATCCACAATTATATACATCTCCAATGAAACTGATCATGTGGAATCCTCATTTATATGTAGATCTCCCGCGAAACTGTTCATGTGAAATCCACATTTATATTTAGATCTCCAGTGAAACTGCTCATGTGGATTCCACATTTTTATGTACATCTCCAGTGAAAGTGCTCATGTGGAATCCACATTTATATATAGATCTCCAGTGAAACTGCTCATGTGGAATCCACATTTACATGTAGAACTGTAGTGAAACTGCTCATGTGTAATCCACATTTATATGTAGATCTCCTGTGACACTGCTCATGTGGAATCCACATTTATATACATCTCCAGTGAAACTGATCATGTGGAATCCTCATTTATATGCAATCTCCCATGAAAATTCTCATGTGGAATACACATTTAACAGTACATCTTCAGTGAAAGTGCTCATGTGGAATCCACACTTTTATGAAATCTTCAGTGAAACTGCTCATGTGGAATCCACATTTATATGTTGATCTCCAGTGAAACTTCTCATGTGGAATCCGCATTTATCTGTAGATCTCCCGTGAAAATGCTCATGTGGAATCCACATTTATAAGTAGATCTCCTGTGAAACTGCTCATGTGGAATCCACATTTATATGTGGATCTCCAGTGAAACTGCTATGTGGAATCTGCATTTATATGTAGATCTCCAGTGAAACTGCTCATGTGGAATCCGAATTTATATGTAGATCTCCAGTGAAACTACTCATGTTGAATACGCATGTATCTGTAGATCTCCCGTGAAACTGCTCATGTGCAAACCACATTTATATGTAGATCTCCCGTCAAACTGTTCATGTGGAATTCACATTTATATGTCGATCTACATTGAAACTGCTTATGTGGAATCCACATTTATATGTCCATCTTTAGTCAAACTGCTCATGTGGAATCCGCATTTATCTGTAGATATCCAGAGAAAATGCTCATGTGGAATCCACATTTATAAGTAGATCTCCCTTGAAACTGTTCATATGGAATCTACATTTATATGCAATCTCAAGTGGAACTGCTCATGTGGAATCCACATTTATATGTAGATCTCCCGTGAAAATTCTCATGTGGAATACACATTTATAAGTAGATCTTCAGTGAAACTGCTCATGTGGAATCCACACTTTTATGGAATCTTCAGTGAAACTGCTCATGTGGAATCAACATTTATATGTCAATCTACATTGAAACTGCTTATGTGGAATCCACATTTATATGTCCATCTTCAGTCAAACTGCTCATGTGGAATCCACATTTACATGTAGATGTCCAGTGACACTGCTCATCTAGCATCCACATTTATATAGATCTCCAGTGCAACTGCTCATGTGGAATCCACATTTATATGCAGATCTCCCCTGAAACTGCTCATGTGGAATCCTCATTTACATGTAGATCTCCAGTTAAACTGCTCATGTGGATTCCACATTTATATGTAGATCTCCAGTGAAAGAGCTCATGTGGAATCCACATGTATTTGTAGATCTCCAGTAAAACTGCTCATGTGGAATCCACATTTATATGTAGATCTCCCGCGAAACTGTTCATGTGAAATCCACATTTATATGTAGATCTCCAGTGAAACTGCTCATGTGGATTCCGCTTTTGTATGTAGATCTCCAGTGAAACTGCTCATGTGGATTCCGCATATATATGTAGTTCTCCAGTGAGACTGCTCATGTGGAATCCACAGTTTTTTGTAGATCTCCAGTAAAACTGCTCATGTGGAATCCACATTTATATGTAGATCTCTTGTGAAACTGCTCATGTGGAATCCTCATTTATATGTAGATCTCCCGCGAAACTGTTCATGTGAAATCCACATTTATATGTAGATCTCCTGTGAAACTGCTCATGTGGAATCCTCATTTATAAGTAGATCTACCGCGAAACTGTTCATGTGAAATCCACACTTTTAGGCAATCTTCATTGAAAGTGCTCATGTGGAATCCGAATTTATATGTAGATCTCCCGTGAAACTGTTCATGTGGAATCCACATTTATTTGTAGATCTCCCGTGAAAATGCTCATGTGGAATTCACATTTATAAGTAGATCTCCCGTGAAACTGTTGATGTGGAATCTTCATTTATATGCAATCTCCAGTGGAACTACTCATGTGGAATCCACATTTATATGTAGATCTCCCGTGAATATTCTCATGTGGAATACACATTTATAAGTAGATCTTCAGTGAAACTGCTCATGTGGAATCCACATTTATATGTGGATATCCAGTGAAACTCCTCATGTGGAATCCGCATTTATATGTAGATATCCAGTGAAACTGCTCATGTGGAGTCTACATTTATATGCAATCTCCAGTGAAACTGTTCATGTGGAATCCACATTTATATGTAGTTCTCCAGTGAATCTGCTATGTGGAATCCGCATTTATATGTAGATATCCAGTGAAACTGATCATGTGGAATCCACATTTACATGTAGATGTCCAGTGACACTGCTCATCTAGCATCCACATTTATATAGATCTCCAGTGCAACTGCTCATGTGGAATCCACATTTATATGCAGATCTCCCCTGAAACTGCTCATGTGGAATCCTCATTTACATGTAGATCTCCAGTTAAACTGCTCATGTGGATTCCGCATTTATATGTAGATCTCCAGTGAAAGAGCTCATGTGGAATCCACATGTATTTGTAGATCTCCAGTAAAACTGCTCATGTGGAATCCACATTTATATGTAGATCTCCTGTGAAACTGCTCATGTGGAATCCTCATTTATAAGTAGATCTACCGCGAAACTGTTCATGTGAAATCCACATTTATATGTATTTCTCCAGTGAACCTGCTGATGTGGATTCCACATTTTTATGTACATCTCCAGTAAAAGTGCTGATGTGGAATCCACATTTATATATAGATCTCCAGTCAAACTGCTCATGTGGAATCCACATTTATATGTACATCTCCAGTGAAACTGCTCATGTGGAATCCGAATTTATATGTAGATCTCCCGCGAAACTATTCATGTGGAATCCACATTTATTTGTAGATCTCCCGTGAAAATGCTCATGTGGAATTCACATTTATAAGTAGATCTCCAGTGAAATTGCTCATGTGGAATCCACACTTTTAGGCAATCTTCATTGAAAGTGCTCATGTGGAATCCGAATTTATATGTAGATCTCCCGTGAAACTGTTCATGTGGAATCCACATTTATTTGTAGATCTCCCGTGAAAATGCTCATGTGGAATTCACATTTATAAGTAGATCTCCCGTGAAACTGTTGATGTGGAATCTTCATTTATATGCAATCTCCAGTGGAACTACTCATGTGGAATCCACATTTATATGTAGATCTCCCGTGAAAATTCTCATGTGGAATACACATTTATAAGTAGATCTTCAGTGAAACTGCTCATGTGGAATCTACATTTATATGCAATCTCCAGTGAAACTGCTCATGTGGAATCCACATTTATATGTGGATATCCAGTGAAACTCCTCATGTGGAATCCGCATTTATATGTAGATATCCAGTGAAACTGCTCATGTGGAGTCTACATTTATATGCAATCTCCAGTGAAACTGTTCATGTGGAATCCACATTTATATGTAGTTCTCCAGTGAATCTGCTATGTGGAATCCGCATTTATATGTAGATATCCAGTGAAACTGATCATGTGGAATCCACATTTACATGTAGATGTCCAGTGACACTGCTCATCTAGCATCCACATTTATATAGATCTCCAGTGCAACTGCTCATGTGGAATCCACATTTATATGCAGATCTCCCATGAAACTGCTCATGTGGAATCCTCATTTACATGTAGATCTCCAGTTAAACTGCTCATGTGGATTCCGCATTTATATGTAGATCTCCAGTGAAAGAGCTCATGTGGAATCCACATGTATTTGTAGATCTCCAGTAAAACTGCTCATGTGGAATCCACATTTATATGTAGATCTCCTGTGAAACTGCTCATGTGGAATCCTCATTTATAAGTAGATCTACCGCGAAACAGTTCATGTGAAATCCACATTTATATGTATTTCTCCAGTGAACCTGCTGATATGGATTCCACATTTTTATGTACATCTCCAGTAAAAGTGCTGATGTGGAATCCACATTTATATATAGATCTCCAGTCAAACTGCTCATGTGGAATCCACATTTATATGTACATCTCCAGTGAAACTGCTCATGTGGAATCCGAATTTATATGTAGATCTCCCGCGAAACTATTCATGTGGAATCCACATTTATTTGTAGATCTCCCGTGAAAATGCTCATGTGGAATTCACATTTATAAGTAGATCTCCAGTGAAATTGCTCATGTGGAATCCACACTTTTAGGCAATCTTCATTGAAAGTGCTCATGTGGAATCCGAATTTATATGTAGATCTCCCGTGAAACTGTTCATGTGGAATCCACATTTATTTGTAGATCTCCCGTGAAAATGCTCATGTGGAATTCACATTTATAAGTAGATCTCCCGTGAAACTGTTGATGTGGAATCTTCATTTATATGCAATCTCCAGTGGAACTACTCATGTGGAATCCACATTTATATGTAGATCTCCCGTGAAAATTCTCATGTGGAATACACATTTATAAGTAGATCTTCAGTGAAACTGCTCATGTGGAATCCACACTTTTATGAAATCTTCAGTGAAACTGCTCATGTGGAATCAACATTTATATGTCCATCTTCAGTCAAACTGCTCATGTGGAATCTGCATTTATATGTAGATGTCCCGAGAAAATGCTCATGTAGAATCAACATTTATAAGTAGATCTCCAGTCAAACTGCTCATGTGGAATCTACATTTATATGCAATCTCCAGTGAAACTGCTCATGTGGAATCCACATTTATATGTGGATATCCAGTGAAACTCCTCATGTGGAATCCGCATTTATATGTAGATAACCAGTGAAACTGCTCATGTGGAGTCTACATTTATATGCAATCTCCAGTGAAACGGTTCATGTGGAATCCACATTTATATGTAGTTCTCCAGTGAATCTGCTATGTGGAATCCGCATTTATATGTAGATATCCAGTGAAACTGATCATTAGGAATCCACATTTACATGTAGATGTCCAGTGACACTGCTCATCTAGCATCCACATTTATATAGATCTCCAGTGCAACTGCTCATGTGGAATCCACATTTATATGCAGATCTCCCCTGAAACTGCTCATGTGGAATCCTCATTTACATGTAGATCTCCAGTTAAACTGCTCATGTGGATTCCACATTTATATGTAGATCTCCAGTGAAAGAGCTCATGTGGAATCCACATGTATTTGTAGATCTCCAGTAAAACTGCTCATGTGGAATCCACATTTATATGTAGATCTCCTGTGAAACTGCTCATGTGGAATCCTCATTTATAAGTAGATCTACCGCGAAACTGTTCATGTGAAATCCACATTTATATGTATTTCTCCAGTGAACCTGCTGATGTGGATTCCACATTTTTATGTACATCTCCAGTAAAAGCGCTGATGTGGAATCCACATTTATATATAGATCTCCAGTCAAACTGCTCATGTGGAATCCACATTTATATGTACATCTCCAGTGAAACTGCTCATGTGGAATCCGAATTTATATGTAGATCTCCCGCGAAACTATTCATGTGGAATCCACATTTATTTGTAGATCTCCCGTGAAAATGCTCATGTGGAATTCACATTTATAAGTAGATCTCCAGTGAAACTGCTCATGTGGAATCCACACTTTTATGCAATCTTCATTGAAAGTGCTCATGTGGAATCCTCATTTATATGTCGGTCTACATTGAAACTGCTTATGTGGAATCCACATTTATATGTCCATCTTCAGTCAAACTGCTCATGTGGAATCTGCATTTATCTGTAGATCTCCAGAGAAAATGCTCATGTGGAATCCTCATTTATAAGTAGATCTCCCGTGAAACTGCTCATGTGGAATCCACATTTATATGTGGATCTCCAGTGAAACTCCTCATGTGGAATCCGCATTTATATGTAGATCTCCAGTGAAACTGCTCATGTGGAATCCGCATTTATATGTAGAACTCAAGTGAAACTGCTCAGATGGAATCCGCAATTATATGTAGAATGTCCACTGCAACTGCTCATGTGGAATCCACATTTTTATCCATCTCCAGTGAAACTGCTCATGTGGAATCCGCATTTATATGCAATCTCCAGTAAAACTGCTCATGTGGAATCCACATTTATATGTAGATCTCCAGTGAAACTGCTCATGTGGAATCCTCATTTATATGTAGATCTCCAATGAAACTGCTCATGTGGAATTTGCATTTATATGTAGATCTCCAGTGAAACGGTTCATGTGGAATCCACATTTATATGTACATCTCCAGTGAAACTGCTATGTGGAATCCGCATTTATATGTAGATATCCAGTGAAACTGCTCATGTGGAATCCACATTTACATGTAGATGTCCAGTGACACTGCTCATCTAGCATCCACATTTTTATAGATCTCCAGTGCAACTGCTCATGTGGAATCCACATTTATATGCAGATCTCACGTGAAACTGCTCATGTGGAATCCTCATTCATATGTAGATCTCCAGTTAAACTGCACATGCGGATTCCGCATTTATATGTAGATCTCCAGTGAAACTGCTCATGTGGAATCCACATGTATTTGTAGATCTCCAGTAAAACTGCTCATGTGGAATTCACATTTATATGTAGATCTCCTGTGAAACTGCTCATGTGGAATCCTCATTTATATGTAGATCTCCCGCGAAACTGTTCATGTGAAATCCACATTTATATGTATTTCTCCAGTGAAACTGCTCATGTGGATTCCACATTTTTATGTACATCTCCAGTGAAAGTGCTGATGTGGAATCCACATTTATATGTAGATCTCCCGTGAAACTGCTCATGTGGAATCCTCATTTATATGTAGATCTCCAATGAAACTGCTCATGTGGAATTTGCATTTATATGTAGATCTCCAGTGAAACGGTTCATGTGGAATCCACATTTATATGTAGATCTCCAGTGAAACTGCTATGTGGAATCCGCATTTATATGTAGATATCCAGTGAAACTGCTCATGTGGAATCCACATTTACATGTAGATGTCCAGTGACACTGCTCATCTAGCATCCACATTTTTATAGATCTCCAGTGCAACTGCTCATGTGGAATCCACATTTATATGCAGATCTCACGTGAAACTGCTCATGTGGAATCCTCATTTATATGTAGATCTCCAGTTAAACTGCTCATGTGGATTCCGCATTTATATGTAGATCTCCAGTGAAACTGCTCATGTGGAATCCACATTTATATGTAGATCTCCTGTGAAACTGCTCATGTGGAATCCTCATTTATATGTAGATCTCCCGCGAAACTGTTCATGTGAAATCCACATTTATATGTATTTCTCCAGTGAAACTGCTCATGTGGATTCCACATTTTTATGTATTTCTCCAATGAAACTGCTCATGTGAAATCCGCATTTATATGTACATCTCCAGTGAAACTGCTCATGTGGAATCCTCATTTATAGGAAGATCTCCAGTGAAACTGCTCATGTGGATTCCACATTTTTATGTACATCTCCAGTGAAAGTGCTCATGTGGAATCCACATTTATATATAGATCACCAGTGAAATTGCTCATGTAGAATCCACATTTACATGTAGAACTGTAGTGAAACTGCTCATGTGTAATCCACATTTATATGTAGATCTCCTGTGACACTGCTCATGTGGAATCCACATTTATATACATCTCCAGTGAAACTGATCATGTGGAATCCTCATTTATATGCAATCTCCCATGAAAATTCTCATGTGGAATACACATTTAACAGTACATCTTCAGTGAAACTGCTCATGTGGAATCCACACTCTTATGAAATCTTCAGTGAAACTGCTCATTTGGAATCCACATTTATATGTTGATCTCCAGTGAAACTTCTCATGTGGAATCCGCATTTATCTGTAGATCTCCCGTGAAAATGCTAATGTGGAATCCACATTTATAAGTAGATCTCCTGTGAAAATGTTCATGTGGAATCCACATTTATATATGGATCTCCAGTGAAACTGCTATGTGGAATCTGCATTTATATGTAGATCTCCAGTGAAACTGCTCATGTGGAATCCGAATTTATATGTAGATCTCCAGTGAAACTACTCATGTTGAATACGCATGTATCTGTAGATCTCCCGTGAAACTGCTCATGTGCAAACCACATTTATATGTAGATCTCCCGTCAAACTGTTCATGTGGAATTCACATTTATAAGTAGATCTCCAGTGAAACTGCTCATGTGGAATCCACACTTTTATGCAATCTTCATTGAAAGTGCTCATGTGGAATCCACATTTATATGTCGATCTACATTGAAACTGCTTATGTGGAATCCACATTTATATGTCCATCTTTAGTCAAACTGCTCATGTGGAATCCGCATTTATCTGTAGATATCCAGAGAAAATGCTCATGTGGAATCCACATTTATAAGTAGATCTCCCTTGAAACTGTTCATATGGAATCTACATTTATATGCAATCTCAAGTGGAACTGCTCATGTGGAATCCACATTTATATGTAGATCTCCCGTGAAAATTCTCATGTGGAATACACATTTATAAGTAGATCTTCAGTGAAACTGCTCATGTGGAATCCACACTTTTATGGAATCTTCAGTGAAACCGCTCATGTGGAATCCACATTTATATGTCAATCTACATTGAAACTGCTTATGTGGAATCCACATTTATATGTCCATATTCAGTCAAACTGCTCATGTGGAATTTGCATTTATATGTAGATGTCCCGAGAAAATGCTCATATGGAATCAACATTTATAAGTAGATCTCCAGTCAAACTGCTCATGTGGAATCTACATTTATATGCAATCTCCAGTGAAACTGCTCATGTGGAATCCACATTTATATGTGGATCTCCAGTGAAACTCCTCATGTGGAATCCGCATTTATATGTAGATCTCCAGTGAAACTGCTCATGTGGAATCCGCATTTATATGTAGATCTCAAGTGAAACTGCTCATATGGAATCCGCAATTATATGTAGAATGTCCACTGAAACTGCTCATGTTGAATCCTCATTTATATGTAGATCTCCAGTTAAACTGCTCATGTGGATTCCTCATTTATATGTAGATCTCCAGTGAAACTGCTCATGTGGAATCCACATGTATTTGTAGATCTCCAGTAAAACTGCTCATGTGCAATCCACATTTATATGAAGATCTCCTGTAAAACTGCTCATGTGGAATCCTCATTTATACGTAGATCTCCCGCGAAACTGTTCATGTAAAATCCACATTTATATGTATTTCTCCAGTGAAACTGCTCATGTGGATTCCACATTTTTATGTACATCTCCAGTGAAAGTGCTGATGTGGAATCCACATTTATATGTATTTCTCCAATAAAACTGCTCATATGAAATCCGCATTTATATGTACATCTCCAGTGAAACTGATCATGTGGAATCCTCATTTATATACAATCTCCAGTGAAACTACTCTTGTGGAATCGACATTTATTTGTAGATCTCCAGTGAAACTGCTCATGTGGAATCCTCATTTATAGGTAGATCTCCAGTGAAACTGCTCATGTGGAATCCACATTTATATACATCTCCAATGAAACTGATCATGTGGAATCCTCATTTATATGTAGATCTCCCGCGAAACTGTTCATGTGAAATCCACATTTATATGTAGATCTCCAGTGAAACTGCTCATGTGGATTCCGCTTTTGTATGTAGATCTCCAGTGAAACTGCTCATGTGGATTCCGCATATATATGTAGTTCTCCAGTGAGACTGCTCATGTGGAATCCACAGTTTTTTGTAGATCTCCAGTAAAACTGCTCATGTGGAATCCACATTTATATGTAGATCTCTTGTGAAACTGCTCATGTGGAATCCTCATTTATATGTAGATCTCCCGCGAAACTGTTCATGTGAAATCCACATTTATATGTAGATCTCCAGTGAAACTGCTCATGTGGATTCCACATTTTTATGTACATCTCCAGCGAAAGTGCTCATGTGGAATCCACATTTATATAAAGATCTCCAGTGAAACTGCTCATGTGGAATCCACATTTATATGTAGAACTCCAGTGAAACTGCTCATGTGGAATCCACATTTACATGTATTTCTCCAATGAAACTGCTCATGTGGAATCCGCATTTATATATACATCTCCAGTGAAACTGATCATGTGGAATCCTCATTTATGTACAATCTCCAGTGAAACTACTCTTGTGGAATTGACATTTATTTGTAGATCTCCAGTGAAACTGCTCATGTGTAATCCTCATTTATATGTAGATCTCCAGTGAAACTGCTCATGTGGAATCCACATTTATATACATCTCCAGTGAAACTGATCATGTGGAATCCTCATTTATATGCAATCTCCATTGAAACTGCTCTTGTGGAATCGGCATTTATATGTAGATCTCCAGTGAAACTGCTCATGTGGAATCCACATTTACATACAGATGTCCAGTGAAACTGCTCATGTAGAATCCACATTTATATAGATCACCAGTGAAACTGCTCATGTGGAATCCGCATTTATATTTAGATCTCAATTGAAACTTCTCAATTGGAATCCACATTTATATTGATCTCCTGTGAAACTGCTCTTGTGGAATCCACATTTGTATGTAGATCTCCCGTGAAACTGATCATGCGGTATCCTCATTTATATGTAGGTCTCCCGTGAAACTGCTCATGTGGAATCCTCATTTATATGTAGATCTCCAGTTAAAATGCTCAAGTGTATTCTGCATTTATATGCAGATCTCCAGTGAAACTGCCATGGGGAATCCGCATTTATATTTAGATCTCCAGTGAAACTGCTCATGTGGAATCCACATTTATATGTAGATCTCCAGTGAAACTTCTCATGTGGAATCCGCATTTATCTGTAGATCTCCCGTGAAAATGCTCATGTGGAATCCACATTTATATGTGGATCTACAGTGAAACTGCTATGTGGAATCCACATTTATATCTACATCTCCAGTGAAACTGCTCATGTGGAATCCGAATTTATATGTAGATCTCCCGTGAAACTGTTCATGTGGAATCCACATTTATTTGTAGATCTCCCGTGAAAATGCTCATGTGGAATTCACATTTATAAGTAGATCTCCCGTGAAACTGTTGATGTGGAATCTTCATTTATATGCAATCTCCAGTGGAACTACTCATGTGGAATCCACATTTATATGTAGATCTCCCGTGAAAATTCTCATGTGGAATACACATTTATAAGTAGATCTTCAGTGAAACTGCTCATGTGGAATCCACACTTTTATGAAATCTTCAGTGAAACTGCTCATGTGGAATCAACATTTATATGTCAATCTACATTGAAACTGCTTATGTGGAATCCACATTTATATGTCCATCTTCAGTCAAACTGCTCATGTGGAATCTGCATTTATATGTAGATGTCCCGAGAAAATGCTCATGTAGAATCAACATTTATAAGTAGATCTCCAGTCAAACTGCTCATGTGGAATCTACATTTATATGCAATCTCCAGTGAAACTGCTCATGTGGAATCCACATTTATATGTGGATATCCAGTGAAACTCCTCATGTGGAATCCGCATTTATATATAGATATCCAGTGAAACTGCTCATGTGGAGTCTACATTTATATGCAATCTCCAGTGAAACGGTTCATGTGGAATCCACATTTATATGTAGTTCTCCAGTGAATCTGCTATGTGGAATCCGCATTTGTATGTAGATAACCAGTGAAACTGCTCATGTGGAGTCTACATTTATATGCAATCTCCAGTGAAACGGTTCATGTGGAATCCACATTTATATGTAGTTCTCCAGTGAATCTGCTATGTGGAATCCGCATTTATATGTAGATATCCAGTGAAACTGATCATGTGGAATCCACATTTACATGTAGATGTCCAGTGACACTGCTCATCTAGCATCCACATTTATATAGATCTCCAGTGCAACTGCTCATGTGGAATCCACATTTATATGCAGATCTCCCCTGTAACTGCTCATGTGGAATCCTCATTTACATGTAGATCTCCAGTTAAACTGCTCATGTGGATTCCGCATTTATATGTAGATCTCCAGTGAAACTTCTCATGTGGAATCCGCATTTATCTGTAGATCTCCCGTGAAAATGCTCATGTGGAATCCACATTTATATGTGGATCTACAGTGAAACTGCTATGTGGAATCCACATTTATATCTACATCTCCAGTGAAACTGCTCATGTGGAATCCGAATTTATATGTAGATCTCCCGTGAAACTGTTCATGTGGAATCCACATTTATTTGTAGATCTCCCGTGAAAATGCTCATGTGGAATTCACATTTATAAGTAGATCTCCCGTGAAACTGTTGATGTGGAATCTTCATTTATATGCAATCTCCAGTGGAACTACTCATGTGGAATCCACATTTATATGTAGATCTTCAGTGAAACTGCTCATGTGGAATACACACTTTTATGAAATCTTCAGTGAAACTGCTCATGTGGAATCAACATTTATATGTCAATCTATATTGAAACTGCTTATGTGGAATCCAAATTTATATGTCCATCTTCAGTCAAACTGCTCATGTGGAATCTGCATTTATATGTAGATGTCCCGATAAAATGCTCATGTAGAATCAACATTTATAAGTAGATCTCCAGTCAAACTGCTCATGTGGAATCTACTTTTATATGCAATCTCCAGTGAAACTGCTCATGTGGAATCCACATTTATATGTGGATATCCAGTGAAACTCCTCATGTGGAATCCGCATTTATATGTAGATATCCAGTGAAACTGCTCATGTGGAGTCTACATTTATATGCAATCTCCAGTGAAACGGTTCATCTGGAATCCACATTTATATGTAGTTCTCCAGTGAATCTGCTATGTGGAATCCGCATTTATATGTAGATATCCAGTGAAACTGATCATGTGGAATCCACATTTACATGTAGATCTCCAGTTAAACTGCTCATGTGGATTCCGCATTTATATGTAGATCTCCAGTGAAACTTCTCATGTGGAATCCGCATTTATCTGTAGATCTCCCGTGAAAATGCTCATGTGGAATCCACATTTATATGTGGATCTACAGTGAAACTGCTATGTGGAATCCACATTTATATCTACATCTCCAGTGAAACTGCTCATGTGGAATCCGAATTTATATGTAGATCTCCCGTGAAACTGTTCATGTGGAATCCACATTTATTTGTAGATCTCCCGTGAAAATGCTCATGTGGAATTCACATTTATAAGTAGATCTCCCGTGAAACTGTTGATGTGGAATCTTCATTTATATGCAATCTCCAGTGGAACTACTCATGTGGAATCCACATTTATATGTAGATCTCCCGTGAAAATTCTCATGTGGAATACACATTTATAAGTAGATCTTCAGTGAAACTGCTCATGTGGAATCCACACTTTTATGAAATCTTCAGTGAAACTGCTCATGTGGAATCAACATTTATATGTCAATCTATATTGAAACTGCTTATGTGGAATCCACATTTATATGTCCATCTTCAGTCAAACTGCTCATGTGGAATCTGCATTTATATGTAGATGTCCCGATAAAATGCTCATGTAGAATCAACATTTATAAGTAGATCTCCAGTCAAACTGCTCATGTGGAATCTACTTTTATATGCAATCTCCAGTGAAACTGCTCATGTGGAATCCACATTTATATGTGGATATCCAGTGAAACTCCTCATGTGGAATCCGCATTTATATGTAGATATCCAGTGAAACTGCTCATGTGGAGTCTACATTTATATGCAATCTCCAGTGAAACGGTTCATCTGGAATCCACATTTATATGTAGTTCTCCAGTGAATCTGCTATGTGGAATCCGCATTTATATGTAGATATCCAGTGAAACTGATCATGTGGAATCCACATTTACATGTAGATGTCCAGTGACACTGCTCATCTAGCATCCACATTTATATAGATCTCCAGTGCAACTGCTCATGTGGAATCCACATTTATACGCAGATCTCCCCTGAAACTGCTCATGTGGAATCCTCATTTACATGTAGATCTCCAGTTAAACTGCTCATGTGGATTCCGCATTTATATGTAGATCTCCAGTGAAAGAGCTCATGTGGAATCCACATGTATTTGTAGATCTCCAGTAAAACTGCTCATGTGGAATCCAAATTTATATGTAGATCTCCTGTGAAACTGCTCATGTGGAATCCTCATTTATAAGTAGATCTACCGTGAAACTGTTCATGTGAAACCCACATTTATATGTATTTCTCCAGTGAACCTGCTGATGTGGATTCCACATTTTTATTTACATCTCCAGTAAAAGTGCTGATGTGGAATCCACATTTATATATAGATCTCCAGTCAAACTGCTCATGTGGAATCCGCATTTATATGTACATCTCCAGTGAAACTGCTCATGTGGAATCCGAATTTATATGTAGATCTCCCGCGAAACTATTCATGTGGAATCCACATTTATTTGTAGATCTCCCGTGAAAATGCTCATGTGGAATTCACATTTATAAGTAGATCTCCAGTGAAACTGCTCATGTGGAATCCACACTTTTATGCAATCTTCATTGAAAGTGCTCATGTGGAATCCTCATTTATATGTCGGTCTACATTGAAACTGCTTATGTGGAATCCACATTTATATGTCCATCTTCAGTCAAACTGCTCATGTGGAATCTGCATTTATCTGTAGATCTCCAGAGAAAATGCTCATGTGGAATCCACATTTATAAGTAGATCTCCCGTGAAACTGTTTATGTGGAATCTACATTTATATGCAATCTCCAGTGGAACTACTCATGTGGAATCCACATTTATATGTAGATCTCCCGTGAAAATTCTCATGTGGAATACACATTTATAAGTAGATCATCAATGAAACTGCTCATGTGGAATCCACACTTTTATGAAATCTTCAGTGAAACTGCTCATGTGGAATCCACATTTATATGTCAATCTACATTGAAACTGCTTATGTGGAATCCACATTTATATGAGATCTACATTGAAACTGCTTATGTGGAATCCACATTTATATGTCCATCTTCAGTCAAACTGCTCATGTGGAATCGACATTTATAAGTAGATCTCCAGTCAAACTGCTCATGTGGAATCTACATTTATATGCAATCTCCAGTGAAACTGCTCATGTGGAATCCACATTTATATGTGGATCTCCAGTGAAACTCCTCATGTGGAATCCGCATTTATATGTAGATCTCCAGTGAAACTGCTCATGTTGAATCTGCATTTATATGTAGAACTCAAGTGAAACTGCTCATATGGAATCCGCAATTATATGTAGAATGTCCACTGCAACTGCTCATGTGGAATCCACATTTTTATCCATCTCCAGTGAAACTGCTCATGTGGAATCCGCATTTATATGCAATCTCCAGTAAAACTGCTCATGTGGAATCCACATTTATATGTTGATCTCCCGTGAAACTGCTCATGTGGAATCCTCATTTATATGTAGATCTCCAATGAAACTGCTCATGTGGAATTTGCATTTATATGTAGATCTCCAGTGAAACGGTTCATGTGGAATCCACATTTATATGTAGATCTCCAGTGAAACTGCTATGTGGAATCCTCATTTATATGTAGATATCCAGTGAAACTGCTCATGTGGAATCCACATTTACATGTAGATGTCCAGTGACACTGCTCATCTAGCATCCACATTTTTATAGATCTCCAGTGCAACTGCTCATGTGGAATCCACATTTATATGCAGATCTCACGTGATACTGCTCAAGTGGAATCCTCATTTATATGTAGATCTCCAGTTAAACTGCTCATTTGGATTCTGCATTTATATGTAGATCTCCAGTGAAACTGCTCATGTGGAATCCACATGTATTTGTAGATCTCCAGTAAAACTGCTCATGTGGAATCCACATTTATATGTAGATCTCCTGTGAAACTGCTCATGTGGAATCCTCATTTATATGTAGATCTCCCGCGAAACTGTTCATGTGAAATCCACATTTATATGTATTTCTCCAGTGAAACTGCTCATGTGGATTCCACATTTTTATGTACATCTCCAGTGAAAGTGCTGATGTGGAATCCACATTTATATATAGATCTCCAGTGAAACTGCTCATGTGGAATCCGAATTTACATGTAGAACTCCAGTGAAACTGCTCATGTGGAATCCACATTTATATGTAGATCTCCCGTGAAACTGCTCATGTGGAATCCTCATTTATATGTAGATCTCCAATGAAACTGCTCATGTGGAATTTGCATTTATATGTAGATCTCCAGTGAAACGGTTCATGTGGAATCCACATTTATATGTAGATCTCCAGTGAAACTGCTATGTGGAATCCGCATTTATACGTAGATATCCAGTGAAACTTCTCATGTGGAATCCACATTTACATGTAGATGTCCAGTGACACTGCTCATCTAGCATCCACATTTTTATAGATCTCCAGTGCAACTGCTCATGTGGAATCCACATTTATATGCAGATCTCACGTGAAACTGCTCATGTGGAATCCTCATTTATATGTAGATCTCCAGTTAAACTGCTCATGTGGATTCCGCATTTATATGTAGATCTCCAATGAAACTGCTCATGTGGAATCCACATGTATTTGTAGATCTCCAGTGAAACTGCTCATGTGGAATCCACAATTATATACATCTCCAATGAAACTGATCATGTGGAATCCTCATTTATATGTAGATCTCCCGCGAAACTGTTCATGTGAAATCCACATTTATATTTAGATCTCCAGTGAAACTGCTCATGTGGATTCCACATTTTTATGTACATCTCCAGTGAAAGTGCTCATGTGGAATCCACATTTATATATAGATCTCCAGTGAAACTGCTCATGTGGAATCCACATTTACATGTAGAACTGTAGTGAAACTGCTCATGTGTAATCCACATTTATATGTAGATCTCCTGTGACACTGCTCATGTGGAATCCACATTTATATACATCTCCAGTGAAACTGATCATGTGGAATCCTCATTTATATGCAATCTCCCATGAAAATTCTCATGTGGAATACACATTTAACAGTACATCTTCAGTGAAAGTGCTCATGTGGAATCCACACTTTTATGAAATCTTCAGTGAAACTGCTCATGTGGAATCCACATTTATATGTTGATCTCCAGTGAAACTTCTCATGTGGAATCCGCATTTATCTGTAGATCTCCCGTGAAAATGCTCATGTGGAATCCACATTTATAAGTAGATCTCCTGTGAAACTGCTCATGTGGAATCCACATTTATATGTGGATCTCCAGTGAAACTGCTATGTGGAATCTGCATTTATATGTAGATCTCCAGTGAAACTGCTCATGTGGAATCCGAATTTATATGTAGATCTCCAGTGAAACTACTCATGTTGAATACGCATGTATCTGTAGATCTCCCGTGAAACTGCTCATGTGCAAACCACATTTATATGTAGATCTCCCGTCAAACTGTTCATGTGGAATTCACATTTATATGTCGATCTACATTGAAACTGCTTATGTGGAATCCACATTTATATGTCCATCTTTAGTCAAACTGCTCATGTGGAATCCGCATTTATCTGTAGATATCCAGAGAAAATGCTCATGTGGAATCCACATTTATAAGTAGATCTCCCTTGAAACTGTTCATATGGAATCTACATTTATATGCAATCTCAAGTGGAACTGCTCATGTGGAATCCACATTTATATGTAGATCTCCCGTGAAAATTCTCATGTGGAATACACATTTATAAGTAGATCTTCAGTGAAACTGCTCATGTGGAATCCACACTTTTATGGAATCTTCAGTGAAACTGCTCATGTGGAATCAACATTTATATGTCAATCTACATTGAAACTGCTTATGTGGAATCCACATTTATATGTCCATCTTCAGTCAAACTGCTCATGTGGAATCTGCATTTATATGTAGATGTCCCGAGAAAATGCTCATATGGAATCAACATTTATAAGTAGATCTCCAGTCAAACTGCTCATGTGGAATCTACATTTATATGCAATCTCCAGTGAAACTGCTCATGTGGAATCCACATTTATATGTAGATCTCCAGTGAAACTGCTCATGTGGAATCCGCATTTATATGTAGATCTCAAGTGAAACTGCTCATATGGAATCCACATTTTTATCCATCTCCAGTGAAACTGCTCAAGTGGAATCCACATTTATATGTAGTTCTCCCGTGAAACTGCTCATGTGGAATCCTCATTTATATGTAGATCTCCAATGAAACTGCTCATGTGGAATTCGCATTTATATGTAGATCTCCAGTGGAACGGTTCATGTGGAATCCACATTTATATGTAGATCTGCAGTGAAACTGCTATGTGGAATCCGCATTTATATGTAGATATCCAGTGAAACTGCTCATGTGGAATCCACATTTTTATCCATCTCCAGTGAAACTGCTCATGTGGAATCCGAATTTATATGTAGATCTCCCGCGAAACTATTCATGTGGAATCCACATTTATTTGTAGATCTCCCGTGAAAATGCTCATGTGGAATTCACATTTATAAGTAGATCTCCAGTGAAACTGCTCATGTGGAATCCACACTTTTATGCAATCTTCATTGAAAGTGCTCATGTGGAATCCTCATTTATATGTCGGTCTACATTGAAACTGCTTATGTGGAATCCACATTTATATGTCCATCTTCAGTCAAACTGCTCATGTGGAATCTGCATTTATCAGTAGATCTCCAGAGAAAATGCTCATGTGGAATCCACATTTATAAGTAGATCTCCAGTCAAACTGCTCATGTGGAATCTACATTTATATGCAATCTCCAGTGAAACTGCTCATGTGGAATCCACATTTATATGTGGATCTCCAGTGAAACTCCTCATGTGGAATCCGCATTTATATGTAGATCTCCAGTGAAACTGCTCATGTTGAATCTGCATTTATATGTAGAACTCAAGTGAAACTGCTCATATGGAATCCGCAATTATATGTAGAATGTCCACTGCAACTGCTCATGTGGAATCCACATTTTTATCCATCTCCAGTGAAACTGCTCATGTGGAATCCGCATTTATATGCAATCTCCAGTAAAACTGCTCATGTGGAATCCACATTTATATGTTGATCTCCCGTGAAACTGCTCATGTGGAATCCTCATTTATATGTAGATCTCCAATGAAACTGCTCATGTGGAATTTGCATTTATATGTAGATCTCCAGTGAAACGGTTCATGTGGAATCCACATTTATATGTAGATCTCCAGTGAAACTGCTATGTGGAATCCTCATTTATATGTAGATATCCAGTGAAACTGCTCATGTGGAATCCACATTTACATGTAGATGTCCAGTGACACTGCTCATCTAGCATCCACATTTTTATAGATCTCCAGTGCAACTGCTCATGTGGAATCCACATTTATATGCAGATCTCACGTGATACTGCTCATGTGGAATCCTCATTTATATGTAGATCTCCAGTTAAACTGCTCATTTGGATTCCGCATTTATATGTAGATCTCCAGTGAAACTGCTCATGTGGAATCCACATGTATTTGTAGATCTCCAGTAAAACTGCTCATGTGGAATCCACATTTATATGTAGATCTCCTGTGAAACTGCTCATGTGGAATCCTCATTTATATGTAGATCTCCCGCGAAACTGTTCATGTGAAATCCACATTTATATGTATTTCTCCAGTGAAACTGCTCATGTGGATTCCACATTTTTATGTACATCTCCAGTGAAAGTGCTGATGTGGAATCCACATTTATATATAGATCTCCAGTGAAACTGCTCATGTGGAATCCGAATTTACATGTAGAACTCCAGTGAAACTGCTCATGTGGAATCCACATTTATATGTAGATCTCCCGTGAAACTGCTCATGTGGAATCCTCATTTATATGTAGATCTCCAATGAAACTGCTCATGTGGAATTTGCATTTATATGTAGATCTCCAGTGAAACGGTTCATGTGGAATCCACATTTATATGTAGATCTCCAGTGAAACTGCTATGTGGAATCCGCATTTATACGTAGATATCCAGTGAAACTTCTCATGTGGAATCCACATTTACATGTAGATGTCCAGTGACACTGCTCATCTAGCATCCACATTTTTATAGATCTCCAGTGCAACTGCTCATGTGGAATCCACATTTATATGCAGATCTCCAGTTAAACTGCTCATGTGGATTCCGCATTCATATGTAGATCTCCAATGAAACTGCTCATGTGGAATCCACATGTATTTGTAGATCTCCAGTGAAACTGCTCATGTGGAATCCACAATTATATACATCTCCAATGAAACTGATCATGTGGAATCCTCATTTATATGTAGATCTCCCGCGAAACTGTTCATGTGAAATCCACATTTATATTTAGATCTCCAGTGAAACTGCTCATGTGGATTCCACATTTTTATGTACATCTCCAGTGAAAGTGCGCATGTGGAATCCACATTTATATATAGATCTCCAGTGAAACTGCTCATGTGGAATCCACATTTACATGTAGAACTGTAGTGAAACTGCTCATGTGTAATCCACATTTATATGTAGATCTCCTGTGACACTGCTCATGTGGAATCCACATTTATATACATCTCCAGTGAAACTGATCATGTGGAATCCTCATTTATATGCAATCTCCCATGAAAATTCTCATGTGGAATACACATTTAACAGTACATCTTCAGTGAAAGTGCTCATGTGGAATCCACACTTTTATGAAATCTTCAGTGAAACTGCTCATGTGGAATCCACATTTATATGTTGATCTCCAGTGAAACTTCTCATGTGGAATCCGCATTTATCTGTAGATCTCCCGTGAAAATGCTCATGTGGAATCCACATTTATAAGTAGATCTCCTGTGAAACTGCTCATGTGGAATCCACATTTATATGTGGATCTCCAGTGAAACTGCTATGTGGAATCTGCATTTATATGTAGATCTCCAGTGAAACTGCTCATGTGGAATCCGAATTTATATGTAGATCTCCAGTGAAACTACTCATGTTGAATACGCATGTATCTGTAGATCTCCCGTGAAACTGCTCATGTGCAAACCACATTTATATGTAGATCTCCCGTCAAACTGTTCATGTGGAATTCACATTTATAAGTAGATCTCCAGTGAAACTGCTCATGTGGAATCCACACTTTTATGCAATCTTCATTGAAAGTGCTCATGTGGAATCCACATTTATATGTCGATCTACATTGAAACTGCTTATGTGGAATCCACATTTATATGTCCATCTTTAGTCAAACTGCTCATGTGGAATCCGCATTTATCTGTAGATATCCAGAGAAAATGCTCATGTGGAATCCACATTTATAAGTAGATCTCCCTTGAAACTGTTCATATGGAATCTACATTTATATGCAATCTCAAGTGGAACTGCTCATGTGGAATCCACATTTATATGTAGATCTCCCGTGAAAATTCTCATGTGGAATACACATTTATAAGTAGATCTTCAGTGAAACTGCTCATGTGGAATCCACACTTTTATGGAATCTTCAGTGAAACTGCTCATGTGGAATCCACATTTATATGTCAATCTACATTGAAACTGCTTATGTGGAATCCACATTTATATGTCCATCTTCAGTCAAACTGCTCATGTGGAATCTGCATTTATATGTAGATGTCCCGAGAAAATGCTCATATGGAATCAACATTTATAAGTAGATCTCCAGTCAAACTGCTCATGTGGAATCTACATTTATATGCAATCTCCAGTGAAACTGCTCATGTGGAATCCACATTTATATGTAGATCTCCAGTGAAACTGCTCATGTGGAATCCGCATTTATATGTAGATCTCAAGTGAAACTGCTCATATGGAATCCACATTTTTATCCATCTCCAGTGAAACTGCTCAAGTGGAATCCACATTTATATGTAGTTCTCCCGTGAAACTGCTCATGTGGAATCCTCATTTATATGTAGATCTCCAATGAAACTGCTCATGTGGAATCCGCATTTATATGTAGATATCCAGTGAAACTGCTCATGTGGAATCCACATTTTTATCCATCTCCAGTGAAACTGCTCATGTGGAATCCGAATTTATATGTAGATCTCCCGCGAAACTATTCATGTGGAATCCACATTTATTTGTAGATCTCCCATGAAAATGCTCATGTGGAATTCACATTTATAAGTAGATCTCCAGTGAAACTGCTCATGTGGAATCCACACTTTTATGCAATCTTCATTGAAAGTGCTCATGTGGAATCCTCATTTATATGTCGGTCTACATTGAAACTGCTTATGTGGAATCCACATTTATATGTCCATCTTCAGTCAAACTGCTAATGTGGAATCTGCATTTATCAGTAGATCTCCAGAGAAAATGCTCATGTGGAATCCACATTTATAAGTAGATCTCCCGTGAAACTGTTTATGTGGAATCTAAATTTATATGCAATCTCCAGTGGAACTACTCATGTGGAATCCACATTTATATGTAGATCTCCAGTGAAACTGCTATGTGGAATCCTCATTTATATGTAGATATCCAGTGAAACTGCTCATGTGGAATCCACATTTACATGTAGATGTCCAGTGACACTGCTCATCTAGCATCCACATTTTTATAGATCTCCAGTGCAACTGCTCATGTGGAATCCACATTTATATGCAGATCTCACGTGATACTGCTCATGTGGAATCCTCATTTATATGTAGATCTCCAGTTAAACTGCTCATTTGGATTCCGCATTTATATGTAGATCTCCAGTGAAACTGCTCATGTGGAATCCACATGTATTTGTAGATCTCCAGTAAAACTGCTCATGTGGAATACACATTTATATGTAGATCTCCTGTGAAACTGCTCATGTGGAATCCTCATTTATATGTAGATCTCCCGCGAAACTGTTCATGTGAAATCCACATTTATATGTATTTCTCCAGTGAAACTTCTCATGTGGATTCCACATTTTTATGTACATCTCCAGTGAAAGTGCCTATGTGGAATCCACATTTATATATAGATCTCCAGTGAAACTGCTCATGTGGAATCCGAATTTACATGTAGAACTCCAGTGAAACTGCTCATGTGGAATCCACATTTATATGTAGATCTCCCGTGAAACTGCTCATGTGGAATCCTCATTTATATGTAGATCTCCAATGAAACTGCTCATGTGGAATTTGCATTTATATGTAGATCTCCAGTGAAACGGTTCATGTGGAATCCACATTTATATGTAGATCTCCAGTGAAACTGCTATGTGGAATCCGCATTTATACGTAGATATCCAGTGAAACTTCTCATGTGGAATCCACATTTACATGTAGATGTCCAGTGACACTGCTCATCTAGCATCCACATTTTTATAGATCTCCAGTGCAACTGCTCATGTGGAATCCACATTTATATGCAGATCTCACGTGAAACTGCTCATGTGGAATCCTCATTTATATGTAGATCTCCAGTTAAACTGCTCATGTGGATTCCGCATTCATATGTAGATCTCCAATGAAACTGCTCATGTGGAATCCACATGTATTTGTAGATCTCCAGTGAAACTGCTCATGTGGAATCCACAATTATATACATCTCCAATGAAACTGATCATGTGGAATCCTCATTTATATGTAGATCTCCCGCGAAACTGTTCATGTGAAATCCACATTTATATTTAGATCTCCAGTGAAACTGCTCATGTGGATTCCACATTTATATATAGATCTCCAGTGAAACTGCTCATGTGGAATCCACATTTACATGTAGAACTGTAGTGAAACTGCTCATGTGTAATCCACATTTATATGTAGATCTCCTGTGACACTGCTCATGTGGAATCCACATTTATATACATCTCCAGTGAAACTGATCATGTGGAATCCTCATTTATATGCAATCTCCCATGAAAATTCTCATGTGGAATACACATTTAACAGTACATCTTCAGTGAAAGTGCTCATGTGGAATCCACACTTTTATGAAATCTTCAGTGAAACTGCTCATGTGGAATCCACATTTATATGTTGATCTCCAGTGAAACTTCTCATGTGGAATCCGCATTTATCTGTAGATCTCCCGTGAAAATGCTCATGTGGAATCCACATTTATAAGTAGATCTCCTGTGAAACTGCTCATGTGGAATCCACATTTATATGTGGATCTCCAGTGAAAATGCTATGTGGAATCTGCATTTATATGTAGATCTCCAGTGAAACTGCTCATGTGGAATCCGAATTTATATGTAGATCTCCAGTGAAACTACTCATGTTGAATACGCATGTATCTGTAGATCTCCCGTGAAACTGCTCATGTGCAAACCACATTTATATGTAGATCTCCCGTCAAACTGTTCATGTGGAATTCACATTTATAAGTAGATCTCCAGTGAAACTGCTCATGTGGAATCCACACTTTTATGCAATCTTCATTGAAAGTGCTCATGTGGAATCCACATTTATATGTCGATCTACATTGAAACTGCTTATGTGGAATCCACATTTATATGTCCATCTTTAGTCAAACTGCTCATGTGGAATCCGCATTTATCTGTAGATATCCAGAGAAAATGCTCATGTGGAATCCACATTTATAAGTAGATCTCCCTTGAAACTGTTCATATGGAATCTACATTTATATGCAATCTCAAGTGGAACTGCTCATGTGGAATCCACATTTATATGTAGATCTCCCGTGAAAATTCTCATGTGGAATACACATTTATAAGTAGATCTTCAGTGAAACTGCTCATGTGGAATCCACACTTTTATGGAATCTTCAGTGAAACTGCTCATGTGGAATCCACATTTATATGTCAATCTACATTGAAACTGCTTATGTGGAATCCACATTTATATGTCCATCTTCAGTCAAACTGCTCATGTGGAATCTGCATTTATATGTAGATGTCCCGAGAAAATGCTCATATGGAATCAACATTTATAAGTAGATCTCCAGTCAAACTGCTCATGTGGAATCTACATTTATATGCAATCTCCAGTGAAACTGCTCATGTGGAATCCACATTTATATGTAGATCTCCAGTGAAACTGCTCATGTGGAATCCGCATTTATATGTAGATCTCAAGTGAAACTGCTCATATGGAATCCACATTTTTATCCATCTCCAGTGAAACTGCTCAAGTGGAATCCACATTTATATGTAGTTCTCCCGTGAAACTGCTCATGTGGAATCCTCATTTATATGTAGATCTCCAATGAAACTGCTCATGTGGAATCCGCATTTATATGTAGATATCCAGTGAAACTGCTCATGTGGAATCCACATTTTTATCCATCTCCAGTGAAACTGCTCATGTGGAATCCGAATTTATATGTAGATCTCCCGCGAAACTATTCATGTGGAATCCACATTTATTTGTAGATCTCCCATGAAAATGCTCATGTGGAATTCACATTTATAAGTAGATCTCCAGTGAAACTGCTCATGTGGAATCCACACTTTTATGCAATCTTCATTGAAAGTGCTCATGTGGAATCCTCATTTATATGTCGGTCTACTTTGAAACTGCTTATGTGGAATCCACATTTATATGTCCATCTTCAGTCAAACTGCTCATGTGGAATCTGCATTTATCAGTAGATCTCCAGAGAAAATGCTCATGTGGAATCCACATTTATAAGTAGATCTCCCGTGAAACTGTTTATGTGGAATCTAAATTTATATGCAATCTCCAGTGGAACTACTCATGTGGAATCCACATTTATATGTTGATCTCCCGTGAAAATTCTCATGTGGAATACAAATTTATAAGTATATCTTCAATGAAACTGCTCATGTGGAATCCACACTTTTATGAAATCTTCAGTGAAACTGCTCATGTGGAATCCACATTTATATGTCAATCTACATTGAAACTGCTTATGTGGAATCCACATTTATATGAGATCTACATTGAAACTGCTTATGTGGAATCCACATTTATATGTCCATCTTCAGTCAAACTGCTCATGTGGAATCGACATTTATAAGTAGATCTCCAGTCAAACTGCTCATGTGGAATCTACATTTATATGCAATCTCCAGTGAAACTGCTCATGTGGAATCCACATTTATATGTGGATCTCCAGTTAAACTCCTCATGTGGAATCCGCATTTATATGTAGATCTCCAGTGAAACTGCTCATGTTGAATCCGCATTTATATGTAGAACTCAAGTGAAACTGCTCATATGGAATCCGCAATTATATGTAGAATGTCCACTGCAACTGCTCATGTGGAATCCACATTTTTATCCATCTCCAGTGAAACTGCTCATGTGGAATCCGCATTTATATGCAATCTCCAGTAAAACTGCTCATGTGGAATCCACATTTATATGTTGATCTCCCGTGAAACTGCTCATGTGGAATCCTCATTTATATGTAGATCTCCAATGAAACTGCTCATGTGGAATTTGCATTTATATGTAGATCTCCAGTGAAACGGTTCATGTGGAATCCACATTTATATGTAGATCTCCAGTGAAACTGCTATGTGGAATCCTCATTTATATGGAGATATCCAGTGAAACTGCTCATGTGGAATCCACATTTACATGTAGATGTCCAGTGACACTGCTCATCTAGCATCCACATTTTTATAGATCTCCAGTGCAACTGCTCATGTGGAATCCACATTTATATGCAGATCTCACGTGATACTGCTCATGTGGAATCCTCATTTATATGTAGATCTCCAGTTAAACTGCTCATTTGGATTCCGCATTTATATGTAGATCTCCAGTGAAACTGCTCATGTGGAATCCACATGTATTTGTAGATCTCCAGTAAAACTGCTCATGTGGAATCCACATTTATATATAGATCTCCAGTTAAACTGCTCATGTGGAATCCGAATTTACATGTAGAACTCCAGTGAAACTGCTCATGTGGAATCCACATTTATATGTAGATCTCCCGTGAAACTGCTCATGTGGAATCCTCATTTATATGTAGATCTCCAGTGAAACGGTTCATGTGGAATCCACATTTATATGTAGATCTCCAGTGAAACTGCTATGTGGAATCCACATATATATGTCCATCTTCAGTCAAACTGCTCATGTGGAATCGACATTTATAAGTAGATCTCCAGTCAAACTGCTCATGTGGATTCCACATTTTTATGTCAATCTTCAATGAAACTGCTCATGTGGAATCCACACTTTTATGAAATCTTCAGTGAAACTGCTCATGTGGAATCCACATTTATATGTCAATCTACATTGAAACTGCTTATGTGGAATCCACATTTATATGAGATCTACATTGAAACTGCTTATGTGGAATCCACATTTATATGTCCATCTTCAGTCAAACTGCTCATGTGGAATCGACATTTATAAGTAGATCTCCAGTCAAACTGCTCATGTGGAATCTACATTTATATGCAATCTCCAGTGAAACTGCTCATGTGGAATCCACATTTTTATCCATCTCCAGTGAAACTGCTCATGTGGAATCCGCATTTATATGCAATCTCCAGTAAAACTGCTCATGTGGAATCCACATTTATATGTAGATCTCCCGTGAAACTGCTCATGTGGAATCCTCATTTATATGTAGATCTCCAATGAAACTGCTCATGTGGAATTTGCATTTATATGTAGATCTCCAGTGAAACGGTTCATGTGGAATCCACATTTATATGTAGATCTCCAGTGAAACTGCTATGTGGATCCGCATTTATATGTAGATATCCAGTGAAACTGCTCATGTGGAATCCACATTTATATGCAGATCTCACGTGAAACTGCTCATGTGGAATCCTCATTTATATGTAGATCTCCAGTTAAACTGCTCATGTGGATTCTGCATTTCTTTGTAGATCTCCAGTGAAACTGCTCATGTGGAATCCACATGTATTTTTAGATCTCCAGTAAAACTGCTCATGTGGAATCCACATTTATATGTAGATCTCCTGTGAAACTGCTCATGTGGAATCCTCATTTATATGTAGATCTCCCGCGAAACTGTTCATGTGAAATCCACAATTATATGTATTTCTCCAGTGAAATTGCTCATGTGGATTCCACATTTTTATGTACGTCTCCAGTGAAAGTGCTGATGTGGAATCCACATTTATATATAGATCTCCAGTGAAACTGCTCATGTGGAATCCGAATTTACAAGTAGAACTCCAGTGAAACTGCTCATGTGGAATCCACATTTATATGTAGATCTCCCGTGAAACTGCTCATGTGGAATCCTCATTTATATGTAGATCTCCAATGAAACTGCTCATGTGGAATCCTCATTTATATGTAGATCTCCAGTTAAACTGCTGATGTGGAATCCACATTTATATGTAGATCTCCCGTGAAACTGCTCATGTGGAATCCTCATTTATATGTAGATCTCCAATGAAACTGCTCATGTGGAATTTGCATTTATATGTAGATCTCCAGTGAAACGGTTCATGTGGAATCCACATTTATATGTAGATCTCCAGTGAAACTGCTATGTGGAATCCGCATTTATACGTAGATATCCAGTGAAACTTCTCATGTGGAATCCACATTTACATGTAGATGTCCAGTGACACTGCTCATCTAGCATCCACATTTTTATAGATCTCCAGTGCAACTGCTCATGTGGAATCCACATTTATATGCAGATCTCACGTGAAACTGCTCATGTGGAATCCTCATTTATATGTAGATCTCCAGTTAAACTGCTCATGTGGATTCCGCATTTATATGTAGATCTCCAATGAAACTGCTCATGTGGAATCCACATGTATTTGTAGATCTCCAGTGAAACTGCTCATGTGGAATCCACAATTATATACATCTCCAATGAAACTGATCATGTGGAATCCTCATTTATATGTAGATCTCCCGCGAAACTGTTCATGTGAAATCCACATTTATATTTAGATCTCCAGTGAAACTGCTCATGTGGATTCCACATTTTTATGTACATCTCCAGTGAAAGTGCTCATGTGGAATCCACATTTATATATAGATCTCCAGTGAAACTGCTCATGTGGAATCCACATTTACATGTAGAACTGTAGTGAAACTGCTCATGTGTAATCCACATTTATATGTAGATCTCCTGTGACACTGCTCATGTGGAATCCACATTTATATACATCTCCAGTGAAACTGATCATGTGGAATCCTCATTTATATGCAATCTCCCATGAAAATTCTCATGTGGAATACACATTTAACAGTACATCTTCAGTGAAAGTGCTCATGTGGAATCCACACTTTTATGAAATCTTCAGTGAAACTGCTCATGTGGAATCCACATTTATATGTTGATCTCCAGTGAAACTTCTCATGTGGAATCCGCATTTATCTGTAGATCTCCCGTGAAAATGCTCATGTGGAATCCACATTTATAAGTAGATCTCCTGTGAAACTGCTCATGTGGAATCCACATTTATATGTGGATCTCCAGTGAAACTGCTATGTGGAATCTGCATTTATATGTAGATCTCCAGTGAAACTGCTCATGTGGAATCCGAATTTATATGTAGATCTCCAGTGAAACTACTCATGTTGAATACGCATGTATCTGTAGATCTCCCGTGAAACTGCTCATGTGCAAACCACATTTATATGTAGATCTCCCGTCAAACTGTTCATGTGGAATTCACATTTATAAGTAGATCTCCAGTGAAACTGCTCATGTGGAATCCACACTTTTATGCAATCTTCATTGAAAGTGCTCATGTGGAATCCACATTTATATGTCGATCTACATTGAAACTGCTTATGTGGAATCCACATTTATATGTCCATCTTTAGTCAAACTGCTCATGTGGAATCCGCATTTATCTGTAGATATCCAGAGAAAATGCTCATGTGGAATCCACATTTATAAGTAGATCTCCCTTGAAACTGTTCATATGGAATCTACATTTATATGCAATCTCAAGTGGAACTGCTCATGTGGAATCCACATTTATATGTAGATCTCCCGTGAAAATTCTCATGTGGAATACACATTTATAAGTAGATCTTCAGTGAAACTGCTCATGTGGAATCCACACTTTTATGGAATCTTCAGTGAAACTGCTCATGTGGAATCAACATTTATATGTCAATCTACATTGAAACTGCTTATGTGGAATCCACATTTATATGTCCATCTTCAGTCAAACTGCTCATGTGGAATCTGCATTTATATGTAGATGTCCCGAGAAAATGCTCATATGGAATCAACATTTATAAGTAGATCTCCAGTCAAACTGCTCATGTGGAATCTACATTTATATGCAATCTCCAGTGAAACTGCTCATGTGGAATCCACATTTATATGTAGATCTCCAGTGAAACTGCTCATGTGGAATCCGCATTTATATGTAGATCTCAAGTGAAACTGCTCATATGGAATCCACATTTTTATCCATCTCCAGTGAAACTGCTCAAGTGGAATCCACATTTATATGTAGTTCTCCCGTGAAACTGCTCATGTGGAATCCTCATTTATATGTAGATCTCCAATGAAACTGCTCATGTGGAATTCGCATTTATATGTAGATCTCCAGTGGAACGGTTCATGTGGAATCCACATTTATATGTAGATCTGCAGTGAAACTGCTATGTGGAATCCGCATTTATATGTAGATATCCAGTGAAACTGCTCATGTGGAATCCACATTTTTATCCATCTCCAGTGAAACTGCTCATGTGGAATCCGAATTTATATGTAGATCTCCCGCGAAACTATTCATGTGGAATCCACATTTATTTGTAGATCTCCCGTGAAAATGCTCATGTGGAATTCACATTTATAAGTAGATCTCCAGTGAAACTGCTCATGTGGAATCCACACTTTTATGCAATCTTCATTGAAAGTGCTCATGTGGAATCCTCATTTATATGTCGGTCTACATTGAAACTGCTTATGTGGAATCCACATTTATATGTCCATCTTCAGTCAAACTGCTCATGTGGAATCTGCATTTATCAGTAGATCTCCAGAGAAAATGCTCATGTGGAATCCACATTTATAAGTAGATCTCCAGTCAAACTGCTCATGTGGAATCTACATTTATATGCAATCTCCAGTGAAACTGCTCATGTGGAATCCACATTTATATGTGGATCTCCAGTGAAACTCCTCATGTGGAATCCGCATTTATATGTAGATCTCCAGTGAAACTGCTCATGTTGAATCTGCATTTATATGTAGAACTCAAGTGAAACTGCTCATATGGAATCCGCAATTATATGTAGAATGTCCACTGCAACTGCTCATGTGGAATCCACATTTTTATCCATCTCCAGTGAAACTGCTCATGTGGAATCCGCATTTATATGCAATCTCCAGTAAAACTGCTCATGTGGAATCCACATTTATATGTTGATCTCCCGTGAAACTGCTCATGTGGAATCCTCATTTATATGTAGATCTCCAATGAAACTGCTCATGTGGAATTTGCATTTATATGTAGATCTCCAGTGAAACGGTTCATGTGGAATCCACATTTATATGTAGATCTCCAGTGAAACTGCTATGTGGAATCCTCATTTATATGTAGATATCCAGTGAAACTGCTCATGTGGAATCCACATTTACATGTAGATGTCCAGTGACACTGCTCATCTAGCATCCACATTTTTATAGATCTCCAGTGCAACTGCTCATGTGGAATCCACATTTATATGCAGATCTCACGTGATACTGCTCATGTGGAATCCTCATTTATATGTAGATCTCCAGTTAAACTGCTCATTTGGATTCCGCATTTATATGTAGATCTCCAGTGAAACTGCTCATGTGGAATCCACATGTATTTGTAGATCTCCAGTAAAACTGCTCATGTGGAATCCACATTTATATGTAGATCTCCTGTGAAACTGCTCATGTGGAATCCTCATTTATATGTAGATCTCCCGCGAAACTGTTCATGTGAAATCCACATTTATATGTATTTCTCCAGTGAAACTGCTCATGTGGATTCCACATTTTTATGTACATCTCCAGTGAAAGTGCTGATGTGGAATCCACATTTATATATAGATCTCCAGTGAAACTGCTCATGTGGAATCCGAATTTACATGTAGAACTCCAGTGAAACTGCTCATGTGGAATCCACATTTATATGTAGATCTCCCGTGAAACTGCTCATGTGGAATCCTCATTTATATGTAGATCTCCAATGAAACTGCTCATGTGGAATTTGCATTTATATGTAGATCTCCAGTGAAACGGTTCATGTGGAATCCACATTTATATGTAGATCTCCAGTGAAACTGCTATGTGGAATCCGCATTTATACGTAGATATCCAGTGAAACTTCTCATGTGGAATCCACATTTACATGTAGATGTCCAGTGACACTGCTCATCTAGCATCCACATTTTTATAGATCTCCAGTGCAACTGCTCATGTGGAATCCACATTTATATGCAGATCTCACGTGAAACTGCTCATGTGGAATCCTCATTTATATGTAGATCTCCAGTTAAACTGCTCATGTGGATTCCGCATTCATATGTAGATCTCCAATGAAACTGCTCATGTGGAATCCACATGTATTTGTAGATCTCCAGTGAAACTGCTCATGTGGAATCCACAATTATATACATCTCCAATGAAACTGATCATGTGGAATCCTCATTTATATGTAGATCTCCCGCGAAACTGTTCATGTGAAATCCACATTTATATTTAGATCTCCAGTGAAACTGCTCATGTGGATTCCACATTTTTATGTACATCTCCAGTGAAAGTGCTCATGTGGAATCCACATTTATATATAGATCTCCAGTGAAACTGCTCATGTGGAATCCACATTTACATGTAGAACTGTAGTGAAACTGCTCATGTGTAATCCACATTTATATGTAGATCTCCTGTGACACTGCTCATGTGGAATCCACATTTATATACATCTCCAGTGAAACTGATCATGTGGAATCCTCATTTATATGCAATCTCCCATGAAAATTCTCATGTGGAATACACATTTAACAGTACATCTTCAGTGAAAGTGCTCATGTGGAATCCACACTTTTATGAAATCTTCAGTGAAACTGCTCATGTGGAATCCACATTTATATGTTGATCTCCAGTGAAACTTCTCATGTGGAATCCGCATTTATCTGTAGATCTCCCGTGAAAATGCTCATGTGGAATCCACATTTATAAGTAGATCTCCTGTGAAACTGCTCATGTGGAATCCACATTTATATGTGGATCTCCAGTGAAACTGCTATGTGGAATCTGCATTTATATGTAGATCTCCAGTGAAACTGCTCATGTGGAATCCGAATTTATATGTAGATCTCCAGTGAAACTACTCATGTTGAATACGCATGTATCTGTAGATCTCCCGTGAAACTGCTCATGTGCAAACCACATTTATATGTAGATCTCCCGTCAAACTGTTCATGTGGAATTCACATTTATAAGTAGATCTCCAGTGAAACTGCTCATGTGGAATCCACACTTTTATGCAATCTTCATTGAAAGTGCTCATGTGGAATCCACATTTATATGTCGATCTACATTGAAACTGCTTATGTGGAATCCACATTTATATGTCCATCTTTAGTCAAACTGCTCATGTGGAATCCGCATTTATCTGTAGATATCCAGAGAAAATGCTCATGTGGAATCCACATTTATAAGTAGATCTCCCTTGAAACTGTTCATATGGAATCTACATTTATATGCAATCTCAAGTGGAACTGCTCATGTGGAATCCACATTTATATGTAGATCTCCCGTGAAAATTCTCATGTGGAATACACATTTATAAGTAGATCTTCAGTGAAACTGCTCATGTGGAATCCACACTTTTATGGAATCTTCAGTGAAACTGCTCATGTGGAATCCACATTTATATGTCAATCTACATTGAAACTGCTTATGTGGAATCCACATTTATATGTCCATCTTCAGTCAAACTGCTCATGTGGAATCTGCATTTATATGTAGATGTCCCGAGAAAATGCTCATATGGAATCAACATTTATAAGTAGATCTCCAGTCAAACTGCTCATGTGGAATCTACATTTATATGCAATCTCCAGTGAAACTGCTCATGTGGAATCCACATTTATATGTAGATCTCCAGTGAAACTGCTCATGTGGAATCCGCATTTATATGTAGATCTCAAGTGAAACTGCTCATATGGAATCCACATTTTTATCCATCTCCAGTGAAACTGCTCAAGTGGAATCCACATTTATATGTAGTTCTCCCGTGAAACTGCTCATGTGGAATCCTCATTTATATGTAGATCTCCAATGAAACTGCTCATGTGGAATCCGCATTTATATGTAGATATCCAGTGAAACTGCTCATGTGGAATCCACATTTTTATCCATCTCCAGTGAAACTGCTCATGTGGAATCCGAATTTATATGTAGATCTCCCGCGAAACTATTCATGTGGAATCCACATTTATTTGTAGATCTCCCATGAAAATGCTCATGTGGAATTCACATTTATAAGTAGATCTCCAGTGAAACTGCTCATGTGGAATCCACACTTTTATGCAATCTTCATTGAAAGTGCTCATGTGGAATCCTCATTTATATGTCGGTCTACATTGAAACTGCTTATGTGGAATCCACATTTATATGTCCATCTTCAGTCAAACTGCTCATGTGGAATCTGCATTTATCAGTAGATCTCCAGAGAAAATGCTCATGTGGAATCCACATTTATAAGTAGATCTCCCGTGAAACTGTTTATGTGGAATCTAAATTTATATGCAATTTCCAGTGGAACTACTCATGTGGAATCCACATTTATATGTAGATCTCCAGTGAAACTGCTATGTGGAATCCTCATTTATATGTAGATATCCAGTGAAACTGCTCATGTGGAATCCACATTTACATGTAGATGTCCAGTGACACTGCTCATCTAGCATCCACATTTTTATAGATCTCCAGTGCAACTGCTCATGTGGAATCCACATTTATATGCAGATCTCACGTGATACTGCTCATGTGGAATCCTCATTTATATGTAGATCTCCAGTTAAACTGCTCATTTGGATTCCGCATTTATATGTAGATCTCCAGTGAAACTGCTCATGTGGAATCCACATGTATTTGTAGATCTCCAGTAAAACTGCTCATGTGGAATACACATTTATATGTAGATCTCCTGTGAAACTGCTCATGTGGAATCCTCATTTATATGTAGATCTCCCGCGAAACTGTTCATGTGAAATCCACATTTATATGTATTTCTCCAGTGAAACTTCTCATGTGGATTCCACATTTTTATGTACATCTCCAGTGAAAGTGCCTATGTGGAATCCACATTTATATATAGATCTCCAGTGAAACTGCTCATGTGGAATCCGAATTTACATGTAGAACTCCAGTGAAACTGCTCATGTGGAATCCACATTTATATGTAGATCTCCCGTGAAACTGCTCATGTGGAATCCTCATTTATATGTAGATCTCCAATGAATTGCTCATGTGGAATTTGCATTTATATGTAGATCTCCAGTGAAACGGTTCATGTGGAATCCACATTTATATGTAGATCTCCAGTGAAACTGCTATGTGGAATCCGCATTTATACGTAGATATCCAGTGAAACTTCTCATGTGGAATCCACATTTACATGTAGATGTCCAGTGACACTGCTCATCTAGCATCCACATTTTTATAGATCTCCAGTGCAACTGCTCATGTGGAATCCACATTTATATGCAGATCTCACGTGAAACTGCTCATGTGGAATCCTCATTTATATGTAGATCTCCAGTTAAACTGCTCATGTGGATTCCGCATTCATATGTAGATCTCCAATGAAACTGCTCATGTGGAATCCACATGTATTTGTAGATCTCCAGTGAAACTGCTCATGTGGAATCCACAATTATATACATCTCCAATGAAACTGATCATGTGGAATCCTCATTTATATGTAGATCTCCCGCGAAACTGTTCATGTGAAATCCACATTTATATTTAGATCTCCAGTGAAACTGCTCATGTGGATTCCACATTTATATATAGATCTCCAGTGAAACTGCTCATGTGGAATCCACATTTACATGTAGAACTGTAGTGAAACTGCTCATGTGTAATCCACATTTATATGTAGATCTCCTGTGACACTGCTCATGTGGAATCCACATTTATATACATCTCCAGTGAAACTGATCATGTGGAATCCTCATTTATATGCAATCTCCCATGAAAATTCTCATGTGGAATACACATTTAACAGTACATCTTCAGTGAAAGTGCTCATGTGGAATCCACACTTTTATGAAATCTTCAGTGAAACTGCTCATGTGGAATCCACATTTATATGTTGATCTCCAGTGAAACTTCTCATGTGGAATCCGCATTTATCTGTAGATCTCCCGTGAAAATGCTCATGTGGAATCCACATTTATAAGTAGATCTCCTGTGAAACTGCTCATGTGGAATCCACATTTATATGTGGATCTCCAGTGAAAATGCTATGTGGAATCTGCATTTATATGTAGATCTCCAGTGAAACTGCTCATGTGGAATCCGAATTTATATGTAGATCTCCAGTGAAACTACTCATGTTGAATACGCATGTATCTGTAGATCTCCCGTGAAACTGCTCATGTGCAAACCACATTTATATGTAGATCTCCCGTCAAACTGTTCATGTGGAATTCACATTTATAAGTAGATCTCCAGTGAAACTGCTCATGTGGAATCCACACTTTTATGCAATCTTCAGTGAAACTGCTCATGTGGAATCCACATTTATATGTCAATCTACATTGAAACTGCTTATGTGGAATCCACATTTATATGAGATCTACATTGAAACTGCTTATGTGGAATCCACATTTATATGTCCATCTTCAGTCAAACTGCTCATGTGGAATCTACATTTATATGCAATCTCCAGTGAAACTGCTCATGTGGAATCCACATTTATATGTGGATCTCCAGTGAAACTCCTCATGTGGAATCCGCATTTATATGTAGATCTCCAGTGAAACTGCTCATGTTGAATCCGCATTTATATGTAGAACTCAAGTGAAACTGCTCATATGGAATCCGCAATTATATGTAGAATGTCCACTGCAACTGCTCATGTGGAATCCACATTTTTATCCATCTCCAGTGAAACTGCTCATGTGGAATCCGCATTTATATGCAATCTCCAGTAAAACTGCTCATGTGGAATCCACATTTATATGTTGATCTCCCGTGAAACTGCTCATGTGGAATCCTCATTTATATGTATTTCTCCAGTGAAACTTCTCATGTGGATTCCACATTTTTATGTACATCTCCAGTGAAAGTGCCTATGTGGAATCCACATTTATATATAGATCTCCAGTGAAACTGCTCATGTGGAATCCGAATTTACATGTAGAACTCCAGTGAAACTGCTCATGTGGAATCCACATTTATATGTAGATCTCCCGTGAAACTGCTCATGTGGAATCCTCATTTATATGTAGATCTCCAATGAATTGCTCATGTGGAATTTGCATTTATATGTAGATCTCCAGTGAAACGGTTCATGTGGAATCCACATTTATATGTAGATCTCCAGTGAAACTGCTATGTGGAATCCGCATTTATACGTAGATATCCAGTGAAACTTCTCATGTGGAATCCACATTTACATGTAGATGTCCAGTGACACTGCTCATCTAGCATCCACATTTTTATAGATCTCCAGTGCAACTGCTCATGTGGAATCCACATTTATATGCAGATCTCACGTGAAACTGCTCATGTGGAATCCTCATTTATATGTAGATCTCCAGTTAAACTGCTCATGTGGATTCCGCATTCATATGTAGATCTCCAATGAAACTGCTCATGTGGAATCCACATGTATTTGTAGATCTCCAGTGAAACTGCTCATGTGGAATCCACAATTATATACATCTCCAATGAAACTGATCATGTGGAATCCTCATTTATATGTAGATCTCCCGCGAAACTGTTCATGTGAAATCCACATTTATATTTAGATCTCCAGTGAAACTGCTCATGTGGATTCCACATTTATATATAGATCTCCAGTGAAACTGCTCATGTGGAATCCACATTTACATGTAGAACTGTAGTGAAACTGCTCATGTGTAATCCACATTTATATGTAGATCTCCTGTGACACTGCTCATGTGGAATCCACATTTATATACATCTCCAGTGAAACTGATCATGTGGAATCCTCATTTATATGCAATCTCCCATGAAAATTCTCATGTGGAATACACATTTAACAGTACATCTTCAGTGAAAGTGCTCATGTGGAATCCACACTTTTATGAAATCTTCAGTGAAACTGCTCATGTGGAATCCACATTTATATGTTGATCTCCAGTGAAACTTCTCATGTGGAATCCGCATTTATCTGTAGATCTCCCGTGAAAATGCTCATGTGGAATCCACATTTATAAGTAGATCTCCTGTGAAACTGCTCATGTGGAATCCACATTTATATGTGGATCTCCAGTGAAAATGCTATGTGGAATCTGCATTTATATGTAGATCTCCAGTGAAACTGCTCATGTGGAATCCGAATTTATATGTAGATCTCCAGTGAAACTACTCATGTTGAATACGCATGTATCTGTAGATCTCCCGTGAAACTGCTCATGTGCAAACCACATTTATATGTAGATCTCCCGTCAAACTGTTCATGTGGAATTCACATTTATAAGTAGATCTCCAGTGAAACTGCTCATGTGGAATCCACACTTTTATGCAATCTTCAGTGAAACTGCTCATGTGGAATCCACATTTATATGTCAATCTACATTGAAACTGCTTATGTGGAATCCACATTTATATGAGATCTACATTGAAACTGCTTATGTGGAATCCACATTTATATGTCCATCTTCAGTCAAACTGCTCATGTGGAATCGACATTTATAAGTAGATCTCCAGTCAAACTGCTCATGTGGAATCTACATTTATATGCAATCTCCAGTGAAACTGCTCATGTGGAATCCACATTTATATGTGGATCTCCAGTGAAACTCCTCATGTGGAATCCGCATTTATATGTAGATCTCCAGTGAAACTGCTCATGTTGAATCCGCATTTATATGTAGAACTCAAGTGAAACTGCTCATATGGAATCCGCAATTATATGTAGAATGTCCACTGCAACTGCTCATGTGGAATCCACATTTTTATCCATCTCCAGTGAAACTGCTCATGTGGAATCCGCATTTATATGCAATCTCCAGTAAAACTGCTCATGTGGAATCCACATTTATATGTTGATCTCCCGTGAAACTGCTCATGTGGAATCCTCATTTATATGTAGATCTCCAATGAAACTGCTCATGTGGAATTTGCATTTATATGTAGATCTCCAGTGAAACGGTTCATGTGGAATCCACATTTATATGTAGATCTCCAGTGAAACTGCTATGTGGAATCCTCATTTATATGGAGATATCCAGTGAAACTGCTCATGTGGAATCCACATTTACATGTAGATGTCCAGTGACACTGCTCATCTAGCATCCACATTTTTATAGATCTCCAGTGCAACTGCTCATGTGGAATCCACATTTATATGCAGATCTCACGTGATACTGCTCATGTGGAATCCTCATTTATATGTAGATCTCCAGTTAAACTGCTCATTTGGATTCCGCATTTATATGTAGATCTCCAGTGAAACTGCTCATGTGGAATCCACATGTATTTGTAGATCTCCAGTAAAACTGCTCATGTGGAATCCACATTTATATATAGATCTCCAGTTAAACTGCTCATGTGGAATCCGAATTTACATGTAGAACTCCAGTGAAACTGCTCATGTGGAATCCACATTTATATGTAGATCTCCCGTGAAACTGCTCATGTGGAATCCTCATTTATATGTAGATCTCCAGTGAAACGGTTCATGTGGAATCCACATTTATATGTAGATCTCCAGTGAAACTGCTATGTGGAATCCACATATATATGTCCATCTTCAGTCAAACTGCTCATGTGGAATCGACATTTATAAGTAGATCTCCAGTCAAACTGCTCATGTGGATTCCACATTTTTATGTCAATCTTCAATGAAACTGCTCATGTGGAATCCACACTTTTATGAAATCTTCAGTGAAACTGCTCATGTGGAATCCACATTTATATGTCAATCTACATTGAAACTGCTTATGTGGAATCCACATTTATATGAGATCTACATTGAAACTGCTTATGTGGAATCCACATTTATATGTCCATCTTCAGTCAAACTGCTCATGTGGAATCGACATTTATAAGTAGATCTCCAGTCAAACTGCTCATGTGGAATCTACATTTATATGCAATCTCCAGTGAAACTGCTCATGTGGAATCCACATTTTTATCCATCTCCAGTGAAACTGCTCATGTGGAATCCGCATTTATATGCAATCTCCAGTAAAACTGCTCATGTGGAATCCACATTTATATGTAGATCTCCCGTGAAACTGCTCATGTGGAATCCTCATTTATATGTAGATCTCCAATGAAACTGCTCATGTGGAATTTGCATTTATATGTAGATCTCCAGTGAAACGGTTCATGTGGAATCCACATTTATATGTAGATCTCCAGTGAAACTGCTATGTGGATCCGCATTTATATGTAGATATCCAGTGAAACTGCTCATGTGGAATCCACATTTATATGCAGATCTCACGTGAAACTGCTCATGTGGAATCCTCATTTATATGTAGATCTCCAGTTAAACTGCTCATGTGGATTCTGCATTTCTTTGTAGATCTCCAGTGAAACTGCTCATGTGGAATCCACATGTATTTTTAGATCTCCAGTAAAACTGCTCATGTGGAATCCACATTTATATGTAGATCTCCTGTGAAACTGCTCATGTGGAATCCTCATTTATATGTAGATCTCCCGCGAAACTGTTCATGTGAAATCCACAATTATATGTATTTCTCCAGTGAAACTGCTCATGTGGAATCCGAATTTACAAGTAGAACTCCAGTGAAACTGCTCATGTGGAATCCACATTTATATGTAGATCTCCCGTGAAACTGCTCATGTGGAATCCTCATTTATATGTAGATCTCCAATGAAACTGCTCATGTGGAATCCTCATTTATATGTAGATCTCCAGTTAAACTGCTCATGTGGAATCCACATTTATATGTAGATCTCCCGTGAAACTGCTCATGTGGAATCCTCATTTATATGTAGATCTCCAATGAAACTGCTCATGTGGAATTTGCATTTATATGTAGATCTCCAGTGAAACGGTTCATGTGGAATCCACATTTATATGTAGATCTCCAGTGAAACTGCTATGTGGAATCCGCATTTATACGTAGATATCCAGTGAAACTTCTCATGTGGAATCCACATTTACATGTAGATGTCCAGTGACACTGCTCATCTAGCATCCACATTTTTATAGATCTCCAGTGCAACTGCTCATGTGGAATCCACATTTATATGCAGATCTCACGTGAAACTGCTCATGTGGAATCCTCATTTATATGTAGATCTCCAGTTAAACTGCTCATGTGGATTCCGCATTTATATGTAGATCTCCAATGAAACTGCTCATGTGGAATCCACATGTATTTGTAGATCTCCAGTGAAACTGCTCATGTGGAATCCACAATTATATACATCTCCAATGAAACTGATCATGTGGAATCCTCATTTATATGTAGATCTCCCGCGAAACTGTTCATGTGAAATCCACATTTATATTTAGATCTCCAGTGAAACTGCTCATGTGGATTCCACATTTTTATGTACATCTCCAGTGAAAGTGCTCATGTGGAATCCACATTTATATATAGATCTCCAGTGAAACTGCTCATGTGGAATCCACATTTACATGTAGAACTGTAGTGAAACTGCTCATGTGTAATCCACATTTATATGTAGATCTCCTGTGACACTGCTCATGTGGAATCCACATTTATATACATCTCCAGTGAAACTGATCATGTGGAATCCTCATTTATATGCAATCTCCCATGAAAATTCTCATGTGGAATACACATTTAACAGTACATCTTCAGTGAAAGTGCTCATGTGGAATCCACACTTTTATGAAATCTTCAGTGAAACTGCTCATGTGGAATCCACATTTATATGTTGATCTCCAGTGAAACTTCTCATGTGGAATCCGCATTTATCTGTAGATCTCCCGTGAAAATGCTCATGTGGAATCCACATTTATAAGTAGATCTCCTGTGAAACTGCTCATGTGGAATCCACATTTATATGTGGATCTCCAGTGAAACTGCTATGTGGAATCTGCATTTATATGTAGATCTCCAGTGAAACTGCTCATGTGGAATCCGAATTTATATGTAGATCTCCAGTGAAACTACTCATGTTGAATACGCATGTATCTGTAGATCTCCCGTGAAACTGCTCATGTGCAAACCACATTTATATGTAGATCTCCCGTCAAACTGTTCATGTGGAATTCACATTTATAAGTAGATCTCCAGTGAAACTGCTCATGTGGAATCCACACTTTTATGCAATCTTCATTGAAAGTGCTCATGTGGAATCCACATTTATATGTCGATCTACATTGAAACTGCTTATGTGGAATCCACATTTATATGTCCATCTTTAGTCAAACTGCTCATGTGGAATCCGCATTTATCTGTAGATATCCAGAGAAAATGCTCATGTGGAATCCACATTTATAAGTAGATCTCCCTTGAAACTGTTCATATGGAATCTACATTTATATGCAATCTCAAGTGGAACTGCTCATGTGGAATCCACATTTATATGTAGATCTCCCGTGAAAATTCTCATGTGGAATACACATTTATAAGTAGATCTTCAGTGAAACTGCTCATGTGGAATCCACACTTTTATGGAATCTTCAGTGAAACTGCTCATGTGGAATCAATATTTATATGTCAATCTACATTGAAACTGCTTATGTGGAATCCACATTTATATGTCCATCTTCAGTCAAACTGCTCATGTGGAATCTGCATTTATATGTAGATGTCCCGAGAAAATGCTCATATGGAATCAACATTTATAAGTAGATCTCCAGTCAAACTGCTCATGTGGAATCTACATTTATATGCAATCTCCAGTGAAACTGCTCATGTGGAATCCACATTTATATGTAGATCTCCAGTGAAACTGCTCATGTGGAATCCGCATTTATATGTAGATCTCAAGTGAAACTGCTCATATGGAATCCACATTTTTATCCATCTCCAGTGAAACTGCTCAAGTGGAATCCACATTTATATGTAGTTCTCCCGTGAAACTGCTCATGTGGAATCCTCATTTATATGTAGATCTCCAATGAAACTGCTCATGTGGAATTCGCATTTATATGTAGATCTCCAGTGGAACGGTTCATGTGGAATCCACATTTATATGTAGATCTGCAGTGAAACTGCTATGTGGAATCCGCATTTATATGTAGATATCCAGTGAAACTGCTCATGTGGAATCCACATTTTTATCCATCTCCAGTGAAACTGCTCATGTGGAATCCGAATTTATATGTAGATCTCCCGCGAAACTATTCATGTGGAACCCACATTTATTTGTAGATCTCCCGTGAAAATGCTCATGTGGAATTCACATTTATAAGTAGATCTCCAGTGAAACTGCTCATGTGGAATCCACACTTTTATGCAATCTTCATTGAAAGTGCTCATGTGGAATCCTCATTTATATGTCGGTCTACATTGAAACTGCTTATGTGGAATCCACATTTATATGTCCATCTTCAGTCAAACTGCTCATGTGGAATCTGCATTTATCAGTAGATCTCCAGAGAAAATGCTCATGTGGAATCCACATTTATAAGTAGATCTCCAGTCAAACTGCTCATGTGGAATCTACATTTATATGCAATCTCCAGTGAAACTGCTCATGTGGAATCCACATTTATATGTGGATCTCCAGTGAAACTCCTCATGTGGAATCCGCATTTATATGTAGATCTCCAGTGAAACTGCTCATGTTGAATCTGCATTTATATGTAGAACTCAAGTGAAACTGCTCATATGGAATCCGCAATTATATGTAGAATGTCCACTGCAACTGCTCATGTGGAATCCACATTTTTATCCATCTCCAGTGAAACTGCTCATGTGGAATCCGCATTTATATGCAATCTCCAGTAAAACTGCTCATGTGGAATCCACATTTATATGTTGATCTCCCGTGAAACTGCTCATGTGGAATCCTCATTTATATGTAGATCTCCAATGAAACTGCTCATGTGGAATTTGCATTTATATGTAGATCTCCAGTGAAACGGTTCATGTGGAATCCACATTTATATGTAGATCTCCAGTGAAACTGCTATGTGGAATCCTCATTTATATGTAGATATCCAGTGAAACTGCTCATGTGGAATCCACATTTACATGTAGATGTCCAGTGACACTGCTCATCTAGCATCCACATTTTTATAGATCTCCAGTGCAACTGCTCATGTGGAATCCACATTTATATGCAGATCTCACGTGATACTGCTCATGTGGAATCCTCATTTATATGTAGATCTCCAGTTAAACTGCTCATTTGGATTCCGCATTTATATGTAGATCTCCAGTGAAACTGCTCATGTGGAATCCACATGTATTTGTAGATCTCCAGTAAAACTGCTCATGTGGAATCCACATTTATATGTAGATCTCCTGTGAAACTGCTCATGTGGAATCCTCATTTATATGTAGATCTCCCGCGAAACTGTTCATGTGAAATCCACATTTATATGTATTTCTCCAGTGAAACTGCTCATGTGGATTCCACATTTTTATGTACATCTCCAGTGAAAGTGCTGATGTGGAATCCACATTTATATATAGATCTCCAGTGAAACTGCTCATGTGGAATCCGAATTTACATGTAGAACTCCAGTGAAACTGCTCATGTGGAATCCACATTTATATGTAGATCTCCCGTGAAACTGCTCATGTGGAATCCTCATTTATATGTAGATCTCCAATGAAACTGCTCATGTGGAATTTGCATTTATATGTAGATCTCCAGTGAAACGGTTCATGTGGAATCCACATTTATATGTAGATCTCCAGTGAAACTGCTATGTGGAATCCGCATTTATACGTAGATATCCAGTGAAACTTCTCATGTGGAATCCACATTTACATGTAGATGTCCAGTGACACTGCTCATCTAGCATCCACATTTTTATAGATCTCCAGTGCAACTGCTCATGTGGAATCCACATTTATATGCAGATCTCACATGAAACTGCTCATGTGGAATCCTCATTTATATGTAGATCTCCAGTTAAACTGCTCATGTGGATTCCGCATTCATATGTAGATCTCCAATGAAACTGCTCATGTGGAATCCACATGTATTTGTAGATCTCCAGTGAAACTGCTCATGTGGAATCCACAATTATATACATCTCCAATGAAACTGATCATGTGGAATCCTCATTTATATGTAGATCTCCCGCGAAACTGTTCATGTGAAATCCACATTTATATTTAGATCTCCAGTGAAACTGCTCATGTGGATTCCACATTTTTATGTACATCTCCAGTGAAAGTGCTCATGTGGAATCCACATTTATATATAGATCTCCAGTGAAACTGCTCATGTGGAATCCACATTTACATGTAGAACTGTAGTGAAACTGCTCATGTGTAATCCACATTTATATGTAGATCTCCTGTGACACTGCTCATGTGGAATCCACATTTATATACATCTCCAGTGAAACTGATCATGTGGAATCCTCATTTATATGCAATCTCCCATGAAAATTCTCATGTGGAATACACATTTAACAGTACATCTTCAGTGAAAGTGCTCATGTGGAATCCACACTTTTATGAAATCTTCAGTGAAACTGCTCATGTGGAATCCACATTTATATGTTGATCTCCAGTGAAACTTCTCATGTGGAATCCGCATTTATCTGTAGATCTCCCGTGAAAATGCTCATGTGGAATCCACATTTATAAGTAGATCTCCTGTGAAACTGCTCATGTGGAATCCACATTTATATGTGGATCTCCAGTGAAACTGCTATGTGGAATCTGCATTTATATGTAGATCTCCAGTGAAACTGCTCATGTGGAATCCGAATTTATATGTAGATCTCCAGTGAAACTACTCATGTTGAATACGCATGTATCTGTAGATCTCCCGTGAAACTGCTCATGTGCAAACCACATTTATATGTAGATCTCCCGTCAAACTGTTCATGTGGAATTCACATTTATAAGTAGATCTCCAGTGAAACTGCTCATGTGGAATCCACACTTTTATGCAATCTTCATTGAAAGTGCTCATGTGGAATCCACATTTATATGTCGATCTACATTGAAACTGCTTATGTGGAATCCACATTTATATGTCCATCTTTAGTCAAACTGCTCATGTGGAATCCGCATTTATCTGTAGATATCCAGAGAAAATGCTCATGTGGAATCCACATTTATAAGTAGATCTCCCTTGAAACTGTTCATATGGAATCTACATTTATATGCAATCTCAAGTGGAACTGCTCATGTGGAATCCACATTTATATGTAGATCTCCCGTGAAAATTCTCATGTGGAATACACATTTATAAGTAGATCTTCAGTGAAACTGCTCATGTGGAATCCACACTTTTATGGAATCTTCAGTGAAACTGCTCATGTGGAATCCACATTTATATGTCAATCTACATTGAAACTGCTTATGTGGAATCCACATTTATATGTCCATCTTCAGTCAAACTGCTCATGTGGAATCTGCATTTATATGTAGATGTCCCGAGAAAATGCTCATATGGAATCAACATTTATAAGTAGATCTCCAGTCAAACTGCTCATGTGGAATCTACATTTATATGCAATCTCCAGTGAAACTGCTCATGTGGAATCCACATTTATATGTAGATCTCCAGTGAAACTGCTCATGTGGAATCCGCATTTATATGTAGATCTCAAGTGAAACTGCTCATATGGAATCCACATTTTTATCCATCTCCAGTGAAACTGCTCAAGTGGAATCCACATTTATATGTAGTTCTCCCGTGAAACTGCTCATGTGGAATCCTCATTTATATGTAGATCTCCAATGAAACTGCTCATGTGGAATCCGCATTTATATGTAGATATCCAGTGAAACTGCTCATGTGGAATCCACATTTTTATCCATCTCCAGTGAAACTGCTCATGTGGAATCCGAATTTATATGTAGATCTCCCGCGAAACTATTCATGTGGAATCCACATTTATTTGTAGATCTCCCATGAAAATGCTCATGTGGAATTCACATTTATAAGTAGATCTCCAGTGAAACTGCTCATGTGGAATCCACACTTTTATGCAATCTTCATTGAAAGTGCTCATGTGGAATCCTCATTTATATGTCGGTCTACATTGAAACTGCTTATGTGGAATCCACATTTATATGTCCATCTTCAGTCAAACTGCTCATGTGGAATCTGCATTTATCAGTAGATCTCCAGAGAAAATGCTCATGTGGAATCCACATTTATAAGTAGATCTCCCGTGAAACTGTTTATGTGGAATCTAAATTTATATGCAATCTCCAGTGGAACTACTCATGTGGAATCCACATTTATATGTAGATCTCCAGTGAAACTGCTATGTGGAATCCTCATTTATATGTAGATATCCAGTGAAACTGCTCATGTGGAATCCACATTTACATGTAGATGTCCAGTGACACTGCTCATCTAGCATCCACATTTTTATAGATCTCCAGTGCAACTGCTCATGTGGAATCCACATTTATATGCAGATCTCACGTGATACTGCTCATGTGGAATCCTCATTTATATGTAGATCTCCAGTTAAACTGCTCATTTGGATTCCGCATTTATATGTAGATCTCCAGTGAAACTGCTCATGTGGAATCCACATGTATTTGTAGATCTCCAGTAAAACTGCTCATGTGGAATACACATTTATATGTAGATCTCCTGTGAAACTGCTCATGTGGAATCCTCATTTATATGTAGATCTCCCGCGAAACTGTTCATGTGAAATCCACATTTATATGTATTTCTCCAGTGAAACTTCTCATGTGGATTCCACATTTTTATGTACATCTCCAGTGAAAGTGCCTATGTGGAATCCACATTTATATATAGATCTCCAGTGAAACTGCTCATGTGGAATCCGAATTTACATGTAGAACTCCAGTGAAACTGCTCATGTGGAATCCACATTTATATGTAGATCTCCCGTGAAACTGCTCATGTGGAATCCTCATTTATATGTAGATCTCCAATGAATTGCTCATGTGGAATTTGCATTTATATGTAGATCTCCAGTGAAACGGTTCATGTGGAATCCACATTTATATGTAGATCTCCAGTGAAACTGCTATGTGGAATCCGCATTTATACGTAGATATCCAGTGAAACTTCTCATGTGGAATCCACATTTACATGTAGATGTCCAGTGACACTGCTCATCTAGCATCCACATTTTTATAGATCTCCAGTGCAACTGCTCATGTGGAATCCACATTTATATGCAGATCTCACGTGAAACTGCTCATGTGGAATCCTCATTTATATGTAGATCTCCAGTTAAACTGCTCATGTGGATTCCGCATTCATATGTAGATCTCCAATGAAACTGCTCATGTGGAATCCACATGTATTTGTAGATCTCCAGTGAAACTGCTCATGTGGAATCCACAATTATATACATCTCCAATGAAACTGATCATGTGGAATCCTCATTTATATGTAGATCTCCCGCGAAACTGTTCATGTGAAATCCACATTTATATTTAGATCTCCAGTGAAACTGCTCATGTGGATTCCACATTTATATATAGATCTCCAGTGAAACTGCTCATGTGGAATCCACATTTACATGTAGAACTGTAGTGAAACTGCTCATTTGTAATCCACATTTATATGTAGATCTCCTGTGACACTGCTCATGTGGAATCCACATTTATATACATCTCCAGTGAAACTGATCATGTGGAATCCTCATTTATATGCAATCTCCCATGAAAATTCTCATGTGGAATACACATTTAACAGTACATCTTCAGTGAAAGTGCTCATGTGGAATCCACACTTTTATGAAATCTTCAGTGAAACTGCTCATGTGGAATCCACATTTATATGTTGATCTCCAGTGAAACTTCTCATGTGGAATCCGCATTTATCTGTAGATCTCCCGTGAAAATGCTCATGTGGAATCCACATTTATAAGTAGATCTCCTGTGAAACTGCTCATGTGGAATCCACATTTATATGTGGATCTCCAGTGAAAATGCTATGTGGAATCTGCATTTATATGTAGATCTCCAGTGAAACTGCTCATGTGGAATCCGAATTTATATGTAGATCTCCAGTGAAACTACTCATGTTGAATACGCATGTATCTGTAGATCTCCCGTGAAACTGCTCATGTGCAAACCACATTTATATGTAGATCTCCCGTCAAACTGTTCATGTGGAATTCACATTTATAAGTAGATCTCCAGTGAAACTGCTCATGTGGAATCCACACTTTTATGCAATCTTCATTGAAAGTGCTCATGTGGAATCCACATTTATATGTCGATCTACATTGAAACTGCTTATGTGGAATCCACATTTATATGTCCATCTTTAGTCAAACTGCTCATGTGGAATCCGCATTTATCTGTAGATATCCAGAGAAAATGCTCATGTGGAATCCACATTTATAAGTAGATCTCCCTTGAAACTGTTCATATGGAATCTACATTTATATGCAATCTCAAGTGGAACTGCTCATGTGGAATCCACATTTATATGTAGATCTCCCGTGAAAATTCTCATGTGGAATACACATTTATAAGTAGATCTTCAGTGAAACTGCTCATGTGGAATCCACACTTTTATGGAATCTTCAGTGAAACTGCTCATGTGGAATCCACATTTATATGTCAATCTACATTGAAACTGCTTATGTGGAATCCACATTTATATGTCCATCTTCAGTCAAACTGCTCATGTGGAATCTGCATTTATATGTAGATGTCCCGAGAAAATGCTCATATGGAATCAACATTTATAAGTAGATCTCCAGTCAAACTGCTCATGTGGAATCTACATTTATATGCAATCTCCAGTGAAACTGCTCATGTGGAATCCACATTTATATGTAGATCTCCAGTGAAACTGCTCATGTGGAATCCGCATTTATATGTAGATCTCAAGTGAAACTGCTCATATGGAATCCACATTTTTATCCATCTCCAGTGAAACTGCTCAAGTGGAATCCACATTTATATGTAGTTCTCCCGTGAAACTGCTCATGTGGAATCCTCATTTATATGTAGATCTCCAATGAAACTGCTCATGTGGAATCCGCATTTATATGTAGATATCCAGTGAAACTGCTCATGTGGAATCCACATTTTTATCCATCTCCAGTGAAACTGCTCATGTGGAATCCGAATTTATATGTAGATCTCCCGCGAAACTATTCATGTGGAATCCACATTTATTTGTAGATCTCCCATGAAAATGCTCATGTGGAATTCACATTTATAAGTAGATCTCCAGTGAAACTGCTCATGTGGAATCCACACTTTTATGCAATCTTCATTGAAAGTGCTCATGTGGAATCCTCATTTATATGTCGGTCTACATTGAAACTGCTTATGTGGAATCCACATTTATATGTCCATCTTCAGTCAAACTGCTCATGTGGAATCTGCATTTATCAGTAGATCTCCAGAGAAAATGCTCATGTGGAATCCACATTTATAAGTAGATCTCCCGTGAAACTGTTTATGTGGAATCTAAATTTATATGCAATCTCCAGTGGAACTACTCATGTGGAATCCACATTTATATGTTGATCTCCCGTGAAAATTCTCATGTGGAATACAAATTTATAAGTATATCTTCAATGAAACTGCTCATGTGGAATCCACACTTTTATGAAATCTTCAGTGAAACTGCTCATGTGGAATCCACATTTATATGTCAATCTACATTGAAACTGCTTATGTGGAATCCACATTTATATGAGATCTACATTGAAACTGCTTATGTGGAATCCACATTTATATGTCCATCTTCAGTCAAACTGCTCATGTGGAATCGACATTTATAAGTAGATCTCCAGTCAAACTGCTCATGTGGAATCTACATTTATATGCAATCTCCAGTGAAACTGCTCATGTGGAATCTACATTTATATGCAATCTCCAGTGAAACTGCTCATGTGGAATCCACATTTATATGTAGATCTCCAGTGAAACTGCTCATGTGGAATCCGCATTTATATGTAGATCTCAAGTGAAACTGCTCATATGGAATCCACATTTTTATCCATCTCCAGTGAAACTGCTCAAGTGGAATCCACATTTATATGTAGTTCTCCCGTGAAACTGCTCATGTGGAATCCTCATTTATATGTAGATCTCCAATGAAACTGCTCATGTGGAATCCGCATTTATATGTAGATATCCAGTGAAACTGCTCATGTGGAATCCACATTTTTATCCATCTCCAGTGAAACTGCTCATGTGGAATCCGAATTTATATGTAGATCTCCCGCGAAACTATTCATGTGGAATCCACATTTATTTGTAGATCTCCCATGAAAATGCTCATGTGGAATTCACATTTATAAGTAGATCTCCAGTGAAACTGCTCATGTGGAATCCACACTTTTATGCAATCTTCATTGAAAGTGCTCATGTGGAATCCTCATTTATATGTCGGTCTACATTGAAACTGCTTATGTGGAATCCACATTTATATGTCCATCTTCAGTCAAACTGCTCATGTGGAATCTGCATTTATCAGTAGATCTCCAGAGAAAATGCTCATGTGGAATCCACATTTATAAGTAGATCTCCCGTGAAACTGTTTATGTGGAATCTAAATTTATATGCAATCTCCAGTGGAACTACTCATGTGGAATCCACATTTATATGTTGATCTCCCGTGAAAATTCTCATGTGGAATACAAATTTATAAGTATATCTTCAATGAAACTGCTCATGTGGAATCCACACTTTTATGAAATCTTCAGTGAAACTGCTCATGTGGAATCCACATTTATATGTCAATCTACATTGAAACTGCTTATGTGGAATCCACATTTATATGAGATCTACATTGAAACTGCTTATGTGGAATCCACATTTATATGTCCATCTTCAGTCAAACTGCTCATGTGGAATCGACATTTATAAGTAGATCTCCAGTCAAACTGCTCATGTGGAATCTACATTTATATGCAATCTCCAGTGAAACTGCTCATGTGGAATCCACATTTATATGTGGATCTCCAGTGAAACTCCTCATGTGGAATCCGCATTTATATGTAGATCTCCAGTGAAACTGCTCATGTTGAATCCGCATTTATATGTAGAACTCAAGTGAAACTGCTCATATGGAATCCGCAATTATATGTAGAATGTCCACTGCAACTGCTCATGTGGAATCCACATTTTTATCCATCTCCAGTGAAACTGCTCATGTGGAATCCGCATTTATATGCAATCTCCAGTAAAACTGCTCATGTGGAATCCACATTTATATGTTGATCTCCCGTGAAACTGCTCATGTGGAATCCTCATTTATATGTAGATCTCCAATGAAACTGCTCATGTGGAATTTGCATTTATATGTAGATCTCCAGTGAAACGGTTCATGTGGAATCCACATTTATATGTAGATCTCCAGTGAAACTGCTATGTGGAATCCTCATTTATATGGAGATATCCAGTGAAACTGCTCATGTGGAATCCACATTTACATGTAGATGTCCAGTGACACTGCTCATCTAGCATCCACATTTTTATAGATCTCCAGTGCAACTGCTCATGTGGAATCCACATTTATATGCAGATCTCACGTGATACTGCTCATGTGGAATCCTCATTTATATGTAGATCTCCAGTTAAACTGCTCATTTGGATTCCGCATTTATATGTAGATCTCCAGTGAAACTGCTCATGTGGAATCCACATGTATTTGTAGATCTCCAGTAAAACTGCTCATGTGGAATCCACATTTATATATAGATCTCCAGTTAAACTGCTCATGTGGAATCCGAATTTACATGTAGAACTCCAGTGAAACTGCTCATGTGGAATCCACATTTATATGTAGATCTCCCGTGAAACTGCTCATGTGGAATCCTCATTTATATGTAGATCTCCAGTGAAACGGTTCATGTGGAATCCACATTTATATGTAGATCTCCAGTGAAACTGCTATGTGGAATCCACATATATATGTCCATCTTCAGTCAAACTGCTCATGTGGAATCGACATTTATAAGTAGATCTCCAGTCAAACTGCTCATGTGGATTCCACATTTTTATGTCAATCTTCAATGAAACTGCTCATGTGGAATCCACACTTTTATGAAATCTTCAGTGAAACTGCTCATGTGGAATCCACATTTATATGTCAATCTACATTGAAACTGCTTATGTGGAATCCACATTTATATGAGATCTACATTGAAACTGCTTATGTGGAATCCACATTTATATGTCCATCTTCAGTCAAACTGCTCATGTGGAATCGACATTTATAAGTAGATCTCCAGTCAAACTGCTCATGTGGAATCTACATTTATATGCAATCTCCAGTGAAACTGCTCATGTGGAATCCACATTTTTATCCATCTCCAGTGAAACTGCTCATGTGGAATCCGCATTTATATGCAATCTCCAGTAAAACTGCTCATGTGGAATCCACATTTATATGTAGATCTCCCGTGAAACTGCTCATGTGGAATCCTCATTTATATGTAGATCTCCAATGAAACTGCTCATGTGGAATTTGCATTTATATGTAGATCTCCAGTGAAACGGTTCATGTGGAATCCACATTTATATGTAGATCTCCAGTGAAACTGCTATGTGGATCCGCATTTATATGTAGATATCCAGTGAAACTGCTCATGTGGAATCCACATTTATATGCAGATCTCACGTGAAACTGCTCATGTGGAATCCTCATTTATATGTAGATCTCCAGTTAAACTGCTCATGTGGATTCCGCATTTCTTTGTAGATCTCCAGTGAAACTGCTCATGTGGAATCCACATGTATTTTTAGATCTCCAGTAAAACTGCTCATGTGGAATCCACATTTATATGTAGATCTCCTGTGAAACTGCTCATGTGGAATCCTCATTTATATGTAGATCTCCCGCGAAACTGTTCATGTGAAATCCACAATTATATGTATTTCTCCAGTGAAATTGCTCATGTGGATTCCACATTTTTATGTACGTCTCCAGTGAAAGTGCTGATGTGGAATCCACATTTATATATAGATCTCCAGTGAAACTGCTCATGTGGAATCCGAATTTACAAGTAGAACTCCAGTGAAACTGCTCATGTGGAATCCACATTTATATGTAGATCTCCCGTGAAACTGCTCATGTGGAATCCTCATTTATATGTAGATCTCCAATGAAACTGCTCATGTGGAATTTGCATTTATATGTAGATCTCCAGTGAAACGGTTCATGTGGAATCCACATTTATATGTAGATCTCCAGTGAAACTGCTATGTGGAATCCGCATTTATATGTAGATATCCAGTGAAACTGCTCATGTGGAATCCACATTTACATGTAGATGTCCAGTGACACTGCTCATCTAGCATCCACATTTTTATAGATCTCCAGTGCAACTGCTCATGTGGAATCCACATTTATATGCGGATCTCATGTGAAACTGCTCATGTGGAATCCTCATTTATATGTAGATCTCCAGTTAAACTGCTCATGTGGATTCCGCATTTATATGTAGATCTCCAGTGAAACTGCTCATGTGGAATCCACATGTATTTGTAGATCTCCAGTAAAACTGCTCATGTGGAATCCACATTTTTATATAGATCTCCAGTGAAACTGCTCATGTGGAATCCGAATTTATATGTAGAACTCCAGTGAAACTGCTCATGTGGAATCCACATTTATATGTATTTCTCCAATGAAACTGCTCATGTGAAATACGCATTTATATGTACATCTCCAGTGAAACTGCTCATGTGGAATCCACATTTATATACATCTCCAATGAAACTGATCATGTGGAATCCTCATTTATATGTAGATCTCCCGCGAATCTGTTCATGTGAAATCCACATTTATATGTAGATCTCCAGTGAAACTGCTCATGTGGATTCCACATTTTTATGTACATCTCCAGTGAAAGTGCTCATGTGGAATCCACATTTATATATAGATCTCCAGTGAAACTGCTCATGTGGAATCCACATTTTTATCCATCTCCAGTGAAACTGCTCATGTGGAATCCGCATTTATATGCAATCTCCAGTAAAACTGCTCATGTTAAATCCACATTTATATGTAGATCTCCCGTGAAACTGCTCATGTGGAATCCTCATTTATATGTAGATCTCCAGTGAAACTGCTCATGTGGAATCCGAATTTACAAGTAGAACTCCAGTGAAACTGCTCATGTGGAATCCACATTTATATGTAGATCTCCCGTGAAACTGCTCATGTGGAATCCTCATTTATATGTAGATCTCCAATGAAACTGCTCATGTGGAATTTGCATTTATATGTAGATCTCCAGTGAAACGGTTCATGTGGAATCCACATTTATATGTAGATCTCCAGTGAAACTGCTATGTGGAATCCGCATTTATATGTAGATATCCAGTGAAACTGCTCATGTGGAATCCACATTTACATGTAGATGTCCAGTGACACTGCTCATCTAGCATCCACATTTTTATAGATCTCCAGTGCAACTGCTCATGTGGAATCCACATTTATATGCAGATCTCATGTGAAACTGCTCATGTGGAATCCTCATTTATATGTAGATCTCCAGTTAAACTGCTCATGTGGATTCCGCATTTATATGTAGATCTCCAGTGAAACTGCTCATGTGGAATCCACATGTATTTGTAGATCTCCAGTAAAACTGCTCATGTGGAATCCACATTTTTATATAGATCTCCAGTGAAACTGCTCATGTGGAATCCGAATTTATATGTAGAACTCCAGTGAAACTGCTCATGTGGAATCCACATTTATATGTATTTCTCCAATGAAACTGCTCATGTGAAATACGCATTTATATGTACATCTCCAGTGAAACTGCTCATGTGGAATCCACATTTATATACATCTCCAATGAAACTGATCATGTGGAATCCTCATTTATATGTAGATCTCCCGCGAATCTGTTCATGTGAAATCCACATTTATATGTAGATCTCCAGTGAAACTGCTCATGTGGATTCCACATTTTTATGTACATCTCCAGTGAAAGTGCTCATGTGGAATCCACATTTATATATAGATCTCCAGTGAAACTGCTCATGTGGAATCCACATTTACATGTAGAACTGTAGTGAAACTGCTCATGTGTAATCCACATTTATATGTAGATCTCCTGTGACACTGCTCATGTGGAATCCACATTTATATACATCTCCAGTGAAACTGATCATGTGGAATCCTCATTTATATGCAATCTCCAGTGAAACTGCTCTTGTGGAATCGACATTTATTTGTAGATCTCCAGTGAAACTGCTCATGTGGAATCCACATTTATATGAAGATCTCCAGTGAAACTGCTCATGTGGTATCCGCATTTAAGTGTAGATCTCCGGTGATACTTCTCTTGTGGAATCCACCTTTATATGTAGATCTCCCATGAAAATTCTCATGTGGAATACACATTTAACAGTACATCTTCAGTGAAACTGCTCATGTGGAATCCACACTTTTATGAAATCTTCAGTGAAACTGCTCATGTGGAATCCACATTTATATGTTGATCTCCAGTGAAACTTCTCATGTGGAATCCGCATTTTTATGTCCGTCTCCAGTGAAAGTGCTGATGTGGAATCCGAATTTACATGTAGACCTCCAGTGAAACTGCTCATGTGGAATCCGAATTTACATGTAGACCTCCAGTGAAACTGCTCATGTGGAATCCACATTTATATGTAGATCTCCCGTGAAACTGCTCATGTGGAATCCTCATTTATATGTAGATCTCCAATGAAACTGCTCATGTGGAATTTGCATTTATATGTAGATCTCCAGTGAAACGGTTCATGTGGAATCCACATTTATATGTAGATCTCCAGTGAAACTGCTATGTGGAATCCGCATTTATATGTAGATATCCAGTGAAACTGCTCATGTGGAATCCACATTTACATGTAGATGTCCAGTGACACTGCTCATCTAGCATCCACATTTTTATAGATCTCCAGTGCAACTGCTCATGTGGAATCCACATTTACATGTAGAACTGTAGTGAAACTGCTCATGTGTAATCCACATTTATATGTAGATCTCCTGTGACACTGCTCATGTGGAATCCACATTTATATACATCTCCAGTGAAACTGATCATGTGGAATCCTCATTTATATGCAATCTCCCATGAAAATTCTCATGTGGAATACACATTTAACAGTACATCTTCAGTGAAAGTGCTCATGTGGAATCCACACTTTTATGAAATCTTCAGTGAAACTGCTCATGTGGAATCCACATTTATATGTTGATCTCCAGTGAAACTTCTCATGTGGAATACGCATTTATCTGTAGATCTCCCGTGAAAATGCTCATGTGGAATCCACATTTATAAGTAGATCTCCTGTGAAACTGCTCATGTGGAATCCACATTTATATGTGGATCTCCAGTGAAACTGCTATGTGGAATCTGCATTTATATGTAGATCTCCAGTGAAACTGCTCATGTGGAATCCGAATTTATATGTAGATCTCCAGTGAAACTACTCATGTTGAATACGCATGTATCTGTAGATCTCCCGTGAAACTGCTCATGTGCAAACCACATTTATATGTAGATCTCCCGTCAAACTGTTCATGTGGAATTCACATTTATAAGTAGATCTCCAGTGAAACTGCTCATGTGGAATCCACACTTTTATGCAATCTTCATTGAAAGTGCTCATGTGGAATCCACATTTATATGTCAATCTACATTGAAACTGCTTATGTGGAATCCACATTTATATGTCCATCTTTAGTCAAACTGCTCATGTGGAATCCGCATTTATCTGTAGATATCCAGAGAAAATGCTCATGTGGAATCCACATTTATAAGTAGATCTCCCTTGAAACTGTTCATATGGAATCTACATTTATATGCAATCTCAAGTGGAAATGCTCATGTGGAATCCACATTTATATGTAGATCTCCCGTGAAAATTCTCATGTGGAATACACATTTATAAGTAGATCTTCAGTGAAACTGCTCATGTGGAATCCACACTTTTATGGAATCTTCAGTGAAACTGCTCATGTGGAATCCACATTTATACGTCAATCTACATTGAAACTGCTTATGTGGAATCCACATTTATATGTCCATCTTCAGTCAAACTGCTCATGTGGAATCTGCATTTATATGTAGATGTCCCGAGAAAATGCTCATATGGAATCAACATTTATAAGTAGATCTCCAGTCAAACTGCTCATGTGGAATCTACATTTATATGCAATCTCCAGTGAAACTGCTCATGTGGAATCCACATTTATATGTAGATCTCCAGTGAAACTCCTCATGTGGAATCCGCATTTATATGTAGATCTCAAGTGAAACTGCTCATATGGAATCCACATTTTTATCCATCTCCAGTGAAACTGCTCAAGTGGAATCCACATTTATATGTAGTTCTCCCGTGAAACTGCTCATGTGGAATCCTCATTTATATGTAGATCTCCAATGAAACTGCTCATGTGGAATTCGCATTTATATGTAGATCTCCAGTGGAACGGTTCATGTGGAATCCACATTTATATGTAGATCTGCAGTGAAACTGCTATGTGGAATCCGCATTTATATGTAGATATCCAGTGAAACTGCTCATGTGGAATCCACATTTTTATCCATCTCCAGTGAAACTGCTCATGTGGAATCCGAATTTATATGTAGATCTCCCGCGAAACTATTCATGTGGAATCCACATTTATTTGTAGATCTCCCGTGAAAATGCTCATGTGGAATTCACATTTATAAGTAGATCTCCAGTGAAACTGCTCATGTGGAATCCACACTTTTATGCAATCTTCATTGAAAGTGCTCATGTGGAATCCTCATTTATATGTCGGTCTACATTGAAACTGCTTATGTGGAATCCACATTTATATGTCCATCTTCAGTCAAACTGCTCATGTGGAATCTGCATTTATCAGTAGATCTCCAGAGAAAATGCTCATGTGGAATCCACATTTATAAGTAGATCTCCCGTGAAACTGTTTATGTGGAATCTAAATTTATATGCAATCTCCAGTGGAACTACTCATGTGGAATCCACATTTATATGTTGATCTCCCGTGAAAATTCTCATGTGGAATACACATTTATAAGTATATCTTCAATGAAACTGCTCATGTGGAATCCACACTTTTATGAAATCTTCAGTGAAACTGCTCATGTGGAATCCACATTTATATGTCAATCTACATTGAAACTGCTTATGTGGAATCCACATTTATATGAGATCTACATTGAAACTGCTTATGTGGAATCCACATTTATATGTCCATCTTCAGTCAAACTGCTCATGTGGAATCGACATTTATAAGTAGATCTCCAGTCAAACTGCTCATGTGGAATCTACATTTATATGCAATCTCCAGTGAAACTGCTCATGTGGAATCCACATTTATATGTGGATCTCCAGTGAAACTCCTCATGTGGAATCCGCATTTATATGTAGATCTCCAGTGAAACTGCTCATGTTGAATCCGCATTTATATGTAGAACTCAAGTGAAACTGCTCATATGGAATCCGCAATTATATGTAGAATGTCCACTGCAACTGCTCATGTGGAATCCACATTTTTATCCATCTCCAGTGAAACTGCTCATGTGGAATCCGCATTTATATGCAATCTCCAGTAAAACTGCTCATGTGGAATCCACATTTATATGTTGATCTCCCGTGAAACTGCTCATGTGGAATCCTCATTTATATGTAGATCTCCAATGAAACTGCTCATGTGGAATTTGCATTTATATGTAGATCTCCAGTGAAACGGTTCATGTGGAATCCACATTTATATGTAGATCTCCAGTGAAACTGCTATGTGGAATCCTCATTTATATGGAGATATCCAGTGAAACTGCTCATGTGGAATCCACATTTACATGTAGATGTCCAGTGACACTGCTCATCTAGCATCCACATTTTTATAGATCTCCAGTGCAACTGCTCATGTGGAATCCACATTTATATGCAGATCTCACGTGATACTGCTCATGTGGAATCCTCATTTATATGTAGATCTCCAGTTAAATTGCTCATTTCGATTCCGCATTTATATGTAGATCTCCAGTGAAACTGCTCATGTGGAATCCACATGTATTTGTAGATCTCCAGTAAAACTGCTCATGTGGAATCCACATTTATATATAGATCTCCAGTTAAACTGCTCATGTGGAATCCGAATTTACATGTAGAACTCCAGTGAAACTGCTCATGTGGAATCCACATTTATATGTAGATCTCCCGTGAAACTGCTCATGTGGAATCCTCATTTATATGTAGATCTCCAATGAAACTGCTCATGTGGAATTTGCATTTATATGTAGATCTCCAGTGAAACGGTTCATGTGGAATCCACATTTATATGTAGATCTCCAGTGAAACTGCTATGTGGAATCCACATTTATATGTCCATCTTCAGTCAAACTGCTCATGTGGAATCGACATTTATAAGTAGATCTCCAGTCAAACTGCTCATGTGGATTCCACATTTTTATGTCAATCTTCAATGAAACTGCTCATGTGGAATCCACACTTTTATGAAATCTTCAGTGAAACTGCTCATGTGGAATCCACATTTCTATGTCAATCTACATTGAAACTGCTTATGTGGAATCCACATTTATATGAGATCTACATTGAAACTGCTTATGTGGAATCCACATTTATATGTCCATCTTCAGTCAAACTGCTCATGTGGAATCGACATTTATAAGTAGATCTCCAGTCAAACTGCTCATGTGGAATCTACATTTATATGCAATCTGCAGTGAAACTGCTCATGTGGAATCCACATTTTTATCCATCTCCAGTGAAACTGCTCATGTGGAATCCGCATTTATATGCAATCTCCAGTAAAACTGCTCATGTGGAATCCACATTTATATGTAGATCTCCCGTGAAACTGCTCATGTGGAATCCTCATTTATATGTAGATCTCCAATGAAACTGCTCATGTGGAATTTGCATTTATATGTAGATCTCCAGTGAAACGGTTCATGTGGAATCCACATTTATATGTAGATCTCCAGTGAAACTGCTATGTGGATCCGCATTTATATGTAGATATCCAGTGAAACTGCTCATGTGGAATCCACATTTATATGCAGATCTCACGTGAAACTGCTCATGTGGAATCCTCATTTATATGTAGATCTCCAGTTAAACTGCTCATGTGGATTCCGCATTTCTTTGTAGATCTCCAGTGAAACTGCTCATGTGGAATCCACATGTATTTTTAGATCTCCAGTAAAACTGCTCATGTGGAATCCACATTTATATGTAGATCTCCTGTGAAACTGCTCATGTGGAATCCTCATTTATATGTAGATCTCCCGCGAAACTGTTCATGTGAAATCCACAATTATATGTATTTCTCCAGTGAAACTGCTCATGTGGATTCCACATTTTTATGTACGTCTCCAGTGAAAGTGCTGATGTGGAATCCACATTTATATATAGATCTCCAGTGAAACTGCTCATGTGGAATCCGAATTTACAAGTAGAACTCCAGTGAAACTGCTCATGTGGAATCCACATTTATATGTAGATCTCCCGTGAAACTGCTCATGTGGAATCCTCATTTATATGTAGATCTCCAATGAAACTGCTCATGTGGAATTTGCATTTATATGTAGATCTCCAGTGAAACGGTTCATGTGGAATCCACATTTATATGTAGATCTCCAGTGAAACTGCTATGTGGAATCCGCATTTATATGTAGATATCCAGTGAAACTGCTCATGTGGAATCCACATTTACATGTAGATGTCCAGTGACACTGCTCATCTAGCATCCACATTTTTATAGATCTCCAGTGCAACTGCTCATGTGGAATCCACAGTTATATGCAGATCTCATGTGAAACTGCTCATGTGGAATCCTCATTTATATGTAGATCTCCAGTTAAACTGCTCATGTGGATTCCGCATTTATATGTAGATCTCCAGTGAAACTGCTCATGTGGAATCCACATGTATTTGTAGATCTCCAGTAAAACTGCTCATGTGGAATCCACATTTTTATATAGATCTCCAGTGAAACTGCTCATGTGGAATCCGAATTTATATGTAGAACTCCAGTGAAACTGCTCATGTGGAATCCACATTTATATGTATTTCTCCAATGAAACTGCTCATGTGAAATACGCATTTATATGTACATCTCCAGTGAAACTGCTCATGTGGAATCCACATTTATATACATCTCCAATGAAACTGATCATGTGGAATCCTCATTTATATGTAGATCTCCCGCGAATCTGTTCATGTGAAATCCACATTTATATGTAGATCTCCAGTGAAACTGCTCATGTGGATTCCACATTTTTATGTACATCTCCAGTGAAAGTGCTCATGTGGAATCCACATTTATATATAGATCTCCAGTGAAACTGCTCATGTGGAATCCACATTTTTATCCATCTCCAGTGAAACTGCTCATGTGGAATCCGCATTTAAATGCAATCTCCAGTAAAACTGCTCATGTGGAATCCACATTTATATGTAGATCTCCCGTGAAACTGCTCATGTGGAATCTTCATTTATATGTAGATCTCCAGTGAAACTGCTCATGTGGAATCCGAATTTACAAGTAGAACTCCAGTGAAACTGCTCATGTGGAATCCACATTTATATGTAGATCTCCCGTGAAACTGCTCATGTGGAATCCTCATTTATATGTAGATCTCCAATGAAACTGCTCATGTGGAATTTGCATTTATATGTAGATCTCCAGTGAAACGGTTCATGTGGAATCCACATTTATATGTAGATCTCCAGTGAAACTGCTATGTGGAATCCGCATTTATATGTAGATATCCAGTGAAACTGCTCATGTGGAATCCACATTTACATGTAGATGTCCAGTGACACTGCTCATCTAGCATCCACATTTTTATAGATCTCCAGTGCAACTGCTCATGTGGAATCCACATTTATATGCAGATCTCATGTGAAACTGCTCATGTGGAATCCTCATTTATATGTAGATCTCCAGTTAAACTGCTCATGTGGATTCCGCATTTATATGTAGATCTCCAGTGAAACTGCTCATGTGGAATCCACATGTATTTGTAGATCTCCAGTAAAACTGCTCATGTGGAATCCACATTTTTATATAGATCTCCAGTGAAACTGCTCATGTGGAATCCGAATTTATATGTAGAACTCCAGTGAAACTGCTCATGTGGAATCCACATTTATATGTATTTCTCCAATGAAACTGCTCATGTGAAATACGCATTTATATGTACATCTCCAGTGAAACTGCTCATGTGGAATCCACATTTATATACATCTCCAATGAAACTGATCATGTGGAATCCTCATTTATATGTAGATCTCCCGCGAATCTGTTCATGTGAAATCCACATTTATATGTAGATCTCCAGTGAAACTGCTCATGTGGATTCCACATTTTTATGTACATCTCCAGTGAAAGTGCTCATGTGGAATCCACATTTATATATAGATCTCCAGTGAAACTGCTCATGTGGAATCCACATTTACATGTAGAACTGTAGTGAAACTGCTCATGTGTAATCCACATTTATATGTAGATCTCCTGTGACACTGCTCATGTGGAATCCACATTTATATACATCTCCAGTGAAACTGATCATGTGGAATCCTCATTTATATGCAATCTCCAGTGAAACTGCTCTTGTGGAATCGACATTTATTTGTAGATCTCCAGTGAAACTGCTCATGTGGAATCCACATTTATATGAAGATCTCCAGTGAAACTGCTCATGTGGTATCCGCATTTAAATGTAGATCTCCGGTGATACTTCTCTTGTGGAATCCACCTTTATATGTAGATCTCCCATGAAAATTCTCATGTGGAATACACATTTAACAGTACATCTTCAGTGAAACTGCTCATGTGGAATCCACACTTTTATGAAATCTTCAGTGAAACTGCTCATGTGGAATCCACATTTATATGTTGATCTCCAGTGAAACTTCTCATGTGGAATCCGCATTTTTATGTCCGTCTCCAGTGAAAGTGCTGATGTGGAATCCGAATTTACATGTAGACCTCCAGTGAAACTGCTCATGTGGAATCCGAATTTACATGTAGACCTCCAGTGAAACTGCTCATGTGGAATCCACATTTATATGTAGATCTCCCGTGAAACTGCTCATGTGGAATCCTCATTTATATGTAGATCTCCAATGAAACTGCTCATGTGGAATTTGCATTTATATGTAGATCTCCAGTGAAACGGTTCATGTGGAATCCACATTTATATGTAGATCTCCAGTGAAACTGCTATGTGGAATCCGCATTTATATGTAGATATCCAGTGAAACTGCTCATGTAGACTCCAAATTTACATGTAGATGTCCAGTGACACTGCTCATCTAGCATCCACATTTTTATAGATCTCCAGTGCAACTGCTCATGTGGAATCCACATTTATATGCAGATCTCATGTGAAACTGCTCATGTGGAATCCTCATTTATATGTAGATCTCCAGTTAAACTGCTCATGTGGATTCCGCATTTATATGTAGATCTCCAGTGAAACTGCTCATGTGGAATCCACATGTATTTGTAGATCTCCAGTAAAACTGCTCATGTGGAATCCACATTTATATGTAGATCTCCTGTGAAACTGCTCATGTGGAATCCTCATTTATATGTAGATCTCCCGCAAAACTGTTCATGTGAAATCCACATTTATATGTATTTCTCCAGTGAAACTGCTCTTGTGGAATCCGAATTTATATGTAGAACTCCAGTGAAACTGCTCATGTGGAATCCGAATTTATATGTAGAACTCCAGTGAAACTGCTCATGTGGAATCCACATTTATATGTATTTCTCCAATGAAACTGCTCATGTGAAATCCGCATTTATATGAACATCTCCAGTGAAACTGCTCAAGTGGAATCCTCATTTATAGGAAGATCTCCAGTGAAACTGCTCTTGTGGAATCCACATTTATATACATCTCCAATGAAACTGATCATGTGGAATCCTCATTTATATGTAGATCTCCCGCGAAACTGTTCATTTGAAATCCACATTTATATGTAGATCTCCAGTGAAACTGCTCATGTGGATTCCACATTTTTATGTACATCTCCAGTGAAAGTGCTCATGTGGAATCCACATTTATATATAGATCTCCAGTGAAACTGCTCATGTGGAATCCACATTTACATGTAGAACTGTAGTGAAACTGCTCATGTGTAATCCACATTTATATGTAGATCTCCTGTGACACTGCTCATGTGGAATCCACATTTATATACATCTCCAGTGAAACTGATCATGTGGAATCCTCATTTATATGCAATCTCCAGTGAAACTGCTCTTGTGGAATCGACATTTATTTGTAGATCTCCAGTGAAACTGCTCATGTGGAATCCACATTTATATGAAGATCTCCAGTGAAACTGCTCATGTGGTATCCGCATTTAAATGTAGATCTCCGGTGATACTTCTCTTGTGGAATCATCCTTTATATGTAGATCTCCCATGAAAATTCTCATGTGGAATACACATTTAAAAGTACATCTTCAGTGAAACTGCTCATGTGGAATCCACACTTTTATGAAAGCTTCAGTGAAACTGCTCATGTGGAATCCACATTTATATGTTGATCTCCAGTGAAACTTCTCATGTGGAATCCACATTTATCTGTAGATCTCCCGTGAAAATGCTCATGTGGAATCCACATTTATAAGTAGATCTCCTGTGAAACTGCTCATGTGGAATCCACATTTATATGTGGATCTCCAGTGAAACTGCTATGTGGAATCTGCATTTATATGTAGATCTCAAGTGAAACTGCTCATGTGGAATCCGAATTTATATGTAGATCTCCAGTGAAACTACTCATTTTGAATACGCATGTCTCTGTAGATCTCCCGTGAAACTGCTCATGTGCAAACCACATTTATATGTAGATCTCCCGTCAAACTGTTCATGTGGAATTCACATTTATAAGTAGATCTCCAGTGAAACTGCTCATGTGGAATCCACATATATATGTCGATCTACATTGAAACTGCTTATGTGGAATCCACATTTATATGTCCATCTTTAGTCAAACTGCTCATGTGGAATCCGCATTTATCTGTAGATATCCAGAGAAAATGCTCATGTGGAATCCACATTTATAAGTAGATCTCCCTTGAAACTGTTCATATGGAATCTACATTTATATGCAATCTCAAGTGGAACTGCTCATGTGGAATCCACATTTATATGTAGATCTCCCGTGAAAATTCTCATGTGGAATACACATTTATAAGTAGATCTTCAGTGAAACTGCTCATGTGGAATCCACACTTTTATGGAATCTTCAGTGAAACTGCTCATGTGGAATCCACATTTATATGTCAATCTACATTGAAACTGCTTATGTGGAATCCACATTTATATGTCCATCTTCAGTCAAACTGCTCATGTGGAATCTGCATTTATATGTAGATGTCCCGAGAAAATGCTCATATGGAATCAACATTTATAAGTAGATCTCCAGTCAAACTGCTCATGTGGAATCTACATTTATATGCAATCTCAAGTGGAACTGCTCATGTGGAATCCACATTTATATGTGGATCTCCAATGAAACTGCTCATGTGGAATCCGCATTTATATGTAGATATCCAGTGAAACTGCTCATGTGGAATCCACATTTACATGTAGATGTCCAGTGACACTGCTCATCTAGCATCCACATTTTTATAGATCTCCAGTGCAACTGCTCATGTGGAATCCACATTTATATGCAGATCTCCTGTGAAACGGTTCATGTGGAATCCTCATTTATATGTAGACTCCAATGAAACTGCTATGTGGAATTCACATTTATATGTAGATCTCCAGTTAAACTGCTCATGTGGATTCCGCATTTATATGTAGATCTCCAGTGAAACTGCTCATGTGGAATCCACATGTATTTGTAGATCTCCAGTAAAACTGCTCATGTGGAATCCACATTTATATGTAGATCTCCTGTGAAACTGCTCATGTGGAATCCTCATTTATATGTAGATCTCCCGCAAAACTGTTCATGTGAAATCCACATTTATATGTATTTCTCCAGTGAAACTGCTCTTGTGGAATCCGAATTTATATGTAGAACTCCAGTGAAACTGCTCATGTGGAATCCGAATTTATATGTAGAACTCCAGTGAAACTGCTCATGTGGAATCCACATTTATATGTATTTCTCCAATGAAACTGCTCATGTGAAATCCGCATTTATATGAACATCTCCAGTGAAACTGCTCAAGTGGAATCCTCATTTATAGGAAGATCTCCAGTGAAACTGCTCTTGTGGAATCCACATTTATATACATCTCCAATGAAACTGATCATGTGGAATCCTCATTTATATGTAGATCTCCCGCGAAACTGTTCATTTGAAATCCACATTTATATGTAGATCTCCAGTGAAACTGCTCATGTGGATTCCACATTTTTATGTACATCTCCAGTGAAAGTGCTCATGTGGAATCCACATTTATATATAGATCTCCAGTGAAACTGCTCATGTGGAATCCACATTTACATGTAGAACTGTAGTGAAACTGCTCATGTGTAATCCACATTTATATGTAGATCTCCTGTGACACTGCTCATGTGGAATCCACATTTATATACATCTCCAGTGAAACTGATCATGTGGAATCCTCATTTATATGCAATCTCCAGTGAAACTGCTCTTGTGGAATCGACATTTATTTGTAGATCTCCAGTGAAACTGCTCATGTGGAATCCACATTTATATGAAGATCTCCAGTGAAACTGCTCATGTGGTATCCGCATTTAAATGTAGATCTCCGGTGATACTTCTCTTGTGGAATCATCCTTTATATGTAGATCTCCCATGAAAATTCTCATGTGGAATACACATTTAAAAGTACATCTTCAGTGAAACTGCTCATGTGGAATCCACACTTTTATGAAAGCTTCAGTGAAACTGCTCATGTGGAATCCACATTTATATGTTGATCTCCAGTGAAACTTCTCATGTGGAATCCACATTTATCTGTAGATCTCCCGTGAAAATGCTCATGTGGAATCCACATTTATAAGTAGATCTCCTGTGAAACTGCTCATGTGGAATCCACATTTATATGTGGATCTCCAGTGAAACTGCTATGTGGAATCTGCATTTATATGTAGATCTCAAGTGAAACTGCTCATGTGGAATCCGAATTTATATGTAGATCTCCAGTGAAACTACTCATTTTGAATACGCATGTCTCTGTAGATCTCCCGTGAAACTGCTCATGTGCAAACCACATTTATATGTAGATCTCCCGTCAAACTGTTCATGTGGAATTCACATTTATAAGTAGATCTCCAGTGAAACTGCTCATGTGGAATCCACATATATATGTCGATCTACATTGAAACTGCTTATGTGGAATCCACATTTATATGTCCATCTTTAGTCAAACTGCTCATGTGGAATCCGCATTTATCTGTAGATATCCAGAGAAAATGCTCATGTGGAATCCACATTTATAAGTAGATCTCCCTTGAAACTGTTCATATGGAATCTACATTTATATGCAATCTCAAGTGGAACTGCTCATGTGGAATCCACATTTATATGTAGATCTCCCGTGAAAATTCTCATGTGGAATACACATTTATAAGTAGATCTTCAGTGAAACTGCTCATGTGGAATCCACACTTTTATGGAATCTTCAGTGAAACTGCTCATGTGGAATCCACATTTATATGTCAATCTACATTGAAACTGCTTATGTGGAATCCACATTTATATGTCCATCTTCAGTCAAACTGCTCATGTGGAATCTGCATTTATATGTAGATGTCCCGAGAAAATGCTCATATGGAATCAACATTTATAAGTAGATCTCCAGTCAAACTGCTCATGTGGAATCTACATTTATATGCAATCTCAAGTGGAACTGCTCATGTGGAATCCACATTTATATGTGGATCTCCAATGAAACTGCTCATGTGGAATCCGCATTTATATGTAGATATCCAGTGAAACTGCTCATGTGGAATCCACATTTACATGTAGATGTCCAGTGACACTGCTCATCTAGCATCCACATTTTTATAGATCTCCAGTGCAACTGCTCATGTGGAATCCACATTTATATGCAGATCTCCTGTGAAACGGTTCATGTGGAATCCTCATTTATATGTAGACTCCAATGAAACTGCTATGTGGAATTCACATTTATATGTAGATCTCCAGTTAAACTGCTCATGTGGATTCCGCATTTATATGTAGATCTCCAGTGAAACTGCTCATGTGGAATCCACATGTATTTGTAGATCTCCAGTAAAACTGCTCATGTGGAATCCACATTTATATGTAGATCTCCTGTGAAACTGCTCATGTGGAATCCTCATTTATATGTATTTCTCCAGTGAAACTGCTCATGTGGATTCCACATTTTTATGTACATCTCCAGTGAAAGTGCTGATGTGGAATCCGAATTTATATGTAGAACTCTAGTGAAACTGCTCATGTGGAATCCACATTTATATGTTGATCTCCAGTGAAACTTCTCATGTGGAATCCACATTTATCTGTAGATCTCCCGTGAAAATGCTCATGTGGAATCCACATTTATAAGTAGATCTCCTGTGAAACTGCTCATGTGGAATCCACATTTATATGTGGATCTCCAGTGAAACTGCTATGTGGAATCTGCATTTATATGTAGATCTCAAGTGAAACTGCTCATGTGGAATCCGAATTTATATGTAGATCTCCAGTGAAACTACTCATTTTGAATACGCATGTCTCTGTAGATCTCCCGTGAAACTGCTCATGTGCAAACCACATTTATATGTAGATCTCCCGTCAAACTGTTCATGTGGAATTCACATTTATAAGTAGATCTCCAGTGAAACTGCTCATGTGGAATCCACATATATATGTCGATCTACATTGAAACTGCTTATGTGGAATCCACATTTATATGTCCATCTTTAGTCAAACTGCTCATGTGGAATCCGCATTTATCTGTAGATATCCAGAGAAAATGCTCATGTGGAATCCACATTTATAAGTAGATCTCCCTTGAAACTGTTCATATGGAATCTACATTTATATGCAATCTCAAGTGGAACTGCTCATGTGGAATCCACATTTATATGTAGATCTCCCGTGAAAATTCTCATGTGGAATACACATTTATAAGTAGATCTTCAGTGAAACTGCTCATGTGGAATCCACACTTTTATGGAATCTTCAGTGAAACTGCTCATGTGGAATCCACATTTATATGTCAATCTACATTGAAACTGCTTATGTGGAATCCACATTTATATGTCCATCTTCAGTCAAACTGCTCATGTGGAATCTGCATTTATATGTAGATGTCCCGAGAAAATGCTCATATGGAATCAACATTTATAAGTAGATCTCCAGTCAAACTGCTCATGTGGAATCTACATTTATATGCAATCTCAAGTGGAACTGCTCATGTGGAATCCACATTTATATGTGGATCTCCAATGAAACTGCTCATGTGGAATCTGCATTTATATGTAGATATCCAGTGAAACTGCTCATGTGGAATCCACATTTACATGTAGATGTCCAGTGACACTGCTCATCTAGCATCCACATTTTTATAGATCTCCAGTGCAACTGCTCATGTGGAATCCACATTTATATGCAGATCTCCTGTGAAACGGTTCATGTGGAATCCTCATTTATATGTAGACTCCAATGAAACTGCTATGTGGAATTCACATTTATATGTAGATCTCCAGTTAAACTGCTCATGTGGATTCCGCATTTATATGTAGATCTCCAGTGAAACTGCTCATGTGGAATCCACATGTATTTGTAGATCTCCAGTAAAACTGCTCATGTGGAATCCACATTTATATGTAGATCTCCTGTGAAACTGCTCATGTGGAATCCTCATTTATATGTAGATCTCCCGCGAAACTGTTCATGTGAAATCCACATTTATATGTATTTCTCCAGTGAAACTGCTCATGTGGATTCCACATTTTTATGTACATCTCCAGTGAAAGTGCTGATGTGGAATCCGAATTTATATGTAGAACTCTAGTGAAACTGCTCATGTGGAATCCACATTTATATGTATTTCTCCAATGAAACTGCTCATGTGAAATCCGCATTTATATGTACATCTCCAGTGAAACTGCTCATGTGGAATCCTCATTTATAGGAAGATCTCCAGTGAAACTGCTCATGTGGAATCCACATTTATATACATCTCCAATGAAACTGATCATGTGGAATCCTCATTTATATGTAGATCTCCCGCGAAACTGTTCATGTGAAATCCACATTTATATGTAGATCTCCAGTGAAACTGCTCATGTGGATTCCACATTTTTATGTACATCTCCAGTGAAAGTGCTCATGTGGAATCCACATTTATATATAGATCTCCAGTGAAACTGCTCATGTGGAATCCACATTTACATGTAGAACTGTAGTGAAACTGCTCATGTGTAATCCAAATTTATATGTAGATCTCCAGTGAAACTGCTCATGTGGAATCCACATTTATATGAAGATCTCCAGTGAAACTGCTCATGTGGTATCCGCATTTAAATGTAGATCTCCGGTGATACTTCTCTTGTGGAATCCACATTTATATGTAGATCTCCCATGAAAATTCTCATGTGGAATACACATTTAACAGTACATCTTCAGTGAAACTGCTCATGTGGAATCCACACTTTTATGAAATCTTCAGTGAAACTGCTCATGTGGAATCCACATTTATATGTCGATCTACATTGAAACTGCTTATGTGGAATCCACATTTATATGCAATCTCCAGTGAAACTGCTCATGTGGAATCCACATTTATATGTGGATCTCCAGTGAAACTCCTCATGTGGAATCCGCATTTATATGTAGATCTCCAGTGAAACTGCTCATGTGGAATCCGCATTTATATGTAGATCTGAAGTGAAACTGCTCATATGGAATCCGCATTTATATGTAGATCTGAAGTGAAACTGCTCATACGGAATCCACAATTATATGTAGAATGTCCACTGAAACTGCTCATGTGGAATCCACATTTTTATCCCTCACCATTGAAACTACTCTTGTGGAATCCACATTTATATGCAATCTCCAGTAAAACTGCTCATGTGGAATCCACATTTATATGTAGATCTCCCGTGAAACTGTTCATGTGGAATCCACATTTATATGTAGATGTCCAGTGAAACTGCTATGTGGAATCCGCATATATATGTAGATCTCCAGTGAAACTGCTCATGTGGAATCCACATTTACATACAGATGTCCAGTGAAACTGCTCATGTAGAATCCACATTTATATAGATCTCCAGTGAAACTGCTCATGTGGAATCCGCATTTATATTTAGATCTCAAGTGAAACTGCTCATGTGGAATCCACATTTGTATGTAGATCTCCCGTGAAACTGCTCATGTGGAATTCTCATTTATATGTAGATCTCCAGTTAAACTGCTCAAGTGTATTCTGCATTTATATGTAAATCTCCAGTGAAACTGCTCATGTGGAATCCACATTTATATGTGGATCTCCAGTGAAACTGCCATTTGGAATCCGCATTTATATGTAGATCTCCAGTGAAACTGCACATGTGGAATCTACATTTATATGTTGATCTCCAGTGAAACTTCTCATGTGGAATCCGCATTTATCTGTAGATCTCCCGTGAAAATGCTCATGTGGAATCCACATTTATATGTAGATCTCCAGTGAAACTACTCATGTTGAATACGCATGTATCTGTAGATCTCCCGTGAAACTGCTCATGTGCAAACCACATTTATATGTAGATCTCCCGTCAAACTGTTCATGTGGAATTCACATTTATAAGTAGATCTCCAGTGAAACTGCTCATGTGGAATCCACACTTTTATGCAATCTTCATTGAAAGTGCTCATGTGGAATCCACATTTATATGTCGATCTACATTGAAACTGCTCATGTGGATTCCACATTTATAAGTAGATCTCCCTTGAAACTGTTCATATGGAATCTACATTTATATGCAATCTCCAGTGGAACTGCTCATGTGGAATCCACATTTATATGTAGATCTCCCGTGAAAATTCTCATGTGGAATACACATTTATAAGTAGATCTTCAGTGAAACTGCTCATGTGGAATCCACACTTTTATGAAATCTTCAGTGAAACTGCTCATGTGGAATCCACATTTATATGTCAATCTACATTGAAACTGCTTATGTGGAATCCACATTTATATGTCCATCTTCAGTCAAACTGCTCATGTGGAATCTGCATTTATATGTAGATGTCCCGAGAAAATGCTCATGTGAAATCCACATTTATAAGTAGATCTCCAGTCAAACTGCTCATGAGGATCTACATTTATATGAAATCTCCAGTGAAACTGCTCATGTGTAATCCACATTTATATGTGGATCTCCAGTGAAACTCATCATGTGGAATCCGCATTTATATGTAGATCTCCAGTGAAACTGCTCATGTGGAATCCGCATTTATATGTAGAACTGAAGTGAAACTGCTCATATGGAATCCGCAATTATATGTAGAATGTCCGCTGAAACTGCTCATGTGGAATCCACATTTTTAACCATCTCCAGTGAAACTGCTCATGTGGAATCCACATTTATATGCAATCTCCAGTAAAACTGCTCATGTGGAATTCACATTTATATGTAGATCTCCCGTGAAACTGCTCATGTGGAATTCGCATTTATATGTAGATCTCCAGTGAAACGGTTCATGTGGAATCCACATTTATATGTAGATCTCCAGTGAAAATGCTCATGTGGAATCCACATTTATATGTAGATCTCCAATGAAACTGCTCATGTGGAATTCGCAGTTATATGTAGATCTCCAGTGAAACGGTTCATGTGGAATCCACATTTATATGTAGATGTCCGGTGAAACTGCTATGTGGAATCCACATTTATATGTAGATCTCCAGTGAAACTGATCATGTGGAATCCTCATTTATATACAATCTCCATTGAAACTACTCTTGTGGAATCGACATTTATTTGTAGATCTCCAGTGAAACTGCTCATGTGTAATCCTCATTTATATGTATATCTCCAGTGCAACTGCTCATGTGGAATCCACATTTATATGCAGATCTCACGTGAAACTGCTCATGTGGAATCCTCATTTATATGTTGATCTCCAGTTAAACTGCTCATGTGGATTCCGCATTTATATGTAGATCTCCAGTGAAACTGCTCATGTGGAATCCACATGTATTTGTAGATCTCCAGTAAAACTGCTCATGTGGAATCCACATTTATATGTAGATCTCCTGTGAAACTGCTCATGTGGAATCCTCATTTATATGTAGATCTCCCGCGAAACTGTTCATGTGAAATCCACATTTATATGTATTTCTCCAGTGAAACTGCTCATGTGGATTCCACATTTTTATGTACATCTCCAGTGAAACTGCTCATGTGGAATCCACATTTATATGTATTTCTCCAATGAAACTGCTCATGTGAAATCCGCATTTATATGTACATCTCCAGTGTAACTGCTCATGTGGAATCCTCATTTATAGGAAGATCTCCAGTGAAACTGCTCATGTGGAATCCACATTTATATACATCTCCAATGAAACTGATCATGTGGAATCCTCATTTATATGTAGATCTCCCACGAAACTGTTCATGTGAAATCCACATTTATATGTAGATCTCCAGTGAAACTGCTCATGTGGATTCCACATTTTTATGTACATCTCCAGTGAAAGTGCTGATGTGGAATCCACATTTATATATAGATCTCCAGTGAAACTGCTCATGTGGAATCCACATTTACATGTAGAACTGTAGTGAAACTGCTCATGTGTAATCCACATTTATATGTAGATCTCCAGTGACACTGCTCATGTGGAATCCACATTTATATACATCTCCAGTGAAACTGATCATGTGGAATCCTCATTTATATGCAATCTCCAGTGAAACTGCTCTTGTGGAATCGAAATTTATTTTTAGATCTCCAGTGAAACTGCTCATGTGGAATCCACATTTATATGAAGATCTCCAGTGAAACTGCTCATGTGGTATCCGCATTTAAATGTAGATCTCCGGTGATACTTCTCTTGTGGAATCCACATTTATATGTAGATCTCCCATGAAAATTCTCATGTGGAATACACATTTAACAGTACATCTTCAGTGAAACTGCTCATGTGGAATCCACACTTTTATGAAATCTTCAGTGAAACTGCTCATGTGGAATCCACATTTATATGTCGATCTACATTGAAACTGCTTATGTGGAATCCACATTTATATGCAATCTCCAGTGAAACTGCTCATGTGGAATCCACATTTATATGTGGATCTCCAGTGAAACTACTCATGTGGAATCCGCATTTATATGTAGATCTCCAGTGAAACTGCTCATGTGGAATCCGCATTTATATGTAGATCTGAAGTGAAACTGCTCATATGGAATCCGCATTTATATGTAGATCTGAAGTGAAACTGCTCATACGGAATCCACAATTATATGTAGAATGTCCACTGAAACTGCTCATGTGGAATCCACATTTTTATCCCTCACCAGTGAAACGACTCATGTGGAATCCACATTTATATGCAATCTCCAGTAAAACTGCTCATGTGGAATCCACATTTATATGTAGATCTCCCGTGAAACTGTTCATGTGGAATCCACATTTATATGTAGATGTCCAGTGAAACTGCTATGTGGAATCCGCATATATATGTAGATCTCCAGTGAAACTGCTCATGTGGAATTCACATTTACATACAGATGTCCAGTGAAACTGCTCATGTAGAATCCACATTTATATAGATCTCCAGTGAAACTGCTCATGTGGAATCCGCATTTATATTTAGATCTCAAGTGAAACTGCTCATGTGGAATCCACATTTGTATGTAGATCTCCCGTGAAACTGCTCATGTGGAATTCTCATTTATATGTAGATCTCCAGTTAAACTGCTCAAGTGTATTCTGCATTTATATGTAAATCTCCAGTGAAACTGCTCATGTGGAATCCGCATTTATATGTAGATCTGAAGTGAAACTGCTCATGTGGAATCCACACTTTTATGAAATCTTCAGTGAAACTGCTCATGTGGAATCCACATTTATATGTCGATCTACATTGAAACTGCTTATGTGGAATCCACATTTATATGCAATCTCCAGTGAAACTGCTCATGTGGAATCCACATTTATATGTGGATCTCCAGTGAAACTCCTCATGTGGAATCCGCATTTATATGTAGATCTCCAGTGAAACTGCTCATGTGGAATCCGCATTTATATGTAGATCTGAAGTGAAACTGCTCATATGGAATCCGCATTTATATGTAGATCTGAAGTGAAACTGCTCATACGGAATCCACAATTATATGTAGAATGTCCACTGAAACTGCTCATGTGGAATCCACATTTTTATCCCTCACCAGTGAAACGACTCATGTGGAATCCACATTTATATGCAATCTCCAGTAAAACTGCTCATGTGGAATCCACATTTATATGTAGATCTCCCGTGAAACTGTTCATGTGGAATCCACATTTATATGTAGATGTCCAGTGAAACTGCTATGTGGAATCCGCATATATATGTAGATCTCCAGTGAAACTGCTCATGTGGAATCCACATTTACATACAGATGTCCAGTGAAACTGCTCATGTAGAATCCACATTTATATAGATATCCAGTGAAACTGCTCATGTGGAATCCGCATTTATATTTAGATCTCAAGTGAAACTGCTCATGTGGAATCCACATTTGTATGTAGATCTCCCATGAAACTGCTCATGTGGAATTCTCATTTATATGTAGATCTCCAGTTAAACTGCTCAAGTGTATTCTGCATTTATATGTAAATCTCCAGTGAAACTGCTCATGTGGAATCCACATTTATATGTGGATCTCCAGTGAAACTGCCATTTGGAATCCGCATTTATATGTAGATCTCCAGTGAAACTGCTCATGTGGAATCTACATTTATATGTTGATCTCCAGTGAAACTTCTCATGTGGAATCCGCATTTATCTGTAGATCTCACGTGAAAATGCTCATGTGGAATCCACATTTATAAGTAGATCTCCTGTGAAACTGCTCATGTGGAATCCACATTTATATGTGGATCTCCAGTGAAACTGCTATGTGGAATCTGCATTTATATGTAGATCTCCAGTGAAACTGCTCATGTGGAATCCGAATTTATATGTAGATCTCCAGTGAAACTACTCATGTTGAATACGCATGTATCTGTAGATCTCCCGTGAAACTGCTCATGTGCAAACCACATTTATATGTAGATCTCCCGTCAAACTGTTCATGTGGAATTCACATTTATAAGTAGATCTCCAGTGAAACTGCTCATGTGGAATCCACACTTTTATGCAATCTTCATTGAAAGTGCTCATGTGGAATCCACATTTATATGTCGATCTACATTGAAACTGCTTATGTGGAATCCACATTTATATGTCCATCTTTAGTCAAACTGCTCATGTGGAATCCGCATTTATCTGTAGATATCCAGAGAAAATGCTCATGTGGAATCCACATTTATAAGTAGATCTCCCTTGAAACTGTTCATATGGAATCTACATTTATATGCAATCTCCAGTGGAACTGCTCATGTGGAATCCACATTTATATGTAGATCTCCCGTGAAAATTCTCATATGGAATACACATTTATAAGTAGATCTTCAGTGAAACTGCTCATGTGGAATCCACACTTTTATGAAATCTTCAGTGAAACTGCTCATGTGGAATCCACATTTATATGTCAATCTACATTGAAACTGATCATGTGGAATCCTCATTTTTAACCATCTCCAGTGAAACTGCTCATGTGGAATCCACATTTATATGCAATCACAAGTAAAACTGCTCATGTGGAATTCACATTTATATGTAGATCTCCCGTGAAACTGCTCATGTGGAATTCGCATTTATATGTAGATCTCCAGTGAAACGGTTCATGTGGAATCCACATTTATATGTAGATCTCCAGTGAAACTGCTCATGTGGATTCCACATTTTTATGTACATCTCCAGTGAAAGTGCTCATGTGGAATCCACATTTATATATAGATCTCCAGTGAAACTGCTCATGTGGAATCCACATTTACATGTAGAACTGTAGTGAAACTGCTCATGTGTAATCCACATTTATATGTAGATCTCCAGTTAAACTGCTCAAGTGTATTCTGCATTTATATGTAAATCTCCAGTGAAACTGCTCATGTGGAATCCACATTTATATGTGGATCTCCAGTGAAACTGCCATTTGGAATCCGCATTTATATGTAGATCTCCAGTGAAACTGCACATGTGGAATCTACATTTATATGTTGATCTCCAGTGAAACTTCTCATGTGGAATCCGCATTTATCTGTAGATCTCCCGTGAAAATGCTCATGTGGAATCCACATTTATATGTAGATCTCCAGTGAAACTACTCATGTTGAATACGCATGTATCTGTAGATCTCCCGTGAAACTGCTCATGTGCAAACCACATTTATATGTAGATCTCCCGTCAAACTGTTCATGTGGAATTCACATTTATAAGTAGATCTCCAGTGAAACTGCTCATGTGGAATCCACACTTTTATGCAATCTTCATTGAAAGTGCTCATGTGGAATCCACATTTATATGTCGATCTACATTGAAACTGCTCATGTGGATTCCACATTTATAAGTAGATCTCCCTTGAAACTGTTCATATGGAATCTACATTTATATGCAATCTCCAGTGGAACTGCTCATGTGGAATCCACATTTATATGTAGATCTCCCGTGAAAATTCTCATGTGGAATACACATTTATAAGTAGATCTTCAGTGAAACTGCTCATGTGGAATCCACACTTTTATGAAATCTTCAGTGAAACTGCTCATGTGGAATCCACATTTATATGTCAATCTACATTGAAACTGCTTATGTGGAATCCACATTTATATGTCCATCTTCAGTCAAACTGCTCATGTGGAATCTGCATTTATATGTAGATGTCCCGAGAAAATGCTCATGTGAAATCCACATTTATAAGTAGATCTCCAGTCAAACTGCTCATGAGGATCTACATTTATATGAAATCTCCAGTGAAACTGCTCATGTGTAATCCACATTTATATGTGGATCTCCAGTGAAACTCATCATGTGGAATCCGCATTTATATGTAGATCTCCAGTGAAACTGCTCATGTGGAATCCGCATTTATATGTAGAACTGAAGTGAAACTGCTCATATGGAATCCGCAATTATATGTAGAATGTCCGCTGAAACTGCTCATGTGGAATCCACATTTTTAACCATCTCCAGTGAAACTGCTCATGTGGAATCCACATTTATATGCAATCTCCAGTAAAACTGCTCATGTGGAATTCACATTTATATGTAGATCTCCCGTGAAACTGCTCATGTGGAATTCGCATTTATATGTAGATCTCCAGTGAAACGGTTCATGTGGAATCCACATTTATATGTAGATCTCCAGTGAAAATGCTCATGTGGAATCCACATTTATATGTAGATCTCCAATGAAACTGCTCATGTGGAATTCGCAGTTATATGTAGATCTCCAGTGAAACGGTTCATGTGGAATCCACATTTATATGTAGATGTCCGGTGAAACTGCTATGTGGAATCCACATTTATATGTAGATCTCCAGTGAAACTGATCATGTGGAATCCTCATTTATATACAATCTCCATTGAAACTACTCTTGTGGAATCGACATTTATTTGTAGATCTCCAGTGAAACTGCTCATGTGTAATCCTCATTTATATGTATATCTCCAGTGCAACTGCTCATGTGGAATCCACATTTATATGCAGATCTCACGTGAAACTGCTCATGTGGAATCCTCATTTATATGTTGATCTCCAGTTAAACTGCTCATGTGGATTCCGCATTTATATGTAGATCTCCAGTGAAACTGCTCATGTGGAATCCACATGTATTTGTAGATCTCCAGTAAAACTGCTCATGTGGAATCCACATTTATATGTAGATCTCCTGTGAAACTGCTCATGTGGAATCCTCATTTATATGTAGATCTCCCGCGAAACTGTTCATGTGAAATCCACATTTATATGTATTTCTCCAGTGAAACTGCTCATGTGGATTCCACATTTTTATGTACATCTCCAGTGAAACTGCTCATGTGGAATCCACATTTATATGTATTTCTCCAATGAAACTGCTCATGTGAAATCTGCATTTATATGTACATCTCCAGTGTAACTGCTCATGTGGAATCCTCATTTATAGGAAGATCTCCAGTGAAACTGCTCATGTGGAATCCACATTTATATACATCTCCAATGAAACTGATCATGTGGAATCCTCATTTATATGTAGATCTCCCACGAAACTGTTCATGTGAAATCCACATTTATATGTAGATCTCCAGTGAAACTGCTCATGTGGATTCCACATTTTTATGTACATCTCCAGTGAAAGTGCTGATGTGGAATCCACATTTATATATAGATCTCCAGTGAAACTGCTCATGTGGAATCCACATTTACATGTAGAACTGTAGTGAAACTGCTCATGTGTAATCCACATTTATATGTAGATCTCCAGTGACACTGCTCATGTGGAATCCACATTTATATACATCTCCAGTGAAACTGATCATGTGGAATCCTCATTTATATGCAATCTCCAGTGAAACTGCTCTTGTGGAATCGAAATTTATTTTTAGATCTCCAGTGAAACTGCTCATGTGGAATCCACATTTATATGAAGATCTCCAGTGAAACTGCTCATGTGGTATCCGCATTTAAATGTAGATCTCCGGTGATACTTCTCTTGTGGAATCCACATTTATATGTAGATCTCCCATGAAAATTCTCATGTGGAATACACATTTAACAGTACATCTTCAGTGAAACTGCTCATGTGGAATCCACACTTTTATGAAATCTTCAGTGAAACTGCTCATGTGGAATCCACATTTATATGTCGATCTACATTGAAACTGCTTATGTGGAATCCACATTTATATGCAATCTCCAGTGAAACTGCTCATGTGGAATCCACATTTATATGTGGATCTCCAGTGAAACTACTCATGTGGAATCCGCATTTATATGTAGATCTCCAGTGAAACTGCTCATGTGGAATCCGCATTTATATGTAGATCTGAAGTGAAACTGCTCATATGGAATCCGCATTTATATGTAGATCTGAAGTGAAACTGCTCATACGGAATCCACAATTATATGTAGAATGTCCACTGAAACTGCTCATGTGGAATCCACATTTTTATCCCTCACCAGTGAAACGACTCATGTGGAATCCACATTTATATGCAATCTCCAGTAAAACTGCTCATGTGGAATCCACATTTATATGTAGATCTCCCGTGAAACTGTTCATGTGGAATCCACATTTATATGTAGATGTCCAGTGAAACTGCTATGTGGAATCCGCATATATATGTAGATCTCCAGTGAAACTGCTCATGTGGAATTCACATTTACATACAGATGTCCAGTGAAACTGCTCATGTAGAATCCACATTTATATAGATCTCCAGTGAAACTGCTCATGTGGAATCCGCATTTATATTTAGATCTCAAGTGAAACTGCTCATGTGGAATCCACATTTGTATGTAGATCTCCCGTGAAACTGCTCATGTGGAATTCTCATTTATATGTAGATCTCCAGTTAAACTGCTCAAGTGTATTCTGCATTTATATGTAAATCTCCAGTGAAACTGCTCATGTGGAATCCGCATTTATATGTAGATCTGAAGTGAAACTGCTCATGTGGAATCCACACTTTTATGAAATCTTCAGTGAAACTGCTCATGTGGAATCCACATTTATATGTCGATCTACATTGAAACTGCTTATGTGGAATCCACATTTATATGCAATCTCCAGTGAAACTGCTCATGTGGAATCCACATTTATATGTGGATCTCCAGTGAAACTCCTCATGTGGAATCCGCATTTATATGTAGATCTCCAGTGAAACTGCTCATGTGGAATCCGCATTTATATGTAGATCTGAAGTGAAACTGCTCATATGGAATCCGCATTTATATGTAGATCTGAAGTGAAACTGCTCATACGGAATCCACAATTATATGTAGAATGTCCACTGAAACTGCTCATGTGGAATCCACATTTTTATCCCTCACCAGTGAAACGACTCATGTGGAATCCACATTTATATGCAATCTCCAGTAAAACTGCTCATGTGGAATCCACATTTATATGTAGATCTCCCGTGAAACTGTTCATGTGGAATCCACATTTATATGTAGATGTCCAGTGAAACTGCTATGTGGAATCCGCATATATATGTAGATCTCCAGTGAAACTGCTCATGTGGAATCCACATTTACATACAGATGTCCAGTGAAACTGCTCATGTAGAATCCACATTTATATAGATATCCAGTGAAACTGCTCATGTGGAATCCGCATTTATATTTAGATCTCAAGTGAAACTGCTCATGTGGAATCCACATTTGTATGTAGATCTCCCATGAAACTGCTCATGTGGAATTCTCATTTATATGTAGATCTCCAGTTAAACTGCTCAAGTGTATTCTGCATTTATATGTAAATCTCCAGTGAAACTGCTCATGTGGAATCCACATTTATATGTGGATCTCCAGTGAAACTGCCATTTGGAATCCGCATTTATATGTAGATCTCCAGTGAAACTGCTCATGTGGAATCTACATTTATATGTTGATCTCCAGTGAAACTTCTCATGTGGAATCCGCATTTATCTGTAGATCTCACGTGAAAATGCTCATGTGGAATCCACATTTATAAGTAGATCTCCTGTGAAACTGCTCATGTGGAATCCACATTTATATGTGGATCTCCAGTGAAACTGCTATGTGGAATCTGCATTTATATGTAGATCTCCAGTGAAACTGCTCATGTGGAATCCGAATTTATATGTAGATCTCCAGTGAAACTACTCATGTTGAATACGCATGTATCTGTAGATCTCCCGTGAAACTGCTCATGTGCAAACCACATTTATATGTAGATCTCCCGTCAAACTGTTCATGTGGAATTCACATTTATAAGTAGATCTCCAGTGAAACTGCTCATGTGGAATCCACACTTTTATGCAATCTTCATTGAAAGTGCTCATGTGGAATCCACATTTATATGTCGATCTACATTGAAACTGCTTATGTGGAATCCACATTTATATGTCCATCTTTAGTCAAACTGCTCATGTGGAATCCGCATTTATCTGTAGATATCCAGAGAAAATGCTCATGTGGAATCCACATTTATAAGTAGATCTCCCTTGAAACTGTTCATATGGAATCTACATTTATATGCAATCTCCAGTGGAACTGCTCATGTGGAATCCACATTTATATGTAGATCTCCCGTGAAAATTCTCATATGGAATACACATTTATAAGTAGATCTTCAGTGAAACTGCTCATGTGGAATCCACACTTTTATGAAATCTTCAGTGAAACTGCTCATGTGGAATCCACATTTATATGTCAATCTACATTGAAACTGATCATGTGGAATCCTCATTTTTAACCATCTCCAGTGAAACTGCTCATGTGGAATCCACATTTATATGCAATCACAAGTAAAACTGCTCATGTGGAATTCACATTTATATGTAGATCTCCCGTGAAACTGCTCATGTGGAATTCGCATTTATATGTAGATCTCCAGTGAAACGGTTCATGTGGAATCCACATTTATATGTAGATCTCCAGTGAAACTGCTCATGTGGATTCCACATTTTTATGTACATCTCCAGTGAAAGTGCTCATGTGGAATCCACATTTATATATAGATCTCCAGTGAAACTGCTCATGTGGAATCCACATTTACATGTAGAACTGTAGTGAAACTGCTCATGTGTAATCCACATTTATATGTAGATCTCCAGTGACACTGCTCATGTGGAATCCACATTTATATACATCTCCAGTGAAACTGATCATGTGGAATCCTCATTTATATGCAATCTCCAGTGAAACTGCTCTTGTGGTATCGACATTTATTTGTAGATCTCCAGTGAAACTGCTCATGTGGAATCCACATTTATATGAAGATCTCCAGTGAAACTGCTCATGTGGTATCCGCATTTAAATGTAGATCTCCGATGATACTTCTCTTGTGGAATCCACATTTATATGTAGATCTCCCATGAAAATTCTCATGTGGAATACACATTTAACAGTACATCTTCAGTGAAACTGCTCATGTGGAATCCACACTTTTATGAAATCTTCAGTGAAACTGCTCATGTGGAATCCACATTTATATGTCGATCTACATTGAAACTGCTTATGTGGAATCCACATTTATATGCAATCTCCAGTGAAACTGCTCATGTGGAATCCACATTTATATGTGGATCTCCAGTGAAACTCCTCATGTGGAATCCGCATTTATATGTAGATCTCCAGTGAAACTGCTCATGTGGAATCCGCATTTATATGTAGATCTGAAGTGAAACTGCTCATATGGAATCCGCATTTATATGTAGATCTGAAGTGAAACTGCTCATACGGAATCCACAATTATATGTAGAATGTCCACTGAAACTGCTCATGTGGAATCCACATTTTTATCCCTCACCAGTGAAACTACTCATGTGGAATCCACATTTATATGCAATCTCCAGTAAAACTGCTCATGTGGAATCCACATTTATATGTAGATCTCCCGTGAAACTGTTCATGTGGAATCCACATTTATATGTAGATGTCCAGTGAAACTGCTATGTGGAATCCGCATATATATGTAGATCTCCAGTGAAACTGCTCATGTGGAATCCACATTTACATACAGATGTCCAGTGAAACTGCTCATGTAGAATCCACATTTATATAGATATCCAGTGAAACTGCTCATGTGGAATCCGCATTTATATTTAGATCTCAAGTGAAACTGCTCATGTGGAATCCACATTTGTATGTAGATCTCCCGTGAAACTGCTCATGTGGAATTCTCATTTATATGTAGATCTCCAGTTAAACTGCTCAAGTGTATTCTGCATTTATATGTAAATCTCCAGTGAAACTGCTCATGTGGAATCCACATTTATATGTGGATCTCCAGTGAAACTGCCATTTGGAATCCGCATTTATATGTAGATCTCCAGTGAAACTGCTCATGTGGAATCTACATTTATATGTTGATCTCCAGTGAAACTTCTCATGTGGAATCCGCATTTATCTGTAGATCTCCCGTGAAAATGCTCATGTGGAATCCACATTTATATGTGGATCTCCAGTGAAACTGCTATGTGGAATCTGCATTTATATGTAGATCTCCAGTGAAACTGCTCATGTGGAATCCGAATTTATATGTACATCTCCAGTGAAAGTGCTCATGTGGAATCCACATTTATATATAGATCTCCAGTGAAACTGCTCATGTGGAATCCACATTTACATGTAGAACTGTAGTGAAACTGCTCATGTGTAATCCACGTTTATATGTAGATCTCCTGTGACACTGCTCATGTGGAATCCACATTTATATACATCTCCAGTGAAACTGATCATGTGGAATCCTCATTTATATGCAATCTCCAGTGAAACTGCTCTTGTGGAATCGACATTTATTTGTAGATCTCCAGTGAAACTGCTCATGTGGAATCCACATTTATATGAAGATCTCCAGTGAAACTGCTCATGTGGTATCCGCATTTAAATGTAGATCTCCGGTGATACTTCTCTTGTGGAATCCACCTTTATATGTAGATCTCCCATGAAAATTCTCATGTGGAATACACATTTAACAGTACATCTTCAGTGAAACTGCTCATGTGGAATCCACACTTTTATGAAATCTTCAGTGAAACTGCTCATGTGGAATCCACATTTATATGTTGATCTCCAGTGAAACTTCTCATGTGGAATCCGCATTTTTATGTACGTCTCCAGTGAAAGTGCTGATGTGGAATCCGAATTTACATGTAGACCTCCAGTGAAACTGCTCATGTGGAATCCGAATTTACATGTAGACCTCCAGTGAAACTGCTCATGTGGAATCCACATTTATATGTAGATCTCCCGTGAAACTGCTCATGTGGAATCCTCATTTATATGTAGATCTCCAATGAAACTGCTCATGTGGAATTTGCATTTATATGTAGATCTCCAGTGAAACGGTTCATGTGGAATCCACATTTATATGTAGATCTCCAGTGAAACTGCTATGTGGAATCCGCATTTATATGTAGATATCCAGTGAAACTGCTCATGTGGAATCCACATTTACATGTAGATGTCCAGTGACACTGCTCATCTAGCATCCACATTTTTATAGATCTCCAGTGCAACTGCTCATGTGGAATCCACATTTATATGCAGATCTCATGTGAAACTGCTCATGTGGAATCCTCATTTATATGTAGATCTCCAGTTAAACTGCTCATGTGGATTCTGCATTTATATGTAGATCTCCAGTGAAACTGCTCATGTGGAATCCACATGTATTTGTAGATCTCCAGTAAAACTGCTCATGTGGAATCCACATTTATATGTAGATCTCCTGTGAAACTGCACATGTGGAATCCTCATTTATATGTAGATCTCCCGCGAAACTGTTCATGTGAAATCCACATTTATATGTATTTCTCCAGTGAAACTGCTCTTGTGGAATCCGTATTTATATGTAGAACTCCAGTGAAACTGCTCATGTGGAATCCGAATTTATATGTAGAACTCCAGTGAAACTGCTCAAGTGGAATCCACATTTATATGTATTTCTCCAATGAAACTGCTCATGTGAAATCCACATTTATATGAACATCTCCAGTGAAACTTCTCAAGTGGAATCCTCATTTATAGGAAGATCTCCAGTGAAACTGCTCATGTGGAATCCACATTTATATACATCTCCAATGAAACTGAACATGTGGAATCCTCATTTATATGTAGATCTCGCGCGAAACTGTTCATGTGAAATCCACATTTATATGTAGATCTCCAGTGAAACTGCTCATGTGGATTCCACATTTTTATGTACATCTCCAGTGAAAGTGCTCATGTGGAATCCACATTTATATATAGATCTCCAGTGAAACTGCTCATATGGAATCCACATTTACATGTAGAACTGTAGTGAAACTGCTCATGTGTAATCCACATTTATATGTAGATCTCCTGTGACACTGCTCATGTGGAATCCACATTTATATACATCTCCAGTGAAACTGATCATGTGGAATCCTCATTTATATGCAATCTCCAGTGAAACTGCTCATGTGGAATCCACATTTATATGAAGATCTCCAGTGAAACTGCTCATGTGGTATCCGCATTTAAATGTAGATCTCCGGTGATACTTCTCTTGTGGAATCATCCTTTATATGTAGATCTCCCATGAAAATTCTCATGTGGAATACACATTTAACAGTACATCTTCAGTGAAACTGCTCATGTGGAATCCACACTTTTATGAAAGCTTCAGTGAAACTGCTCATGTGGAATCCACATTTATATGTTGATCTCCAGTGAAACTTCTAATGTGGAATCCGCATTTATCTGTAGATCTCCCGTGAAAATGCTCATGTGGAATCCACATTTATAAGTAGATCTCCTGTGAAACTGCTCATGTGGAATCCACATTTATATGTGGATCTCCAGTGAAACTGCTATGTGGAATCTGCATTTATATGTAGATCTCAAGTGAAACTGCTCATGTGGAATCCGAATTTATATGTAGATCTCCAGTGAAACTACTCATTTTGAATACGCATGTCTCTGTAGATCTCCCGTGAAACTGCTCATGTGCAAACCACATTTATATGTAGATCTCCCGTCAAACTGTTCATGTGGAATTCACATTTATAAGTAGATCTCCAGTGAAACTGCTCATGTGGAATCCACATATATATGTCGATCTACATTGAAACTGCTTATGTGGAATCCACATTTATATGTCCATCTTTAGTCAAACTGCTCATGTGGAATCCGCATTTATCTGTAGATATCCAGAGAAAATGCTCATGTGGAATCCACATTTATAAGTAGATCTCCCTTGAAACTGTTCATATGGAATCTACATTTATATGCAATCTCAAGTGGAACTGCTCATGTGGAATCCACATTTATATGTAGATCTCCCGTGAAAATTCTCATGTGGAATACACATTTATAAGTAGATCTTCAGTGAAACTGCTCATGTGGAATCCACACTTTTATGGAATCTTCAGTGAAACTGCTCATGTGGAATCCACATTTATATGTCAATCTACATTGAAACTGCTTATGTGGAATCCACATTTATATGTCCATCTTCAGTCAAACTGCTCATGTGGAATCTGCAGTTATATGTAGATGTCCCGAGAAAATGCTCATATGGAATCAACATTTATAAGTAGATCTCCAGTCAAACTGCTCATGTGGAATCTACATTTATATGCAATCTCAAGTGGAACTGCTCATGTGGAATCCACATTTATATGTGGACCTCCAATGAAACTGCTCATGTGGAATCCGCATTTATATGTAGATATCCAGTGAAACTGCTCATGTGGAATCCACATTTACATGTAGATGTCCAGTGACACTGCTCATCTAGCATCCACATTTTTATAGATCTCCAGTGCAACTGCTCATGTGGAATCCACATTTATATGCAGATCTCCTGTGAAACGGTTCATGTGGAATCCTCATTTATATGTAGACTCCAATGAAACTGCTATGTGGAATTCACATTTATATGTAGATCTCCAGTTAAACTGCTCATGTGGATTCCGCATTTATATGTAGATCTCCAGTGAAACTGCTCATGTGGAATCCACATGTATTTGTAGATCTCCAGTAAAACTGCTCATGTGGAATCCACATTTATATGTAGATCTCCTGTGAAACTGCTCATGTGGAATCCTCATTTATATGTAGATCTCCCGCGAAACTGTTCATGTGAAATCCACATTTATATGTATTTCTCCAGTGAAACTGCTCATGTGGATTCCACATTTTTATGTACATCTCCAGTGAAACTGCTCATGTGGAATCCTCATTTATAGGAAGATCTCCAGTGAAACTGCTCATGTGGAATCCACATTTATATACATCTCCAATGAAACTGATCATGTGGAATCCTCATTTATATGTAGATCTCCCGCGAAACTGTTCATGTGAAATCCACATTTATATGTAGATCTCCAGTGAAACTGCTCATGTGGATTCCACATTTTTATGTACATCTCCAGTGAAAGTGCTCATGTGGAATCCACATTTATATATAGATCTCCAGTGAAACTGCTCATGTGGAATCCACATTTACATGTAGAACTGTAGTGAAACTGCTCATGTGTAATCCAAATTTATATGTAGATCTCCAGTGAAACTGCTCATGTGGAATCCACATTTATATGAAGATCTCCAGTGAAACTGCTCATGTGGTATCCGCATTTAAATGTAGATCTCCGGTGATACTTCTCTTGTGGAATCCACATTTATATGTAGATCTCCCATGAAAATTCTCATGTGGAATACACATTTAACAGTACATCTTCAGTGAAACTGCTCATGTGGAATCCACACTTTTATGAAATCTTCAGTGAAACTGCTCATGTGGAATCCACATTTATATGTCGATCTACATTGAAACTGCTTATGTGGAATCCACATTTATATGCAATCTCCAGTGAAACTGCTCATGTGGAATCCACATTTATATGTGGATCTCCAGTGAAACTCCTCATGTGGAATCCGCATTTATATGTAGATCTCCAGTGAAACTGCTCATGTGGAATCCGCATTTATATGTAGATCTGAAGTGAAACTGCTCATATGGAATCCGCATTTATATGTAGATCTGAAGTGAAACTGCTCATACGGAATCCACAATTATATGTAGAATGTCCACTGAAACTGCTCATGTGGAATCCACATTTTTATCCCTCACCAGTGAAACTACTCTTGTGGAATCCACATTTATATGCAATCTCCAGTAAAACTGCTCATGTGGAATCCACATTTATATGTAGATCTCCCGTGAAACTGTTCATGTGGAATCCACACTTATATGTAGATGTCCAGTGAAACTGCTATGTGGAATCCGCATATATATGTAGATCTCCAGTAAAACTGCTCATGTGGAATCCACATTTACATACAGATGTCCAGTGAAACTGCTCATGTAGAATCCACATTTATATAGATCTCCAGTGAAACTGCTCATGTGGAATCCGCATTTATATTTAGATCTCAAGTGAAACTGCTCATGTGGAATCCACATTTGTATGTAGATCTCCCGTGAAACTGCTCATGTGGAATTCTCATTTATATGTAGATCTCCAGTTAAACTGCTCAAGTGTATTCTGCATTTATATGTAAATCTCCAGTGAAACTGCTCATGTGGAATCCACATTTATATGTGGATCTCCAGTGAAACTGCCATTTGGAATCCGCATTTATATGTAGATCTCCAGTGAAACTGCTCATGTGGAATCTACATTTATATGTTGATCTCCAGTGAAACTTCTCATGTGGAATCCGCATTTATCTGTAGATCTCCCGTGAAAATGCTCATGTGGAATCCACATTTATATATAGATCTCCAGTGAAACTACTCATGTTGAATACGCATGTATCTGTAGATCTCCCGTGAAACTGCTCATGTGGAATCCACACTTTTATGCAATCTTCATTGAAAGTGCTCATGTGGTATCCACATTTATATGTCGATCTACATTGAAACTGCTCATGTGGATTCCACATTTATAAGTAGATCTCCCTTGAAACTGTTCATATGGAATCTACATTTATATGCAATCTCCAGTGGAACTGCTCATGTGGAATCCACATTTATATGTAGATCTCCCGTGAAAATTCTCATGTGGAATACACATTTATAAGTAGATCTTCAGTGAAACTGCTCATGTGGAATCCACACTTTTATGAAATCTTCAGTGAAACTGCTCATGTGGAATCCACATTTATATGTCAATCTACATTGAAACTGCTTATGTGGAATCCACATTTATATGTCCATCTTCAGTCAAACTGCTCATGTGGAATCTGCATTTATATGTAGATGTCCCGAGAAAATGCTCATGTGAAATCCACATTTATAAGTAGATCTCCAGTCAAACTGCTCATGAGGATCTACATTTATATGAAATCTCCAGTGAAACTGCTCATGTGTAATCCACATTTATATGTGGATCTCCAGTGAAACTCATCATGTGGAATCCGCATTTATATGTAGATCTCCAGTGAAACTGCTCATGTGGAATCCGCATTTATATGTAGAACTGAAGTGAAACTGCTCATATGGAATCCGCAATTATATGTAGAATGTCCGCTGAAACTGCTCATGTGGAATCCACATTTTTAACCATCTCCAGTGAAACTGCTCATGTGGAATCCACATTTATATGCAATCTCCAGTAAAACTGCTCATGTGGAATTCACATTTATATGTAGATCTCCCGTGAAACTGCTCATGTGGAATTCGCATTTATATGTAGATCTCCAGTGAAACGGTTCATGTGGAATCCACATTTATATGTAGATCTCCAGTGAAACTGCTCATGTGGAATCCACATTTATATGTAGATCTCCAATGAAACTGCTCATGTGGAATTCGCAGTTATATGTAGATCTCCAGTGAAACGGTTCATGTGGAATCCACATTTATATGTAGATCTCCAGTGAAACTGATCATGTGGAATCCTCATTTATATACAATCTCCATTGAAACTACTCTTGTGGAATCGACATTTATTTGTAGATCTCCAGTGAAACTGCTCATGTGTAATCCTCATTTATATGTATATCTCCAGTGCAACTGCTCATGTGGATTCCACATTTATATGCAGATCTCACGTGAAACTGCTCATGTGGAATCCTCATTTATATGTTGATCTCCAGTTAAACTGCTCATGTGGATTCCGCATTTATATGTAGATCTCCAGTGAAACTGCTCATGTGGAATCCACATGTATTTGTAGATCTCCAGTAAAACTGCTCATGTGGAATCCACATTTATATGTAGATCTCCTGTGAAACTGCTCATGTGGAATCCTCATTTATATGTAGATCTCCCGCGAAACTGTTCATGTGAAATCCACATTTATATGTATTTCTCCAGTGAAACTGCTCATGTGGATTCCACATTTTTATGTACATCTCCAGTGAAACTGCTCATGTGGAATCCACATTTATATGTATTTCTCCAATGAAACTGCTCATGTGAAATCCGCATTTATATGTACATCTCCAGTGTAACTGCTCATGTGGAATCCTCATTTATAGGAAGATCTCCAGTGAAACTGCTCATGTGGAATCCACATTTATATACATCTCCAATGAAACTGATCATGTGGAATCCTCATTTATATGTAGATCTCCCGCGAAACTGTTCATGTGAAATCCACATTTATATGTAGATCTCCAGTGAAACTGCTCATGTGGATTCCACATTTTTATGTACATCTCCAGTGAAAGTGCTGATGTGGAATCCACATTTATATATAGATCTCCAGTGAAACTGCTCATGTGGAATCCACATTTACATGTAGAACTGTAGTGAAACTGCTCATGTGTAATCCACATTTATATGTAGATCTCCAGTGACACTGCTCATGTGGAATCCACATTTATATACATCTCCAGTGAAACTGATCATGTGGAATCCTCATTTATATGCAATCTCCAGTGAAACTGCTCTTGTGGAATCGAAATTTATTTTTAGATCTCCAGTGAAACTGCTCATGTGGAATCCACATTTATATGAAGATCTCCAGTGAAACTGCTCATGTGGTATCCGCATTTAAATGTAGATCTCCGGTGATACTTCTCTTGTGGAATCCACATTTATATGTAGATCTCCCATGAAAATTCTCATGTGGAATACACATTTAACAGTACATCTTCAGTGAAACTGCTCATGTGGAATCCACACTTTTATGAAATCTTCAGTGAAACTGCTCATGTGGAATCCACATTTATATGTCGATCTACATTGAAACTGCTTATGTGGAATCCACATTTATATGCAATCTCCAGTGAAACTGCTCATGTGGAATCCACATTTATATGTGGATCTCCAGTGAAACTACTCATGTGGAATCCGCATTTATATGTAGATCTCCAGTGAAACTGCTCATGTGGAATCCGCATTTATATGTAGATCTGAAGTGAAACTGCTCATATGGAATCCGCATTTATATGTAGATCTGAAGTGAAACTGCTCATACGGAATCCACAATTATATGTAGAATGTCCACTGAAACTGCTCATGTGGAATCCACATTTTTATCCCTCACCAGTGAAACGACTCATGTGGAATCCACATTTATATGCAAACTCCAGTAAAACTGCTCATGTGGAATCCACATTTATATGTAGATCTCCCGTGAAACTGTTCATGTGGAATCCACATTTATATGTAGATGTCCAGTGAAACTGCTATGTGGAATCCGCATATATATGTAGATCTCCAGTGAAACTGCTCATGTGGAATTCACATTTACATACAGATGTCCAGTGAAACTGCTCATGTAGAATCCACATTTATATAGATCTCCAGTGAAACTGTTCATGTGGAATCCGCATTTATATTTAGATCTCAAGTGAAACTGCTCATGTGGAATCCACATTTGTATGTAGATCTCCCGTGAAACTGCTCATGTGGAATTCTCATTTATATGTAGATCTCCAGTTAAACTGCTCAAGTGTATTCTGCATTTATATGTAAATCTCCAGTGAAACTGCTCATGTGGAATCCGCATTTATATGTAGATCTGAAGTGAAACTGCTCATGTGGAATCCACACTTTTATGAAATCTTCAGTGAAACTGCTCATGTGGAATCCACATTTATATGTCGATCTACATTGAAACTGCTTATGTGGAATCCACATTTATATGCAATCTCCAGTGAAACTGCTCATGTGGAATCCACATTTATATGTGGATCTCCAGTGAAACTCCTCATGTGGAATCCGCATTTATATGTAGATCTCCAGTGAAACTGCTCATGTGGAATCCGCATTTATATGTAGATCTGAAGTGAAACTGCTCATATGGAATCCGCATTTATATGTAGATCTGAAGTGAAACTGCTCATACGGAATCCACAATTATATGTAGAATGTCCACTGAAACTGCTCATGTGGAATCCACATTTTTATCCCTCACCAGTGAAACGACTCATGTGGAATCCACATTTATATGCAATCTCCAGTAAAACTGCTCATGTGGAATCCACATTTATATGTAGATCTCCCGTGAAACTGTTCATGTGGAATCCACATTTATATGTAGATGTCCAGTGAAACTGCTATGTGGAATCCGCATATATATGTAGATCTCCAGTGAAACTGCTCATGTGGAATCCACATTTACATACAGATGTCCAGTGAAACAGCTCATGTAGAATCCACATTTATATAGATATCCAGTGAAACTGCTCATGTGGAATCCGCATTTATATTTAGATCTCAAGTGAAACTGCTCATGTGGAATCCACATTTGTATGTAGATCTCCCATGAAACTGCTCATGTGGAATTCTCATTTATATGTAGATCTCCAGTTAAACTGCTCAAGTGTATTCTGCATTTATATGTAAATCTCCAGTGAAACTGCTCATGTGGAATCCACATTTATATGTGGATCTCCAGTGAAACTGCCATTTGGAATCCGCATTTATATGTAGATCTCCAGTGAAACTGCTCATGTGGAATCTACATTTATATGTTGATCTCCAGTGAAACTTCTCATGTGGAATCCGCATTTATCTGTAGATCTCACGTGAAAATGCTCATGTGGAATCCACATTTATAAGTAGATCTCCTGTGAAACTGCTCATGTGGAATCCACATTTATATGTGGATCTCCAGTGAAACTGCTATGTGGAATCTGCATTTATATGTAGATCTCCAGTGAAACTGCTCATGTGGAATCCGAATTTATATGTAGATCTCCAGTGAAACTACTCATGTTGAATACGCATGTATCTGTAGATCTCCCGTGAAACTGCTCATGTGCAAACCACATTTATATGTAGATCTCCCGTCAAACTGTTCATGTGGAATTCACATTTATAAGTAGATCTCCAGTGAAACTGCTCATGTGGAATCCACACTTTTATGCAATCTTCATTGAAAGTGCTCATGTGGAATCCACATTTATATGTCGATCTACATTGAAACTGCTTATGTGGAATCCACATTTATATGTCCATCTTTAGTCAAACTGCTCATGTGGAATCCGCATTTATCTGTAGATATCCAGAGAAAATGCTCATGTGGAATCCACATTTATAAGTAGATCTCCCTTGAAACTGTTCATATGGAATCTACATTTATATGCAATCTCCAGTGGAACTGCTCATGTGGAATCCACATTTATATGTAGATCTCCCGTGAAAATTCTCATATGGAATACACATTTATAAGTAGATCTTCAGTGAAACTGCTCATGTGGAATCCACACTTTTATGAAATCTTCAGTGAAACTGCTCATGTGGAATCCACATTTATATGTCAATCTACATTGAAACTGCTTATGTGGAATCCACATTTATATGTCCATCTTCAGTCAAACTGCTCATGTGGAATCTGCATTTATATGTAGATGTCCCGAGAAAATGCTCATGTGAAATCCACATTTATAAGTAGATCTCCAGTCAAACTGCTCATGAGGATCTACATTTATATGAAATCTCCAGTGAAACTGCTCATGTGGAATCCACATTTATATGTGGATCTCCATTGAAACTCCTCATGTGGAATCCGCATTTATATGTAGATCTCCAGTGAAACTGCTCATGTGGAATCCGCATTTATATGTAGAACTGAAGTGAAACTGCTCATATGGAATCCGCAATTATATGTAGAATGTCCGCTGAAACTGCTCATGTGGAATCCACATTTTTAACCATCTCCAGTGAAACTGCTCATGTGGAATCCACATTTATATGCAATCTCCAGTATAACTGCTCATGTGGAATTCACATTTATATGTAGATGTCCGGTGAAACTGCTATGTGGAATCCACATTTATATGTAGATCTCCAGTGAAACTGATCATGTGGAATCCTCATTTATATACAATCTCCATTGAAACTACTCTTGTGGAATCGACATTTATTTGTAGATCTCCAGTGAAACTGCTCATGTGTAATCCTCATTTATATGTATATCTCCAGTGCAACTGCTCATGTGGAATCCACATTTATATGCAGATCTCACGTGAAACTGCTCATGTGGAATCCTCATTTATATGTTGATCTCCAGTTAAACTGCTCATGTGGATTCCGCATTTATATGTAGATCTCCAGTGAAACTGCTCATGTGGAATCCACATGTATTTGTAGATCTCCAGTAGAACTGCTCATGTGGAATCCACATTTATATGTAGATCTCCTGTGAAACTGCTCATGTGGAATCCTCATTTATATGTAGATCTCCCGCGAAACTGTTCATGTGAAATCCACATTTATATGTATTTCTCCAGTGAAACTGCTCATGTGGATTCCACATTTTTATGTACATCTCCAGTGAAATTGCTCATGTGGAATCCACATTTATATGTATTTCTCCAATGAAACTGCTCATGTGAAATCCGCATTTATATGTACATCTCCAGTGAAACTGCTCATGTGGAATCCTCATTTATAGGAAGATCTCCAGTGAAACTGCTCATGTGGAATCCACATTTATATACATCTCCAATGAAACTGATCATGTGGAATCCTCATTTATATGTAGATCTCCCGCGAAACTGTTCATGTGAAATCCACATTTATATGTAGATCTCCAGTGAAAGTGCTGATGTGGAATCCACATTTATATATAGATCTCCAGTGAAACTGCTCATGTGGAATCCACATTTACATGTAGAACTGTAGTGAAACTGCTCATGTGTAATCCACATTTATATGTAGATCTCCAGTGACACTGCTCATGTGGAATCCACATTTATATACATCTCCAGTGAAACTGATCATGTGGAATCCTCATTTATATGCAATCTCCAGTGAAACTGCTCTTGTGGAATCGAAATTTATTTTTAGATCTCCAGTGAAACTGCTCATGTGGAATCCACATTTATATGAAGATCTCCAGTGAAACTGCTCATGTGGTATCCGCATTTAAATGTAGATCTCCGGTGATACTTCTCTTGTGGAATCCACATTTATATGTAGATCTCCCATGAAAATTCTCATGTGGAATACACATTTAACAGTACATCTTCAGTGAAACTGCTCATGTGGAATCCACACTTTTATGAAATCTTCAGTGAAACTGCTCATGTGGAATCCACATTTATATGTCGATCTACATTGAAACTGCTTATGTGGAATCCACATTTATATGCAATCTCCAGTGAAACTGCTCATGTGGAATCCACATTTATATGTGGATCTCCAGTGAAACTCCTCATGTGGAATCCGCATTTATATGTAGATCTCCAGTGAAACTGCTGATGTGGAATCCACATTTATATGTAGATCTCCAATGAAACTGCTCATGTGGAATTCGCAGTTATATGTAGATCTCCAGTGAAACGGTTCATGTGGAATCCACATTTATATGTAGATCTCCAGTGAAACTGATCATGTGGAATCCTCATTTATATACAATCTCCATTGAAACTACTCTTGTGGAATCGACATTTATTTGTAGATCTCCAGTGAAACTGCTTATGTGTAATCCTCATTTATATGTATATCTCCAGTGCAACTGCTCATGTGGAATCCACATTTATATGCAGATCTCACGTGAAACTGCTCATGTGGAATCCTCATTTATATGTTGATCTCCAGTTAAACTGCTCATGTGGATTCCGCATTTATATGTAGATCTCCAGTGAAACTGCTCATGTGGAATCCACATGTATTTGTAGATCTCCAGTAAAACTGCTCATGTGGAATCCACATTTATATGTAGATCTCCTGTGAAACTGCTCATGTGGAATCCTCATTTATATGTAGATCTCCCGCGAAACTGTTCATGTGAAATCCACATTTATATGTATTTCTCCAGTGAAACTGCTCATGTGGATTCCACATTTTTATGTACATCTCCAGTGAAACTGCTCATGTGGAATCCACATTTATATGTATTTCTCCAATGAAACTGCTCATGTGAAATCCGCATTTATATGTACATCTCCAGTGTAACTGCTCATGTGGAATCCTCATTTATAGGATGATCTCCAGTGAAACTGCTCATGTGGAATCCACATTTATATACACCTCCAATGAAACTGATCATGTGGAATCCTCATTTATATGTAGATCTCCCGCGAAACTGTTCATGTGAAATCCACATTTATATGTAGATCTCCAGTGAAACTGCTCATGTGGATTCCACATTTTTATGTACATCTCCAGTGAAAGTGCTGATGTGGAATCCACATTTATATATAGATCTCCAGTGAAACTGCTCATGTGGAATCCACATTTACATGTAGAACTGTAGTGAAACTGCTCATGTGTAATCCACATTTATATGTAGATCTCCAGTGACACTGCTCATGTGGAATCCACATTTATATACATCTCCAGTGAAACTGATCATGTGGAATCCTCATTTATATGCAATCTCCAGTGAAACTGCTCTTGTGGAATCGAAATTTATTTTTAGATCTCCAGTGAAACTGCTCATGTGGAATCCACATTTATATGAAGATCTCCAGTGAAACTGCTCATGTGGTATCCGCATTTAAATGTAGATCTCCGGTGATACTTCTCTTGTGGAATCCACATTTATATGTAGATCTCCCATGAAAATTCTCATGTGGAATACACATTTAACAGTACATCTTCAGTGAAACTGCTCATGTGGAATCCACACTTTTATGAAATCTTCAGTGAAACTGCTCATGTGGAATCCACATTTATATGTCGATCTACATTGAAACTGCTTATGTGGAATCCACATTTATATGCAATCTCCAGTGAAACTGCTCATGTGGAATCCACATTTATATGTGGATCTCCAGTGAAACTACTCATGTGGAATCCGCATTTATATGTAGATCTCCAGTGAAACTGCTCATGTGGAATCCGCATTTATATGTAGATCTGAAGTGAAACTGCTCATATGGAATCCGCATTTATATGTAGATCTGAAGTGAAACTGCTCATACGGAATCCACAATTATATGTAGAATGTCCACTGAAACTGCTCATGTGGAATCCACATTTTTATCCCTCACCAGTGAAACGACTCATGTGGAATCCACATTTATATGCAATCTCCAGTAAAACTGCTCATGTGGAATCCACATTTATATGTAGATCTCCCGTGAAACTGTTCATGTGGAATCCACATTTATATGTAGATGTCCAGTGAAACTGCTATGTGGAATCCGCATATATATGTAGATCTCCAGTGAAACTGCTCATGTGGAATTCACATTTACATACAGATGTCCAGTGAAACTGCTCATGTAGAATCCACATTTATATAGATCTCCAGTGAAACTGCTCATGTGGAATCCGCATTTATATTTAGATCTCAAGTGAAACTGCTCATGTGGAATCCACATTTGTATGTAGATCTCCCGTGAAACTGCTCATGTGGAATTCTCATTTATATGTAGATCTCCAGTTAAACTGCTCAAGTGTATTCTGCATTTATATGTAAATCTCCAGTGAAACTGCTCATGTGGAATCCGCATTTATATGTAGATCTGAAGTGAAACTGCTCATGTGGAATCCACACTTTTATGAAATCTTCAGTGAAACTGCTCATGTGGAATCCACATTTATATGTCGATCTACATTGAAACTGCTTATGTGGAATCCACATTTATATGCAATCTCCAGTGAAACTGCTCATGTGGAATCCACATTTATATGTGGATCTCCAGTGAAACTCCTCATGTGGAATCCGCATTTATATGTAGATCTCCAGTGAAACTGCTCATGTGGAATCCGCATTTATATGTAGATCTGAAGTGAAACTGCTCATATGGAATCCGCATTTATATGTAGATCTGAAGTGAAACTGCTCATACGGAATCCACAATTATATGTAGAATGTCCACTGAAACTGCTCATGTGGAATCCACATTTTTATCCCTCACCAGTGAAACGACTCATGTGGAATCCACATTTATATGCAATCTCCAGTAAAACTGCTCATGTGGAATCCACATTTATATGTAGATCTCCCGTGAAACTGTTCATGTGGAATCCACATTTATATGTAGATGTCCAGTGAAACTGCTATGTGGAATCCGCATATATATGTAGATCTCCAGTGAAACTGCTCATGTGGAATCCACATTTACATACAGATGTCCAGTGAAACAGCTCATGTAGAATCCACATTTATATAGATATCCAGTGAAACTGCTCATGTGGAATCCGCATTTATATTTAGATCTCAAGTGAAACTGCTCATGTGGAATCCACATTTGTATGTAGATCTCCCATGAAACTGCTCATGTGGAATTCTCATTTATATGTAGATCTCCAGTTAAACTGCTCAAGTGTATTCTGCATTTATATGTAAATCTCCAGTGAAACTGCTCATGTGGAATCCACATTTATATGTGGATCTCCAGTGAAACTGCCATTTGGAATCCGCATTTATATGTAGATCTCCAGTGAAACTGCTCATGTGGAATCTACATTTATATGTTGATCTCCAGTGAAACTTCTCATGTGGAATCCGCATTTATCTGTAGATCTCACGTGAAAATGCTCATGTGGAATCCACATTTATAAGTAGATCTCCTGTGAAACTGCTCATGTGGAATCCACATTTATATGTGGATCTCCAGTGAAACTGCTATGTGGAATCTGCATTTATATGTAGATCTCCAGTGAAACTGCTCATGTGGAATCCGAATTTATATGTAGATCTCCAGTGAAACTACTCATGTTGAATACGCATGTATCTGTAGATCTCCCGTGAAACTGCTCATGTGCAAACCACATTTATATGTAGATCTCCCGTCAAACTGTTCATGTGGAATTCACATTTATAAGTAGATCTCCAGTGAAACTGCTCATGTGGAATCCACACTTTTATGCAATCTTCATTGAAAGTGCTCATGTGGAATCCACATTTATATGTCGATCTACATTGAAACTGCTTATGTGGAATCCACATTTATATGTCCATCTTTAGTCAAACTGCTCATGTGGAATCCGCATTTATCTGTAGATATCCAGAGAAAATGCTCATGTGGAATCCACATTTATAAGTAGATCTCCCTTGAAACTGTTCATATGGAATCTACATTTATATGCAATCTCCAGTGGAACTGCTCATGTGGAATCCACATTTATATGTAGATCTCCCGTGAAAATTCTCATATGGAATACACATTTATAAGTAGATCTTCAGTGAAACTGCTCATGTGGAATCCACACTTTTATGAAATCTTCAGTGAAACTGCTCATGTGGAATCCACATTTATATGTCAATCTACATTGAAACTGCTTATGTGGAATCCACATTTATATGTCCATCTTCAGTCAAACTGCTCATGTGGAATCTGCATTTATATGTAGATGTCCCGAGAAAATGCTCATGTGAAATCCACATTTATAAGTAGATCTCCAGTCAAACTGCTCATGAGGATCTACATTTATATGAAATCTCCAGTGAAACTGCTCATGTGGAATCCACATTTATATGTGGATCTCCATTGAAACTCCTCATGTGGAATCCGCATTTATATGTAGATCTCCAGTGAAACTGCTCATGTGGAATCCGCATTTATATGTAGAACTGAAGTGAAACTGCTCATATGGAATCCGCAATTATATGTAGAATGTCCGCTGAAACTGCTCATGTGGAATCCACATTTTTAACCATCTCCAGTGAAACTGCTCATGTGGAATCCACATTTATATGCAATCTCCAGTATAACTGCTCATGTGGAATTCACATTTATATGTAGATGTCCGGTGAAACTGCTATGTGGAATCCACATTTATATGTAGATCTCCAGTGAAACTGATCATGTGGAATCCTCATTTATATACAATCTCCATTGAAACTACTCTTGTGGAATCGACATTTATTTGTAGATCTCCAGTGAAACTGCTCATGTGTAATCCTCATTTATATGTATATCTCCAGTGCAACTGCTCATGTGGAATCCACATTTATATGCAGATCTCACGTGAAACTGCTCATGTGGAATCCTCATTTATATGTTGATCTCCAGTTAAACTGCTCATGTGGATTCCGCATTTATATGTAGATCTCCAGTGAAACTGCTCATGTGGAATCCACATGTATTTGTAGATCTCCAGTAAAACTGCTCATGTGGAATCCACATTTATATGTAGATCTCCTGTGAAACTGCTCATGTGGAATCCTCATTTATATGTAGATCTCCCGCGAAACTGTTCATGTGAAATCCACATTTATATGTATTTCTCCAGTGAAACTGCTCATGTGGATTCCACATTTTTATGTACATCTCCAGTGAAACTGCTCATGTGGAATCCACATTTATATGTATTTCTCCAATGAAACTGCTCATGTGAAATCCGCATTTATATGTACATCTCCAGTGAAACTGCTCATGTGGAATCCTCATTTATAGGAAGATCTCCAGTGAAACTGCTCATGTGGAATCCACATTTATATACATCTCCAATGAAACTGATCATGTGGAATCCTCATTTATATGTAGATCTCCCGCGAAACTGTTCATGTGAAATCCACATTTATATGTAGATCTCCAGTGAAAGTGCTGATGTGGAATCCACATTTATATATAGATCTCCAGTGAAACTGCTCATGTGGAATCCACATTTACATGTAGAACTGTAGTGAAACTGCTCATGTGTAATCCACATTTATATGTAGATCTCCAGTGACACTGCTCATGTGGAATCCACATTTATATACATCTCCAGTGAAACTGATCATGTGGAATCCTCATTTATATGCAATCTCCAGTGAAACTGCTCTTGTGGAATCGAAATTTATTTTTAGATCTCCAGTGAAACTGCTCATGTGGAATCCACATTTATATGAAGATCTCCAGTGAAACTGCTCATGTGGTATCCGCATTTAAATGTAGATCTCCGGTGATACTTCTCTTGTGGAATCCACATTTATATGTAGATCTCCCATGAAAATTCTCATGTGGAATACACATTTAACAGTACATCTTCAGTGAAACTGCTCATGTGGAATCCACACTTTTATGAAATCTTCAGTGAAACTGCTCATGTGGAATCCACATTTATATGTCGATCTACATTGAAACTGCTTATGTGGAATCCACATTTATATGCAATCTCCAGTGAAACTGCTCATGTGGAATCCACATTTATATGTGGATCTCCAGTGAAACTCCTCATGTGGAATCCGCATTTATATGTAGATCTCCAGTGAAACTGCTCATGTGGAATCCGCATTTATATGTAGATCTGAAGTGAAACTGCTCATATGGAATCCGCATTTATATGTAGATCTGAAGTGAAACTGCTCATACGGAATCCACAATTATATGTAGAATGTCCACTGAAACTGCTCATGTGGAATCCACATTTTTATCCCTCACCAGTGAAACGACTCATGTGGAATCCACATTTATATGCAATCTCCAGTAAAACTGCTCATGTGGAATCCACATTTATATGTAGATCTCCCGTGAAACTGTTCATGTGGAATCCACATTTATATGTAGATGTCCAGTGAAACTGCTATGTGGAATCCGCATATATATGTAGATCTCCAGTGAAACTGCTCATGTGGAATTCACATTTACATACAGATGTCCAGTGAAACTGCTCATGTAGAATCCACATTTATATAGATCTCCAGTGAAACTGCTCATTTGGAATCCGCATTTATATTTAGATCTCAAGTGAAACTGCTCATGTGGAATCCACATTTGTATGTAGATCTCCCGTGAAACTGCTCATGTGGAATTCTCATTTATATGTAGATCTCCAGTTAAACTGCTCAAGTGTATTCTGCATTTATATGTAAATCTCCAGTGAAACTGCTCATGTGGAATCCGCATTTATATGTAGATCTGAAGTGAAACTGCTCATGTGGAATCCACACTTTTATGAAATCTTCAGTGAAACTGCTCATGTGGAATCCACATTTATATGTCGATCTACATTGAAACTGCTTATGTGGAATCCACATTTATATGCAATCTCCAGTGAAACTGCTCATGTGGAATCCACATTTATATGTGGATCTCCAGTGAAACTCCTCATGTGGAATCCGCATTTATATGTAGATCTCCAGTGAAACTGCTCATGTGGAATCCGCATTTATATGTAGATCTGAAGTGAAACTTCTCATATGGAATCCGCATTTATATGTAGATCTGAAGTGAAACTGCTCATACGGAATCCACAATTATATGTAGAATGTCCACTGAAACTGCTCATGTGGAATCCACATTTTTATCCCTCACCAGTGAAACGACTCATGTGGAATCCACATTTATATGCAATCTCCAGTAAAACTGCTCATGTGGAATCCACATTTATATGTAGATCTCCCGTGAAACTGTTCATGTGGAATCCACATTTATATGTAGATGTCCAGTGAAACTGCTATGTGGAATCCGCATATATATGTAGATCTCCAGTGAAACTGCTCATGTGGAATCCACATTTACATACAGATGTCCAGTGAAACTGCTCATGTAGAATCCACATTTATATAGATATCCAGTGAAACTGCTCATGTGGAATCCGCATTTATATTTAGATCTCAAGTGAAACTGCTCATGTGGAATCCACATTTGTATGTAGATCTCCCGTGAAACTGCTCATGTGGAATTCTCATTTATATGTAGATCTCCAGTTAAACTGCTCAAGTGTATTCTGCATTTATATGTAAATCTCCAGTGAAACTGCTCATGTGGAATCCACATTTATATGTGGATCTCCAGTGAAACTGCCATTTGGAATCCGCATTTATATGTAGATCTCCAGTGAAACTGCTCATGTGGAATCTACATTTATATGTTGATCTCCAGTGAAACTTCTCATGTGGAATCCGCATTTATCTGTAGATCTCACGTGAAAATGCTCATGTGGAATCCACATTTATAAGTAGATCTCCTGTGAAACTGCTCATGTGGAATCCACATTTATATGTGGATCTCCAGTGAAACTGCTATGTGGAATCTGCATTTATATGTAGATCTCCAGTGAAACTGCTCATGTGGAATCCGAATTTATATGTAGATCTCCAGTGAAACTACTCATGTTGAATACGCATGTATCTGTAGATCTCCCGTGAAACTGCTCATGTGCAAACCACATTTATATGTAGATCTCCCGTCAAACTGTTCATGTGGAATTCACATTTATAAGTAGATCTCCAGTGAAACTGCTCATGTGGAATCCACACTTTTATGCAATCTTCATTGAAAGTGCTCATGTGGAATCCACATTTATATGTCGATCTACATTGAAACTGCTTATGTGGAATCCACATTTATATGTCCATCTTTAGTCAAACTGCTCATGTGGAATCCGCATTTATCTGTAGATATCCAGAGAAAATGCTCATGTGGAATCCACATTTATAAGTAGATCTCCCTTGAAACTGTTCATATGGAATCTACATTTATATGCAATCTCCAGTGGAACTGCTCATGTGGAATCCACATTTATATGTAGATCTCCCGTGAAAATTCTCATATGGAATACACATTTATAAGTAGATCTTCAGTGAAACTGCTCATGTGGAATCCATACTTTTATGAAATCTTCAGTGAAACTGCTCATGTGGAATCCACATTTATATGTCAATCTACATTGAAACTGCTTATGTGGAATCCACATTTATATGTCCATCTTCAGTCAAACTGCTCATGTGGAATCTGCATTTATATGTAGATGTCCCGAGAAAATGCTCATGTGAAATCCACATTTATAAGTAGATCTCCAGTCAAACTGCTCATGAGGATCTACATTTATATGAAATCTCCAGTGAAACTGCTCATGTGGAATCCACATTTATATGTGGATCTCCATTGAAACTCCTCATGTGGAATCCGCATTTATATGTAGATCTCCAGTGAAACTGCTCATGTGGAATCCGCATTTATATGTAGAACTGAAGTGAAACTGCTCATATGGAATCCGCAATTATATGTAGAATGTCCGCTGAAACTGCTCATGTGGAATCCACATTTTTAACCATCTCCAGTGAAACTGCTCATGTGGAATCCACATTTATATGCAATCTCCAGTATAACTGCTCATGTGGAATTCACATTTATATGTAGATCTCCCGTGAAACTGCTCATGTGGATTCCACATTTTTATGTACATCTCCAGTGAAAGTGCTCATGTGGAATCCACATTTATATATAGATCTCCAGTGAAACTGCTCATGTGGAATCCACATTTACATGTAGAACTGTAGTGAAACTGCTCATGTGTAATCCACATTTATATGTAGATCTCCAGTGACACTGCTCATGTGGAATCCACATTTATATACATCTCCAGTGAAACTGATCATGTGGAATCCTCATTTATATGCAATCTCCAGTGAAACTGCTCTTGTGGAATCGACATTTATTTGTAGATCTCCAGTGAAACTGCTCATGTGGAATCCACATTTATATGAAGATCTCCAGTGAAACTGCTCATGTGGTATCCGCATTTAAATGTAGATCTCCGATGATACTTCTCTTGTGGAATCCACATTTATATGTAGATCTCCCATGAAAATTCTCATGTGGAATACACATTTAACAGTACATCTTCAGTGAAACTGCTCATGTGGAATCCACACTTTTATGAAATCTTCAGTGAAACTGCTCATGTGGAATCCACATTTATATGTCGATCTACATTGAAACTGCTTATGTGGAATCCACATTTATATGCAATCTCCAGTGAAACTGCTCATGTGGAATCCACATTTATATGTGGATCTCCAGTGAAACTCCTCATGTGGAATCCGCATTTATATGTAGATCTCCAGTGAAACTGCTCATGTGGAATCCGCATTTATATGTAGATCTGAAGTGAAACTGCTCATATGGAATCCGCATTTATATGTAGATCTGAAGTGAAACTGCTCATACGGAATCCACAATTATATGTAGAATGTCCACTGAAACTGCTCATGTGGAATCCACATTTTTATCCCTCACCAGTGAAACTACTCATGTGGAATCCACATTTATATGCAATCTCCAGTAAAACTGCTCATGTGGAATCCACATTTATATGTAGATCTCCCGTGAAACTGTTCATGTGGAATCCACATTTATATGTAGATGTCCAGTGAAACTGCTATGTGGAATCGGCATATATATGTAGATCTCCAGTGAAACTGCTCATGTGGAATCCACATTTACATACAGATGTCCAGTGAAACTGCTCATGTAGAATCCACATTTATATAGATCTCCAGTGAAACTGCTCATGTGGAATCCGCATTTATATTTAGATCTCAAGTGAAACTGCTCATGTGGAATCCACATTTGTATGTAGATCTCCCGTGAAACTGCTCATGTGGAATTCTCATTTATATGTAGATCTCCAGTTAAACTGCTCAAGTGTATTCTGCATTTATATGTAAATCTCCAGTGAAACTGCTCATGTGGAATCCACATTTATATGTGGATCTCCAGTGAAACTGCCATTTGGAATCCGCATTTATATGTAGATCTCCAGTGAAACTGCTCATGTGGAATCTACATTTATATGTTGATCTCCAGTGAAACTTCTCATGTGGAATCCGCATTTATCTGTAGATCTCCCGTGAAAATGCTCATGTGGAATCCACATTTATAAGTAGATCTCCTGTGAAACTGCTCATGTGGAATCCACATTTATATGTGGATCTCCAGTGAAACTGCTATGTGGAATCTGCATTTATATGTAGATCTCCAGTGAAACTGCTCATGTGGAATCCGAATTTATATGTAGATCTCCAGTGAAACTAATCATGTTGAATACGCATGTATCTGTAGATCTCCCGTGAAACTGCTCATGTGCAAACCACATTTATATGTAGATCTCCCGTCAAACTGTTCATGTGGAATTCACATTTATAAGTAGATCTCCAGTGAAACTGCTCATGTGGAATCCACATTTTTATGCAATCTTCATTGAAAGTGCTCATGTGGAATCCACATTTATATGTCGATCTACATTGAAACTGCTTATGTGGAATCCACATTTATATGTCCATCTTTAGTCAAACTGCTCATGTGGAATCCGCATTTATCTGTAGATATCCAGAGAAAATGCTCATGTGGAACCCACATTTATAAGTAGATCTTCCTTGAAACTGTTCATATGGAATCTACATTTATATGCAATCTCCAGTGGAACTGCTCATGTGGAATCCACATTTATATGTAGATCTCCCGTGAAAATTCTCATTTGGAATACACATTTATAAGTAGATCTTCAGTGAAACTGCTCATGTGGAATCCACACTTTTATGAAATCTTCAGTGAAACTGCTCATGTGGAATCCACATTTATATGTTAATCTACATTGAAACTTCTTATGTGGAATCCACATTTATATGTCCATCTTCAGTCAAACTGCTCATGTGGAATCTGCATTTATATGTAGATGTCCCGAGAAAATGCTCATGTGAAATCCACATTTATAAGTAGATCTCCAGTCAAACTGCTCATGAGGATCTACATTTATATGAAATCTCCAGTGAAACTGCTCATGTGGAATCCACATTTATATGTGGATCTCCAGTGAAACTCATCATGTGGAATCCGCATTTATATGTAGATCTCCAGTGAAACTGCTCATGTGGAATCCGCATTTATATGTAGAACTGAAGTGAAACTGCTCATATGGAATCCGCAATTATATGTAGAATGTCCGCTGAAACTGCTCATGTGGAATCCACATTTTTAACCATCTCCAGTGAAACTGCGCATGTGGAATCCACATTTATATGCAATCTCCAGTAAAACTGCTCATGTGGAATTCACATTTATATGTAGATCTCCCGTGAAACTGCTCATGTGGAATTCGCATTTATATGTAGATCTCCAGTGAAACGGTTCATGTGGAATCCACATTTATATGTAGATCTCCAGTGAAAATGCTCATGTGGAATCCACATTTATATGTAGATCGCCAATGAAACTGCTCATGTGGAATTCTCATTTATATGTAGATCTCCAGTGAAACGGTTCATGTGGAATCCACATTTATATGTAGATGTCCGGTGAAACTGCTCATGTGGAATCCACATTTATATGTAGATCGCCAATGAAACTGCTCATGTGGAATTCTCATTTATATGTAGATCTCCAGTGAAACTGATCATGTGGATTCCTCATTTATATACAATCTCCATTGAAACTACTCTTGTGGAATCGACATTTATTTGTAGATCTCCAGTGAAACTGCTCATGTGTAATCCTCATTTATATGTAGATCTCCAGTGAAACTGCTCATGTGGAATCCACATTTATATGCAGATCTCACGTGAAACTGCTCATGTGGAATCCTCATTTATATGTTGATCTCCAGTTAAACTGCTCATGTGGATTCCGCATTTATATGTAGATCTCCAGTGAAACTGCTCATGTGGAATCCACATGTATTTGTAGATCTCCAGTAAAACTGCTCATGTGGAATCCACATTTATATGTAGATCTCCAGTGAAACTGCTCATGTGGAATCCACATTTATATGTAGATCTCCAATGAAACTGCTCATGTGGAATTCGCAGTTATATGTAGATCTCCAGTGAAACGGTTCATGTGGAATCCACATTTATATGTAGATGTCCGGTGAAACTGCTATGTGGAATCCACATTTATATGTAGATCTCCAGTGAAACTGATCATGTGGAATCCTCATTTATATACAATCTCCATTGAAACTACTCTTGTGGAATCGACATTTATTTGTAGATCTCCAGTGAAACTGCTCATGTGTAATCCTCATTTATATGTATATCTCCAGTGCAACTGCTCATGTGGAATCCACATTTATATGCAGATCTCACGTGAAACTGCTCATGTGGAATCCTCATTTATATGTTGATCTCCAGTTAAACTGCTCATGTGGATTCCGCATTTATATGTAGATCTCCAGTGAAACTGCTCATGTGGAATCCACATGTATTTGTAGATCTCCAGTAAAACTGCTCATGTGGAATCCACATTTATATGTAGATCTCCTGTGAAACTGCTCATGTGGAATCCTCATTTATATGTAGATCTCCCGCGAAACTGTTCATGTGAAATCCACATTTATATGTATTTCTCCAGTGAAACTGCTCATGTTGATTCCACATTTTTATGTACATCTCCAGTGAAAGTGCTGATGTGGAATCCACATTTATATATAGATCTCCAGTGAAACTGCTCATGTGGAATCCGAATTTATATGTAGAACTCCAGTGAAACTGCTCATGTGGAATCCACATTTATATGTATTTCTCCAATGAAACTGCTCATGTGAAATCCGCATTTATAGGAAGATCTCCAGTGAAACTGCTCATGTGGAATCCACATTTATATACATCTCCAATGAAACTGATCATGTGGAATCCTCATTTATATGTACATCTCCAGTGAAACTGCTCATGTGGAATCCTCATTTATAGGAAGATCTCCAGTGAAACTGCTCATGTGGAATCCACATTTATATACATCTCCAATGAAACTGATCATGTGGAATCCACATTTATATGTATATCTCCAGTGCAACTGCTCATGTGGAATGCACATTTATATGCAGATCTCACGTGAAACTGCTCATGTGGAATCCTCATTTATATGTTGATCTCCAGTTAAACTGCTCATGTGGATTCCGCATTTATATGTAGATCTCCAGTGAAACTGCTCATGTGGAATCCACATGTATTTGTAGATCTCCAGTAAAACTGCTCATGTGGAATCCACATTTATATGTAGATCTCCTGTGAAACTGCTCATGTGGAATCCTCATTTATATGTAGATCTCCCGCGAAACTGTTCATGTGAAATCCACATTTATATGTATTTCTCCAGTGAAACTGCTCATGTGGATTCCACATTTTTATGTACATCTCCAGTGAAACTGCTCATGTGGAATCCACATTTATATGTATTTCTCCAATGAAACTGCTCATGTGAAATCCGCATTTATATGTACATCTCCAGTGAAACTGCTCATGTGGAATCCTCATTTATAGGAAGATCTCCAGTGAAACTGCTCATGTGGAATCCACATTTATATACATCTCCAATGAAACTGATCATGTGGAATCCTCATTTATATGTAGATCTCCCGCGAAACTGTTCATGTGAAATCCACATTTATATGTAGATCTCCAGTGAAAGTGCTGATGTGGAATCCACATTTATATATAGATCTCCAGTGAAACTGCTCATGTGGAATCCACATTTACATGTAGAACTGTAGTGAAACTGCTCATGTGTAATCCACATTTATATGTAGATCTCCAGTGACACTGCTCATGTGGAATCCACATTTATATACATCTCCAGTGAAACTGATCATGTGGAATCCTCATTTATATGCAATCTCCAGTGAAACTGCTCTTGTGGAATCGAAATTTATTTTTAGATCTCCAGTGAAACTGCTCATGTGGAATCCACATTTATATGAAGATCTCCAGTGAAACTGCTCATGTGGTATCCGCATTTAAATGTAGATCTCCGGTGATACTTCTCTTGTGGAATCCACATTTATATGTAGATCTCCCATGAAAATTCTCATGTGGAATACACATTTAACAGTACATCTTCAGTGAAACTGCTCATGTGGAATCCACACTTTTATGAAATCTTCAGTGAAACTGCTCATGTGGAATCCACATTTATATGTCGATCTACATTGAAACTGCTTATGTGGAATCCACATTTATATGCAATCTCCAGTGAAACTGCTCATGTGGAATCCACATTTATATGTGGATCTCCAGTGAAACTACTCATGTGGAATCCGCATTTATATGTAGATCTCCAGTGAAACTGCTCATGTGGAATCCGCATTTATATGTAGATCTGAAGTGAAACTGCTCATATGGAATCCGCATTTATATGTAGATCTGAAGTGAAACTGCTCATACGGAATCCACAATTATATGTAGAATGTCCACTGAAACTGCTCATGTGGAATCCACATTTTTATCCCTCACCAGTGAAACGACTCATGTGGAATCCACATTTATATGCAATCTCCAGTAAAACTGCTCATGTGGAATCCACATTTATATGTAGATCTCCCGTGAAACTGTTCATGTGGAATCCACATTTATATGTAGATGTCCAGTGAAACTGCTATGTGGAATCCGCATATATATGTAGATCTCCAGTGAAACTGCTCATGTGGAATTCACATTTACATACAGATGTCCAGTGAAACTGCTCATGTAGAATCCACATTTATATAGATCTCCAGTGAAACTGCTCATGTGGAATCCGCATTTATATTTAGATCTCAAGTGAAACTGCTCATGTGGAATCCACATTTGTATGTAGATCTCCCGTGAAACTGCTCATGTGGAATTCTCATTTATATGTAGATCTCCAGTTAAACTGCTCAAGTGTATTCTGCATTTATATGTAAATCTCCAGTGAAACTGCTCATGTGGAATCCGCATTTATATGTAGATCTGAAGTGAAACTGCTCATGTGGAATCCACACTTTTATGAAATCTTCAGTGAAACTGCTCATGTGGAATCCACATTTATATGTCGATCTACATTGAAACTGCTTATGTGGAATCCACATTTATATGCAATCTCCAGTGAAACTGCTCATGTGGAATCCACATTTATATGTGGATCTCCAGTGAAACTCCTCATGTGGAATCCGCATTTATATGTAGATCTCCAGTGAAACTGCTCATGTGGAATCCGCATTTATATGTAGATCTGAAGTGAAACTTCTCATATGGAATCCGCATTTATATGTAGATCTGAAGTGAAACTGCTCATACGGAATCCACAATTATATGTAGAATGTCCACTGAAACTGCTCATGTGGAATCCACATTTTTATCCCTCACCAGTGAAACGACTCATGTGGAATCCACATTTATATGCAATCTCCAGTAAAACTGCTCATGTGGAATCCACATTTATATGTAGATCTCCCGTGAAACTGTTCATGTGGAATCCACATTTATATGTAGATGTCCAGTGAAACTGCTATGTGGAATCCGCATATATATGTAGATCTCCAGTGAAACTGCTCATGTGGAATCCACATTTACATACAGATGTCCAGTGAAACTGCTCATGTAGAATCCACATTTATATAGATATCCAGTGAAACTGCTCATGTGGAATCCGCATTTATATTTAGATCTCAAGTGAAACTGCTCATGTGGAATCCACATTTGTATGTAGATCTCCCGTGAAACTGCTCATGTGGAATTCTCATTTATATGTAGATCTCCAGTTAAACTGCTCAAGTGTATTCTGCATTTATATGTAAATCTCCAGTGAAACTGCTCATGTGGAATCCACATTTATATGTGGATCTCCAGTGAAACTGCCATTTGGAATCCGCATTTATATGTAGATCTCCAGTGAAACTGCTCATGTGGAATCTACATTTATATGTTGATCTCCAGTGAAACTTCTCATGTGGAATCCGCATTTATCTGTAGATCTCACGTGAAAATGCTCATGTGGAATCCACATTTATAAGTAGATCTCCTGTGAAACTGCTCATGTGGAATCCACATTTATATGTGGATCTCCAGTGAAACTGCTATGTGGAATCTGCATTTATATGTAGATCTCCAGTGAAACTGCTCATGTGGAATCCGAATTTATATGTAGATCTCCAGTGAAACTACTCATGTTGAATACGCATGTATCTGTAGATCTCCCGTGAAACTGCTCATGTGCAAACCACATTTATATGTAGATCTCCCGTCAAACTGTTCATGTGGAATTCACATTTATAAGTAGATCTCCAGTGAAACTGCTCATGTGGAATCCACACTTTTATGCAATCTTCATTGAAAGTGCTCATGTGGAATCCACATTTATATGTCGATCTACATTGAAACTGCTTATGTGGAATCCACATTTATATGTCCATCTTTAGTCAAACTGCTCATGTGGAATCCGCATTTATCTGTAGATATCCAGAGAAAATGCTCATGTGGAATCCACATTTATAAGTAGATCTCCCTTGAAACTGTTCATATGGAATCTACATTTATATGCAATCTCCAGTGGAACTGCTCATGTGGAATCCACATTTATATGTAGATCTCCCGTGAAAATTCTCATATGGAATACACATTTATAAGTAGATCTTCAGTGAAACTGCTCATGTGGAATCCATACTTTTATGAAATCTTCAGTGAAACTGCTCATGTGGAATCCACATTTATATGTCAATCTACATTGAAACTGCTTATGTGGAATCCACATTTATATGTCCATCTTCAGTCAAACTGCTCATGTGGAATCTGCATTTATATGTAGATGTCCCGAGAAAATGCTCATGTGAAATCCACATTTATAAGTAGATCTCCAGTCAAACTGCTCATGAGGATCTACATTTATATGAAATCTCCAGTGAAACTGCTCATGTGGAATCCACATTTATATGTGGATCTCCATTGAAACTCCTCATGTGGAATCCGCATTTATATGTAGATCTCCAGTGAAACTGCTCATGTGGAATCCGCATTTATATGTAGAACTGAAGTGAAACTGCTCATATGGAATCCGCAATTATATGTAGAATGTCCGCTGAAACTGCTCATGTGGAATCCACATTTTTAACCATCTCCAGTGAAACTGCTCATGTGGAATCCACATTTATATGCAATCTCCAGTATAACTGCTCATGTGGAATTCACATTTATATGTAGATCTCCCGTGAAACTGCTCATGTGGATTCCACATTTTTATGTACATCTCCAGTGAAAGTGCTCATGTGGAATCCACATTTATATATAGATCTCCAGTGAAACTGCTCATGTGGAATCCACATTTACATGTAGAACTGTAGTGAAACTGCTCATGTGTAATCCACATTTATATGTAGATCTCCAGTGACACTGCTCATGTGGAATCCACATTTATATACATCTCCAGTGAAACTGATCATGTGGAATCCTCATTTATATGCAATCTCCAGTGAAACTGCTCTTGTGGAATCGACATTTATTTGTAGATCTCCAGTGAAACTGCTCATGTGGAATCCACATTTATATGAAGATCTCCAGTGAAACTGCTCATGTGGTATCCGCATTTAAATGTAGATCTCCGATGATACTTCTCTTGTGGAATCCACATTTATATGTAGATCTCCCATGAAAATTCTCATGTGGAATACACATTTAACAGTACATCTTCAGTGAAACTGCTCATGTGGAATCCACACTTTTATGAAATCTTCAGTGAAACTGCTCATGTGGAATCCACATTTATATGTCGATCTACATTGAAACTGCTTATGTGGAATCCACATTTATATGCAATCTCCAGTGAAACTGCTCATGTGGAATCCACATTTATATGTGGATCTCCAGTGAAACTCCTCATGTGGAATCCGCATTTATATGTAGATCTCCAGTGAAACTGCTCATGTGGAATCCGCATTTATATGTAGATCTGAAGTGAAACTGCTCATATGGAATCCGCATTTATATGTAGATCTGAAGTGAAACTGCTCATACGGAATCCACAATTATATGTAGAATGTCCACTGAAACTGCTCATGTGGAATCCACATTTTTATCCCTCACCAGTGAAACTACTCATGTGGAATCCACATTTATATGCAATCTCCAGTAAAACTGCTCATGTGGAATCCACATTTATATGTAGATCTCCCGTGAAACTGTTCATGTGGAATCCACATTTATATGTAGATGTCCAGTGAAACTGCTATGTGGAATCGGCATATATATGTAGATCTCCAGTGAAACTGCTCATGTGGAATCCACATTTACATACAGATGTCCAGTGAAACTGCTCATGTAGAATCCACATTTATATAGATCTCCAGTGAAACTGCTCATGTGGAATCCGCATTTATATTTAGATCTCAAGTGAAACTGCTCATGTGGAATCCACATTTGTATGTAGATCTCCCGTGAAACTGCTCATGTGGAATTCTCATTTATATGTAGATCCCCAGTTAAACTGCTCAAGTGTATTCTGCATTTATATGTAAATCTCCAGTGAAACTGCTCATGTGGAATCCACATTTATATGTGGATCTCCAGTGAAACTGCCATTTGGAATCCGCATTTATATGTAGATCTCCAGTGAAACTGCTCATGTGGAATCTACATTTATATGTTGATCTCCAGTGAAACTTCTCATGTGGAATCCGCATTTATCTGTAGATCTCCCGTGAAAATGCTCATGTGGAATCCACATTTATAAGTAGATCTCCTGTGAAACTGCTCATGTGGAATCCACATTTATATGTGGATCTCCAGTGAAACTGCTATGTGGAATCTGCATTTATATGTAGATCTCCAGTGAAACTGCTCATGTGGAATCCGAATTTATATGTAGATCTCCAGTGAAACTACTCATGTTGAATACGCATGTATCTGTAGATCTCCCGTGAAACTGCTCATGTGCAAACCACATTTATATGTAGATCTCCCGTCAAACTGTTCATGTGGAATCCTCATTTATATGTAGATCTCCCGCGAAACTGTTCATGTGAAATCCACATTTATATGTAGATCTCCAGTGAAACTGCTCATGTGGATTCCACATTTTTATGTACATCTCCAGTGAAACTGACCATGTGGAATCCTCATTTATATGTAGATCTCCAGTGAAACTGCTCATGTGGAATCCACATTTACATGTAGAACTCTAGTGAAACTGCTCATGTGGAATCCACATTTATATATAGATCTCCAGTGAAACTGCTCATGTGGAATCCACATTTACATGTAGAACTGTAGTGAAACTGCTCATGTGTAATCCACATTTATATGTAGATCTCCAGTGACACTGCTCATGTGGAATCCACATTTATATACATCTCCAGTGAAACTGATCATGTGGAATCCTCATTTATATGGAATCTCCAGTGAAACTGCTCTTGTGGAATCGAAATTTATTTTTAGATCTCCAGTGAAACTGCTCATGTGGAATCCACATTTATATGAAGATCTCCAGTGAAACTGCTCATGTGGTATCCGCATTTAAATGTAGATCTCCGGTGATACTTCTCTTGTGGAATCCACATTTATATGTAGATCTCCCATGAAAATTCTCATGTGGAATACACATTTAACAGTACATCTTCAGTGAAACTGCTCATGTGGAATCCACATTTATATGTGGATCTCCAGTGAAACTGCTATGTGGAATCTGCATTTATATGTAGATCTCCAGTGAAACTGCTCATGTGGAATCCGAATTTATATGTAGATCTCCAGTGAAACTACTCATGTTGAATACGCATGTATCTGTAGATCTCCAGTGAAACTGCTCATGTGCAAACCACATTTATATGTAGATCTCCCGTCAAACTGTTCATGTGGAATTCACATTTATAAGTAGATCTCCAGTGAAACTGCTCATGTGGAATCCACACTTTTATGCAATCTTCATTGAAAGTGCTCATGTGGAATCCACATTTATATGTCGATCTACATTGAAACTGCTTATGTGGAATCCACATTTATATGTCCATCTTTAGTCAAACTGCTCATGTGGAATCCGCATTTATCTGTAGATATCCAGAGAAAATGCTCATGTGGAATCCACATTTATAAGTAGATCTTCCTTGAAACTGTTCATATGGAATCTACATTTATATGCAATCTCCAGTGGAACTGCTCATGTGGAATCCACATTTATATGTAGATCTCCCGTGAAAATTCTCATTTGGAATACACATTTATAAGTAGATCTTCAGTGAAACTGCTCATGTGGAATCCACACTTTTATGAAATCTTCAGTGAAACTGCTCATGTGGAATCCACATTTATATGTCAATCTACATTGAAACTTCTTATGTGGAATCCACATTTATATGTCCATCTTCAGTCAAACTGCTCATGTGGAATCTGCATTTATATGTAGATGTCCCGAGAAAATGCTCATGTGAAATCCACATTTATAAGTAGATCTCCAGTCAAACTGCTCATGAGGATCTACATTTATATGAAATCTCCAGTGAAACTGCTCATGTGGAATCCACATTTATATGTGGATCTCCAGTGAAACTCATCATGTGGAATCCGCATTTATATGTAGATCTCCAGTGAAACTGCTCATGTGGAATCCGCATTTATATGTAGAACTGAAGTGAAACTGCTCATATGGAATCCGCAATTATATGTAGAATGTCCGCTGAAACTGCTCATGTGGAATCCACATTTTTAACCATCTCCAGTGAAACTGCTCATGTGGAATCCACATTTATATGCAATCTCCAGTAAAACTGCTCATGTGGAATTCACATTTATATGTAGATCTCCCGTGAAACTGCTCATGTGGAATTCGCATTTATATGTAGATCTCCAGTGAAACGGTTCATGTGGAATCCACATTTATATGTAGATCTCCAGTGAAAATGCTCATGTGGAATCCACATTTATATGTAGATCTCCAATGAAACTGCTCATGTGGAATTCGCATTTATATGTAGATCTCCAGTGAAACGGTTCATGTGGAATCCACATTTATATGTAGATGTCCGGTGAAACTGCTATGTGGAATCCACATTTATATGTAGATCTCCAGTGAAACTGATCATGTGGATTCCTCATTTATATACAATCTCCATTGAAACTACTCTTGTGGAATCGACATTTATTTGTAGATCTCCAGTGAAACTGCTCATGTGTAATCCTCATTTATATGTAGATCTCCAGTGCAACTGCTCATGTGGAATCCACATTTATATGCAGATCTCACGTGAAACTGCTCATGTGGAATCCTCATTTATATGTTGATCTCCAGTTAAACTGCTCATGTGGATTCCGCATTTATATGTAGATCTCCAGTGAAACTGCTCATGTGGAATCCACATGTATTTGTAGATCTCCAGTAAAACTGCTCATGTGGAATCCACATTTATATGTAGATCTCCAGTGAAACTGCTCATGTGGAATCCACATTTATATGTAGATCTCCAATGAAACTGCTGATGTGGAATTCGCAGTTATATGTAGATCTCCAGTGAAACGGTTCATGTGGAATCCACATTTATATGTAGATGTCCGGTGAAACTGCTATGTGGAATCCACATTTATATGTAGATCTCCAGTGAAACTGATCATGTGGAATCCTCATTTATATACAATCTCCATTGAAACTACTCTTGTGGAATCGACATTTATTTGTAGATCTCCAGTGAAACTGCTCATGTGTAATCCTCATTTATATGTATATCTCCAGTGCAACTGCTCATGTGGAATCCACATTTATATGCAGATCTCACGTGAAACTGCTCATGTGGAATCCTCATTTATATGTTGATCTCCAGTTAAACTGCTCATGTGGATTCCGCATTTATATGTAGATCTCCAGTGAAACTGCTCATGTGGAATCCACATGTATTTGTAGATCTCCAGTAAAACTGCTCATGTGGAATCCACATTTATATGTAGATCTCCTGTGAAACTGCTCATGTGGAATCCTCATTTATATGTAGATCTCCCGCGAAACTGTTCATGTGAAATCCACATTTATATGTATTTCTCCAGTGAAACTGCTCATGTGGATTCCACATTTTTATGTACATCTCCAGTGAAAGTGCTGATGTGGAATCCACATTTATATATAGATCTCCAGTGAAACTGCTCATGTGGAATCCGAATTTATATGTAGAACTCCAGTGAAACTGCTCATGTGGAATCCACATTTATATGTATTTCTCCAATGAAACTGCTCATGTGAAATCCGCATTTATAGGAAGATCTCCAGTGAAACTGCTCATGTGGAATCCACATTTATATACATCTCCAATGAAACTGATCATGTGGAATCCTCATTTATATGTACATCTCCAGTGAAACTGCTCATGTGGAATCCTCATTTATAGGAAGATCTCCAGTGAAACTGCTCATGTGGAATCCACATTTATATACATCTCCAATGAAACTGATCATGTGGAATCCACATTTATATGTACATCTCCAGTGAAACTGCTCATGTGGAATCCACATTTATATACATCTCCAATGAAACTGATCATGTGGAATCCTCATTTATATGTAGATCTCCCGCGAAACTGTTCATGTGAAATCCACATTTATATGTAGATCTCCAGTGAAACTGCTCATGTGGATTCCACATTTTTATGTACATCTCCAGTGAAACTGACCATGTGGAATCCTCATTTATATGTAGATCTCCAGTGAAACTGCTCATGTGGAATCCACATTTACATGTAGAACTCTAGTGAAACTGCTCATGTGGAATCCACATTTATATATAGATCTCCAGTGAAACTGCTCATGTGGAATCCACATTTACATGTAGAACTGTAGTGAAACTGCTCATGTGTAATCCACATTTATATGTAGATCTCCAGTGACACTGCTCATGTGGAATCCACATTTATATACATCTCCAGTGAAACTGATCATGTGGAATCCTCATTTATATGGAATCTCCAGTGAAACTGCTCTTGTGGAATCGAAATTTATTTTTAGATCTCCAGTGAAACTGCTCATGTGGAATCCACATTTATATGAAGATCTCCAGTGAAACTGCTCATGTGGTATCCGCATTTAAATGTAGATCTCCGGTGATACTTCTCTTGTGGAATCCACATTTATATGTAGATCTCCCATGAAAATTCTCATGTGGAATACACATTTAACAGTACATCTTCAGTGAAACTGCTCATGTGGAATCCACATTTATATGTGGATCTCCAGTGAAACTGCTATGTGGAATCTGCATTTATATGTAGATCTCCAGTGAAACTGCTCATGTGGAATCCGAATTTATATGTAGATCTCCAGTGAAACTACTCATGTTGAATACGCATGTATCTGTAGATCTCCCGTGAAACTGCTCATGTGCAAACCACATTTATATGTAGATCTCCCGTCAAACTGTTCATGTGGAATTCACATTTATAAGTAGATCTCCAGTGAAACTGCTCATGTGGAATCCACACTTTTATGCAATCTTCATTGAAAGTGCTCATGTGGAATCCACATTTATATGTCGATCTACATTGAAACTGCTTATGTGGAATCCACATTTATATGTCCATCTTTAGTCAAACTGCTCATGTGGAATCCGCATTTATCTGTAGATATCCAGAGAAAATGCTCATGTGGAATCCACATTTATAAGTAGATCTTCCTTGAAACTGTTCATATGGAATCTACATTTATATGCAATCTCCAGTGGAACTGCTCATGTGGAATCCACATTTATATGTAGATCTCCCGTGAAAATTCTCATTTGGAATACACATTTATAAGTAGATCTTCAGTGAAACTGCTCATGTGGAATCCACACTTTTATGAAATCTTCAGTGAAACTGCTCATGTGGAATCCACATTTATATGTCAATCTACATTGAAACTTCTTATGTGGAATCCACATTTATATGTCCATCTTCAGTCAAACTGCTCATGTGGAATCTGCATTTATATGTAGATGTCCCGAGAAAATGCTCATGTGAAATCCACATTTATAAGTAGATCTCCAGTCAAACTGCTCATGAGGATCTACATTTATATGAAATCTCCAGTGAAACTGCTCATGTGGAATCCACATTTATATGTGGATCTCCAGTGAAACTCATCATGTGGAATCCGCATTTATATGTAGATCTCCAGTGAAACTGCTCATGTGGAATCCGCATTTATATGTAGAACTGAAGTGAAACTGCTCATATGGAATCCGCAATTATATGTAGAATGTCCGCTGAAACTGCTCATGTGGAATCCACATTTTTAACCATCTCCAGTGAAACTGCTCATGTGGAATCCACATTTATATGCAATCTCCAGTAAAACTGCTCATGTGGAATTCACATTTATATGTAGATCTCCCGTGAAACTGCTCATGTGGAATTCGCATTTATATGTAGATCTCCAGTGAAACGGTTCATGTGGAATCCACATTTATATGTAGATCTCCAGTGAAAATGCTCATGTGGAATCCACATTTATATGTAGATCTCCAATGAAACTGCTCATGTGGAATTCGCATTTATATGTAGATCTCCAGTGAAACGGTTCATGTGGAATCCACATTTATATGTAGATGTCCGGTGAAACTGCTATGTGGAATCCACATTTATATGTAGATCTCCAGTGAAACTGATCATGTGGATTCCTCATTTATATACAATCTCCATTGAAACTACTCTTGTGGAATCGACATTTATTTGTAGATCTCCAGTGAAACTGCTCATGTGTAATCCTCATTTATATGTAGATCTCCAGTGCAACTGCTCATGTGGAATCCACATTTATATGCAGATCTCACGTGAAACTGCTCATGTGGAATCCTCATTTATATGTTGATCTCCAGTTAAACTGCTCATGTGGATTCCGCATTTATATGTAGATCTCCAGTGAAACTGCTCATGTGGAATCCACATGTATTTGTAGATCTCCAGTAAAACTGCTCATGTGGAATCCACATTTATATGTAGATCTCCAGTGAAACTGCTCATGTGGAATCCACATTTATATGTAGATCTCCAATGAAACTGCTGATGTGGAATTCGCAGTTATATGTAGATCTCCAGTGAAACGGTTCATGTGGAATCCACATTTATATGTAGATGTCCGGTGAAACTGCTATGTGGAATCCACATTTATATGTAGATCTCCAGTGAAACTGATCATGTGGAATCCTCATTTATATACAATCTCCATTGAAACTACTCTTGTGGAATCGACATTTATTTGTAGATCTCCAGTGAAACTGCTCATGTGTAATCCTCATTTATATGTATATCTCCAGTGCAACTGCTCATGTGGAATCCACATTTATATGCAGATCTCACGTGAAACTGCTCATGTGGAATCCTCATTTATATGTTGATCTCCAGTTAAACTGCTCATGTGGATTCCGCATTTATATGTAGATCTCCAGTGAAACTGCTCATGTGGAATCCACATGTATTTGTAGATCTCCAGTAAAACTGCTCATGTGGAATCCACATTTATATGTAGATCTCCTGTGAAACTGCTCATGTGGAATCCTCATTTATATGTAGATCTCCCGCGAAACTGTTCATGTGAAATCCACATTTATATGTATTTCTCCAGTGAAACTGCTCATGTGGATTCCACATTTTTATGTACATCTCCAGTGAAAGTGCTGATGTGGAATCCACATTTATATATAGATCTCCAGTGAAACTGCTCATGTGGAATCCGAATTTATATGTAGAACTCCAGTGAAACTGCTCATGTGGAATCCACATTTATATGTATTTCTCCAATGAAACTGCTCATGTGAAATCCGCATTTATAGGAAGATCTCCAGTGAAACTGCTCATGTGGAATCCACATTTATATACATCTCCAATGAAACTGATCATGTGGAATCCTCATTTATATGTACATCTCCAGTGAAACTGCTCATGTGGAATCCTCATTTATAGGAAGATCTCCAGTGAAACTGCTCATGTGGAATCCACATTTATATACATCTCCAATGAAACTGATCATGTGGAATCCACATTTATATGTACATCTCCAGTGAAACTGCTCATGTGGAATCCACATTTATATACATCTCCAATGAAACTGATCATGTGGAATCCTCATTTATATGTAGATCTCCCGCGAAACTGTTCATGTGAAATCCACATTTATATGTAGATCTCCAGTGAAACTGCTCATGTGGATTCCACATTTTTATGTACATCTCCAGTGAAACTGACCATGTGGAATCCTCATTTATATGTAGATCTCCAGTGAAACTGCTCATGTGGAATCCACATTTACATGTAGAACTCTAGTGAAACTGCTCATGTGGAATCCACATTTATATATAGATCTCCAGTGAAACTGCTCATGTGGAATCCACATTTACATGTAGAACTGTAGTGAAACTGCTCATGTGTAATCCACATTTATATGTAGATCTCCAGTGACACTGCTCATGTGGAATCCACATTTATATACATCTCCAGTGAAACTGATCATGTGGAATCCTCATTTATATGGAATCTCCAGTGAAACTGCTCTTGTGGAATCGAAATTTATTTTTAGATCTCCAGTGAAACTGCTCATGTGGAATCCACATTTATATGAAGATCTCCAGTGAAACTGCTCATGTGGTATCCGCATTTAAATGTAGATCTCCGGTGATACTTCTCTTGTGGAATCCACATTTATATGTAGATCTCCCATGAAAATTCTCATGTGGAATACACATTTAACAGTACATCTTCAGTGAAACTGCTCATGTGGAATCCACACTTTTATGAAATCTTCAGTGAAACTGCTCATGTGGAATCCACATTTATATGTCGATCTACATTGAAACTGCTTATGTGGAATCCACATTTATATGCAATCTCCAGTGAAACTGCTCATGTGGAATCCACATTTATATGTGGATCTCCAGTGAAACTACTCATGTGGAATCCGCATTTATATGTAGATCTCCAGTGAAACTGCTCATGTGGAATCCGCATTTATATGTAGATCTGAAGTGAAACTGCTCATATGGAATCCGCATTTATATGTAGATCTGAAGTGAAACTGCTCATACGGAATCCACAATTATATGTAGAATGTCCACTGAAACTGCTCATGTGGAATCCACATTTTTATCCCTCACCAGTGAAATGACTCATGTGGAATCCACATTTATATGCAATCTCCAGTAAAACTGCTCATGTGGAATCCACATTTATATGTAGATCTCCCGTGAAACTGTTCATGTGGAATCCACATTTATATGTAGATGTCCAGTGAAACTGCTATGTGGAATCCGCATATATATGTAGATCTCCAGTGAAACTGCTCATGTGGAATTCACATTTACATACAGATGTCCAGTGAAACTGCTCATGTAGAATCCACATTTATATAGATCTCCAGTGAAACTGCTCATGTGGAATCCGCATTTATATTTAGATCTCAAGTGAAACTGCTCATGTGGAATCCACATTTGTATGTAGATCTCCCGTGAAACTGCTCATGTGGAATTCTCATTTATATGTAGATCTCCAGTTAAACTGCTCAAGTGTATTCTGCATTTATATGTAAATCTCCAGTGAAACTGCTCATGTGGAATCCACATTTATATGTGGATCTCCAGTGAAACTGCCATTTGGAATCCGCATTTATATGTAGATCTCCAGTGAAACTGGTCATGTGGAATCTACATTTATATGTTGATCTCCAGTGAAACTTCTCATGTGGAATCCGCATTTATCTGTAGATCTCACGTGAAAATGCTCATGTGGAATCCACATTTATAAGTAGATCTCCTGTGAAACTGCTCATGTGGAATCCACATTTATATGTGGATCTCCAGTGAAACTGCTATGTGGAATCTGCATTTATATGTAGATCTCCAGTGAAACTGCTCATGTGGAATCCGAATTTATATGTAGATCTCCAGTGAAACTACTCATGTTGAATACGCATGTATCTGTAGATCTCCCGTGAAACTGCTCATGTGCAAACCACATTTATATGTAGATCTCCCGTCAAACTGTTCATGTGGAATTCACATTTATAAGTAGATCTCCAGTGAAACTGCTCATGTGGAATCCACACTTTTATGCAATCTTCATTGAAAGTGCTCATGTGGAATCCACATTTATATGTCGATCTACATTGAAACTGCTTATGTGGAATCCACATTTATATACATCTCCAATGAAACTGATCATGTGGAATCCTCATTTATATGTACATCTCCAGTGAAACTGCTCATGTGGAATCCTCATTTATAGAAAGATCTCCAGTGAAACTGCTCATGTGGAATCCACATTTATATACATCTCCAATGAAACTGATCATGTGGAATCCTCATTTATATGTACATCTCCAGTGAAACTGCTCATGTGGAATCCTCATTTATAGGAAGATCTCCAGTGAAACTGCTCATGTGGAATCCACATTTATATACATCTCCAATGAAACTGATCATGTGGAATCCACATTTATATGTACATCTCCAGTGAAACTGCTCATGTGGAATCCACATTTATATACATCTCCAATGAAACTGATCATGTGGAATCCTCATTTATATGTAGATCTCCCGCGAAACTGTTCATGTGAAATCCACATTTATATGTAGATCTCCAGTGAAACTGCTCATGTGGATTCCACATTTTTATGTACATCTCCAGTGAAACTGACCATGTGGAATCCTCATTTATATGTAGATCTCCAGTGAAACTGCTCATGTGGAATCCACATTTACATGTAGAACTCTAGTGAAACTGCTCATGTGGAATCCACATTTATATATAGATCTCCAGTGAAACTGCTCATGTGGAATCCACATTTACATGTAGAACTGTAGTGAAACTGCTCATGTGTAATCCACATTTATATGTAGATCTCCAGTGACACTGCTCATGTGGAATCCACATTTATATACATCTCCAGTGAAACTGATCATGTGGAATCCTCATTTATATGGAATCTCCAGTGAAACTGCTCTTGTGGAATCGAAATTTATTTTTAGATCTCCAGTGAAACTGCTCATGTGGAATCCACATTTATATGAAGATCTCCAGTGAAACTGCTCATGTGGTATCCGCATTTAAATGTAGATCTCCGGTGATACTTCTCTTGTGGAATCCACATTTATATGTAGATCTCCCATGAAAATTCTCATGTGGAATACACATTTAACAGTACATCTTCAGTGAAACTGCTCATGTGGAATCCACACTTTTATGAAATCTTCAGTGAAACTGCTCATGTGGAATCCACATTTATATGTCGATCTACATTGAAACTGCTTATGTGGAATCCACATTTATATGCAATCTCCAGTGAAACTGCTCATGTGGAATCCACATTTATATGTGGATCTCCAGTGAAACTACTCATGTGGAATCCGCATTTATATGTAGATCTCCAGTGAAACTGCTCATGTGGAATCCGCATTTATATGTAGATCTGAAGTGAAACTGCTCATATGGAATCCGCATTTATATGTAGATCTGAAGTGAAACTGCTCATACGGAATCCACAATTATATGTAGAATGTCCACTGAAACTGCTCATGTGGAATCCACATTTTTATCCCTCACCAGTGAAATGACTCATGTGGAATCCACATTTATATGCAATCTCCAGTAAAACTGCTCATGTGGAATCCACATTTATATGTAGATCTCCCGTGAAACTGTTCATGTGGAATCCACATTTATATGTAGATGTCCAGTGAAACTGCAATGTGGAATCCGCATATATATGTAGATCTCCAGTGAAACTGCTCATGTGGAATTCACATTTACATACAGATGTCCAGTGAAACTGCTCATGTAGAATCCACATTTATATAGATCTCCAGTGAAACTGCTCATGTGGAATCCGCATTTATATTTAGATCTCAAGTGAAACTGCTCATGTGGAATCCACATTTGTATGTAGATCTCCCGTGAAACTGCTCATGTGGAATTCTCATTTATATGTAGATCTCCAGTTAAACTGCTCAAGTGTATTCTGCATTTATATGTAAATCTCCAGTGAAACTGCTCATGTGGAATCCACATTTATATGTGGATCTCCAGTGAAACTGCCATTTGGAATCCGCATTTATATGTAGATCTCCAGTGAAACTGGTCATGTGGAATCTACATTTATATGTTGATCTCCAGTGAAACTTCTCATGTGGAATCCGCATTTATCTGTAGATCTCACGTGAAAATGCTCATGTGGAATCCACATTTATAAGTAGATCTCCTGTGAAACTGCTCATGTGGAATCCACATTTATATGTGGATCTCCAGTGAAACTGCTATGTGGAATCTGCATTTATATGTAGATCTCCAGTGAAACTGCTCATGTGGAATCCGAATTTATATGTAGATCTCCAGTGAAACTACTCATGTTGAATACGCATGTATCTGTAGATCTCCCGTGAAACTGCTCATGTGCAAACCACATTTATATGTAGATCTCCCGTCAAACTGTTCATGTGGAATTCACATTTATAAGTAGATCTCCAGTGAAACTGCTCATGTGGAATCCACACTTTTATGCAATCTTCATTGAAAGTGCTCATGTGGAATCCACATTTATATGTCGATCTACATTGAAACTGCTTATGTGGAATCCACATTTATATGTCCATCTTTAGTCAAACTGCTCATGTGGAATCCGCATTTATCTGTAGATATCCAGAGAAAATGCTCATGTGGAATCCACCTTTATAAGTAGATCTCCCTTGAAACTGTTCATATGGAATCTACATTTATATGCAATCTCCAGTGGAACTGCTCATGTGGAATCCACATTTATATGTAGATCTCCCGTGAAAATTCTCATATGGAATACACATTTATAAGTAGATCTTCAGTGAAACTGCTCATGTGGAATCCACACTTTTATGAAATCTTCAGTGAAACTGCTCATGTGGAATCCACATTTATATGTCAATCTACATTGAAACTGCTTATGTGGAATCCACATTTATATGTCCATCTTCAGTCAAACTGCTCATGTGGAATCTGCATTTATATGTAGATGTCCCGAGAAAATGCTCATGTGAAATCCACATTTATAAGTAGATCTCCAGTCAAACTGCTCATGAGGATCTACATTTATATGAAATCTCCAGTGAAACTGCTCATGTGGAATCCACATTTATATGTGGATCTCCAGTGAAACTCCTCATGTGGAATCCGCATTTATATGTAGATCTCCAGTGAAACTGCTCATGTGGAATCCGCATTTATATGTAGAACTGAAGTGAAACTGCTCATATGGAATCCGCAATTATATGTAGAATGTCCGCTGAAACTGCTCATGTGGAATCCACATTTTTAACCATCTCCAGTGAAACTGCTCATGTGGAATCCACATTTATATGCAATCTCCAGTATAACTGCTCATGTGGAATTCACATTTATATGTAGATCTCCCGTGAAACTGCTCATGTGGATTCCACATTTTTATGTACATCTCCAGTGAAAGTGCTCATGTGGAATCCACATTTATATATAGATCTCCAGTGAAACTGCTCATGTGGAATCCACATTTACATGTAGAACTGTAGTGAAACTGCTCATGTGTAATCCACATTTACATGTAGATCTCCAGTGACACTGCTCATGTGGAATCCACATTTATATACATCTCCAGTGAAACTGATCATGTGGAATCCTCATTTATATGCAATCTCCAGTGAAACTGCTCTTGTGGAATCGACATTTATTTGTAGATCTCCAGTGAAACTGCTCATGTGGAATCCACATTTATATGAAGATCTCCAGTGAAACTGCTCATGTGGTATCCGCATTTAAATGTAGATCTCCGATGATACTTCTCTTGTGGAATCCACATTTATATGTAGATCTCCCATGAAAATTCTCATGTGGAATACACATTTAACAGTACATCTTCAGTGAAACTGCTCATGTGGAATCCACACTTTTATGAAATCTTCAGTGAAACTGCTCATGTGGAATCCACATTTATATGTCGATCTACATTGAAACTGCTTATGTGGAATCCACATTTATATGCAATCTCCAGTGAAACTGCTCATGTGGAATCCACATTTATATGTGGATCTCCAGTGAAACTCCTCATGTGGAATCCGCATTTATATGTAGATCTCCAGTGAAACTGCTCATGTGGAATCCACATTTATATGTAGATCTGAAGTGAAACTGCTCATATGGAATCCGCATTTATATGTAGATCTGAAGTGAAACTGCTCATACGGAATCCACAATTATATGTAGAATGTCCACTGAAACTGCTCATGTGGAATCCACATTTTTATCCCTCACCAGTGAAACGACTCATGTGGAATCCACATTTATATGCAATCTCCAGTAAAACTGCTCATGTGGAATCCACATTTATATGTAGATCTCCCGTGAAACTGTTCATGTGGAATCCACATTTATATGTAGATGTCCAGTGAAACTGCTATGTGGAATCCGCATATATATGTAGATCTCCAGTGAAACTGCTCATGTGGAATCCACATTTACATACAGATGTCCAGTGAAACTGCTCATGTAGAATCCACATTTATATAGATCTCCAGTGAAACTGCTCATGTGGAATCCGCATTTATATTTAGATCTCAAGTGAAACTGCTCATGTGGAATCCACATTTGTATGTAGATCTCCCGTGAAACTGCTCATGTGGAATTCTCATTTATATGTAGATCTCCAGTTAAACTGCTCAAGTGTATTCTGCATTTATATGTAAATCTCCAGTGAAACTGCTCATGTGGAATCCACATTTATATGTGGATCTCCAGTGAAACTGCCATTTGGAATCCGCATTTATATGTAGATCTCCAGTGAAACTGCTCATGTGGAATCTACATTTATATGTTGATCTCCAGTGAAACTTCTCATGTGGAATCCGCATTTATCTGTAGATCTCCCGTGAAAATGCTCATGTGGAATCCACATTTATAAGTAGATCTCCTGTGAAACTGCTCATGTGGAATCCACATTTATATGTGGATCTCCAGTGAAACTGCTATGTGGAATCTGCATTTATATGTAGATCTCCAGTGAAACTGCTCATGTGGAATCCGAATTTATATGTAGATCTCCAGTGAAACTACTCATGTTGAATACGCATGTATCTGTAGATCTCCCGTGAAACTGCTCATGTGCAAACCACATTTATATGTAGATCTCCCGTCAAACTGTTCATGTGGAATTCACATTTATAAGTAGATCTCCAGTGAAACTGCTCATGTGGAATCCACACTTTTATGCAATCTTCATTGAAAGTGCTCATGTGGAATCCACATTTATATGTCGATCTACATTGAAACTGCTTATGTGGAATCCACATTTATATGTCCATCTTTAGTCAAACTGCTCATGTGGAATCCGCATTTATCTGTAGATATCCAGAGAAAATGCTCATGTGGAATCCACATTTATAAGTAGATCTCCCTTGAAACTGTTCATATGGAATCTACATTTATATGCAATCTCCAGTGGAACTGCTCATGTGGAATCCACATTTATATGTAGATCTCCCGTGAAAATTCTCATGTGGAATACACATTTATAAGTAGATCTTCAGTGAAACTGCTCATGTGGAATCCACACTTTTATGAAATCTTCAGTGAAACTGCTCATGTGGAATCCACATTTATATGTCAATCTACATTGAAACTGCTTATGTGGAATCCACATTTATATGTCCATCTTCAGTCAAACTGCTCATGTGGAATCTGCATTTATATGTAGATGTCCCGAGAAAATGCTCATGTGAAATCCACATTTATAAGTAGATCTCCAGTCAAACTGCTCATGAGGATCTACATTTATATGAAATCTCCAGTGAAACTGCTCATGTGGAATCCACATTTATACGTGGATCTCCAGTGAAACTCCTCATGTGGAATCCGCATTTATATGTAGATCTCCAGTGAAACTGCTCATGTGGAATCCGCATTTATATGTAGAACTGAAGTGAAACTGCTCATATGGAATCCGCAATTATATGTAGAATGTCCGCTGAAACTGCTCATGTGGAATCCACATTTTTAACCATCTCCAGTGAAACTGCTCATGTGGAATCCACATTTATATGCAATCTCCAGTATAACTGCTCATGTGGAATTCACATTTATATGTAGATCTCCCGTGAAACTGCTCATGTGGATTCCACATTTTTATGTACATCTCCAGTGAAAGTGCTCATGTGGAATCCACATTTATATATAGATCTCCAGTGAAACTGCTCATGTGGAATCCACATTTACATGTAGAACTGTAGTGAAACTGCTCATGTGTAATCCACATTTATATGTAGATCTCCAGTGACACTGCTCATGTGGAATCCACATTTATATACATCTCCAGTGAAACTGATCATGTGGAATCCTCATTTATATGCAATCTCCAGTGAAACTGCTCTTGTGGAATCGACATTTATTTGTAGATCTCCAGTGAAACTGCTCATGTGGAATCCACATTTATATGAAGATCTCCAGTGAAACTGCTCATGTGGTATCCGCATTTAAATGTAGATCTCCGATGATACTTCTCTTGTGGAATCCACATTTATAAGTAGATCTCCCATGAAAATTCTCATGTGGAATACACATTTAACAGTACATCTTCAGTGAAACTGCTCATGTGGAATCCACACTTTTATGAAATCTTCAGTGAAACTGCTCATGTGGAATCCACATTTATATGTCGATCTACATTGAAACTGCTTATGTGGAATCCACATTTATATGCAATCTCCAGTGAAACTGCTCATGTGGAATCCACATTTATATGTGGATCTCCAGTGAAACTCCTCATGTGGAATACGCATTTATATGTAGATCTCCAGTGAAACTGCTCATGTGGAATCCGCATTTATATGTAGATCTGAAGTGAAACTGCTCATATGGAATCCGCATTTATATGTAGATCTGAAGTGAAACTGCTCATACGGAATCCACAATTATATGTAGAATGTCCACTGAAACTGCTCATGTGGAATCCACATTTTTATCCCTCACCAGTGAAACTACTCATGTGGAATCCACATTTATATGCAATCTCCAGTAAAACTGCTCATGTGGAATCCACATTTATATGTAGATCTCCCGTGAAACTGTTCATGTGGAATCCACATTTATATGTAGATGTCCAGTGAAACTGCTATGTGGAATCCGCATATATATGTAGATCTCCAGTGAAACTGCTCATGTGGAATCCACATTTACATACAGATGTCCAGTGAAACTGCTCGTGGAGAATCCACATTTATATAGATCTCCAGTGAAACTGCTCATGTGGAATCCGCATTTATATTTAGATCTCAAGTGAAACTGCTCATGTGGAATCCACATTTGTATGTAGATCTCCCGTGAAACTGCTCATGTGGAATTCTCATTTATATGTAGATCTCCAGTTAAACTGCTCAAGTGTATTCTGCATTTATATGTAAATCTCCAGTGAAACTGCTCATGTGGAATCCACATTTATATGTGGATCTCCAGTGAAACTGCCATTTGGAATCCGCATTTATATGTAGATCTCCAGTGAAACTGCTCATGTGGAATCTACATTTATATGTTGATCTCCAGTGAAACTTCTCATGTGGAATCCGCATTTATCTGTAGATCTCCCGTGAAAATGCTCATGTGGAATCCACATTTATAAGTAGATCTCCTGTGAAACTGCTCATGTGGAATCCACATTTATATGTGGATCTCCAGTGAAACTGCTATGTGGAATCTGCATTTATATGTAGATCTCCAGTGATACTGCTCATGTGGAATCCGAATTTATATGTAGATCTCCAGTGAAACTACTCATGTTGAATACGCATGTATCTGTAGATCTCCCGTGAAACTGCTCATGTGCAAACCACATTTATATGTAGATCTCCCGTCAAACTGTTCATGTGGAATTCACATTTATAAGTAGATCTCCAGTGAAACTGCTCATGTGGAATCCACACTTTTATGCAATCTTCATTGAAAGTGCTCATGTGGAATCCACATTTATATGTCGATCTACATTGAAACTGCTTATGTGGAATCCACATTTATATGTCCATCTTTAGTCAAACTGCTCATGTGGAATCCGCATTTATCTGTAGATATCCAGAGAAAATGCTCATGTGGAATCCACATTTATAAGTAGATCTCCCTTGAAACTGTTCATATGGAATCTACATTTATATGCAATCTCCAGTGGAACTGCTCATGTGGAATCCACATTTATATGTAGATCTCCCGTGAAAATTCTCATGTGGAATACACATTTATAAGTAGATCTTCAGTGAAACTGCTCATGTGGAATCCACACTTTTATGAAATCTTCAGTGAAACTGCTCATGTGGAATCCACATTTATATGTCAATCTACATTGAAACTGCTTATGTGGAATCCACATTTATATGTCCATCTTCAGTCAAACTGCTCATGTGGAATCTGCATTTATATGTAGATGTCCCGAGAAAATGCTCATGTGAAATCCACATTTATAAGTAGATCTCCAGTCAAACTGCTCATGAGGATCTACATTTATATGAAATCTCCAGTGAAACTGCTCATGTGGAATCCACATTTATACGTGGATCTCCAGTGAAACTCCTCATGTGGAATCCGCATTTATATGTAGATCTCCAGTGAAACTGCTCATGTGGAATCCGCATTTATATGTAGAACTGAAGTGAAACTGCTCATATGGAATCCGCAATTATATGTAGAATGTCCGCTGAAACTGCTCATGTGGAATCCACATTTTTAACCATCTCCAGTGAAACTGCTCATGTGGAATCCACATTTATATGCAATCTCCAGTATAACTGCTCATGTGGAATTCACATTTATATGTAGATCTCCCGTGAAACTGCTCATGTGGATTCCACATTTTTATGTACATCTCCAGTGAAAGTGCTCATGTGGAATCCACATTTATATATAGATCTCCAGTGAAACTGCTCATGTGGAATCCACATTTACATGTAGAACTGTAGTGAAACTGCTCATGTGTAATCCACATTTATATGTAGATCTCCAGTGACACTGCTCATGTGGAATCCACATTTATATACATCTCCAGTGAAACTGATCATGTGGAATCCTCATTTATATGCAATCTCCAGTGAAACTGCTCTTGTGGAATCGACATTTATTTGTAGATCTCCAGTGAAACTGCTCATGTGGAATCCACATTTATATGAAGATCTCCAGTGAAACTGCTCATGTGGTATCCGCATTTAAATGTAGATCTCCGATGATACTTCTCTTGTGGAATCCACATTTATAAGTAGATCTCCCATGAAAATTCTCATGTGGAATACACATTTAACAGTACATCTTCAGTGAAACTGCTCATGTGGAATCCGCATTTATCTGTAGATATCCAGAGAAAATGCTCATGTGGAATCCACATTTATAAGTAGATCTCCCTTGAAACTGTTCATATGGAATCTACATTTATATGCAATCTCCAGTGGAACTGCTCATGTGGAATCCACATTTATATGTAGATCTCCCGTGAAAATTCTCATGTGGAATACACATTTATAAGTAGATCTTCAGTGAAACTGCTCATGTGGAATCCACACTTTTATGAAATCTTCAGTGAAACTGCTCATGTGGAATCCACATTTATATGTCAATCTACATTGAAACTGCTTATGTGGAATCCACATTTATATGTCCATCTTCAGTCAAACTGCTCATGTGGAATCTGCATTTATATGTAGATGTCCCGAGAAAATGCTCATGTGAAATCCACATTTATAAGTAGATCTCCAGTCAAACTGCTCATGAGGATCTACATTTATATGAAATCTCCAGTGAAACTGCTCATGTGGAATCCACATTTATACGTGGATCTCCAGTGAAACTCCTCATGTGGAATCCGCATTTATATGTAGATCTCCAGTGAAACTGCTCATGTGGAATCCGCATTTATATGTAGAACTGAAGTGAAACTGCTCATATGGAATCCGCAATTATATGTAGAATGTCCGCTGAAACTGCTCATGTGGAATCCACATTTTTAACCATCTCCAGTGAAACTGCTCATGTGGAATCCACATTTATATGCAATCTCCAGTATAACTGCTCATGTGGAATTCACATTTATATGTAGATCTCCCGTGAAACTGCTCATGTGGATTCCACATTTTTATGTACATCTCCAGTGAAAGTGCTCATGTGGAATCCACATTTATATATAGATCTCCAGTGAAACTGCTCATGTGGAATCCACATTTACATGTAGAACTGTAGTGAAACTGCTCATGTGTAATCCACATTTATATGTAGATCTCCAGTGACACTGCTCATGTGGAATCCACATTTATATACATCTCCAGTGAAACTGATCATGTGGAATCCTCATTTATATGCAATCTCCAGTGAAACTGCTCTTGTGGAATCGACATTTATTTGTAGATCTCCAGTGAAACTGCTCATGTGGAATCCACATTTATATGAAGATCTCCAGTGAAACTGCTCATGTGGTATCCGCATTTAAATGTAGATCTCCGATGATACTTCTCTTGTGGAATCCACATTTATAAGTAGATCTCCCATGAAAATTCTCATGTGGAATACACATTTAACAGTACATCTTCAGTGAAACTGCTCATGTGGAATCCACACTTTTATGAAATCTTCAGTGAAACTGCTCATGTGGAATCCACATTTATATGTCGATCTACATTGAAACTGCTTATGTGGAATCCACATTTATATGCAATCTCCAGTGAAACTGCTCATGTGGAATCCACATTTATATGTGGATCTCCAGTGAAACTCCTCATGTGGAATCCGCATTTATATGTAGATCTCCAGTGAAACTGCTCATGTGGAATCCGCATTTATATGTAGATCTGAAGTGAAACTGCTCATATGGAATCCGCATTTATATGTAGATCTGAAGTGAAACTGCTCATACGGAATCCACAATTATATGTAGAATGTCCACTGAAACTGCTCATGTGGAATCCACATTTTTATCCCTCACCAGTGAAACTACTCATGTGGAATCCACATTTATATGCAATCTCCAGTAAAACTGCTCATGTGGAATCCACATTTATATGTAGATCTCCCGTGAAACTGTTCATGTGGAATCCACATTTATATGTAGATGTCCAGTGAAACTGCTATGTGGAATCCGCATATATATGTAGATCTCCAGTGAAACTGCTCATGTGGAATCCACATTTACATACAGATGTCCAGTGAAACTGCTCGTGTAGAATCCACATTTATATAGATCTCCAGTGAAACTGCTCATGTGGAATCCGCATTTATATTTAGATCTCAAGTGAAACTGCTCATGTGGAATCCACATTTGTATGTAGATCTCCCGTGAAACTGCTCATGTGGAATTCTCATTTATATGTAGATCTCCAGTTAAACTGCTCAAGTGTATTCTGCATTTATATGTAAATCTCCAGTGAAACTGCTCATGTGGAATCCACATTTATATGTGGATCTCCAGTGAAACTGCCATTTGGAATCCGCATTTATATGTAGATCTCCAGTGAAACTGCTCATGTGGAATCTACATTTATATGTTGATCTCCAGTGAAACTTCTCATGTGGAATCCGCATTTATCTGTAGATCTCCCGTGAAAATGCTCATGTGGAATCCACATTTATAAGTAGATCTCCTGTGAAACTGCTCATGTGGAATCCACATTTATATGTGGATCTCCAGTGAAACTGCTATGTGGAATCTGCATTTATATGTAGATCTCCAGTGAAACTGCTCATGTGGAATCCGAATTTATATGTAGATCTCCAGTGAAACTACTCATGTTGAATACGCATGTATCTGTAGATCTCCCGTGAAACTGCTCATGTGCAAACCACATTTATATGTATTTCTCCAGTGAAACTGCTCATGTGGATTCCACATTTATAAGTAGATCTCCAGTGAAACTGCTCATGAGGATCTACATTTATATGAAATCTCCAGTGAAACTGCTCATGTGGAATCCACATTTATAAGTAGATCTCCAGTCAAACTGCTCATGAGGATCTACATTTATATGAAATCTCCAGTGAAACTGCTCATGTGGAATCCACATTTATATGTGGATCTCCAGTGAAACTCATCATGTGGAATCCGCATTTATATGTAGATCTCCAGTGAAACTGCTCATGTGGAATCCGCATTTATATGTAGAACTGAAGTGAAACTGCTCATATGGAATCCGCAATTATATGTAGAATGTCCGCTGAAACTGCTCATGTGGAATCCACATTTTTAACCATCTCCAGTGAAACTGCTCATGTGGAATCCACATTTATATGCAATCTCCAGTAAAACTGCTCATGTGGAATTCACATTTATATGTAGATCTCCCGTGAAAATTCTCATGTGGAATACACATTTATAAGTAGATCTTCAGTGAAACTGCTCATGTGGAATCCACACTTTTATGAAATCTTCAGTGAAACTGCTCATGTGGAATCCACATTTATATGTCAATCTACATTGAAACTGCTTATGTGGAATCCACATTTATATGTCCATCTTCAGTCAAACTGCTCATGTGGAATCTGCATTTATATGTAGATGTCCCGAGAAAATGCTCATGTGAAATCCACATTTATAAGTAGATCTCCAGTCAAACTGCTCATGAGGATCTACATTTATATGAAATCTCCAGTGAAACTGCTCATGTGGAATCCACATTTATACGTGGATCTCCAGTGAAACTCCTCATGTGGAATCCGCATTTATATGTAGATCTCCAGTGAAACTGCTCATGTGGAATCCGCATTTATATGTAGAACTGAAGTGAAACTGCTCATATGGAATCCGCAATTATATGTAGAATGTCCGCTGAAACTGCTCATGTGGAATCCACATTTTTAACCATCTCCAGTGAAACTGCTCATGTGGAATCCACATTTATATGCAATCTCCAGTATAACTGCTCATGTGGAATTCACATTTATATGTAGATCTCCCGTGAAACTGCTCATGTGGATTCCACATTTTTATGTACATCTCCAGTGAAAGTGCTCATGTGGAATCCACATTTATATATAGATCTCCAGTGAAACTGCTCATGTGGAATCCACATTTACATGTAGAACTGTAGTGAAACTGCTCATGTGTAATCCACATTTATATGTAGATCTCCAGTGACACTGCTCATGTGGAATCCACATTTATATACATCTCCAGTGAAACTGATCATGTGGAATCCTCATTTATATGCAATCTCCAGTGAAACTGCTCTTGTGGAATCGACATTTATTTGTAGATCTCCAGTGAAACTGCTCATGTGGAATCCACATTTATATGAAGATCTCCAGTGAAACTGCTCATGTGGTATCCGCATTTAAATGTAGATCTCCGATGATACTTCTCTTGTGGAATCCACATTTATAAGTAGATCTCCCATGAAAATTCTCATGTGGAATACACATTTAACAGTACATCTTCAGTGAAACTGCTCATGTGGAATCCACACTTTTATGAAATCTTCAGTGAAACTGCTCATGTGGAATCCACATTTATATGTCGATCTACATTGAAACTGCTTATGTGGAATCCACATTTATATGCAATCTCCAGTGAAACTGCTCATGTGGAATCCACATTTATATGTGGATCTCCAGTGAAACTCCTCATGTGGAATCCGCATTTATATGTAGATCTCCAGTGAAACTGCTCATGTGGAATCCGCATTTATATGTAGATCTGAAGTGAAACTGCTCATATGGAATCCGCATTTATATGTAGATCTGAAGTGAAACTGCTCATAAGGAATCCACAATTATATGTAGAATGTCCACTGAAACTGCTCATGTGGAATCCACATTTTTATCCCTCACCAGTGAAACTACTCATGTGGAATCCACATTTATATGCAATCTCCAGTAAAACTGCTCATGTGGAATCCACATTTATATGTAGATCTCCCGTGAAACTGTTCATGTGGAATCCACATTTATATGTAGATGTCCAGTGAAACTGCTATGTGGAATCCGCATATATATGTAGATCTCCAGTGAAACTGCTCATGTGGAATCCACATTTACATACAGATGTCCAGTGAAACTGCTCGTGTAGAATCCACATTTATATAGATCTCCAGTGAAACTGCTCATGTGGAATCCGCATTTATATTTAGATCTCAAGTGAAACTGCTCATGTGGAATCCACATTTGTATGTAGATCTCCCGTGAAACTGCTCATGTGGAATTCTCATTTATATGTAGATCTCCAGTTAAACTGCTCAAGTGTATTCTGCATTTATATGTAAATCTCCAGTGAAACTGCTCATGTGGAATCCACATTTATATGTGGATCTCCAGTGAAACTGCCATTTGGAATCCGCATTTATATGTAGATCTCCAGTGAAACTGCTCATGTGGAATCTACATTTATATGTTGATCTCCAGTGAAACTTCTCATGTGGAATCCGCATTTATCTGTAGATCTCCCGTGAAAATGCTCATGTGGAATCCACATTTATAAGTAGATCTCCTGTGAAACTGCTCATGTGGAATCCACATTTATATGTGGATCTCCAGTGAAACTGCTATGTGGAATCTGCATTTATATGTAGATCTCCAGTGAAACTGCTCATGTGGAATCCGAATTTATATGTAGATCTCCAGTGAAACTACTCATGTTGAATACGCATGTATCTGTAGATCTCCCGTGAAACTGCTCATGTGCAAACCACATTTATATGTAGATCTCCCGTCAAACTGTTCATGTGGAATTCACATTTATAAGTAGATCTCCAGTGAAACTGCTCATGTGGAATCCACACTTTTATGCAATCTTCATTGAAAGTGCTCATGTGGAATCCACATTTATATGTCGATCTACATTGAAACTGCTTATGTGGAATCCACATTTATATGTCCATCTTTAGTCAAACTGCTCATGTGGAATCCGCATTTATCTGTAGATATCCAGAGAAAATGCTCATGTGGAATCCACATTTATAAGTAGATCTCCCTTGAAACTGTTCATATGGAATCTACATTTATATGCAATCTCCAGTGGAACTGCTCATGTGGAATCCACATTTATATGTAGATCTCCCGTGAAAATTCTCATGTGGAATACACATTTATAAGTAGATCTTCAGTGAAACTGCTCATGTGGAATCCACACTTTTATGAAATCTTCAGTGAAACTGCTCATGTGGAATCCACATTTATATGTCAATCTACATTGAAACTGCTTATGTGGAATCCACATTTATATGTCCATCTTCAGTCAAACTGCTCATGTGGAATCTGCATTTATATGTAGATGTCCCGAGAAAATGCTCATGTGAAATCCACATTTATAAGTAGATCTCCAGTCAAACTGCTCATGAGGATCTACATTTATATGAAATCTCCAGTGAAACTGCTCATGTGGAAACCACATTTATACGTGGATCTCCAGTGAAACTCCTCATGTGGAATCCGCATTTATATGTAGATCTCCAGTGAAACTGCTCATGTGGAATCCGCATTTATATGTAGAACTGAAGTGAAACTGCTCATATGGAATCCGCAATTATATGTAGAATGTCCGCTGAAACTGCTCATGTGGAATCCACATTTTTAACCATCTCCAGTGAAACTGCTCATGTGGAATCCACATTTATATGCAATCTCCAGTATAACTGCTCATGTGGAATTCACATTTATATGTAGATCTCCCGTGAAACTGCTCATGTGGATTCCACATTTTTATGTACATCTCCAGTGAAAGTGCTCATGTGGAATCCACATTTATATATAGATCTCCAGTGAAACTGCTCATGTGGAATCCACATTTACATGTAGAACTGTAGTGAAACTGCTCATGTGTAATCCACATTTATATGTAGATCTCCAGTGACACTGCTCATGTGGAATCCACATTTATATACATCTCCAGTGAAACTGATCATGTGGAATCCTCATTTATATGCAATCTCCAGTGAAACTGCTCTTGTGGAATCGACATTTATTTGTAGATCTCCAGTGAAACTGCTCATGTGGAATCCACATTTATATGAAGATCTCCAGTGAAACTGCTCATGTGGTATCCGCATTTAAATGTAGATCTCCGATGATACTTCTCTTGTGGAATCCACATTTATAAGTAGATCTCCCATGAAAATTCTCATGTGGAATACACATTTAACAGTACATCTTCAGTGAAACTGCTCATGTGGAATCCACACTTTTATGAAATCTTCAGTGAAACTGCTCATGTGGAATCCACATTTATATGTCGATCTACATTGAAACTGCTTATGTGGAATCCACATTTATATGCAATCTCCAGTGAAACTGCTCATGTGGAATCCACATTTATATGTGGATCTCCAGTGAAACTCCTCATGTGGAATCCGCATTTATATGTAGATCTCCAGTGAAACTGCTCATGTGGAATCCGCATTTATATGTAGATCTGAAGTGAAACTGCTCATATGGAATCCGCATTTATATGTAGATCTGAAGTGAAACTGCTCATACGGAATCCACAATTATATGTAGAATGTCCACTGAAACTGCTCATGTGGAATCCACATTTTTATCCCTCACCAGTGAAACTACTCATGTGGAATCCACATTTATATGCAATCTCCAGTAAAACTGCTCATGTGGAATCCACATTTATATGTAGATCTCCCGTGAAACTGTTCATGTGGAATCCACATTTATATGTAGATGTCCAGTGAAACTGCTATGTGGAATCCGCATATATATGTAGATCTCCAGTGAAACTGCTCATGTGGAATCCACATTTACATACAGATGTCCAGTGAAACTGCTCGTGTAGAATCCACATTTATATAGATCTCCAGTGAAACTGCTCATGTGGAATCCGCATTTATATTTAGATCTCAAGTGAAACTGCTCATGTGGAATCCACATTTGTATGTAGATCTCCCGTGAAACTGCTCATGTGGAATTCTCATTTATATGTAGATCTCCAGTTAAACTGCTCAAGTGTATTCTGCATTTATATGTAAATCTCCAGTGAAACTGCTCATGTGGAATCCACATTTATATGTGGATCTCCAGTGAAACTGCCATTTGGAATCCGCATTTATATGTAGATCTCCAGTGAAACTGCTCATGTGGAATCTACATTTATATGTTGATCTCCAGTGAAACTTCTCATGTGGAATCCGCATTTATCTGTAGATCTCCCGTGAAAATGCTCATGTGGAATCCACATTTATAAGTAGATCTCCTGTGAAACTGCTCATGTGGAATCCACATTTATATGTGGATCTCCAGTGAAACTGCTATGTGGAATCTGCATTTATATGTAGATCTCCAGTGAAACTGCTCATGTGGAATCCGAATTTATATGTAGATCTCCAGTGAAACTACTCATGTTGAATACGCATGTATCTGTAGATCTCCCGTGAAACTGCTCATGTGCAAACCACATTTATATGTATTTCTCCAGTGAAACTGCTCATGTGGATTCCACATTTATAAGTAGATCTCCAGTGAAACTGCTCATGAGGATCTACATTTATATGAAATCTCCAGTGAAACTGCTCATGTGGAATCCACATTTATAAGTAGATCTCCAGTCAAACTGCTCATGAGGATCTACATTTATATGAAATCTCCAGTGAAACTGCTCATGTGGAATCCACATTTATATGTGGATCTCCAGTGAAACTCATCATGTGGAATCCGCATTTATATGTAGATCTCCAGTGAAACTGCTCATGTGGAATCCGCATTTATATGTAGAACTGAAGTGAAACTGCTCATATGGAATCCGCAATTATATGTAGAATGTCCGCTGAAACTGCTCATGTGGAATCCACATTTTTAACCATCTCCAGTGAAACTGCTCATGTGGAATCCACATTTATATGCAATCTCCAGTAAAACTGCTCATGTGGAATTCACATTTATATGTAGATCTCCCGTGAAAATTCTCATGTGGAATACACATTTATAAGTAGATCTTCAGTGAAACTGCTCATGTGGAATCCACACTTTTATGAAATCTTCAGTGAAACTGCTCATGTGGAATCCACATTTATATGTCAATCTACATTGAAACTGCTTATGTGGAATCCACATTTATATGTCCATCTTCAGTCAAACTGCTCATGTGGAATCTGCATTTATATGTAGATGTCCCGAGAAAATGCTCATGTGAAATCCACATTTATAAGTAGATCTCCAGTCAAACTGCTCATGAGGATCTACATTTATATGAAATCTCCAGTGAAACTGCTCATGTGGAATCCACATTTATACGTGGATCTCCAGTGAAACTCCTCATGTGGAATCCGCATTTATATGTAGATCTCCAGTGAAACTGCTCATGTGGAATCCGCATTTATATGTAGAACTGAAGTGAAACTGCTCATATGGAATCCGCAATTATATGTAGAATGTCCGCTGAAACTGCTCATGTGGAATCCACATTTTTAACCATCTCCAGTGAAACTGCTCATGTGGAATCCACATTTATATGCAATCTCCAGTATAACTGCTCATGTGGAATTCACATTTATATGTAGATCTCCCGTGAAACTGCTCATGTGGATTCCACATTTTTATGTACATCTCCAGTGAAAGTGCTCATGTGGAATCCACATTTATATATAGATCTCCAGTGAAACTGCTCATGTGGAATCCACATTTACATGTAGAACTGTAGTGAAACTGCTCATGTGTAATCCACATTTATATGTAGATCTCCAGTGACACTGCTCATGTGGAATCCACATTTATATACATCTCCAGTGAAACTGATCATGTGGAATCCTCATTTATATGCAATCTCCAGTGAAACTGCTCTTGTGGAATCGACATTTATTTGTAGATCTCCAGTGAAACTGCTCATGTGGAATCCACATTTATATGAAGATCTCCAGTGAAACTGCTCATGTGGTATCCGCATTTAAATGTAGATCTCCGATGATACTTCTCTTGTGGAATCCACATTTATAAGTAGATCTCCCATGAAAATTCTCATGTGGAATACACATTTAACAGTACATCTTCAGTGAAACTGCTCATGTGGAATCCACACTTTTATGAAATCTTCAGTGAAACTGCTCATGTGGAATCCACATTTATATGTCGATCTACATTGAAACTGCTTATGTGGAATCCACATTTATATGCAATCTCCAGTGAAACTGCTCATGTGGAATCCACATTTATATGTGGATCTCCAGTGAAACTCCTCATGTGGAATCCGCATTTATATGTAGATCTCCAGTGAAACTGCTCATGTGGAATCCGCATTTATATGTAGATCTGAAGTGAAACTGCTCATATGGAATCCGCATTTATATGTAGATCTGAAGTGAAACTGCTCATACGGAATCCACAATTATATGTAGAATGTCCACTGAAACTGCTCATGTGGAATCCACATTTTTATCCCTCACCAGTGAAACTACTCATGTGGAATCCACATTTATATGCAATCTCCAGTAAAACTGCTCATGTGGAATCCACATTTATATGTAGATCTCCCGTGAAACTGTTCATGTGGAATCCACATTTATATGTAGATGTCCAGTGAAACTGCTATGTGGAATCCGCATATATATGTAGATCTCCAGTGAAACTGCTCATGTGGAATCCACATTTACATACAGATGTCCAGTGAAACTGCTCGTGTAGAATCCACATTTATATAGATCTCCAGTGAAACTGCTCATGTGGAATCCGCATTTATATTTAGATCTCAAGTGAAACTGCTCATGTGGAATCCACATTTGTATGTAGATCTCCCGTGAAACTGCTCATGTGGAATTCTCATTTATATGTAGATCTCCAGTTAAACTGCTCAAGTGTATTCTGCATTTATATGTAAATCTCCAGTGAAACTGCTCATGTGGAATCCACATTTATATGTGGATCTCCAGTGAAACTGCCATTTGGAATCCGCATTTATATGTAGATCTCCAGTGAAACTGCTCATGTGGAATCTACATTTATATGTTGATCTCCAGTGAAACTTCTCATGTGGAATCCGCATTTATCTGTAGATCTCCCGTGAAAATGCTCATGTGGAATCCACATTTATAAGTAGATCTCCTGTGAAACTGCTCATGTGGAATCCACATTTATATGTGGATCTCCAGTGAAACTGCTATGTGGAATCTGCATTTATATGTAGATCTCCAGTGATACTGCTCATGTGGAATCCGAATTTATATGTAGATCTCCAGTGAAACTACTCATGTTGAATACGCATGTATCTGTAGATCTCCCGTGAAACTGCTCATGTGCAAACCACATTTATATGTAGATCTCCCGTCAAACTGTTCATGTGGAATTCACATTTATAAGTAGATCTCCAGTGAAACTGCTCATGTGGAATCCACACTTTTATGCAATCTTCATTGAAAGTGCTCATGTGGAATCCACATTTATATGTCGATCTACATTGAAACTGCTTATGTGGAATCCACATTTATATGTCCATCTTTAGTCAAACTGCTCATGTGGAATCCGCATTTATCTGTAGATATCCAGAGAAAATGCTCATGTGGAATCCACATTTATAAGTAGATCTCCCTTGAAACTGTTCATATGGAATCTACATTTATATGCAATCTCCAGTGGAACTGCTCATGTGGAATCCACATTTATATGTAGATCTCCCGTGAAAATTCTCATGTGGAATACACATTTATAAGTAGATCTTCAGTGAAACTGCTCATGTGGAATCCACACTTTTATGAAATCTTCAGTGAAACTGCTCATGTGGAATCCACATTTATATGTCAATCTACATTGAAACTTCTTATGTGGAATCCACATTTATATGTCCATCTTCAGTCAAACTGCTCATGTGGAATCTGCATTTATATGTAGATGTCCCGAGAAAATGCTCATGTGAAATCCACATTTATAAGTAGATCTCCAGTCAAACTGCTCATGAGGATCTACATTTATATGAAATCTCCAGTGAAACTGCTCATGTGGAATCCACATTTATATGTGGATCTCCAGTGAAACTCATCATGTGGAATCCGCATTTATATGTAGATCTCCAGTGAAACTGCTCATGTGGAATCCGCATTTATATGTAGAACTGAAGTGAAACTGCTCATATGGAATCCGCAATTATATGTAGAATGTCCGCTGAAACTGCTCATGTGGAATCCACATTTTTAACCATCTCCAGTGAAACTGCTCATGTGGAATCCACATTTATATGCAATCTCCAGTAAAACTGCTCATGTGGAATTCACATTTATATGTAGATCTCCCGTGAAACTGCTCATGTGGAATTCGCATTTATATGTAGATCTCCAGTGAAACGGTTCATGTGGAATCCACATTTATATGTAGATCTCCAGTGAAAATGCTCATGTGGAATCCACATTTATATGTAGATCTCCAATGAAACTGCTCATGTGGAATTCGCATTTATATGTAGATCTCCAGTGAAACGGTTCATGTGGAATCCACATTTATATGTAGATGTCCGGTGAAACTGCTATGTGGAATCCACATTTATATGTAGATCTCCAGTGAAACTGATCATGTGGATTCCTCATTTATATACAATCTCCATTGAAACTACTCTTGTGGAATCGACATTTATTTGTAGATCTCCAGTGAAACTGCTCATGTGTAATCCTCATTTATATGTAGATCTCCAGTGCAACTGCTCATGTGGAATCCACATTTATATGCAGATCTCACGTGAAACTGCTCATGTGGAATCCTCATTTATATGTTGATCTCCAGTTAAACTGCTCATGTGGATTCCGCATTTATATGTAGATCTCCAGTGAAACTGCTCATGTGGAATCCACATGTATTTGTAGATCTCCAGTAAAACTGCTCATGTGGAATCCACATTTATATGTAGATCTCCAGTGAAACTGCTCATGTGGAATCCACATTTATATGTAGATCTCCAATGAAACTGCTCATGTGGAATTCGCAGTTATATGTAGATCTCCAGTGAAACGGTTCATGTGGAATCCACATTTATATGTAGATGTCCGGTGAAACTGCTATGTGGAATCAACATTTATATGTAGATCTCCAGTGAAACTGATCATGTGGAATCCTCATTTATATACAATCTCCATTGAAACTACTCTTGTGGAATCGACATTTATTTGTAGATCTCCAGTGAAACTGCTCATGTGTAATCCTCATTTATATGTATATCTCCAGTGCAACTGCTCATGTGGAATCCACATTTATATGCAGATCTCACGTGAAACTGCTCATGTGGAATCCTCATTTATATGTTGATCTCCAGTTAAACTGCTCATGTGGATTCCGCATTTATATGTAGATCTCCAGTGAAACTGCTCATGTGGAATCCACATGTATTTGTAGATCTCCAGTAAAACTGCTCATGTGGAATCCACATTTATATGTAGATCTCCTGTGAAACTGCTCATGTGGAATCCTCATTTATATGTAGATCTCCCGCGAAACTGTTCATGTGAAATCCACATTTATATGTATTTCTCCAGTGAAACGGCTCATGTGGATTCCACATTTTTATGTACATCTCCAGTGAAAGTGCTGATGTGGAATCCACATTTATATATAGATCTCCAGTGAAACTGCTCATGTGGAATCCGAATTTATATGTAGAACTCCAGTGAAACTGCTCATGTGGAATCCACATTTATATGTATTTCTCCAATGAAACTGCTCATGTGAAATCCGCATTTATAGGAAGATCTCCAGTGAAACTGCTCATGTGGAATCCACATTTATATACATCTCCAATGAAACTGATCATGTGGAATCCTCATTTATATGTACATCTCCAGTGAAACTGCTCATGTGGAATCCTCATTTATGGGAAGATCTCCAGTGAAACTGCTGATGTGGAATCCACATTTATATACATCTCCAATGAAACTGATCATGTGGAATCCACATTTATATGTACATCTCCAGTGAAACTGCTCATGTGGAATCCTCATTTATAGGAAGATCTCCAGTGAAACTGCTCATGTGGAATCCACATTTATATACATCTCCAATGAAACTGATCATGTGGAATCCTCATTTATATGTAGATCTCCCGCGAAACTGTTCATGTGAAATCCACATTTATATGTAGATCTCCAGTGAAACTGCTCATGTGGATTCCACATTTTTATGTACATCTCCAGTGAAACTGACCATGTGGAATCCTCATTTATATGTAGATCTCCAGTGAAACTGCTCATGTGGAATCCACATTTACATGTAGAACTCTAGTGAAACTGCTCATGTGGAATCCACATTTATATATAGATCTCCAGTGAAACTGCTCATGTGGAATCCACATTTACATGTAGAACTGTAGTGAAACTGCTCATGTGTAATCCACATTTATATGTAGATCTCCAGTGACACTGCTCATGTCGAATCCACATTTATATACATCTCCAGTGAAACTGATCATGTGGAATCCTCATTTATATGCAATCTCCAGTGAAACTGCTCTTGTGGAATCGAAATTTATTTTTAGATCTCCAGTGAAACTGCTCATGTGGAATCCACATTTATATGAAGATCTCCAGTGAAACTGCTCATGTGGTATCCGCATTTAAATGTAGATCTCCGGTGATACTTCTCTTGTGGAATCCACATTTATATGTAGATCTCCCATGAAAATTCTCATGTGGAATACACATTTAACAGTACATCTTCAGTGAAACTGCTCATGTGGAATCCACACTTTTATGAAATCTTCAGTGAAACTGCTCATGTGGAATCCACATTTATATGTCGATCTACATTGAAACTGCTTATGTGGAATCCACATTTATATGCAATCTCCAGTGAAACTGCTCATGTGGAATCCACATTTATATGTGGATCTCCAGTGAAACTACTCATGTGGAATCCGCATTTATATGTAGATCTCCAGTGAAACTGCTCATGTGGAATCCGCATTTATATGTAGATCTGAAGTGAAACTGCTCATATGGAATCCGCATTTATATGTAGATCTGAAGTGAAACTGCTCATACGGAATCCACAATTATATGTAGAATGTCCACTGAAACTGCTCATGTGGAATCCACATTTTTATCCCTCACCAGTGAAACGACTCATGTGGAATCCACATTTATATGCAATCTCCAGTAAAACTGCTCATGTGGAATCCACATTTATATGTAGATCTCCCGTGAAACTGTTCATGTGGAATCCACATTTATATGTAGATGTCCAGTGAAACTGCTATGTGGAATCCGCATATATATGTAGATCTCCAGTGAAACTGCTCATGTGGAATTCACATTTACATACAGATGTCCAGTGAAACTGCTCATGTAGAATCCACATTTATATAGATCTCCAGTGAAACTGCTCATGTGGATTCCGCATTTATATTTAGATCTCAAGTGAAACTGCTCATGTGGAATCCACATTTGTATGTAGATCTCCCGTGAAACTGCTCATGTGGAATTCTCATTTATATGTAGATCTCCAGTTAAACTGCTCAAGTGTATTCTGCATTTTAATGTAAATCTCCAGTGAAACTGCTCATGTGGAATCCACATTTATATGTGGATCTCCAGTGAAACTGCCATTTGGAATCCGCATTTATATGTAGATCTCCAGTGAAACTGGTCATGTGGAATCTACATTTATATGTTGATCTCCAGTGAAACTTCTCATGTGGAATCCGCATTTATCTGTAGATCTCACGTGAAAATGCTCATGTGGAATCCACATTTATAAGTAGATCTCCTGTGAAACTGCTCATGTGGAATCCACATTTATATGTGGATCTCCAGTGAAACTGCTATGTGGAATCTGCATTTATATGTAGATCTCCAGTGAAACTGCTCATGTGGAATCCGAATTTATATGTAGATCTCCAGTGAAACTACTCATGTTGAATACGCATGTATCTGTAGATCTCCCGTGAAACTGCTCATGTGCAAACCACATTTATATGTAGATCTCCCGTCAAACTGTTCATGTGGAATTCACATTTATAAGTAGATCTCCAGTGAAACTGCTCATGTGGAATCCACACTTTTATGCAATCTTCATTGAAAGTGCTCATGTGGAATCCACATTTATATGTCGATCTACATTGAAACTGCTTATGTGGAATCCACATTTATATGTCCATCTTTAGTCAAACTGCTCATGTGGAATCCGCATTTATCTGTAGATATCCAGAGAAAATGCTCATGTGGAATCCACATTTATAAGTAGATCTCCCTTGAAACTGTTCATATGGAATCTACATTTATATGCAATCTCCAGTGGAACTGCTCATGTGGAATCCACATTTATATGTAGATCTCCCGTGAAAATTCTCATATGGAATACACATTTATAAGTAGATCTTCAGTGAAACTGCTCATGTGGAATCCACACTTTTATGAAATCTTCAGTGAAACTGCTCATGTGGAATCCACATTTATATGTCAATCTACATTGAAACTGCTTATGTGGAATCCACATTTATATGTCCATCTTCAGTCAAACTGCTCATGTGGAATCTGCATTTATATGTAGATGTCCCGAGAAAATGCTCATGTGAAATCCACATTTATAAGTAGATCTCCAGTCAAACTGCTCATGAGGATCTACATTTATATGAAATCTCCAGTGAAACTGCTCATGTGGAATCCACATTTATATGTGGATCTCCAGTGAAACTCCTCATGTGGAATCCGCATTTATATGTAGATCTCCAGTGAAACTGCTCATGTGGAATCCGCATTTATATGTAGAACTGAAGTGAAACTGCTCATATGGAATCCGCAATTATATGTAGAATGTCCGCTGAAACTGCTCATGTGGAATCCACATTTTTAACCATCTCCAGTGAAACTGCTCATGTGGAATCCACATTTATATGCAATCTCCAGTATAACTGCTCATGTGGAATTCACATTTATATGTAGATCTCCCGTGAAACTGCTCATGTGGATTCCACATTTTTATGTACATCTCCAGTGAAAGTGCTCATGTGGAATCCACATTTATATATAGATCTCCAGTGAAACTGCTCATGTGGAATCCACATTTACATGTAGAACTGTAGTGAAACTGCTCATGTGTAATCCACATTTATATGTAGATCTCCAGTGACACTGCTCATGTGGAATCCACATTTATATACATCTCCAGTGAAACTGATCATGTGGAATCCTCATTTATATGCAATCTCCAGTGAAACTGCTCTTGTGGAATCGACATTTATTTGTAGATCTCCAGTGAAACTGCTCATGTGGAATCCACATTTATATGAAGATCTCCAGTGAAACTGCTCATGTGGTATCCGCATTTAAATGTAGATCTCCGATGATATTTCTCTTGTGGAATCCACATTTATATGTAGATCTCCCATGAAAATTCTCATGTGGAATACACATTTAACAGTACATCTTCAGTGAAACTGCTCATGTGGAATCCACACTTTTATGAAATCTTCAGTGAAACTGCTCATGTGGAATCCACATTTATATGTCGATCTACATTGAAACTGCTTATGTGGAATCCACATTTATATGCAATCTCCAGTGAAACTGCTCATGTGGAATCCACATTTATATGTGGATCTCCAGTGAAACTCCTCATGTGGAATCCGCATTTATATGTAGATCTCCAGTGAAACTGCTCATGTGGAATCCGCATTTATATGTAGATCTGAAGTGAAACTGCTCATATGGAATCCGCATTTATATGTAGATCTGAAGTGAAACTGCTCATACGGAATCCACAATTATATGTAGAATGTCCACTGAAACTGCTCATGTGGAATCCACATTTTTATCCCTCACCAGTGAAACGACTCATGTGGAATCCACATTTATATGCAATCTCCAGTAAAACTGCTCATGTGGAATCCACATTTATATGTAGATCTCCCGTGAAACTGTTCATGTGGAATCCACATTTATATGTAGATGTCCAGTGAAACTGCTATGTGGAATCCGCATATATATGTAGATCTCCAGTGAAACTGCTCATGTGGAATCCACATTTACATACAGATGTCCAGTGAAACTGCTCATGTAGAATCCACATTTATATAGATCTCCAGTGAAACTGCTCATGTGGAATCCGCATTTATATTTAGATCTCAAGTGAAACTGCTCATGTGGAATCCACATTTGTATGTAGATCTCCCGTGAAACTGCTCATGTGGAATTCTCATTTATATGTAGATCTCCAGTTAAACTGCTCAAGTGTATTCTGCATTTATATGTAAATCTCCAGTGAAACTGCTCATGTGGAATCCACATTTATATGTGGATCTCCAGTGAAACTGCCATTTGGAATCCGCATTTATATGTAGATCTCCAGTGAAACTGCTCATGTGGAATCTACATTTATATGTTGATCTCCAGTGAAACTTCTCATGTGGAATCCGCATTTATCTGTAGATCTCCCGTGAAAATGCTCATGTGGAATCCACATTTATAAGTAGATCTCCTGTGAAACTGCTCATGTGGAATCCACATTTATATGTGGATCTCCAGTGAAACTGCTATGTGGAATCTGCATTTATATGTAGATCTCCAGTGAAACTGCTCATGTGGAATCCGAATTTATATGTAGATCTCCAGTGAAACTACTCATGTTGAATACGCATGTATCTGTAGATCTCCCGTGAAACTGCTCATGTGCAAACCACATTTATATGTAGATCTCCCGTCAAACTGTTCATGTGGAATTCACATTTATAAGTAGATCTCCAGTGAAACTGCTCATGTGGAATCCACACTTTTATGCAATCTTCATTGAAAGTGCTCATGTGGAATCCACATTTATATGTCGATCTACATTGAAACTGCTTATGTGGAATCCACATTTATATGTCCATCTTTAGTCAAACTGCTCATGTGGAATCCGCATTTATCTGTAGATATCCAGAGAAAATGCTCATGTGGAATCCACATTTATAAGTAGATCTCCCTTGAAACTGTTCATATGGAATCTACATTTATATGCAATCTCCAGTGGAACTGCTCATGTGGAATCCACATTTATATGTAGATCTCCCGTGAAAATTCTCATGTGGAATACACATTTATAAGTAGATCTTCAGTGAAACTGCTCATGTGGAATCCACACTTTTATGAAATCTTCAGTGAAACTGCTCATGTGGAATCCACATTTATATGTCAATCTACATTGAAACTGCTTATGTGGAATCCACATTTATATGTCCATCTTCAGTCAAACTGCTCATGTGGAATCTGCATTTATATGTAGATGTCCCGAGAAAATGCTCATGTGAAATCCACATTTATAAGTAGATCTCCAGTCAAACTGCTCATGAGTATCTACATTTATATGAAATCTCCAGTGAAACTGCTCATGTGGAATCCACATTTATATGTGGATCTCCAGTGAAACTCCTCATGTGGAATCCGCATTTATATGTAGATCTCCAGTGAAACTGCTCATGTGGAATCCGCATTTATATGTAGAACTGAAGTGAAACTGCTCATAGGGAATCCGCAATTATATGTAGAATGTCCGCTGTAACTGCTCATGTGGAATCCACATTTTTAACCATCTCCAGTGAAACTGCTCATGTGGAATCCACATTTATATGCAATCTCCAGTAAAACTGCTCATGGGGAATTCACATTTATATGTAGATCTCCCGTGAAACTGCTCATGTGGAATTCGCATTTATACGTAGATCTCCAGTGAAACGGTTCATGTGGAATCCACATTTATATACATCTCCAATGAAACTGATCATGTGGAATCCTCATTTATATGTACATCTCCAGTGAAACTGCTCATGTGGAATCCTCATTTATAGGAAGATCTCCAGTGAAACTGCTCATGTGGAATCCACATTTATATACATCTCCAATGAAACTGATCATGTGGAATCCACATTTATATGTACATCTCCAGTGAAACTGCTCATGTGGAATCCTCATTTATAGGAAGATCTCCAGTGAAACTGCTCATGTGGAATCCACATTTATATACATCTCCAATGAAACTGATCATGTGGAATCCTCATTTATATGTAGATCTCCCGCGAAACTGTTCATGTGAAATCCACATTTATATGTAGATCTCCAGTGAAACTGCTCATGTGGATTCCACATTTTTATGTACATCTCCAGTGAAACTGACCATGTGGTATCCTCATTTATATGTAGATCTCCAGTGAAACTGCTCATGTGGAATCCACATTTACATGTAGAACTCTAGTGAAACTGCTCATGTGGAATCCACATTTATATATAGATCTCCAGTGAAACTGCTCATGTGGAATCCACATTTACATGTAGAACTGTAGTGAAACTGCTCATGTGTAATCCACATTTATATGTAGATCTCCAGTGACACTGCTCATGTGGAATCCACATTTATATACATCTCCAGTGAAACTGATCATGTGGAATCCTCATTTATATGCAATCTCCAGTGAAACTGCTCTTGTGGAATCGAAATTTATTTTTAGATCTCCAGTGAAACTGCTCATGTGGAATCCACATTTATATGAAGATCTCCAGTGAAACTGCTCATGTGGTATCCGCATTTAAATGTAGATCTCCGGTGATACTTCTCTTGTGGAATCCACATTTATATGTAGATCTCCCATGAAAATTCTCATGTGGAATACACATTTAACAGTACATCTTCAGTGAAACTGCTCATGTGGAATCCACACTTTTATGAAATCTTCAGTGAAACTGCTCATGTGGAATCCACATTTATATGTCGATCTACATTGAAACTGCTTATGTGGAATCCACATTTATATGCAATCTCCAGTGAAACTGCTCATGTGGAATCCACATTTATATGTGGATCTCCAGTGAAACTACTCATGTGGAATCCGCATTTATATGTAGATCTCCAGTGAAACTGCTCATGTGGAATCCGCATTTATATGTAGATCTGAAGTGAAACTGCTCATATGGAATCCGCATTTATATGTAGATCTGAAGTGAAACTGCTCATACGGAATCCACAATTATATGTAGAATGTCCACTGAAACTGCTCATGTGGAATCCACATTTTTATCCCTCACCAGTGAAACGACTCATGTGGAATCCACATTTATATGCAATCTCCAGTAAAACTGCTCATGTGGAATCCACATTTATATGTAGATCTCCCGTGAAACAGTTCATGTGGAATCCACATTTATATGTAGATGTCCAGTGAAACTGCTATGTGGAATCCGCATATATATGTAGATCTCCAGTGAAACTGCTCATGTGGAATTCACATTTACATACAGATGTCCAGTGAAACTGCTCATGTAGAATCCACATTTATATAGATCTCCAGTGAAACTGCTCATGTGGATTCCGCATTTATATTTAGATCTCAAGTGAAACTGCTCATGTGGAATCCACATTTGTATGTAGATCTCCCGTGAAACTGCTCATGTGGAATTCTCATTTATATGTAGATCTCCAGTTAAACTGCTCAAGTGTATTCTGCATTTATATGTAAATCTCCAGTGAAACTGCTCATGTGGAATCCACATTTATATGTGGATCTCCAGTGAAACTGCCATTTGGAATCCGCATTTATATGTAGATCTCCAGTGAAACTGGTCATGTGGAATCTACATTTATATGTTGATCTCCAGTGAAACTTCTCATGTGGAATCCGCATTTATCTGTAGATCTCACGTGAAAATGCTCATGTGGAATCCACATTTATAAGTAGATCTCCTGTGAAACTGCTCATGTGGAATCCACATTTATATGTGGATCTCCAGTGAAACTGCTATGTGGAATCTGCATTTATATGTAGATCTCCAGTGAAACTGCTCATGTGGAATCCGAATTTATATGTAGATCTCCAGTGAAACTACTCATGTTGAATACGCATGTATCTGTAGATATCCCGTGAAACTGCTCATGTGCAAACCACATTTATATGTAGATCTCCCGTCAAACTGTTCATGTGGAATTCACATTTATAAGTAGATCTCCAGTGAAACTGCTCATGTGGAATCCACACTTTTATGCAATCTTCATTGAAAGTGCTCATGTGGAATCCACATTTATATGTCGATCTACATTGAAACTGCTTATGTGGAATCCACATTTATATGTCCATCTTTAGTCAAACTGCTCATGTGGAATCCGCATTTATCTGTAGATATCCAGAGAAAATGCTCATGTGGAATCCACATTTATAAGTAGATCTCCCTTGAAACTGTTCATATGGAATCTACATTTATATGCAATCTCCAGTGGAACTGCTCATGTGGAATCCACATTTATATGTAGATCTCCCGTGAAAATTCTCATATGGAATACACATTTATAAGTAGATCTTCAGTGAAACTGCTCATGTGGAATCCACACTTTTATGAAATCTTCAGTGAAACTGCTCATGTGGAATCCACATTTATATGTCAATCTACATTGAAACTGCTTATGTGGAATCCACATTTATATGTCCATCTTCAGTCAAACTGCTCATGTGGAATCTGCATTTATATGTAGATGTCCCGAGAAAATGCTCATGTGAAATCCACATTTATAAGTAGATCTCCAGTCAAACTGCTCATGAGGATCTACATTTATATGAAATCTCCAGTGAAACTGCTCATGTGGAATCCACATTTATATGTGTATCTCCAGTCAAACTCCTCATGTGGAATCCGCATTTATATGTAGATCTCCAGTGAAACTGCTCATGTGGAATCCGCATTTATATGTAGAACTGAAGTGAAACTGCTCATATGGAATCCGCAATTATATGTAGAATGTCCGCTGAAACTGCTCATGTGGAATCCACATTTTTAACCATCTCCAGTGAAACTGCTCATGTGGAATCCACATTTATATGCAATCTCCAGTATAACTGCTCATGTGGAATTCACATTTATATGTAGATCTCCCGTGAAACTGCTCATGTGGATTCCACATCTTTATGTACATCTCCAGTGAAAGTGCTCATGTGGAATCCACATTTATATATAGATCTCCAGTGAAACTGCTCATGTGGAATCCACATTTACATGTAGAACTGTAGTGAAACTGCTCATGTGTAATCCACATTTATATGTAGATCTCCAGTGACACTGCTCATGTGGAATCCACATTTATATTCATCTCCAGTGAAACTGATCATGTGGAATCCTCATTTATATGCAATCTCCAGTGAAACTGCTCTTGTGGAATCGACATTTATTTGTAGATCTCCAGTGAAACTGCTCATGTGGAATCCACATTTATATGAAGATCTCCAGTGAAACTGCTCATGTGGTATCCGCATTTAAATGTAGATCTCCGATGATACTTCTCTTGTGGAATCCACATTTATATGTAGATCTCCCATGAAAATTCTCATGTGGAATACACATTTAACAGTACATCTTCAGTGAAACTGCTCATGTGGAATCCACACTTTTATGAAATCTTCAGTGAAACTGCTCATGTGGAATCCACATTTATATGTCGATCTACATTGAAACTGCTTATGTGGAATCCACATTTATATGCAATCTCCAGTGAAACTGCTCATGTGGAATCCACATTTATATGTGGATCTCCAGTGAAACTCCTCATGTGGAATCCGCATTTATATGTAGATCTCCAGTGAAACTCCTCATGTGGAATCCGCATTTATATGTAGATCTGAAGTGAAACTGCTCATATGGAATCCGCATTTATATGTAGATCTGAAGTGAAACTGCTCATACGGAATCCACAATTATATGTAGAATGTCCACTGAAACTGCTCATGTGGAATCCACATTTTTATCCCTCACCAGTGAAACGACTCATGTGGAATCCACATTTATATGCAATCTCCAGTAAAACTGCTCATGTGGAATCCACATTTATATGTAGATCTCCCGTGAAACTGTTCATGTGGAATCCACATTTATATGTAGATGTCCAGTGAAACTGCTATGTGGAATCCGCATATATATGTAGATCTCCAGTGAAACTGCTCATGTGGAATCCACATTTACATACAGATGTCCAGTGAAACTGCTCATGTAGAATCCACATTTATATAGATCTCCAGTGAAACTGCTCATGTGGAATCCGCATTTATATTTAGATCTCAAGTGAAACTGCTCATGTGGAATCCACATTTGTATGTAGATCTCCCGTGAAACTGCTCATGTGGTATTCTCATTTATATGTAGATCTCCAGTTAAACTGCTCAAATGTATTCTGCATTTATATGTAAATCTCCAGTGAAACTGCTCATGTGGAATCCACATTTATATGTGGATCTCCAGTGAAACTGCCATTTGGAATCCGCATTTATATGTAGATCTCCAGTGAAACTGCTCATGTGGAATCTACATTTATATGTTGATCTCCAGTGAAACTTCTCATGTGGAATCCGCATTTATCTGTAGATCTCCCGTGAAAATGCTCATGTGGAATCCACATTTATAAGTAGATCTCCTGTGAAACTGCTCATGTGGAATCCACATTTATATGTGGATCTCCAGTGAAACTGCTATGTGGAATCTGCATTTATATGTAGATCTCCAGTGAAACTGCTCATGTGGAATCCGAATTTATATGTAGATCTCCAGTGAAACTACTCATGTTGAATACGCATGTATCTGTAGATCTCCCGTGAAACTGCTCATGTGCAAACCACATTTATATGTAGATCTCCCGTCAAACTGTTCATGTGGAATTCACATTTATAAGTAGATCTCCAGTGAAACTGCTCATGTGGAATCCACACTTTTATGCAATCTTCATTGAAAGTGCTCATGTGGAATCCACATTTATATGTCGATCTACATTGAAACTGCTTATGTGGAATCCACATTTATATGTCCATCTTTAGTCAAACTGCTCATGTGGAATCCGCATTTATCTGTAGATATCCAGAGAAAATGCTCATGTGGAATCCACATTTATAAGTAGATCTCCCTTGAAACTGTTCATATGGAATCTACATTTATATGCAATCTCCAGTGGAACTGCTCATGTGGAATCCACATTTATATGTAGATCTCCCGTGAAAATTCTCATGTGGAATACACATTTATAAGTAGATCTTCAGTGAAACTGCTCATGTGGAATCCACACTTTTATGAAATCTTCAGTGAAACTGCTCATGTGGAATCCACATTTATATGTCAATCTACATTGAAACTGCTTATGTGGAATCCACATTTATATGTCCATCTTCAGTCAAACTGCTCATGTGGAATCTGCATTTATATGTAGATGTCCCGAGAAAATGCTCATGTGAAATCCACATTTATAAGTAGATCTCCAGTCAAACTGCTCATGAGGATCTACATTTATATGAAATCTCCAGTGAAACTGCTCATGTGGAATCCACATTTATATGTGGATCTCCAGTGAAACTCCTCATGTGGAATCCGCATTTATATGTAGATCTCCAGTGAAACTGCTCATGTGGAATCCGCATTTATATGTAGAACTGAAGTGAAACTGCTCATATGGAATCCGCAATTATATGTAGAATGTCCGCTGAAACTGCTCATGTGGAATCCACATTTTTAACCATCTCCAGTGAAACTGCTCATGTGGAATCCACATTTATATGCAATCTCCAGTAAAACTGCTCATGTGGAATTCACATTTATATGTAGATCTCCCGTGAAACTGCTCATGTGGAATTCGCATTTATATGTAGATCTCCAGTGAAACGGTTCATGTGGAATCCACATTTATATGTAGATCTCCAGTGAAAATGCTCATGTGGAATCCACATTTATATGTAGATCTCCAATGAAACTGCTCATGTGGAATTCGCATTTATATGTAGATCTCCAGTGAAACGGTTCATGTGGAATCCACATTTATATGTAGATGTCCGGTGAAACTGCTATGTGGAATCCACATTTATATGTAGATCTCCAGTGAAACTGATCATGTGGAATCCTCATTTATATACAATCTCCATTGAAACTACTCTTGTGGAATCGACATTTGTTTGTAGATCTCCAGTGAAACTGCTCATGTGTAATCCTCATTTATATGTAGATCTCCAGTGAAACTGCTCATGTGGAATCCACATTTATATACATCTCCAGTTAAACTGCTCATTTGGATTCCGCTTTTATATGTAGATCTCCTGTGAAACTGCTCATGTGGATTCCGCATTTATTTGTAGAACATCCAGTGAAACTGCTCATGTGGAATCCACATTTTTATTCATCTCCAGTGAAACTGCTCATGTGGAATCCGCATTTATATGCAATCTCCAGTAAAACTGCTCATGTGGAATCCACATTTATATGTAGATCTCCCGTGAAACTGCTCATGTGGAATCCTCATTTATATGTAGATCTCCAATGAAACTGCTCATGTGGAATTCGCATTTATATGTAGATCTCCAGTGAAACGGTTCATGTGGAATCCACATTTATATGTAGATCTCCAGTGAAACTGCTATGTGGAATCCGCATTTATATGTAGATATCCAGTGAAACTGCTCATGTGGAATCCACATTTACATGTAGATGTCCAGTGACACTGCCCATCTAGCATCCACATTTATATAGATCTCCAGTGCAACTGCTCATGTGGAATCCACATTTATATGCAGATCTCCCCTGAATCTGCTCATGTGGAATCCTCATTTACATGTAGATCTCCAGTTAAACTGCTCATGTGGATTCCGCATTTATATGTAGATCTCCAGTGAAACTGCTCATGTGGAATCCACATGTATTTGTAGATCTCCAGTAAAACTGCTCATGTGGAATCCGAATTTATATGTAGAATCCAGTGAAACTGCTCATGTGGAATCCACATTTATATGTATTTCTCCAATGAAACTGCTCATGTGGAATCCTCATTTATATACAATCGCCAGTGAAACTACTCTTGTGGAATCGACATTTATTTGTAGATCTCCAGTGAAACTGCTCATGTGCAATCCTCATTTATATGTAGATCTCCAATGAAACTGCTCATGTGGAATCCACATTTATATGTAGATCTCCCGCGAAACTGTTCATGTGAACTCTACATTTATATGTATTTCTCCAGTGAAACTGCTCATGTGGATTCCACATTTTTATGTACATCTCCAGTGAAAGTGCTGATGTGGAATCCACATTTATATATAGATCTCCAGTGAAACTGCTCATGTGGAATCCGAATTTATATGTAGAATCCAGTGAAACTGCTCATGTGGAATCCACATTTATATGTATTTCTCCAATGAAACTGCTCATGTGGAATCCTCATTTATATACAATCGCCAGTGAAACTACTCTTGTGGAATCGACATTTATTTGTAGATCTCCAGTGAAACTGCTCATGTGCAATCCTCATTTATATGTAGATCTCCAATGAAACTGCTCATGTGGAATCCACATTTATATACATCTCCAGTGAAACTGACCATGTGGAATCCTCATTTATATGTAGATCTCCAGTGAAACTGCTCATGTGGAATCCACATTTACATGTAGATCTCCCATGAAAATTCTCATGTGGAATACACATTTATAAGTACATCTTCAGTGAAACTGCTCATGTGGAATCCACACTTTTATGAAATCTTCAGTGAAACTGCTCATGTGGAATCCTCATTTATATGTCAATCTACATTGAAACTGCTTATGTGGAATCCACATTTATATGCAATCTCCAGTGAAACTGCTCATGTGGAATCCACATTTATATGTGGATCTCCAATGAAACTCCTCATGTGGAATCCGCATTTATATGTAGATCTGCAGTGAAACTGCTCATATGGAATCCGCATTTATATGTAGGTCTGAAGTGAAACTGCTCATATGGAATCCACAATTATATGTAGAATGTCCACTGAAACTGCTCATGTGGAATCCACATTTTTATCCATCACCAGTGAAACTGCTCATGTGGAATCCACATTTATATGCAATCTCCAGTAAAACTGCTCATGTGGAATCCACATTTATATGTAGATCTCCCGTGAAACTGCTCATGTGGAATCCTCATTTATATGTAGATCTCCAGTGAAACGGCTCATGTGGAATCCACATTTATATGTAGATGTCCAGTGAAACTGCTATGTGGAATCCGCATTTATATGTAGATCTCCAGTGAAACTGCTCATGTGGAATCCACATTTACATACAGATGTCCAGTGAAACTGCTCATGTAGAATCCACATTTATATAGATCTCCAGTGAAACTGCTCATGTGGAATCCGCATTTATATTTAGATCTCCAGTGAAACTGCTCATGTGGAATCCACATTTGTATGTAGATCTCCCGTGAAACTGCTCATGTGGAATCCTCATTTATATGTAGATCTCCAGTTAAACTGCTCAAGTGTATTCTGCATTTATATGTAGATCTCCAGTGAAAAATCTCATGTGGAATCCACATTTATATGTGGATCTCCAGTGAAACTGCCATGTGGAATCCGCATTTATATGTAGATCTCCAGTGAAACTGCTCATGTGGAATCCACATTTATATGTAGATCTCCAGTGAAACTTCTCATGTGGAATCCGCATTTATCTGTAGATCTCCCGTGAAAATGCTCATGTGGAATCCACATTTATAAGTAGATCTCCAGTGAAACTGCTCATGTGGAATCCACATTTATATGTGGATCTCCAGTGAAACTGCTATGTGGAATCCGCATTTATATGTAGATCTCCAGTGAAACTGCTCATGTGGAATCCGAATTTATATGTAGATCTCCAGTGAAACTTCTCATTTTGAATACGCATGTATCTGTAGATCTCCCGTGAAACTGCTCATGTGCAAACCACATTTATATGTAGATCTCCCGTCAAACTGTTCATGTGGAATTCACATTTATAAGTAGATCTCCAGTGAAACTGCTCATGTGGAATCCACACTTTTATGCAATCTTCATTGAAAGTGCTCATGTGGAATCCACATTTATATGTCGATCTACATTGAAACTGCTTATGTGGAATCCACATTTATATGTCCATCTTTAGTCAAACTGCTCATGTGGAATCCGCATTTATCTGTAGATCTCCAGTGAAACTGCCATGTGGAATCCGCATTTATATGTAGATCTCCAGTGAAACTGCTCATGTGGAATCCACATTTATAAGTAGATCTCCCTTGAAACTGTTCATGTGGAATCTACATTTATATGCAATCTCCAGTGGAACTGCTCATGTGGAATGCACATTTATATGTAGATCTCCCGTGAAAATTCTCATGTGGAATATACATTTATAAGTAGATCTTCAGTGAAACTGATCATGTGGAATCCACACTTTTATGAAATCTTCAGTGAAAATGCTCATGTGGAATCCAACTTTATATGTCAATCTACATTGAAACTGCTTATGTGGAATCCACATTTATATGTCCATCTTCAGTCAAACTGCTCATGTGGAATCTGCATTTATATGTAGATGTCCCGAGAAAATGCTCATGTGAAATCCACATTTATATGTAGATCTCCAGTCAAACTGCTCATGAGGAATCAACATTTATATGAAATCTCCAGTGAAACTGCTCATGTGGAATCCACATTTATATGTGGATCTCCAGTGAAACTCCTCATGTGGAATCCGCATTTATATGTAGATCTCCAGTGAAACTGCTCATGTGGAATCCGCATTTATATGTAGAACTGAAGTGAAACTGCTCATATGGAATCCGCAATTATATGTAGAATGTCCACTGAAACTGCTCATGTGGAATCCACATTTTTATCCCTCACCAGTGAAACGACTCATGTGGAATCCACATTTATATGCAATCTCCAGTAAAACTGCTCATGTGGAATCCACATTTATATGTAGATCTCCCGTGAAACTGTTCATGTGGAATCCACATTTATATGTAGATGTCCAGTGAAACTGCTATGTGGAATCCGCATATATATGTAGATCTCCAGTGAAACTGCTCATGTGGAATTCACATTTACATACAGATGTCCAGTGAAACTGCTCATGTAGAATCCACATTTATATAGATCTCCAGTGAAACTGCTCATGTGGATTCCGCATTTATATTTAGATCTCAAGTGAAACTGCTCATGTGGAATCCACATTTGTATGTAGATCTCCCGTGAAACTGCTCATGTGGAATTCTCATTTATATGTAGATCTCCAGTTAAACTGCTCAAGTGTATTCTGCATTTATATGTAAATCTCCAGTGAAACTGCTCATGTGGAATCCACATTTATATGTGGATCTCCAGTGAAACTGCCATTTGGAATCCGCATTTATATGTAGATCTCCAGTGAAACTGGTCATGTGGAATCTACATTTATATGTTGATCTCCAGTGAAACTTCTCATGTGGAATCCGCATTTATCTGTAGATCTCACGTGAAAATGCTCATGTGGAATCCACATTTATAAGTAGATCTCCAGTCAAACTGCTCATGAGGAATCAACATTTATATGAAATCTCCAGTGAAACTGCTCATGTGGAATCCACATTTATATGTGGATCTCCAGTGAAACTCCTCATGTGGAATCCGCATTTATATGTAGATCTCCAGTGAAACTGCTCATGTGGAATCCGCATTTATATGTAGAACTGAAGTGAAACTGCTCATATGGAATCCGCATTTATATGTAGATCTGAAGTGAAACTGCTCATACGGAATCCACAATTATATGTAGAATGTCCACTGAAACTGCTCATGTGGAATCCACATTTTTATCCCTCACCAGTGAAACGACTCATGTGGAATCCACATTTATATGCAATCTCCAGTAAAACTGCTCATGTGGAATCCACATTTATATGTAGATCTCCCGTGAAACTGTTCATGTGGAATCCACATTTATATGTAGATGTCCAGTGAAACTGCTATGTGGAATCCGCATATATATGTAGATCTCCAGTGAAACTGCTCATGTGGAATTCACATTTACATACAGATGTCCAGTGAAACTGCTCATGTAGAATCCACATTTATATAGATCTCCAGTGAAACTGCTCATGTGGATTCCGCATTTATATTTAGATCTCAAGTGAAACTGCTCATGTGGAATCCACATTTGTATGTAGATCTCCCGTGAAACTGCTCATGTGGAATTCTCATTTATATGTAGATCTCCAGTTAAACTGCTCAAGTGTATTCTGCATTTATATGTAAATCTCCAGTGAAACTGCTCATGTGGAATCCACATTTATATGTGGATCTCCAGTGAAACTGCCATTTGGAATCCGCATTTATATGTAGATCTCCAGTGAAACTGGTCATGTGGAATCTACATTTATATGTTGATCTCCAGTGAAACTTCTCATGTGGAATCCGCATTTATCTGTAGATCTCACGTGAAAATGCTCATGTGGAATCCACATTTATAAGTAGATCTCCTGTGAAACTGCTCATGTGGAATCCACATTTATATGTGGATCTCCAGTGAAACTGCTATGTGGAATCTGCATTTATATGTAGATCTCCAGTGAAACTGCTCATGTGGAATCCGAATTTATATGTAGATCTCCAGTGAAACTACTCATGTTGAATACGCATGTATCTGTAGATATCCCGTGAAACTGCTCATGTGCAAACCACATTTATATGTAGATCTCCCGTCAAACTGTTCATGTGGAATTCACATTTATAAGTAGATCTCCAGTGAAACTGCTCATGTGGAATCCACACTTTTATGCAATCTTCATTGAAAGTGCTCATGTGGAATCCACATTTATATGTCGATCTACATTGAAACTGCTTATGTGGAATCCACATTTATATGTCCATCTTTAGTCAAACTGCTCATGTGGAATCCGCATTTATCTGTAGATATCCAGAGAAAATGCTCATGTGGAATCCACATTTATAAGTAGATCTCCCTTGAAACTGTTCATATGGAATCTACATTTATATGCAATCTCCAGTGGAACTGCTCATGTGGAATCCACATTTATATGTAGATCTCCCGTGAAAATTCTCATATGGAATACACATTTATAAGTAGATCTTCAGTGAAACTGCTCATGTGGAATCCACACTTTTATGAAATCTTCAGTGAAACTGCTCATGTGGAATCCACATTTATATGTCAATCTACATTGAAACTGCTTATGTGGAATCCACATTTATATGTCCATCTTCAGTCAAACTGCTCATGTGGAATCTGCATTTATATGTAGATGTCCCGAGAAAATGCTCATGTGAAATCCACATTTATAAGTAGATCTCCAGTCAAACTGCTCATGAGGATCTACATTTATATGAAATCTCCAGTGAAACTGCTCATGTGGAATCCACATTTATATGTGGATCTCCAGTGAAACTCCTAATGTGGAATCCGCATTTATATGTAGATCTCCAGTGAAACTGCTCATGTGGAATCCGCATTTATATGTAGAACTGAAGTGAAACTGCTCATATGGAATCCGCAATTATATGTAGAATGTCCACTGAAACTGCTCATGTGGAATCCACATTTTTAACCATCTCCAGTGAAACTGCTCATGTGGAATCCACATTTATATGCAATCTCCAGTATAACTGCTCATGTGGAATTCACATTTATATGTAGATCTCCAGTGAAACTGCTCATGTGGATTCCACATTTTTATGTACATCTCCAGTGAAAGTGCTCATGTGGAATCCACATTTATATATAGATCTCCAGTGAAACTGCTCATGTGGAATCCACATTTACATGTAGAACTGTAGTGAAACTGCTCATGTGTAATCCACATTTATATGTAGATCTCCAGTGACACTGCTCATGTGGAATCCACATTTATATACATCTCCAGTGAAACTGATCATGTGGAATCCTCATTTATATGCAATCTCCAGTGAAACTGCTCTTGTGGAATCGACATTTATTTGTAGATCTCCAGTGAAACTGCTCATGTGGAATCCACATTTATATGAAGATCTCCAGTGAAACTGCTCATGTGGTATCCGCATTTAAATGTAGATCTCCGATGATACTTCTCTTGTGGAATCCACATTTATATGTAGATCTCCCATGAAAATTCTCATGTGGAATACACATTTAACAGTACATCTTCAGTGAAACTGCTCATGTGGAATCCACACTTTTATGAAATCTTCAGTGAAACTGCTCATGTGGAATCCACATTTATATGTCGATCTACATTGAAACTGCTTATGTGGAATCCACATTTATATGCAATCTCCAGTGAAACTGCTCATGTGGAATCCACATTTATATGTGGATCTCCAGTGAAACTCCTCATGTGGAATCCGCATTTATATGTAGATCTCCAGTGAAACTGCTCATGTGGAATCCGCATTTATATGTAGATCTGAAGTGAAACTGCTCATATGGAATCCGCATTTATATGTAGATCTGAAGTGAAACTGCTCATACGGAATCCACAATTATATGTAGAATGTCCACTGAAACTGCTCATGTGGAATCCACATTTTTATCCCTCACCAGTGAAACTACTCATGTGGAATCCACATTTATATGCAATCTCCAGTAAAACTGCTCATGTGGAATCCACATTTATATGTAGATCTCCCGTGAAACTGTTCATGTGGAATCCACATTTATATGTAGATGTCCAGTGAAACTGCTATGTGGAATTCGCATATATATGTAGATCTCCAGTGAAACTGCTCATGTGGAATCCACATTTACATACAGATGTCCAGTGAAACTGCTCATGTAGAATCCACATTTATATAGATCTCCAGTGAAACTGCTCATGTGGAATCCGCATTTATATTTAGATCTCAAGTGAAACTGCTCATGTGGAATCCACATTTGTATGTAGATCTCCCGTGAAACTGCTCATGTGGAATTCTCATTTATATGTAGATCTCCAGTTAAACTGCTCAAGTGTATTCTGCATTTATATGTAAATCTCCAGTGAAACTGCTCATGTGGAATCCACATTTATATGTGGATCTCCAGTGAAACTGCCATTTGGAATCCGCATTTATATGTAGATCTCCAGTGAAACTGCTCATGTGGAATCTACATTTATATGTTGATCTCCAGTGAAACTTCTCATGTGGAATCCGCATTTATCTGTAGATCTCCCGTGAAAATGCTCATGTGGAATCCACATTTATAAGTAGATCTCCTGTGAAACTGCTCATGTGGAATCCACATTTATATGTGGATCTCCAGTGAAACTGCTATGTGGAATCTGCATTTATATGTAGATCTCCAGTGAAACTGCTCATGTGGAATCCGAATTTATATGTAGATCTCCAGTGAAACTACTCATGTTGAATACGCATGTATCTGTAGATCTCCCGTGAAACTGCTCATGTGCAAACCACATTTATATGTAGATCTCCCGTCAAACTGTTCATGTGGAATTCACATTTATAAGTAGATCTCCAGTGAAACTGCTCATGTGGAATCCACACTTTTATGCAATCTTCATTGAAAGTGCTCATGTGGAATCCACATTTATATGTCGATCTACATTGAAACTGCTAATGTGGAATCCACATTTATATGTCCATCTTTAGTCAAACTGCTCATGTGGAATCCGCATTTATCTGTAGATATCCAGAGAAAATGCTCATGTGGAATCCACATTTATAAGTAGATCTCCCTTGAAACTGTTCATATGGAATCTACATTTATATGCAATCTCCAGTGGAACTGCTCATGTGGAATCCACATTTATATGTAGATCTCCCGTGAAAATTCTCATGTGGAATACACATTTATAAGTAGATCTTCAGTGAAACTGCTCATGTGGAATCCACACTTTTATGAAATCTTCAGTGAAACTGCTCATGTGGAATCCACATTTATATGTCAATCTACATTGAAACTGCTTATGTGGAATCCACATTTATATGTCCATCTTCAGTCAAACTGCTCATGTGGAATCTGCATTTATATGTAGATGTCCCGAGAAAATGCTCATGTGAAATCCACATTTATAAGTAGATCTCCAGTCAAACTGCTCATGAGGATCTACATTTATATGAAATCTCCAGTGAAACTGCTCATGTGGAATCCACATTTATATGTGGATCTCCAGTGAAACTCCTCATGTGGAATCCGCATTTATATGTAGATCTCCAGTGAAACTGCTCATGTGGAATCCGCATTTATATGTAGAACTGAAGTGAAACTGCTCATATGGAATCCGCAATTATATGTAGAATGTCCGCTGAAACTGCTCATGTGGAATCCACATTTTTAACCATCTCCAGTCAAACTGCTCATGTGGAATCCACATTTATATGCAATCTCCAGTAAAACTGCTCATGTGGAATTCACATTTATATGTAGATCTCCCGTGAAACTGCTCATGTGGAATTCGCATTTATACGTAGATCTCCAGTGAAACGGTTCATGTGGAATCCACATTTATATACATCTCCAATGAAACTGATCATGTGGAATCCTCATTTATATGTACATCTCCAGTGAAACTGCTCATGTGGAATCCTCATTTATAGGAAGATCTCCAGTGAAACTGCTCATGTGGAATCCACATTTATATACATCTCCAATGAAACTGATCATGTGGAATCCACATTTATATGTAGATCTCCAGTGAAACTGCTCATGTGGAATCCTCATTTATAGGAAGATCTCCAGTGAAACTGCTCATGTGGAATCCACATTTATATACATCTCCAATGAAACTGATCATGTGGAATCCTCATTTATATGTAGATCTCCCGCGAAACTGTTCATGTGAAATCCACATTTATATGTAGATCTCCAGTGAAACTGCTCATGTGGATTCCACATTTTTATGTACATCTCCAGTGAAACTGACCATGTGGTATCCTCATTTATATGTAGATCTCCAGTGAAACTGCTCATGTGGAATCCACATTTACATGTAGAACTCTAGTGAAACTGCTCATGTGGAATCCACATTTATATATAGATCTCCAGTGAAACTGCTCATGTGGAATCCACATTTACATGTAGAACTGTAGTGAAACTGCTCATGTGTAATCCACATTTATATGTAGATCTCCAGTGACACTGCTCATGTGGAATCCACATTTATATACATCTCCAGTGAAACTGATCATGTGGAATCCTCATTTATATGCAATCTCCAGTGAAACTGCTCTTGTGGAATCGAAATTTATTTTTAGATCTCCAGTGAAACTGCTCATGTGGAATCCACATTTATATGAAGATCTCCAGTGAAACTGCTCATGTGGTATCCGCATTTAAATGTAGATCTCCGGTGATACTTCTCTTGTGGAATCCACATTTATATGTAGATCTCCCATGAAAATTCTCATGTGGAATACACAGTTAACAGTACATCTTCAGTGAAACTGCTCATGTGGAATCCACACTTTTATGAAATCTTCAGTGAAACTGCTCATGTGGAATCCACATTTATATGTCGATCTACATTGAAACTGCTTATGTGGAATCCACATTTATATGCAATCTCCAGTGAAACTGCTCATGTGGAATCCACATTTATATGTGGATCTCCAGTGAAACTACTCATGTGGAATCCGCATTTATATGTAGATCTCCAGTGAAACTGCTCATGTGGAATCCGCATTTATATGTAGATCTGAAGTGAAACTGCTCATATGGAATCCGCATTTATATGTAGATCTGAAGTGAAACTGCTCATACGGAATCCACAATTATATGTAGAATGTCCACTGAAACTGCTCATGTGGAATCCACATTTTTATCCCTCACCAGTGAAACGACTCATGTGGAATCCACATTTATATGCAATCTCCAGTAAAACGGCTCATGTGGAATCCACATTTATATGTAGATCTCCCGTGAAACAGTTCATGTGGAATCCACATTTATATGTAGATGTCCAGTGAAACTGCTATGTGGAATCCGCATATATATGTAGATCTCCAGTGAAACTGCTCATGTGGAATTCACATTTACATACAGATGTCCAGTGAAACTGCTCATGTAGAATCCACATTTATATAGATCTCCAGTGAAACTGCTCATGTGGATTCCGCATTTATATTTAGATCTCAAGTGAAACTGCTCATGTGGAATCCACATTTGTATGTAGATCTCCCGTGAAACTGCTCATGTGGAATTCTCATTTATATGTAGATCTCCAGTTAAACTGCTCAAGTGTATTCTGCATTTTAATGTAAATCTCCAGTGAAACTGCTCATGTGGAATCCACATTTATATGTGGATCTCCAGTGAAACTGCCATTTGGAATCCGCATTTATATGTAGATCTCCAGTGAAACTGGTCATGTGGAATCTACATTTATATGTTGATCTCCAGTGAAACTTCTCATGTGGAATCCGCATTTATCTGTAGATCTCACGTGAAAATGCTCATGTGGAATCCACATTTATAAGTAGATCTCCTGTGAAACTGCTCATGTGGAATCCACATTTATATGTGGATCTCCAGTGAAACTGCTATGTGGAATCTGCATTTATATGTAGATCTCCAGTGAAACTGCTCATGTGGAATCCGAATTTATATGTAGATCTCCAGTGAAACTACTCATGTTGAATACGCATGTATCTGTAGATCTCCCGTGAAACTGCTCATGTGCAAACCACATTTATATGTAGATCTCCCGTCAAACTGTTCATGTGGAATTCACATTTATAAGTAGATCTCCAGTGAAACTGCTCATGTGGAATCCACACTTTTATGCAATCTTCATTGAAAGTGCTCATGTGGAATCCACATTTATATGTCGATCTACATTGAAACTGCTTATGTGGAATCCACATTTATATGTCCATCTTTAGTCAAACTGCTCATGTGGAATCCGCATTTATCTGTAGATATCCAGAGAAAATGCTCATGTGGAATCCACATTTATAAGTAGATCTCCCTTGAAACTGTTCATATGGAATCTACATTTATATGCAATCTCCAGTGGAACTGCTCATGTGGAATCCACATTTATATGTAGATCTCCCGTGAAAATTCTCATATGGAATACACATTTATAAGTAGATCTTCAGTGAAACTGCTCATGTGGAATCCACACTTTTATGAAATCTTCAGTGAAACTGCTCATGTGGAATCCACATTTATATGTCAATCTACATTGAAACTGCTTATGTGGAATCCACATTTATATGTCCATCTTCAGTCAAACTGCTCATGTGGAATCTGCATTTATATGTAGATGTCCCGAGAAAATGCTCATGTGAAATCCACATTTATAAGTAGATCTCCAGTCAAACTGCTCATGAGGATCTACATTTATATGAAATCTCCAGTGAAACTGCTCATGTGGAATCCACATTTATATGTGGATCTCCAGTGAAACTCCTCATGTGGAATCCGCATTTATATGTAGATCTCCAGTGAAACTGCTCATGTGGAATCCGCATTTATATGTAGAACTGAAGTGAAACTGCTCATATGGAATCCGCAATTATATGTAGAATGTCCGCTGAAACTGCTCATGTGGAATCCACATTTTTAACCATCTCCAGTGAAACTGCTCATGTGGAATCCACATTTATATGCAATCTCCAGTATAACTGCTCATGTGGAATTCACATTTATATGTAGATCTCCCGTGAAACTGCTCATGTGGATTCCACATTTTTATGTACATCTCCAGTGAAAGTGCTCATGTGGAATCCACATTTATATATAGATCTCCAGTGAAACTGCTCATGTGGAATCCACATTTACATGTAGAACTGTAGTGAAACTGCTCATGTGTAATCCACATTTATATGTAGATCTCCAGTGACACTGCTCATGTGGAATCCACATTTATATACATCTCCAGTGAAACTGATCATGTGGAATCCTCATTTATATGCAATCTCCAGTGAAACTGCTCTTGTGGAATCGACATTTATTTGTAGATCTCCAGTGAAACTGCTCATGTGGAATCCACATTTATATGAAGATCTCCAGTGAAACTGCTCATGTGGTATCCGCATTTAAATGTAGATCTCCGATGATACTTCTCTTGTGGAATCCACATTTATATGTAGATCTCCCATGAAAATTCTCATGTGGAATACACATTTAACAGTACATCTTCAGTGAAACTGCTCATGTGGAATCCACACTTTTATGAAATCTTCAGTGAAACTGCTCATGTGGAATCCACATTTATATGTCGATCTACATTGAAATTGCTTATGTGGAATCCACATTTTTATGCAATCTCCAGTGAAACTGCTCATGTGGAATCCACATTTATATGTGGATCTCCAGTGAAACTCCTCATGTGGAATCCGCATTTATATGTAGATCTCCAGTGAAACTGCTAATGTGGAATCCGCATTTATATGTAGATCTGAAGTGAAACTGCTCATATGGAATCCGCATTTATATGTAGATCTGAAGTGAAACTGCTCATACGGAATCCACAATTATATGTAGAATGTCCACTGAAACTGCTCATGTGGAATCCACATTTTTATCCCTCACCAGTGAAACTACTCATGTGGAATCCACATTTATATGCAATCTCCAGTAAAACTGCTCATGTGGAATCCACATTTATATGTAGATCTCCCGTGAAACTGTTCATGTGGAATCCACATTTATATGTAGATGTCCAGTGAAACTGCTATGTGGAATCCGCATATATATGTAGATCTCCAGTGAAACTGCTCATGTGGAATCCACATTTACATACAGATGTCCAGTGAAACTGCTCATGTAGAATCCACATTTATATAGATCTCCAGTGAAACTGCTCATGTGGAATCCGCATTTATATTTAGATCTCAAGTGAAACTGCTCATGTGGAATCCACATTTGTATGTAGATCTCCCGTGAAACTGCTCATGTGGAATTCTCATTTATATGTAGATCTCCAGTTAAACTGCTCAAGTGTATTCTGCATTTATATGTAAATCTCCAGTGAAACTGCTCATGTGGAATCCACATTTATATGTGGATCTCCAGTGAAACTGCCATTTGGAATCCGCATTTATATGTAGATCTCCAGTGAAACTGCTCATGTGGAATCCGCATTTATCTGTAGATCTCCCGTGAAAATGCTCATGTGGAATCCACATTTATAAGTAGATCTCCTGTGAAACTGCTCGTGGAATCCACATTTATATGTGGATCTCCAGTGAAACTGCTATGTGGAATCTGCATTTATATGTAGATCTCCAGTGAAACTGCTCATGTGGAATCCGAATTTATATGTAGATCTCCAGTGAAACTACTCATGTTGAATACGCATGTATCTGTAGATCTCCCGTGAAACTGCTCATGTGCAAACCACATTTATATGTAGATCTCCCGTCAAACTGTTCATGTGGAATTCACATTTATAAGTAGATCTCCAGTGAAACTGCTCATGTGGAATCCACACTTTTATGCAATCTTCATTGAAAGTGCTCATGTGGAATCCACATTTATATGTCGATCTACATTGAAACTGCTTATGTGGAATCTACATTTATATGTCCATCTTTAGTCAAACTGCTCATGTGGAATCCGCATTTATCTGTAGATATCCAGAGAAAATGCTCATGTGGAATCCACATTTATAAGTAGATCTCCCTTGAAACTTTTCATATGGAATCTACATTTATATGCAATCTCCAGTGGAACTGCTCATGTGGAATCCACATTTATATGTAGATCTCCCGTGAAAATTCTCATGTGGAATACACATTTATAAGTAGATCTTCAGTGAAACTGCTCATGTGGAATCCACACTTTTATGAAATCTTCAGTGAAACTGCTCATGTGGAATCCACATTTATATGTCAATCTACATTGAAACTGCTTATGTGGAATCCACATTTATATGTCCATCTTCAGTCAAACTGCTCATGTGGAATCTGCATTTATATGTAGATGTCCCGAGAAAATGCTCATGTGAAATCCACATTTATAAGTAGATCTCCAGTCAAACTGCTCATGAGGATCTACATTTATATGAAATCTCCAGTGAAACTGCTCATGTGGAATCCACATTTATATGTGGATCTCCAGTGAAACTCCTCATGTGGAATCCGCATTTATATGTAGATCTCCAGTGAAACTGCTCATGTGGAATCCGCATTTATATGTAGAACTGAAGTGAAACTGCTCATATGGAATCCGCAATTATATGTAGAATGTCCGCTGAAACTGCTCATGTGGAATCCACATTTTTAACCATCTCCAGTGAAACTGCTCATGTGGAATCCACATTTATATGCAATCTCCAGTAAAACTGCTCATGTGGAATTCACATTTATATGTAGATCTCCCGTGAAACTGCTCATGTGGAATTCGCATTTATATGTAGATCTCCAGTGAAACGGTTCATGTGGAATCCACATTTATATGTAGATCTCCAGTGAAACTGATCATGTGGAATCCTCATTTATATACAATCTCCATTGAAACTACTCTTGTGGAATCGACATTTGTTTGTAGATCTCCAGTGAAACTGCTCATGTGTAATCCTCATTTATATGTAGATCTCCAGTGAAACTGCTCATGTGGAATCCACATTTATATACATCTCCAGTTAAACTGCTCATTTTGATTCCGCTTTTATATGTAGATCTCCTGTGAAACTGCTCATGTGGATTCCGCATTTATTTGTAGAACTCCAGTGAAACTGCTCATGTGGAATACACATTTTTATTCATCTCCAGTGAAACTGCTCATGTGGAATCCGCATTTATATGCAATCTCCAGTAAAACTGCTCATGTGGAATCCACATTTATATGTAGATCTCCCGTGAAACTGCTCATGTGGAATCCTCATTTATATGTAGATCTCCAATGAAACTGCTCATGTGGAATTCGCATTTATATGTAGATCTCCAGTGAAACGGTTCATGTGGAATCCACATTTATATGTAGATCTCCAGTGAAACTGCTATGTGGAATCCGCATTTATATGTAGATATCCAGTGAAACTGCTCATGTGGAATCCACATTTACATGTAGATGTCCAGTGACACTGCTCATCTAGCATCCACATTTATATAGATCTCCAGTGCAACTGCTCATGTGGAATCCACATTTATATGCAGATCTCCCCTGAATCTGCTCATGTGGAATCCTCATTTACATGTAGATCTCCAGTTAAACTGCTCATGTGGATTCCGCATTTATATGTAGATCTCCAGTGAAACTGCTCATGTGGAATCCACATGTATTTGTAGATCTCCAGTAAAACTGCTCATGTTGAATGCACATTTATATGTAGATCTCCTGTGAAACTGCTCATGTGGAATCCTCATTTATATGTAGATCTCCCGCGAAACTGTTCATGTGAACTCTACATTTATATGTATTTCTCCAGTGAAACTGCTCATGTGGATTCCACATTTTTATGTACATCTCCAGTGAAAGTGCTGATGTGGAATCCACATTTATATATAGATCTCCAGTGAAACTGCTCATGTGGAATCCGAATTTATATGTAGAATCCAGTGAAACTGCTCATGTGGAATCCACATTTATATGTATTTCTCCAATGAAACTGCTCATGTGGAATCCTCATTTATATACAATCGCCAGTGAAACTACTCTTGTGGAATCGACATTTATTTGTAGATCTCCAGTGAAACTGCTCATGTGCAATCCTCATTTATAGGTAGATCTCCAATGAAACTGCTCATGTGGAATCCACATTTATATACATCTCCAGTGAAATTGACCATGTGGAATCCTCATTTATATGTAGATCTCCAGTGAAACTGCTCATGTGGAATCCACATTTACATGTAGATCTCCCATGAAAATTCTCATGTGGAATACACATTTATAAGTACATCTTCAGTGAAACTGCTCATGTGGAATCCACACTTTTATGAAATCTTCAGTGAAACTGCTCATGTGGAATCCTCATTTATATGTCAATCTACATTGAAACTGCTTATGTGGAATCCACATTTATATGCAATCTCCAGTGAAACTGCTCATGTGGAATCCACATTTATATGTGGATCTCCAATGAAACTCCTCATGTGGAATCCGCATTTATATGTAGATCTGCAGTGAAACTGCTCATATGGAATCCGCATTTATATGTAGGTCTGAAGTGAAACTGCTCATATGGAATCCACAATTATATGTAGAATGTCCACTGAAACTGCTCATGTGGAATCCACATTTTTATCCATCACCAGTGAAACTGCTCATGTGGAATCCACATTTATATGCAAACTCCAGTAAAACTGCTCATGTGGAATCCACATTTATATGTAGATCTCCCGTGAAACTGCTCATGTGGAATCCTCATTTATATGTAGATCTCCAGTGAAACGGCTCATGTGGAATCCACATTTATATGTAGATGTCCAGTGAAACTGCTATGTGGAATCCGCATTTATATGTAGATCTCCAGTGAAACTGCTCATGTGGAATCCACATTTACATACAGATGTCCAGTGAAACTGCTCATGTAGAATCCACATTTATATAGATCTCCAGTGAAACTGCTCATGTGGAATCCGCATTTATATTTAGATCTCCAGTGAAACTGCTCATGTGGAATCCACATTTGTATGTAGATCTCCCGTGAAACTGCTCATGTGGAATCCTCATTTATATGTAGATCTCCAGTTAAACTGCTCAAGTGTATTCTGCATTTATATGTAGATCTCCAGTGAAAAATCTCATGTGGAATCCACATTTATATGTGGATCTCCAGTGAAACTGCCATGTGGAATCCGCATTTATATGTAGATCTCCAGTGAAACTGCTCATGTGGAATCCACATTTATATGTAGATCTCCAGTGAAACTTCTCATGTGGAATCCGCATTTATCTGTAGATCTCCCGTGAAAATGCTCATGTGGAATCCACATTTATAAGTAGATCTCCAGTGAAACTGCTCATGTGGAATCCACATTTATATGTGGATCTCCAGTGAAACTGCTATGTGGAATCCGCATTTATATGTAGATCTCCAGTGAAACTGCTCATGTGGAATCCGAATTTATATGTAGATCTCCAGTGAAACTTCTCATTTTGAATACGCATGTATCTGTAGATCTCCCGTGAAACTGCTCATGTGCAAACCACATTTATATGTAGATCTCCCGTCAAACTGTTCATGTGGAATTCACATTTATAAGTAGATCTCCAGTGAAACTGCTCATGTGGAATCCACACTTTTATGCAATCTTCATTGAAAGTGCTCATGTGGAATCCACACTTTTATGCAATCTTCATTGAAAGTGCTCATGTGGAATCCACATTTATATGTCGATCTACATTGAAACTGCTTATGTGGAATCCACACTTTTATGAAATCTTCAGTGAAACTGCTCATGTGGAATCCACATTTATATGTCGATCTACATTGAAACTGCTCATGTGGAATCCACATTTATATGTGGATCTCCAATGAAACTCCTCATGTGGAATCCGCATTTATATGTAGATCTGCAGTGAAACTGCTCATATGGAATCCGCATTTATATGTAGGTCTGAAGTGAAACTGCTCATATGGAATCCACAATTATATGTAGAATGTCCACTGAAACTGCTCATGTGGAATCCACATTTTTATCCATCACCAGTGAAACTGCTCATGTGGAATCCACATTTATATGCAATCTCCAGTAAAACTGCTCATGTGGAATCCACATTTATATGTCGATCTCCCGTGAAAATGCTCATGTGGAATCCTCATTTATATGTAGATCTCCAGTGAAACGGCTCATGTGGAATCCACATTTATATGTAGATGTCCAGTGAAACTGCTATGTGGAATCCGCATTTATATGTAGATCTCCAGTGAAACTGCTCATGTGGAATCCACATTTACATACAGATGTCCAGTGAAACTGCTCATGTAGAATCCACATTTATATAGATCTCCAGTGAAACTGCTCATGTGGAATCTGCATTTATATTTAGATCTCCAGTGAAACTGCTCATGTGGAATCCACATTTGTATGTAGATCTCCCGTGAAACTGCTCATGTGGAATCCTCATTTATATTTAGATCTCCAGTTAAACTGCTCAAGTGTATTCTGCATTTATATGTAGATCTCCAGTGAAACTGCTCATGTGGAATCCGCATTTATATGTAGAACTGAAGTGAAACTGCTCATATGGAATCCGCAATTATATGTAGAATGTCCGCTGAAACTGCTCATGTGGAATCCACATTTTTAACCATCTCCAGTGAAACTGCTCATGTGGAATCCACATTTATATGCAATCTCCAGTATAACTGCTCATGTGGAATTCACATTTATATGTAGATCTCCCGTGAAACTGCTCATGTGGATTCCACATTTTTATGTACATCTCCAGTGAAAGTGCTCATGTGGAATCCACATTTATATATAGATCTCCAGTGAAACTGCTCATGTGGAATCCACATTTACATGTAGAACTGTAGTGAAACTGCTCATGTGTAATCCACATTTATATGTAGATCTCCAGTGACACTGCTCATGTGGAATCCACATTTATATACATCTCCAGTGAAACTGATCACGTGGAATCCTCATTTATATGCAATCTCCAGTGAAACTGCTCTTGTGGAATCGACATTTATTTGTAGATCTCCAGTGAAACTGCTCATGTGGAATCCACATTTATATGAAGATCTCCAGTGAAACTGCTCATGTGGTATCCGCATTTAAATGTAGATCTCCGGTGATACTTCTCTTGTGGAATCCACATTTATATGTAGATCTCCCATGAAAATTCTCATGTGGAATACACATTTAACAGTACATCTTCAGTGAAACTGCTCATGTGGAATCCACACTTTTATGAAATCTTCAGTGAAACTGCTCATGTGGAATCCACATTTATATGTCGATCTACATTGAAACTGCTTATGTTGAATCCACATTTATATGCATCTCCAGTGAAACTGCTCATGTGGAATCCACATTTATATGTGGATCTCCAGTGAAACTCCTCATGTGGAATCCGCATTTATATGTAGATCTCCAGTGAAACTGCTCATGTGGAATCCGCATTTATATGTAGATCTGAAGTGAAACTGCTCATATGGAATCCGCATTTATATGTAGGTCTGAAGTGAAACTGCTCATATGGAATCCACAATTATATGTAGAATGTCCACTGAAACTGCTCATGTGGAATCCACATTTTTATCCATCACCAGTGAAACTGCTCATGTGGAATCCACATTTATATGCAATCTCCAGTAAAACTGCTCATGTGGAATCCACATTTATATGTAGATCTCCCGTGAAACTGCTCATGTGGAATCCTCATTTATATGTAGATCTCCAGTGAAACGGCTCATGTGGAATCCACATTTATATGTAGATGTCCAGTGAAACTGCTATGTGGAATCCGCATTTATATGTAGATCTCCAGTGAAACTGCTCATGTGGAATCCACATTTACATACAGATGTCCAGTGAAACTGCTCATGTAGAATCCACATTTATATAGATCTCCAGTGAAACTGCTCATGTGGAATCCGCATTTATATTTAGATCTCCAGTGAAACTGCTCATGTGGAATCCACATTTGTATGTAGATCTCCCGTGAAACTGCTCATGTGGAATCCTCATTTATATGTAGATCTCCAGTTAAACTGCTCAAGTGTATTCTGCATTTATATGTAGATCTCCAGTGAAACTGCTCATGTGGAATCCACATTTATATGTAGAACTGAAGTGAAACTGCTCATATGGAATCCGCAATTATATGTAGAATGTCCGCTGAAACTGCTCATGTGGAATCCACATTTTTAACCATCTCCAGTGAAACTGCTCATGTGGAATCCACATTTATATGCAATCTCCAGTATAACTGCTCATGTGGAATTCACATTTATATGTAGATCTCCCGTGAAACTGCTCATGTGGATTCCACATTTTTATGGACATCTCCAGTGAAAGTGCTCATGTGGAATCCACATTTATATATAGATCTCCAGTGAAACTGCTCATGTGGAATCCACATTTACATGTAGAACTGTAGTGAAACTGCTCATGTGTAATCCACATTTATATGTAGATCTCCAGTGACACTGCTCATGTGGAATCAACATTTATATACATCTCCAGTGAAACTGATCATGTGGAATCCTCATTTATATGCAATCTCCAGTGAAACTGCTCTTGTGGAATCGACATTTATTTGTAGATCTCCAGTGAAACTGCTCATGTGGAATCCACATTTATATGAAGATCTCCAGTGAAACTGCTCATGTGGTATCCGCATTTAAATGTAGATCTCCGGTGATACTTCTCTTGTGGAATCCACATTTATATGTAGATCTCCCATGAAAATTCTCATGTGGAATACACATTTAACAGTACATCTTCAGTGAAACTGCTCATGTGGAATCCACACTTTTATGAAATCTTCAGTGAAACTGCTCATGTGGAATCCACATTTATATGTGGATCTCCAGTGAAACTCCTCATGTGGAATCCGCATTTATATGTAGATCTCCAGTGAAACTGCTCATGTATAATCCGCATTTATATGTAGATCTGAAGTGAAACTGCTCATATGGAATCCGCATTTATATGTAGATCTGAAGTGAAACTGCTCATACGGAATCCACAATTATATGTAGAATGTCCACTGAAACTGCTCATGTGGAATCCACATTTTTATCCCTCACCAGTAAAACTGCTCATGTGGAATCCACATTTATATGTAGATCTCCCGTGAAACTGTTCATGTGGAATCCACATTTATATGTAGATGTCCAGTGAAACTGCTATGTGGAATCCGCATATATATGTAGATCTCCAGTGAAACTGCTCATGTGGAATCCACATTTACATACAGATGTCCAGTGAAACTGCTCATGTAGAATCCACATTTATATAGATCTCCAGTGAAACTGCTCATGTGGAATCCGCATTTATATTTAGATCTCAAGTGAAACTGCTCATGTGGAATCCACATTTGTATGTAGATCTCCCGTGAAACTGCTCATGTGGAATTCTCATTTATATGTAGATCTCCAGTTAAACTGCTCAAGTGTATTCTGCATTTATATGTAAATCTCCAGTGAAACTGCTCATGTGGAATCCACATTTATATGTGGATCTCCAGTGAAACTGCCATTTGGAATCCGCATTTATATGTAGATCTCCAGTGAAACTGCTCATGTGGAATCTACATTTATATGTTGATCTCCAGTGAAACTTCTCATGTGGAATCCGCATTTATCTGTAGATCTCCCGTGAAAATGCTCATGTGGAATCCACATTTATAAGTAGATCTCCTGTGAAACTGCTCATGTGGAATCCACATTTATATGTGGATCTCCAGTGAAACTGCTATGTGGAATCTGCATTTATATGTAGATCTCCAGTGAAACTGCTCATGTGGAATCTGAATTTATATGTAGATCTCCAGTGAAACTACTCATGTTGAATACGCATGTATCTGTAGATCTCCCGTGAAACTGCTCATGTGCAAACCACATTTATATGTAGATCTCCCGTCAAACTGTTCATGTGGAATTCACATTTATAAGTAGATCTCCAGTGAAACTGCTCATGTGGAATCCACACTTTTATGCAATCTTCATTGAAAGTGCTCATGTGGAATCCACATTTATATGTCGATCTACATTGAAACTGCTTATGTGGAATCCACATTCATATGTCCATCTTTAGTCAAACTGCTCATTTGGAATCCGCATTTATCTGTAGATATCCAGAGAAAATGCTCATGTGGAATCCACATTTATAAGTAGATCTCCCTTGAAACTGTTCATATGGAATCTACATTTATATGCAATCTCCAGTGGAACTGCTCATGTGGAATCCACATTTATATGTAGATCTCCCGTGAAAATTCTCATGTGGAATACACATTTATAAGTAGATCTTCAGTGAAACTGCTCATGTGGAATCCACACTTTTATGAAATCTTCAGTGAAACTGCTCATGTGGAATCCACATTTATATGTCAATCTACATTGAAACTGCTTATGTGGAATCCACATTTATATGTCCATCTTCAGTCAAACTGCTCATGTGGAATCTGCATTTATATGTAGATGTCCCGAGAAAATGCTCATGTGAAATCCACATTTATAAGTAGATCTCCAGTCAAACTGCTCATGAGGATCTACATTTATATGAAATCTCCAGTGAAACTGCTCATGTGGAATCCACATTTATATGTGGATCTCCAGTGAAACTCATCATGTGGAATCCGCATTTATATGTAGATCTCCAGTGAAACTGCTCATGTGGAATCCGCATTTATATGTAGAACTGAAGTGAAACTGCTCATATGGAATCCGCAATTATATGTAGAATGTCCGCTGAAACTGCTCATGTGGAATCCACATTTTTAACCATCTCCAGTGAAACTGCTCATGTGGAATCCACATTTATATGCAATCTCCAGTAAAACTGCTCATGTGGAATTCACATTTATATGTAGATCTCCCGTGAAACTGCTCATGTGGAATTCGCATTTATATGTAGATCTCCAGTGAAACGGTTCATGTGGAATCCACATTTATATGTAGATCTCCAGTGAAACTGCTCATGTGGAATCCACATTTATATGTAGATCTCCAATGAAACTGCTCATGTGGAATTCGCATTTATATGTAGATCTCCAGTTAAACTGCTCAAGTGTATTCTGCATTTATATCTAGATCTCCAGTGAAACTGCTCATGTGGAATCCGCATTTATATGTAGAACTGAAGTGAAACTGCTCATATGGAATCCGCAATTATATGTAGAATGTCCGCTGAAACTGCTCATGTGGAATCCACATTTTTAACCATCTCCAGTGAAACTGCTCATGTGGAATCTACATTTATATGCAATCTCCAGTATAACTGCTCATGTGGAATTCACATTTATATGTAGATCTCCCGTGAAACTGCTCATGTGGATTCCACATTTTTATGTACATCTCCAGTGAAAGTGCTCATGTGGAATCCACATTTATATATAGATCTCCAGTGAAACTGCTCATGTGGAATCCACATTTACATGTAGAACTGTAGTGAAACTGCTCATGTGTAATCCACATTTATATGTAGATCTCCAGTGACACTGCTCATGTGGAATCCACATTTCTATACATCTCCAGTGAAACTGATCATGTGGAATCCTCATTTATATGCAATCTCCAGTGAAACTGCTCTTGTGGAATCGACATTTATTTGTAGATCTCCAGTGAAACTGCTCATGTGGAATCCACATTTATATGAAGATCTCCAGTGAAACTGCTCATGTGGTATCCGCATTTAAATGTAGATCTCCGATGATACTTCTCTTGTGGAATCCACATTTATATGTAGATCTCCCATGAAAATTCTCATGTGGAATACACATTTAACAGTACATCTTCAGTGAAACTGCTCATGTGGAATCCACACTTTTATGAAATCTTCAGTGAATCTGCTCATGTGGAATCCACATTTATATGTCGATCTACATTGAAACTGCTTATGTGGAATCCACATTTATATGCAATCTCCAGTGAAACTGCTCATGTGGAATCCACATTTATATGTGGATCTCCAGTGAAACTCCTCATGTGGAATCCGCATTTATATGTAGATCTCCAGTGAAACTGCTCATGTGGAATCCACATTTACATGTAGATCTCCCATGAAAATTCTCATGTGGAATACACATTTATAAGTACATCTTCAGTGAAACTGCTCATGTGGAATCCACACTTTTATGAAATCTTCAGTGAAACTGCTCATGTGGAATCCTCATTTATATGTCAATCTACATTGAAACTGCTTATGTGGAATCCACATTTATATGCAATCTCCAGTGAAACTGCTCATGTGGAATCCACATTTATATGTGGATCTCCAATGAAACTCCTCATGTGGAATCCGCATTTATATGTAGATCTGCAGTGAAACTGCTCATATGGAATCCGCATTTATATGTAGGTCTGAAGTGAAACTGCTCATGTGGAATCCACATTTATATGCAATCTCCAGTAAAACTGCTCATGTGGAATCCACATTTATATGTAGATCTCCCGTGAAACTGCTCATGTGGAATCCTCATTTATATGTAGATCTCCAGTGAAACGGCTCATGTGGAATCCACATTTATATGTAGATGTCCAGTGAAACTGCTATGTGGAATCCGCATTTATATGTAGATCTCCAGTGAAACTGCTCATGTGGAATCCACATTTACATACAGATGTCCAGTGAAACTGCTCATGTAGAATCCACATTTATATAGATCTCCAGTGAAACTGCTCATGTGGAATCCGCATTTATATTTAGATCTCCAGTGAAACTGCTCATGTGGAATCCACATTTGTATGTAGATCTCCCGTGAAACTGCTCATGTGGAATCCTCATTTATATGTAGATCTCCAGTTAAACTGCTCAAGTGTATTCTGCATTTATATGTAGATCTCCAGTGAAAAATCTCATGTGGAATCCACATTTATATGTGGATCTCCAGTGAAACTGCCATGTGGAATCCGCATTTATATGTAGATCTCCAGTGAAACTGCTCATGTGGAATCCACATTTATATGTAGATCTCCAGTGAAACTTCTCATGTGGAATCCGCATTTATCTGTAGATCTCCCGTGAAAATGCTCATGTGGAATCCACATTTATAAGTAGATCTCCAGTGAAACTGCTCATGTGGAATCCACATTTATATGTGGATCTCCAGTGAAACTGCTATGTGGAATCCGCATTTATATGTAGATCTCCAGTGAAACTGCTCATGTGGAATCCGAATTTATATGTAGATCTCCAGTGAAACTTCTCATTTTGAATACGCATGTATCTGTAGATCTCCCGTGAAACTGCTCATGTGCAAACCACATTTATATGTAGATCTCCCGTCAAACTGTTCATGTGGAATTCACATTTATAAGTAGATCTCCAGTGAAACTGCTCATGTGGAATCCACACTTTTATGCAATCTTCATTGAAAGTGCTCATGTGGAATCCATATTTATATGTCGATCTACATTGAAACTGCTTATGTGGAATCCACATTTATATGTCCATCTTTAGTCAAACTGCTCATGTGGAAGCCGCATTTATCTGTAGATCTCCAGTGAAACTGCCATGTGGAATCCGCATTTATATGTAGATCTCCAGTGAAACTGCTCATGTGGAATCCACATTTATAAGTAGATCTCCCTTGAAACTGTTCATGTGGAATCTACATTTATATGCAATCTCCAGTGGAACTGCTCATGTGGAATGCACATTTATATGTAGATCTCCCGTGAAAATTCTCATGTGGAATATACATTTATAAGTAGATATTCAGTGAAACTGATCATGTGGAATCCACACTTTTATGAAATCTTCAGTGAAAATGCTCATGTGGAATCCAACTTTATATGTCAATCTACATTGAAACTGCTTATGTGGAATCCACATTTATATGTCCATCTTCAGTCAAACTGCTCATGTGGAATCTGCATTTATATGTAGATGTCCCGAGAAAATGCTCATGTGAACTCCACATTTATATGTAGATCTCCAGTCAAACTGCTCATGAGGAATCAACATTTATATGAAATCTCCAGTGAAACTGCTCATGTGGAATCCACATTTATATGTGGATCTCCAGTGAAACTCCTCATGTGGAATCCGCATTTATATGTAGATCTCCAGTGAAACTGCTCATGTGGAATCCGCATTTATATGTAGAACTGAAGTGAAACTGCTCATATGGAATCCGCAATTATATGTAGAATGTCCACTGAAACTGCTCATGTGGAATCCACATTTTTATCCATCTCCAGTGAAACTGCTCATGTGGAATCCACATTTACATGTAGATGTCCAGTGACACTGCTCATCTAGCATCCACATTTATATAGATCTCCAGTGCAACTGCTCATGTGGAATCCACATTTATATGCAGATCTCCCCTGAAACTGCTCATGTGGAATCCTCATTTACATGTAGATCTCCAGTTAAACTGCTCATGTGGATTCCTCATTTATATGTAGATCTCCAGTGAAACTGCTCATGTGGAATCCACATGTATTTGTAGATCTCCAGTAAAACTGCTCATGTTGAATGCACATTTATATGTAGATCTCCTGTGAAACTGCTCATGTGGAATCCTCATTTATATGTAGATCTCCCGCGAAACTGTTCATGTGAACTCCACATTTATATGTATTTCTCCAGTGAAACTGCTCATGTGGATTCCACATTTTTATGTACATCTCCAGTGAAACTGATCATGTGGAATCCTCATTTATATACAATCGCCAGTGAAACTACTCTTGTGGAATCGACATTTATTTGTAGATCTCCAGTGAAACTGCTCATGTGCAATCCTCATTTATAGGTAGATCTCCAATGAAACTGCTCATGTGGAATCCACATTTATATACATCTCCAGTGAAACTGACCATGTGGAATCCTCATTTATATGTAGATCTCCAGTGAAACTGCTCATGTGGAATCCACATTTACATGTAGAACTCTAGTGAGACTGCTCATGTGGAATCCACATTTATATGTAGATCTCCAGTGACACTGCTCATGTGGAATCCACATTTATATGCAATCTCCAGTAAAACTGCTCATGTGGAATCCACATTTATATGTAGATCTCCCGTGAAACTGCTCATGTGGAATCCTCATTTATATGTAGATCTCCAGTGAAACGGCTCATGTGGAATCCACATTTATATGTAGATGTCCAGTGAAACTGCTATGTGGAATCCGCATTTATATGTAGATCTCCAGTGAAACTGCTCATGTGGAATCCACATTTACATACAGATGTCCAGTGAAACTGCTCATGTAGAATCCACATTTATATAGATCTCCAGTGAAACTGCTCATGTGGAATCCGCATTTATATTTAGATCTCCAGTGACACTGCTCATGTGGAATCCACATTTATATACATCTCCAGTGAAACTGATCATGTGGAATCCTCATTTATATGCAATCTCCAGTGAAACTGCTCTTGTGGAATCGACATTTATTTGTCGATCTCCAGTGAAACTGCTCATGTGGAATCCACATTTATATGAAGATCTCCAGTGAAACTACTCATGTGGTATCCGCATTTAAATGTAGATCTCCGGTGATACTTCTCTTGTGGAATCCACATTTATATGTAGATCTCCCATGAAAATTCTCATGTGGAATACACATTTATAAGTACATCTTCAGTGAAACTGCTCATGTGGAATCCACACTTTTATGAAATCTTCAGTGAAACTGCTCATGTGGAATCCACATTTATATGTCGATCTACATTGAAACTGCTCATGTGGAATCCACATTTATATGTGGATCTCCAATGAAACTCCTCATGTGGAATCCGCATTTATATGTAGATCTGCAGTGAAACTGCTCATATGGAATCCGCATTTATATGTAGGTCTGAAGTGAAACTGCTCATATGGAATCCACAATTATATGTAGAATGTCCACTGAAACTGCTCATGTGGAATCCACATTTTTATCCATCACCAGTGAAACTGCTCATGTGGAATCCACATTTATATGCAATCTCCAGTAAAACTGCTCATGTGGAATCCACATTTATATGTCGATCTCCCGTGAAACTGCTCATGTGGATTCCAATTTTTATGGACATCTCCAGTGAAAGTGCTCATGTGGAATCCACATTTATATATAGATCTCCAGTGAAACTGCTCATGTGGAATCCACATTTACATGTAGAACTGTAGTGAAACTGCTCATGTGTAATCCACATTTATATGTAGATCTCCAGTGACACTGCTCATGTGGAATCAACATTTATATACATCTCCAGTGAAACTGATCATGTGGAATCCTCATTTATATGCAATCTCCAGTGAAACTGCTCTTGTGGAATCGACATTTATTTGTAGATCTCCAGTGAAACTGCTCATGTGGAATCCACATTTATATGAAGATCTCCAGTGAAACTGCTCATGTGGTATCCGCATTTAAATGTAGATCTCCGGTGATACTTCTCTTGTGGAATCCACATTTATATGTAGATCTCCCATGAAAATTCTCATGTGGAATACACATTTAACAGTACATCTTCAGTGAAACTGCTCATGTGGAATCCACACTTTTATGAAATCTTCAGTGAAACTGCTCATGTGGAATCCACATTTATATGAAGATCTCCAGTGAAACTGCTCATGTGGAATCCACATTTACATGTAGATGTCCAGTGACATTGCTCATCTAGCATCCACATTTATATAGATCTCCAGTGCAACTGCTCATGTGGAATCCACATTTATATGCAGATCTCCCCTGAAACTGCTCATGTGGAATCCTCATTTACATGTAGATCTCCAGTTAAACTGCTCATGTGGATTCCTCATTTATATGTAGATCTCCAGTGAAACTGCTCATGTGGAATCCACATGTATTTGTAGATCTCCAGTAAAACTGCTCATGTTGAATGCACATTTATATGTAGATCTCCTGTGAAACTGCTCATGTGGAATCCTCATTTATATGTAGATCTCCCGCGAAACTGTTCATGTGAACTCCACATTTATATGTATTTCTCCAGTGAAACTGCTCATGTGGATTCCACATTTTTATGTACATCTCCAGTAAAACTGATCATGTGGAATCCTCATTTATATACAATCGCCAGTGAAACTACTCTTGTGGAATCGACATTTATTTGTAGATCTCCAGTGAAACTGCTCATGTGCAATCCTCATTTATAGGTAGATCTCCAATGAAACTGCTCATGTGGAATCCACATTTATATACATCTCCAGTGAAACTGACCATGTGGAATCCTCATTTATATGTAGATCTCCAGTGAAACTGCTCATGTGGAATCCACATTTACATGTAGAACTCTAGTGAAACTGCTCATGTGGAATCCACATTTATATGTAGATCTCCAGTGACACTGCTCATGTGGAATCCACATTTATATACATCTCCAGTGAAACTGATCATGTGGAATCCTCATTTATATGCAATCTCCAGTGAAACTGCTCTTGTGGAATCGACATTTATTTGTAGATCTCCAGTGAAACTGCTCATGTGGAATCCACATTTATATGAAGATCTCCAGTGAAACTACTCATGTGGTATCCGCATTTAAATGTAGATCTCCGGTGATACTTCTCTTGTGGAATCCACATTAATATGTAGATCTCCCATGAAAATTCTCATGTGGAATACACATTTATAAGTACATCTTCAGTGAAACTGCTCATGTGGAATCCACACTTTTATGAAATCTTCAGTGAAACTGCTCATGTGGAATCCACATTTATATGTCGATCTACATTGAAACTGCTCATGTGGAATCCACATTTATATGTGGATCTCCAATGAAACTCCTCATGTGGAATCCGCATTTATATGTAGCTCTGCAGTGAAACTGCTCATATGGAATCCGCATTTATATGTAGGTCTGAGGTGAAACTGCTCATATGGAATCCACAATTATATGTAGAATGTCCACTGAAACTGCTCATGTGGAATCCACATTTTTATCCATCACCAGTGAAACTGCTCATGTGGAATCCACATTTATATGCAATCTCCAGTAAAACTGCTCATGTGGAATCCACATTTATATGTAGATCTCCCGTGAAACTGCTCATGTGGAATCCTCATTTATATGTAGATCTCCAGTGAAACGGCTCATGTGGAATCCACATTTATATGTAGATGTCCAGTGAAACTGCTATGTGGAATCCGCATTTATATGTAGATCTCCAGTGAAACTGCTCATGTGGAATCCACATTTACATACAGATGTCCAGTGAAACTGCTCATGTAGAATCCACATTTATATAGATCTCCAGTGAAACTGCTCATGTGGAATCCGCATTTATATTTAGATCTCCAGTGACACTGCTCATGTGGAATCCACATTTATATACATCTCCAGTGAAACTGATCATGTGGAATCCTCATTTATATGCAATCTCCAGTGAAACTGCTCTTGTGGAATCGACATTTATTTGTCGATCTCCAGTGAAACTGCTCATGTGGAATCCACATTTATATGAAGATCTCCAGTGAAACTACTCATGTGGTATCCGCATTTAAATGTAGATCTCCGGTGATACTTCTCTTGTGGAATCCACATTTATATGTAGATCTCCCATGAAAATTCTCATGTGGAATACACATTTATAAGTACATCTTCAGTGAAACTGCTCATGTGGAATCCACACTTTTATGAAATCTTCAGTGAAACTGCTCATGTGGAATCCACATTTATATGTCGATCTACATTGAAACTGCTCATGTGGAATCCTCATTTATATGTAGATCTCCAGTGAAACGGCTCATGTGGAATCCACATTTATATGTAGATGTCCAGTGAAACTGCTATGTGGAATCCGCATTTATATGTAGATCTCCAGTGAAACTGCTCATGTGGAATCCACATTTACATACAGATGTCCACTGAAACTGCTCATGTAGAATCCACATTTATATAGATCTCCAGTGAAACTGCTCATGTGGAATCCGCTTTTATATTTAGATCTCCAGTGACACTGCTCATGTGGAATCCACATTTATATACATCTCCAGTGAAACTGATCATGTGGAATCCTCATTTATATGCAATCTCCAGTGAAACTGCTCTTGTGGAATCGACATTTATTTGTCGATCTCCAGTGAAACTGCTCATGTGGAATCCACATTTATATGAAGATCTCCAGTGAAACTACTCATGTGGTATCCGCATTTAAATGTAGATCTCCGGTGATACTTCTCTTGTGGAATCCACATTTATATGTAGATCTCCCATGAAAATTCTCATGTGGAATACACATTTATAAGTACATCTTCAGTGAAACTGCTCATGTGGAATCCACACTTTTATGAAATCTTCAGTGAAACTGCTCATGTGGAATCCACATTTATATGTCGATCTACATTGAAACTGCTCATGTGGAATCCACATTTATATGTGGATCTCCAATGAAACTCCTCATGTGGAATCCGCATTTATATGTAGATCTGCAGTGAAACTGCTCATATGGAATCCGCATTTATATGTAGGTCTGAAGTGAAACTGCTCATATGGAATCCACAATTATATGTAGAATGTCCACTGAAACTGCTCATGTGGAATCCACATTTTTATCCATCACCAGTGAAACTGCTCATGTGGAATCCACATTTATATGCAATCTCCAGTAAAACTGCTCATGTGGAATCCACATTTATATGTCGATCTCCCGTGAAAATGCTCATGTGGAATCCTCATTTATATGTAGATCTCCAGTGAAACGGCTCATGTGGAATCCACATTTATATGTAGATGTCCAGTGAAACTGCTATGTGGAATCCGCATTTATATGTAGATCTCCAGTGAAACTGCTCATGTGGAATCCACATTTACATACAGATGTCCAGTGAAACTGCTCATGTAGAATCCACATTTATATAGATCTCCAGTGAAACTGCTCATGTGGAATCTGCATTTATATTTAGATCTCCAGTGAAACTGCTCATGTGGAATCCACATTTGTATGTAGATCTCCCGTGAAACTGCTCATGTGGAATCCTCATTTATATGTAGATCTCCAGTTAAACTGCTCAAGTGTATTCTGCATTTATATGTAGATCTCCAGTGAAACTGCTCATGTGGAATCCGCATTTATATGTAGAACTGAAGTGAAACTGCTCATATGGAATCCGCAATTATATGTAGAATGTCCGCTGAAACTGCTCATGTGGAATCCACATTTTTAACCATCTCCAGTGAAACTGCTCATGTGGAATCCACATTTATATGCAATCTCCAGTATAACTGCTCATGTGGAATTCACATTTATATGTAGATCTCCCGTGAAACTGCTCATGTGGATTCCACATTTTTATGTACATCTCCAGTGAAAGTGCTCATGTGGAATCCACATTTATATATAGATCTCCAGTGAAACTGCTCATGTGGAATCCACATTTACATGTAGAACTGTAGTGAAACTGCTCATGTGTAATCCACATTTATATGTAGATCTCCAGTGACACTGCTCATGTGGAATCCACATTTATATACATCTCCAGTGAAACTGACCATGTGGAATCCTCATTTATATGCAATCTCCAGTGAAACTGCTCTTGTGGAATCGACATTTATTTGTAGATCTCCAGTGAAACTGCTCATGTGGAATCCACATTTATATGAAGATCTCCAGTGAAACTGCTCATGTGGTATCCGCATTTAAATGTAGATCTCCGGTGATACTTCTCTTGTGGAATCCACATTTATATGTAGATCTCCCATGAAAATTCTCATGTGGAATACACATTTAACAGTACATCTTCAGTGAAACTGCTCATGTGGAATCCACACTTTTATGAAATCTTCAGTGAAACTGCTCATGTGGAATCCACATTTATATGTCGATCTACATTGAAACTGCTTATGTTGAATCCACATTTATATGCATCCCCAGTGAAACTGCTCATGTGGAATCCACATTTATATGTGGATCTCCAGTGAAACTCCTCATGTGGAATCCGCATTTATATGTAGATCTCCAGTGAAACTGCTCATGTGGAATCCGCATTTATATGTAGATCTGAAGTGAAACTGCTCATATGGAATCCGCATTTATATGTAGGTCTGAAGTGAAACTGCTCATATGGAATCCACAATTATATGTAGAATGTCCACTGAAACTGCTCATGTGGAATCCACATTTTTATCCATCACCAGTGAAACTGCTCATGTGGAATCCACATTTATATGCAATCTCCAGTAAAACTGCTCATGTGGAATCCACATTTATATGTAGATCTCCCGTGAAACTGCTCATGTGGAATCCTCATTTATATGTAGATCTCCAGTGAAACGGCTCATGTGGAATCCACATTTATATGTAGATGTCCAGTGAAACTGCTATGTGGAATCCGCATTTATATGTAGATCTCCAGTGAAACTGCTCATGTGGAATCCACATTTACATACAGATGTCCAGTGAAACTGCTCATGTAGAATCCACATTTATATAGATCTCCAGTGAAACTGCTCATGTGGAATCCGCATTTATATTTAGATCTCCAGTGAAACTGCTCATGTGGAATCCACATTTGTATGTAGATCTCCCGTGAAACTGCTCATGTGGAATCCTCATTTATATGTAGATCTCCAGTTAAACTGCTCAAGTGTATTCTGCATTTATATGTAGATCTCCAGTGAAACTGCTCATGTGGAATCCGCATTTATATGTAGAACTGAAGTGAAACTGCTCATATGGAATCCGCAATTATATGTAGAATGTCCGCTGAAACTGCTCATGTGGAATCCACATTTTTAACCATCTCCAGTGAAACTGCTCATGTGGAATCCACATTTATATGCAATCTCCAGTATAACTGCTCATGTGGAATTCACATTTATATGTAGATCTCCCGTGAAACTGCTCATGTGGATTCCACATTTTTATGGACATCTCCAGTGAAAGTGCTCATGTGGAATCCACATTTATATATAGATCTCCAGTGAAACTGCTCATGTGGAATCCACATTTACATGTAGAACTGTAGTGAAACTGCTCATGTGTAATCCACATTTATATGTAGATCTCCAGTGACACTGCTCATGTGGAATCAACATTTATATACATCTCCAGTGAAACTGATCATGTGGAATCCTCATTTATATGCAATCTCCAGTGAAACTGCTCTTGTGGAATCGACATTTATTTGTAGATCTCCAGTGAAACTGCTCATGTGGAATCCACATTTATATGAAGATCTCCAGTGAAACTGCTCATGTGGTATCCGCATTTAAATGTAGATCTCCGGTGATACTTCTCTTGTGGAATCCACATTTATATGTAGATCTCCCATGAAAATTCTCATGTGGAATACACATTTAACAGTACATCTTCAGTGAAACTGCTCATGTGGAATCCACACTTTTATGAAATCTTCAGTGAAACTGCTCATGTGGAATCCACATTTATATGTCGATCTACATTGAAACTGCTTATGTTGAATCCACATTTATATGCATCCCCAGTGAAACTGCTCATGTGGAATCCACATTTATATGTGGATCTCCAGTGAAACTCCTCATGTGGAATCCGCATTTATATGTAGATCTCCAGTGAAACTGCTCATGTATAATCCGCATTTATATGTAGATCTGAAGTGAAACTGCTCATATGGAATCCGCATTTATATGTAGATCTGAAGTGAAACTGCTCATACGGAATCCACAATTATATGTAGAATGTCCACTGACACTGCTCATGTGGAATCCACATTTTTATCCCTCACCAGTGAAACTACTCATGTGGAATCCACATTTATATGCAATCTCCAGTAAAACTGCTCATGTGGAATCCACATTTATATGTAGATCTCCCGTGAAACTGTTCATGTGGAATCCACATTTATATGTAGATGTCCAGTGAAACTGCTATGTGGAATCCGCATATATATGTAGATCTCCAGTGAAACTGCTCATGTGGAATCCACATTTACATACAGATGTCCAGTGAAACTGCTCATGAAGAATCCACATTTATATAGATCTCCAGTGAAACTGCTCATGTGGAATCCGCATTTATATTTAGATCTCAAGTGAAACTGCTCATGTGGAATCCACATTTGTATGTAGATCTCCCGTGAAACTGCTCATGTGGATTTCTCATTTATATGTAGATCTCCAGTTAAACTGCTCAAGTGTATTCTGCATTTATATGTAAATCTCCAGTGAAACTAATCATGTGGAATCCACATTTATATGTGGATCTCCAGTGAAACTGCCATTTGGAATCCGCATTTATATGTAGATCTCCAGTGAAACTGCTCATGTGGAATCTACATTTATATGTTGATCTCCAGTGAAACTTCTCATGTGGAATCCGCATTTATCTGTAGATCTCCCGTGAAAATGCTCATGTGGAATCCACATTTATAAGTAGATCTCCTGTGAAACTGCTCATGTGGAATCCACATTTATATGTGGATCTCCAGTGAAACTGCTATGTGGAATCTGCATTTATATGTAGATCTCCAGTGAAACTGCTCATGTGGAATCTGAATTTATATGTAGATCTCCAGTGAAACTACTCATGTTGAATACGCATGTATCTGTAGATCTCCCGTGAAACTGCTCATGTGCAAACCACATTAATATGTAGATCTCCCGTCAAACTGTTCATGTGGAATTCACATTTATAAGTAGATCTCCAGTGAAACTGCTCATGTGGAATCCACACTTTTATGCAATCTTCATTGAAAGTGCTCATGTGGAATCCACATTTATATGTCGATCTACATTGAAACTGCTTATGTGGAATCCACATTCATATGTCCATCTTTAGTCAAACTGCTCATTTGGAATCCGCATTTATCTGTAGATATCCAGAGAAAATGCTCATGTGGAATCCACATTTATAAGTAGATCTCCCTTGAAACTGTTCATATGGAATCTACATTTATATGCAATCTCCAGTGGAACTGCTCATGTGGAATCCACATTTATATGTAGATCTCCCGTGAAAATTCTCATGTGGAATACACATTTATAAGTAGATCTTCAGTGAAACTGCTCATGTGGAATCCACACTTTTATGAAATCTTCAGTGAAACTGCTCATGTGGAATCCACATTTATATGTCAATCTACATTGAAACTGCTTATGTGGAATCCACATTTATATGTCCATCTTCAGTCAAACTGCTCATGTGGAATCTGCATTTATATGTAGATGTCCCGAGAAAATGCTCATGTGAAATCCACATTTATAAGTAGATCTCCAGTCAAACTGCTCATGAGGATCTACATTTATATGAAATCTCCAGTGAAACTGCTCATGTGGAATCCACATTTATATGTGGATCTCCAGTGAAACTCATCATGTGGAATCCGCATTTATATGTAGATCTCCAGTGAAACTGCTCATGTGGAATCCGCATTTATATGTAGAACTGAAGTGAAACTGCTCATATGGAATCCGCAATTATATGTAGAATGTCCGCTGAAACTGCTCATGTGGAATCCACATTTTTAACCATCTCCAGTGAAACTGCTCATGTGGAATCCACATTTATATGCAATCTCCAGTAAAACTGCTCATGTTGAATTCACATTTATATGTAGATCTCCCGTGAAACTGCTCATGTGGAATTCGCATTTATATGTAGATCTCCAGTGAAACGGTTCATGTGGAATCCACATTTATATGTAGATCTCCAGTGAAACTGCTCATGTGGAATCCACATTTATATGTAGATCTCCAATGAAACTGCTCATGTGGAATTCGCATTTATATGTAGATCTCCAGTTAAACTGCTCAAGTGTATTCTGCATTTATATCTAGATCTCCAGTGAAACTGCTCATGTGGAATCCGCATTTATATGTAGAACTGAAGTGAAACTGCTCATATGGAATCCGCAATTATATGTAGAATGTCCGCTGAAACTGCTCATGTGGAATCCACATTTTTAACCATCTCCAGTGAAACTGCTCATGTGGAATCCACATTTATATGCAATCTCCAGTATAACTGCTCATGTGGAATTCACATTTATATGTAGATCTCCCGTGAAACTGCTCATGTGGATTCCACATTTTTATGTACATCTCCAGTGAAAGTGCTCATGTGGAATCCACATTTATATATAGATCTCCAGTGAAACTGCTCATGTGGAATCCACATTTACATGTAGAACTGTAGTGAAACTGCTCATGTGTAATCCACATTTATATGTAGATCTCCAGTGACACTGCTCATGTGGAATCCACATTTATATACATCTCCAGTGAAACTGATCATGTGGAATCCTCATTTATATGCAATCTCCAGTGAAACTGCTCTTGTGGAATCGACATTTATTTGTAGATCTCCAGTGAAACTGCTCATGTGGAATCCACATTTATATGAAGATCTCCAGTGAAACTGCTCATGTGGTATCCGCATTTAAATGTAGATCTCCGGTGATACTTCTCTTGTGGAATCCACATTTATATGTAGATCTCCCATGAAAATTCTCATGTGGAATACACATTTAACAGTACATCTTCAGTGAAACTGCTCATGTGGAATCCACACTTTTATGAAATCTTCAGTGAAACTGCTCATGTGGAATCCACATTTATATGTCGATCTACATTGAAACTGCTTATGTTGAATCCACATTTATATGCAATCTCCAGTGAAACTGCTCATGTGGAATCCACATTTATATGTGGATCTCCAGTGAAACTCCTCATGTGGAATCCGCATTTATATGTAGATCTCCAGTGAAACTGCTCATGTGGAATCCGCATTTATATGTAGATCTGAAGTGAAACTGCTCATATGGAATCCGCATTTATATGTAGATCTGAAGTGAAACTGCTCATACGGAATCCACAATTATATGTAGAATGTCCACTGAAACTGCTCATGTGGAATTCACATTTTTATCCCTCACCAGTGAAACTACTCATGTGGAATCCACATTTATATGCAATCTCCAGTAAAACTGCTCATGTGGAATCCACATTTATATGTAGATCTCCCGTGAAACTGTTCATGTGGAATCCACATTTATATGTAGATGTCCAGTGAAACTGCTATGTGGAATCCGCATATATATGTAGATCTCCAGTGAAACTGCTCATGTGGAATCCACATTTACATACAGATGTCCAGTGAAACTGCTCATGTAGAATCCACATTTATATAGATATCCAGTGAAACTGCTCATGTGGAATCCGCATTTATATTTAGATCTCAAGTGAAACTGCTCATGTGGAATCCACATTTGTATGTAGATCTCCCGTGAAACTGCTCATGTGGAATTCTCATTTATATGTAGATCTCCAGTTAAACTGCTCAAGTGTATTCTGCATTTATATGTAAATCTCCAGTGAAACTGCTCATGTGGAATCCACATTTATATGTGGATCTCCAGTGAAACTGCCATTTTGAATCCGCATTTATATGTAGATCTCCAGTGAAACTGCTCATGTGGAATCTACATTTATATGTTGATCTCCAGTGAAACTTCTCATGTGGAATCCGCATTTATCTGTAGATCTCCCGTGAAAATGCTCATGTGGAATCCACATTTATAAGTAGATCTCCTGTGAAACTGCTCATGTGGAATCCACATTTATATGTGGATCTCCAGTGAAAGTGCTATGTGGAATCTGCATTTATATGTAGATCTCCAGTGAAACTGCTCATGTGGAATCCGAATTTATATGTAGATCTCCAGTGAAACTACTCATGTTGAATACGCATGTATCTGTAGATCTCCCGTGAAACTGCTCATGTGCAAACCACATTTATATGTAGATCTCCCGTCAAACTGTTCATGTGGAATTCACATTTATAAGTAGATCTCCAGTGAAACTGCTCATGTGGAATCCACACTTTTATGCAATCTTCATTGAAAGTGCTCATGTGGAATCCACATTTATATGTCGATCTACATTGAAACTGCTTATGTGGAATCCACATTTATATGTCCATCTTTAGTCAAACTGCTCATGTGGAATCCGCATTTATCTGTAGATATCCAGAGAAAATGCTCATGTGGAATCCATATTTATAAGTAGATCTCCCTTGAAACTGTTCATATGGAATCTACATTTATATGCAATCTCCAGTGGAACTACTCATGTGGAATCCACATTTATATGTAGATCTCCCGTGAAAATTCTCATGTGGAATACACATTTATAAGTAGATCTTCAGTGAAACTGCTCATGTGGAATCCACACTTTTATGAAATCTTCAGTGAAACTGCTCATGTGGAATCCACATTTATATGTCAATCTACATTGAAACTGCTTATGTGGAATCCACATTTATATGTCCATCTTCAGTCAAACTGCTCATGTGGAATCTGCATTTATATGTAGATGTCCCGAGAAAATGCTCATGTGAAATCCACATTTATAAGTAGATCTCCAGTCAAACTGCTCATGAGGATCTACATTTATATGAAATCTCCAGTGAAACTGCTCATGTGGAATCCACATTTATATGTGGATCTCCAGTGAAACTACTCATGTGGTATCCGCATTTAAATGTAGATCTCCGGTGATACTTCTCTTGTGGAATCCACATTAATATGTAGATCTCCCATGAAAATTCTCATGTGGAATACACATTTATAAGTACATCTTCAGTGAAACTGCTCATGTGGAATCCACACTTTTATGAAATCTTCAGTGAAACTGCTCATGTGGAATCCACATTTATATGTCGATCTACATTGAAACTGCTCATGTGGAATCCACATTTATATGTGGATCTCCAATGAAACTCCTCATGTGGAATCCGCATTTATATGTAGATCTGCAGTGAAACTGCTCATATGGAATCCGCATTTATATGTAGGTCTGAAGTGAAACTGCTCATATGGAATCCACAATTATATGTAGAATGTCCACTGAAACTGCTCATGTGGAATCCACATTTTTATCCATCACCAGTGAAACTGCTCATGTGGAATCCACATTTATATGCAATCTCCAGTAAAACTGCTCATGTGGAATCCACATTTATATGTCGATCTCCCGTGAAAATGCTCATGTGGAATCCTCATTTATATGTAGATCTCCAGTGAAACGGCTCATGTGGAATCCACATTTATATGTAGATGTCCAGTGAAACTGCTATGTGGAATCCGCATTTATATGTAGATCTCCAGTGAAACTGCTCATGTGGAATCCACATTTACATACAGATGTCCAGTGAAACTGCTCATGTAGAATCCACATTTATATAGATCTCCAGTGAAACTGCTCATGTGGAATCTGCATTTATATTTAGATCTCCAGTGACACTGCTCATGTGGAATCCACATTTATATACATCTCCAGTGAAACTGATCATGTGGAATCCTCATTTATATGCAATCTCCAGTGAAACTGCTCTTGTGGAATCGACATTTATTTGTCGATCTCCAGTGAAACTGCTCATGTGGAATCCACATTTATATGAAGATCTCCAGTGAAACTACTCATGTGGTATCCGCATTTAAATGTAGATCTCCGGTGATACTTCTCTTGTGGAATCCACATTTATATGTAGATCTCCCATGAAAATTCTCATGTGGAATACACATTTATAAGTACATCTTCAGTGAAACTGCTCATGTGGAATCCACACTTTTATGAAATCTTCAGTGAAACTGCTCATGTGGAATCCACATTTATATGTCGATCTACATTGAAACTGCTCATGTGGAATCCACATTTATATGTGGATCTCCAATGAAACTCCTCATGTGGAATCCGCATTTATATGTAGATCTGCAGTGAAACTGCTCATATGGAATCCGCATTTATATGTAGGTCTGAAGTGAAACTGCTCATATGGAATCCACAATTATATGTAGAATGTCCACTGAAACTGCTCATGTGGAATCCTCATTTTTATCCATCACCAGTGAAACTGCTCATGTGGAATCCACATTTATATGCAATCTCCAGTAAAACTGCTCATGTGGAATCCACATTTATATGTCGATCTCCCGTGAAAATGCTCATGTGGAATCCTCATTTATATGTAGATCTCCAGTGAAACGGCTCATGTGGAATCCACATTTATATGTAGATGTCCAGTGAAACTGCTATGTGGAATCCGCATTTATATGTAGATCTCCAGTGAAACTGCTCATGTGGAATCCACATTTACATACAGATGTCCAGTGAAACTGCTCATGTAGAATCCACATTTATATAGATCTCCAGTGAAACTGCTCATGTGGAATCTGCATTTATATTTAGATCTCCAGTGAAACTGCTCATGTGGAATCCACATTTGTATGTAGATCTCCCGTGAAACTGCTCATGTGGAATCCTCATTTATATGTAGATCTCCAGTTAAACTGCTCAAGTGTATTCTGCATTTATATGTAGATCTCCAGTGAAACTGCTCATGTGGAATCCGCATTTATATGTAGAACTGAAGTGAAACTGCTCATATGGAATCCGCAATTATATGTAGAATGTCCGCTGAAACTGCTCATGTGGAATCCACATTTTTAACCATCTCCAGTGAAACTGCTCATGTGGAATCCACATTTATATGCAATCTCCAGTATAACTGCTCATGTGGAATTCACATTTATATGTAGATCTCCCGTGAAACTGCTCATGTGGATTCCACATTTTTATGTACATCTCCAGTGAAAGTGCTCATGTGGAATCCACATTTATATATAGATCTCCAGTGAAACTGCTCATGTGGAATCCACATTTACATGTAGAACTGTAGTGAAACTGCTCATGTGTAATCCACATTTATATGTAGATCTCCAGTGACACTGCTCATGTGGAATCCACATTTATATACATCTCCAGTGAAACTGATCATGTGGAATCCTCATTTATATGCAATCTCCAGTGAATCTGCTCTTGTGGAATCGACATTTATTTGTAGATCTCCAGTGAAACTGCTCATGTGGAATCCACATTTATATGAAGATCTCCAGTGAAACTGCTCATGTGGTATCCGCATTTAAATGTAGATCTCCGGTGATACTTCTCTTGTGGAATCCACATTTATATGTAGATCTCCCATGAAAATTCTCATGTGGAATACACATTTAACAGTACATCTTCAGTGAAACTGCTCATGTGGAATCCACACTTTTATGAAATCTTCAGTGAAACTGCTCATGTGGAATCCACATTTATATGTCGATCTACATTGAAACTGCTCATGTGGAATCCACATTTATATGTGGATCTCCAATGAAACTCCTCATGTGGAATCCGCATTTATATGTAGATCTGCAGTGAAACTGCTCATATGGAATCCGCATTTATATGTAGGTCTGAAGTGAAACTGCTCATATGGAATCCACAATTATATGTAGAATGTCCACTGAAACTGCTCATGTGGAATCCACATTTTTATCCATCACCAGTGAAACTGCTCATGTGGAATCCACATTTATATGCAATCTCCAGTAAAACTGCTCATGTGGAATCCACATTTATATGTAGATCTCCCGTGAAACTGCTCATGTGGAATCCTCATTTATATGTAGATCTCCAGTGAAACGGCTCATGTGGAATCCACATTTATATGTAGATGTCCAGTGAAACTGCTATGTGGAATCCGCATTTATATGTAGATCTCCAGTGAAACTGCTCATGTGGAATCCACATTTACATACAGATGTCCAGTGAAACTGCTCATGTAGAATCCACATTTATATAGATCTCCAGTGAAACTGCTCATGTGGAATCCGCATTTATATTTAGATCTCCAGTGACACTGCTCATGTGGAATCCACATTTATATACATCTCCAGTGAAACTGATCATGTGGAATCCTCATTTATATGCAATCTCCAGTGAAACTGCTCTTGTGGAATCGACATTTATTTGTCGATCTCCAGTGAAACTGCTCATGTGGAATCCACATTTATATGAAGATCTCCAGTGAAACTACTCATGTGGTATCCGCATTTAAATGTAGATCTCCGGTGATACTTCTCTTGTGGAATCCACATTTATATGTAGATCTCCCATGAAAATTCTCATGTGGAATACACATTTATAAGTACATCTTCAGTGAAACTGCTCATGTGGAATCCACACTTTTATGAAATCTTCAGTGAAACTGCTCATGTGGAATCCACATTTATATGTCGATCTACATTGAAACTGCTCATGTGGAATCCTCATTTATATGTAGATCTCCAGTGAAACGGCTCATGTGGAATCCACATTTATATGTAGATGTCCAGTGAAACTGCTATGTGGAATCCGCATTTATATGTAGATCTCCAGTGAAACTGCTCATGTGGAATCCACATTTACATACAGATGTCCACTGAAACTGCTCATGTAGAATCCACATTTATATAGATCTCCAGTGAAACTGCTCATGTGGAATCCGCATTTATATTTAGATCTCCAGTGACACTGCTCATGTGGAATCCACATTTATATACATCTCCAGTGAAACTGATCATGTGGAATCCTCATTTATAAGTAGATCTCCAGTGAAACTGCTCATGTGGAATCCACACTTTTATGCAATCTTCATTGAAAGTGCTCATGTGGAATCCACATTTATATGTCGATCTACATTGAAACTGCTTATGTGGAATCCACATTTATATGTCCATCTTTAGTCAAACTGCTCATGTGGAATCCGCATTTATCTGTAGATATCCAGAGAAAATGCTCATGTGGAATCCATATTTATAAGTAGATCTCCCTTGAAACTGTTCATATGGAATCTACATTTATATGCAATCTCCAGTGGAACTACTCATGTGGAATCCACATTTATATGTAGATCTCCCGTGAAAATTCTCATGTGGAATACACATTTATAAGTAGATCTTCAGTGAAACTGCTCATGTGGAATCCACACTTTTATGAAATCTTCAGTGAAACTGCTCATGTGGAATCCACATTTATATGTCAATCTACATTGAAACTGCTTATGTGGAATCCACATTTATATGTCCATCTTCAGTCAAACTGCTCATGTGGAATCTGCATTTATATGTAGATGTCCCGAGAAAATGCTCATGTGAAATCCACATTTATAAGTAGATCTCCAGTCAAACTGCTCATGAGGATCTACATTTATATGAAATCTCCAGTGAAACTGCTCATGTGGAATCCACATTTATATGTGGATCTCCAGTGAAACTACTCATGTGGTATCCGCATTTAAATGTAGATCTCCGGTGATACTTCTCTTGTGGAATCCACATTAATATGTAGATCTCCCATGAAAATTCTCATGTGGAATACACATTTATAAGTACATCTTCAGTGAAACTGCTCATGTGGAATCCACACTTTTATGAAATCTTCAGTGAAACTGCTCATGTGGAATCCACATTTATATGTCGATCTACATTGAAACTGCTCATGTGGAATCCACATTTATATGTGGATCTCCAATGAAACTCCTCATGTGGAATCCGCATTTATATGTAGATCTGCAGTGAAACTGCTCATATGGAATCCGCATTTATATGTAGGTCTGAAGTGAAACTGCTCATATGGAATCCACAATTATATGTAGAATGTCCACTGAAACTGCTCATGTGGAATCCACATTTTTATCCATCACCAGTGAAACTGCTCATGTGGAATCCACATTTATATGCAATCTCCAGTAAAACTGCTCATGTGGAATCCACATTTATATGTAGATCTCCCGTGAAACTGCTCATGTGGAATCCTCATTTATATGTAGATCTCCAGTGAAACGGCTCATGTGGAATCCACATTTATATGTAGATGTCCAGTGAAACTGCTATGTGGAATCCGCATTTATATGTAGATCTCCAGTGAAACTGCTCATGTGGAATCCACATTTACATACAGATGTCCAGTGAAACTGCTCATGTAGAATCCACATTTATATAGATCTCCAGTGAAACTGCTCATGTGGAATCCGCATTTATATTTAGATCTCCAGTGACACTGCTCATGTGGAATCCACATTTATATACATCTCCAGTGAAACTGATCATGTGGAATCCTCATTTATATGCAATCTCCAGTGAAACTGCTCTTGTGGAATCGACATTTATTTGTCGATCTCCAGTGAAACTGCTCATGTGGAATCCACATTTATAAGAAGATCTCCAGTGAAACTACTCATGTGGTATCCGCATTTAAATGTAGATCTCCGGTGATACTTCTCTTGTGGAATCCACATTTATATGTAGATCTCCCATGAAAATTCTCATGTGGAATACACATTTATAAGTACATCTTCAGTGAAACTGCTCATGTGGAATCCACACTTTTATGAAATCTTCAGTGAAACTGCTCATGTGGAATCCACATTTATATGTCGATCTACATTGAAACTGCTCATGTGGAATCCACATTTATATGTGGATCTCCAATGAAACTCCTCATGTGGAATCCGCATTTATATGTAGATCTGCAGTGAAACTGCTCATATGGAATCCGCATTTATATGTAGGTCTGAAGTGAAACTGCTCATATGGAATCCACAATTATATGTAGAATGTCCACTGAAACTGCTCATGTGGAATCTACATTTTTATCCATCACCAGTGAAACTGCTCATGTGGAATCCACATTTATATGCAATCTCCAGTAAAACTGCTCATGTGGAATCCACATTTATATGTCGATCTCCCGTGAAAATGCTCATGTGGAATCCTCATTTATATGTAGATCTCCAGTGAAACGGCTCATGTGGAATCCACATTTATATGTAGATGTCCAGTGAAACTGCTATGTGGAATCCGCATTTATATGTAGATCTCCAGTGAAACTGCTCATGTGGAATCCACATTTACATACAGATGTCCAGTGAAACTGCTCATGTAGAATCCACATTTATATAGATCTCCAGTGAAACTGCTCATGTGGAATCTGCATTTATATTTAGATCTCCAGTGAAACTGCTCATGTGGAATCCACATTTGTATGTAGATCTCCCGTGAAACTGCTCATGTGGAATCCTCATTTATATGTAGATCTCCAGTTAAACTGCTCAAGTGTATTCTGCATTTATATGTAGATCTCCAGTGAAACTGCTCATGTGGAATCCGCATTTATATGTAGAACTGAAGTGAAACTGCTCATATGGAATCCGCAATTATATGTAGAATGTCCGCTGAAACTGCTCTATTGGAATCCACATTTTTAACCATCTCCAGTGAAACTGCTCATGTGGAATCCACATTTATATGCAATCTCCAGTATAACTGCTCATGTGGAATTCACATTTATATGTAGATCTCCCGTGAAACTGCTCATGTGGATTCCACATTTTTATGTACATCTCCAGTGAAAGTGCTCATGTGGAATCCACATTTATATATAGATCTCCAGTGAAACTGCTCATGTGGAATCCACATTTACATGTAGAACTGTAGTGAAACTGCTCATGTGTAATCCACATTTATATGTAGATCTCCAGTGACACTGCTCATGTGGAATCCACATTTATATACATCTCCAGTGAAACTGATCATGTGGAATCCTCATTTATATGCAATCTCCAGTGAAACTGCTCTTGTGGAATCGACATTTATTTGTAGATCTCCAGTGAAACTGCTCATGTGGAATCCACATTTATATGAAGATCTCCAGTGAAACTGCTCATGTGGTATCCGCATTTAAATGTAGATCTCCGGTGATACTTCTCTTGTGGAATCCACATTTATATGTAGATCTCCCATGAAAATTCTCATGTGGAATACACATTTAACAGTACATCTTCAGTGAAACTGCTCATGTGGAATCCACACTTTTATGAAATCTTCAGTGAAACTGCTCATGTGGAATCCACATTTATATGTCGATCTACATTGAAACTGCTCATGTGGAATCCACATTTATATGTGGATCTCCAATGAAACTCCTCATGTGGAATCCGCATTTATATGTAGATCTGCAGTGAAACTGCTCATATGGAATCCGCATTTATATGTAGGTCTGAAGTGAAACTGCTCATATGGAATCCACAATTATATGTAGAATGTCCACTGAAACTGCTCATGTGGAATCCACATTTTTATCCATCACCAGTGAAACTGCTCATGTGGAATCCACATTTATATGCAATCTCCAGTAAAACTGCTCATGTGGAATCCACATTTATATGTAGATCTCCCGTGAAACTGCTCATGTGGAATCCTCATTTATATGTAGATCTCCAGTGAAACGGCTCATGTGGAATCCACATTTATATGTAGATGTCCAGTGAAACTGCTATGTGGAATCCGCATTTATATGTAGATCTCCAGTGAAACTGCTCATGTGGAATCCACATTTACATACAGATGTCCAGTGAAACTGCTCATGTAGAATCCACATTTATATAGATCTCCAGTGAAACTGCTCATGTGGAATCCGCATTTATATTTAGATCTCCAGTGACACTGCTCATGTGGAATCCACATTTATATACATCTCCAGTGAAACTGATCATGTGGAATCCTCATTTATATGCAATCTCCAGTGAAACTGCTCTTGTGGAATCGACATTTATTTGTCGATCTCCAGTGAAACTGCTCATGTGGAATCCACATTTATATGAAGATCTCCAGTGAAACTACTCATGTGGTATCCGCATTTAAATGTAGATCTCCGGTGATACTTCTCTTGTGGAATCCACATTTATATGTAGATCTCCCATGAAAATTCTCATGTGGAATACACATTTATAAGTACATCTTCAGTGAAACTGCTCATGTGGAATCCACACTTTTATGAAATCTTCAGTGAAACTGCTCATGTGGAATCCACATTTATATGTCGATCTACATTGAAACTGCTCATGTGGAATCCACATTTATATGTGGATCTCCAATGAAACTCCTCATGTGGAATCCGCATTTATATGTAGATCTGCAGTGAAACTGCTCATATGGAATCCGCATTTATATGTAGGTCTGAAGTGAAACTGCTCATATGGAATCCACAATTATATGTAGAATGTCCACTGAAACTGCTCATGTGGAATCCACATTTTTATCCATCACCAGTGAAACTGCTCATGTGGAATCCACATTTATATGCAATCTCCAGTAAAACTGCTCATGTGGAATCCACATTTATATGTAGATCTCCCGTGAAACTGCTCATGTGGAATCCTCATTTATATGTAGATCTCCAGTGAAACGGCTCATGTGGAATCCACATTTATATGTAGATGTCCAGTGAAACTGCTATGTGGAATCCGCATTTATATGTAGATCTCCAGTGAAACTGCTCATGTGGAATCCACATTTACATACAGATGTCCAGTGAAACTGCTCATGTAGAATCCACATTTATATAGATCTCCAGTGAAACTGCTCATGTGGAATCCGCATTTATATTTAGATCTCCAGTGACACTGCTCATGTGGAATCCACATTTATATACATCTCCAGTGAAACTGATCATGTGGAATCCTCATTTATATGCAATCTCCAGTGAAACTGCTCTTGTGGAATCGACATTTATTTGTCGATCTCCAGTGAAACTGCTCATGTGGAATCCACATTTATATGAAGATCTCCAGTGAAACTACTCATGTGGTATCCGCATTTAAATGTAGATCTCCGGTGATACTTCTCTTGTGGAATCCACATTTATATGTAGATCTCCCATGAAAATTCTCATGTGGAATACACATTTATAAGTACATCTTCAGTGAAACTGCTCATGTGGAATCCACACTTTTATGAAATCTTCAGTGAAACTGCTCATGTGGAATCCACATTTATATGTCGATCTACATTGAAACTGCTCATGTGGAATCCTCATTTATATGTAGATCTCCAGTGAAACGGCTCATGTGGAATCCACATTTATATGTAGATGTCCAGTGAAACTGCTATGTGGAATCCGCATTTATATGTAGATCTCCAGTGAAACTGCTCATGTGGAATCCACATTTACATACAGATGTCCACTGAAACTGCTCATGTAGAATCCACGTTTATATAGATCTCCAGTGAAACTGCTCATGTGGAATCCGCATTTATATTTAGATCTCCAGTGACACTGCTCATGTGGAATCCACATTTATATACATTCCAGTGAAACTGATCATGTGGAATCCTCATTTATATGCAATCTCCAGTGAAACTGCTCTTGTGGAATCGACATTTATTTGTCGATCTCCAGTGAAACTGCTCATGTGGAATCCACATTTATATGAAGATCTCCAGTGAAACTACTCATGTGGTATCCGCATTTAAATGTAGATCTCCGGTGATACTTCTCTTGTGGAATCCACATTTATATGTAGATCTCCCATGAAAATTCTCATGTGGAATACACATTTATAAGTACATCTTCAGTGAAACTGCTCATGTGGAATCCACACTTTTATGAAATCTTCAGTGAAACTGCTCATGTGGAATCCACATTTATATGTCGATCTACATTGAAACTGCTCATGTGGAATCCACATTTATATGTGGATCTCCAATGAAACTCCTCATGTGGAATCCGCATTTATATGTAGATCTGCAGTGAAACTGCTCATATGGAATCCGCATTTATATGTAGGTCTGAAGTGAAACTGCTCATATGGAATCCACAATTATATGTAGAATGTCCACTGAAACTGCTCATGTGGAATCCACATTTTTATCCATCACCAGTGAAACTGCTCATGTGGAATCCACATTTATATGCAATCTCCAGTAAAACTGCTCATGTGGAATCCACATTTATATGTCGATCTCCCGTGAAAATGCTCATGTGGAATCCTCATTTATATGTAGATCTCCAGTGAAACGGCTCATGTGGAATCCACATTTATATGTAGATGTCCAGTGAAACTGCTATGTGGAATCCGCATTTATATGTAGATCTCCAGTGAAACTGCTCATGTGGAATCCACATTTACATACAGATGTCCAGTGAAACTGCTCATGTAGAATCCACATTTATATAGATCTCCAGTGAAACTGCTCATGTGGAATCTGCATTTATATTTAGATCTCCAGTGAAACTGCTCATGTGGAATCCACATTTGTATGTAGATCTCCCGTGAAACTGCTCATGTGGAATCCTCATTTATATGTAGATCTCCAGTTAAACTGCTCAAGTGTATTCTGCATTTATATGTAGATCTCCAGTGAAACTGCTCATGTGGAATCCGCATTTATATGTAGAACTGAAGTGAAACTGCTCATATGGAATCCGCAATTATATGTAGAATGTCCGCTGAAACTGCTCATGTGGAATCCACATTTTTAACCATCTCCAGTGAAACTGCTCATGTGGAATCCACATTTATATGCAATCTCCAGTATAACTGCTCATGTGGAATTCACATTTATATGTAGATCTCCCGTGAAACTGCTCATGTGGATTCCACATTTTTATGTACATCTCCAGTGAAAGTGCTCATGTGGAATCCACATTTATATATAGATCTCCAGTGAAACTGCTCATGTGGAATCCACATTTACATGTAGAACTGTAGTGAAACTGCTCATGTGTAATCCACATTTATATGTAGATCTCCAGTGACACTGCTCATGTGGAATCCACATTTATATACATCTCCAGTGAAACTGATCATGTGGAATCCTCATTTATATGCAATCTCCAGTGAAACTGCTCTTGTGGAATCGACATTTATTTGTAGATCTCCAGTGAAACTGCTCATGTGGAATCCACATTTATATGAAGATCTCCAGTGAAACTGCTCATGTGGTATCCGCATTTAAATGTAGATCTCCGGTGATACTTCTCTTGTGGAATCCACATTTATATGTAGATCTCCCATGAAAATTCTCATGTGGAATACACATTTAACAGTACATCTTCAGTGAAACTGCTCATGTGGAATCCACACTTTTATGAAATCTTCAGTGAAACTGCTCATGTGGAATCCACATTTATATGTCGATCTACATTGAAACTGCTTATGTTGAATCCACATTTATATGCATCCCCAGTGAAACTGCTCATGTGGAATCCACATTTATATGTGGATCTCCAGTGAAACTCCTCATGTGGAATCCGCATTTATATGTAGATCTCCAGTGAAACTGCTCATGTGGAATCCGCATTTATATGTAGATCTGGACTGAAACTGCTCATATGGAATCCGCATTTATATGTAGGTCTGAAGTGAAACTGCTCATATGGAATCCACAATTATATGTAGAATGTCCACTGAAACTGCTCATGTGGAATCCACATTTTTATCCATCACCAGTGAAACTGCTCATGTGGAATCCACATTTATATGCAATCTCCAGTAAAACTGCTCATGTGGAATCCACATTTATATGTAGATCTCCCGTGAAACTGCTCATGTGGAATCCTCATTTATATGTAGATCTCCAGTGAAACGGCTCATGTGGAATCCACATTTATATGTAGATGTCCAGTGAAACTGCTATGTGGAATCCGCATTTATATGTAGATCTCCAGTGAAACTGCTCATGTGGAATCCACATTTACATGCAGATGTCCAGTGAAACTGCTCATGTAGAATCCACATTTATATAGATCTCCAGTGAAACTGCTCATGTGGAATCCGCATTTATATTTAGATCTCCAGTGAAACTGCTCATGTGGAATCCACATTTGTATGTAGATCTCCCGTGAAACTGCTCATGTGGAATCCTCATTTATATGTAGATCTCCAGTTAAACTGCTCAAGTGTATTCTGCATTTATATGTAGATCTCCAGTGAAACTGCTCATGTGGAATCCGCATTTATATGTAGAACTGAAGTGAAACTGCTCATATGGAATCCGCAATTATATGTAGAATGTCCGCTGAAACTGCTCATGTGGAATCCACATTTTTAACCATCTCCAGTGAAACTGCTCATGTGGAATCCACATTTATATGCAATCTCCAGTATAACTGCTCATGTGGAATTCACATTTATATGTAGATCTCCCGTGAAACTGCTCATGTGGATTCCACATTTTTATGGACATCTCCAGTGAAAGTGCTCATGTGGAATCCACATTTATATATAGATCTCCAGTGAAACTGCTCATGTGGAATCCACATTTACATGTAGAACTGTAGTGAAACTGCTCATGTGTAATCCACATTTATATGTAGATCTCCAGTGACACTGCTCATGTGGAATCAACATTTATATACATCTCCAGTGAAACTGATCATGTGGAATCCTCATTTATATGCAATCTCCAGTGAAACTGCTCTTGTGGAATCGACATTTATTTGTAGATCTCCAGTGAAACTGCTCATGTGGAATCCACATTTATATGAAGATCTCCAGTGAAACTGCTCATGTGGTATCCGCATTTAAATGTAGATCTCCGGTGATACTTCTCTTGTGGAATCCACATTTATATGTAGATCTCCCATGAAAATTCTCATGTTGAATACACATTTAACAGTACATCTTCAGTGAAACTGCTCATGTGGAATCCACACTTTTATGAAATCTTCAGTGAAACTGCTCATGTGGAATCCACATTTATATGTCGATCTACATTGAAACTGCTTATGTTGAATCCACATTTATATGCATCCCCAGTGAAACTGCTCATGTGGAATCCACATTTATATGTGGATCTCCAGTGAAACTCCTCATGTGGAATCTGCATTTATATGTAGATCTCCAGTGAAACTGCTCATGTATAATCCGCATTTATATGTAGATCTGAAGTGAAACTGCTCATATGGAATCCGCATTTATATGTAGATCTGAAGTGAAACTGCTCATACGGAATCCACAATTATATGTAGAATGTCCACTGAAACTGCTCATGTGGAATCCACATTTTTATCCCTCACCAGTGAAACTACTCATGTGGAATCCACATTTATATGCAATCTCCAGTAAAACTGCTCATGTGGAATCCACATTTATATGTAGATCTCCCGTGAAACTGTTCATGTGGAATCCACATTTATATGTAGATGTCCAGTGAAACTGCTATGTGGAATCCGCATATATATGTAGATCTCCAGTGAAACTGCTCATGTGGAATCCACATTTACATACAGATGTCCAGTGAAACTGCTCATGAAGAATCCACATTTATATAGATCTCCAGTGAAACTGCTCATGTGGAATCCGCATTTATATTTAGATCTCAAGTGAAACTGCTCATGTGGAATCCACATTTGTATGTAGATCTCCCGTGAAACTGCTCATGTGGATTTCTCATTTATATGTAGATCTCCAGTTAAACTGCTCAAGTGTATTCTGCATTTATATGTAAATCTCCAGTGAAACTGCTCATGTGGAATCCACATTTATATGTGGATCTCCAGTGAAACTGCCATTTGGAATCCGCATTTATATGTAGATCTCCAGTGAAACTGCTCATGTGGAATCTACATTTATATGTTGATCTCCAGTGAAACTTCTCATGTGGAATCCGCATTTATCTGTAGATCTCCCGTGAAAATGCTCATGTGGAATCCACATTTATAAGTAGATCTCCTGTGAAACTGCTCATGTGGAATCCACATTTATATGTGGATCTCCAGTGAAACTGCTATGTGGAATCTGCATTTATATGTAGATCTCCAGTGAAACTGCTCATGTGGAATCTGAATTTATAAGTAGATCTCCAGTGAAACTACTCATGTTGAATACGCATGTATCTGTAGATCTCCCGTGAAACTGCTCATGTGCAAACCACATTAATATGTAGATCTCCCGTCAAACTGTTCATGTGGAATTCACATTTATAAGTAGATCTCCAGTGAAACTGCTCATGTGGAATCCACACTTTTATGCAATCTTCATTGAAAGTGCTCATGTGGAATCCACATTTATATGTCGATCTACATTGAAACTGCTTATGTGGAATCCACATTCATATGTCCATCTTTAGTCAAACTGCTCATTTGGAATCCGCATTTATCTGTAGATATCCAGAGAAAATGCTCATGTGGAATCCACATTTATAAGTAGATCTCCCTTGAAACTGTTCATATGGAATCTACATTTATATGCAATCTCCAGTGGAACTGCTCATGTGGAATCCACATTTATATGTAGATCTCCCGTGAAAATTCTCATGTGGAATACACATTTATAAGTAGATCTTCAGTGAAACTGCTCATGTGGAATCCACACTTTTATGAAATCTTCAGTGAAACTGCTCATGTGGAATCCACATTTATATGTCAATCTACATTGAAACTGCTTATGTGGAATCCACATTTATATGTCCATCTTCAGTCAAACTGCTCATGTGGAATCTGCATTTATATGTAGATGTCCCGAGAAAATGCTCATGTGAAATCCACATTTATAAGTAGATCTCCAGTCAAACTGCTCATGAGGATCTACATTTATATGAAATCTCCAGTGAAACTGCTCATGTGGAATCCACATTTATATGTGGATCTCCAGTGAAACTCATCATGTGGAATCCGCATTTATATGTAGATCTCCAGTGAAACTGCTCATGTGGAATCCGCATTTATATGTAGAACTGAAGTGAAACTGCTCATATGGAATCCGCAATTATATGTAGAATGTCCGCTGAAACTGCTCATGTGGAATCCACATTTTTAACCATCTCCAGTGAAACTGCTCATGTGGAATCCACATTTATATGCAATCTCCAGTAAAACTGCTCATGTGGAATTCACATTTATATGTAGATCTCCCGTGAAACTGCTCATGTGGAATTCGCATTTATATGTAGATCTCCAGTGAAACGGTTCATGTGGAATCCACATTTATATGTAGATCTCCAGTGAAACTGCTCATGTGGAATCCACATTTATATGTAGATCTCCAATGAAACTGCTCATGTGGAATTCGCATTTATATGTAGATCTCCAGTTAAACTGCTCAAGTGTATTCTGCATTTATATCTAGATCTCCAGTGAAACTGCTCATGTGGAATCCGCATTTATATGTAGAACTGAAGTGAAACTGCTCATATGGAATCCGCAATTATATGTAGAATGTCCGCTGAAACTGCTCATGTGGAATCCACATTTTTAACCATCTCCAGTGAAACTGCTCATGTGGAATCCACATTTATATGCAATCTCCAGTATAACTGCTCATGTGGAATTCACATTTATATGTAGATCTCCCGTGAAACTGCTCATGTGGATTCCACATTTTTATGTACATCTCCAGTGAAAGTGCTCATGTGGAATCCACATTTATATATAGATCTCCAGTGAAACTGCTCATGTGGAATTCACATTTTTATCCCTCACCAGTGAAACTACTCATGTGGAATCCACATTTATATGCAATCTCCAGTAAAACTGCTCATGTGGAATCCACATTTATATGTAGATCTCCCGTGAAACTGTTCATGTGGAATCCACATTTATATGTAGATGTCCAGTGAAAATGCTATGTGGAATCCGCATATATATGTAGATCTCCAGTGAAACTGCTCATGTGGAATCCACATTTACATACAGATGTCCAGTGAAACTGCTCATGTAGAATCCACATTTATATAGATATCCAGTGAAACTGCTCATGTGGAATCCGCATTTATATTTAGATCTCAAGTGAAACTGCTCATGTGGAATCCACATTTGTATGTAGATCTCCCGTGAAACTGCTCATGTGGAATTCTCATTTATATGTAGATCTCCAGTTAAACTGCTCAAGTGTATTCTGCATTTATATGTAAATCTCCAGTGAAACTGCTCATGTGGAATCCACATTTATATGTGGATCTCCAGTGAAACTGCCATTTGGAATCCGCATTTATATGTAGATCTCCAGTGAAACTGCTCATGTGGAATCTACATTTATATGTTGATCTCCAGTGAAACTTCTCATGTGGAATCCGCATTTATCTGTAGATCTCCCGTGAAAATGCTCATGTGGAATCCACATTTATAAGTAGATCTCCTGTGAAACTGCTCATGTGGAATCCACATTTATATGTGGATCTCCAGTGAAAGTGCTATGTGGAATCTGCATTTATATGTAGATCTCCAGTGAAACTGCTCATGTGGAATCCGAATTTATATGTAGATCTCCAGTGAAACTACTCATGTTGAATACGCATGTATCTGTAGATCTCCCGTGAAACTGCTCATGTGCAAACCACATTTATATGTAGATCTCCCGTCAAACTGTTCATGTGGAATTCACATTTATAAGTAGATCTCCAGTGAAACTGCTCATGTGGAATCCACACTTTTATGCAATCTTCATTGAAAGTGCTCATGTGGAATCCACATTTATATGTCGATCTACATTGAAACTGCTTATGTGGAATCCACATTTATATGTCCATCTTTAGTCAAACTGCTCATGTGGAATCCGCATTTATCTGTAGATATCCAGAGAAAATGCTCATGTGGAATCCATATTTATAAGTAGATCTCCCTTGAAACTGTTCATATGGAATCTACATTTATATGCAATCTCCAGTGGAACTACTCATGTGGAATCCACATTTATATGTAGATCTCCCGTGAAAATTCTCATGTGGAATACACATTTATAAGTAGATCTTCAGTGAAACTGCTCATGTGGAATCCACACTTTTATGAAATCTTCAGTGAAACTGCTCATGTGGAATCCACATTTATATGTCAATCTACATTGAAACTGCTTATGTGGAATCCACATTTATATGTCCATCTTCAGTCAAACTGCTCATGTGGAATCTGCATTTATATGTAGATGTCCCGAGAAAATGCTCATGTGAAATCCACATTTATAAGTAGATCTCCAGTCAAACTGCTCATGAGGATCTACATTTATATGAAATCTCCAGTGAAACTGCTCATGTGGAATCCACATTTATATGTGGATCTCCAGTGAAACTACTCATGTGGTATCCGCATTTAAATGTAGATCTCCGGTGATACTTCTCTTGTGGAATCCATATTAATATGTAGATCTCCCATGAAAATTCTCATGTGGAATACACATTTATAAGTACATCTTCAGTGAAACTGCTCATGTGGAATCCACACTTTTATGAAATCTTCAGTGAAACTGCTCATGTGGAATCCACATTTATATGTCGATCTACATTGAAACTGCTCATGTGGAATCCACATTTATATGTGGATCTCCAATGAAACTCCTCATGTGGAATCCGCATTTATATGTAGATCTGCAGTGAAACTGCTCATATGGAATCCGCATTTATATGTAGGTCTGAAGTGAAACTGCTCATATGGAATCCACAATTATATGTAGAATGTCCACTGAAACTGCTCATGTGGAATCCACATTTTTATCCATCACCAGTGAAACTGCTCATGTGGAATCCACATTTATATGCAATCTCCAGTAAAACTGCTCATGTGGAATCCACATTTATATGTAGATCTCCCGTGAAACTGCTCATGTGGAATCCTCATTTATATGTAGATCTCCAGTGAAACGGCTCATGTGGAATCCACATTTATATGTAGATGTCCAGTGAAACTGCTATGTGGAATCCGCATTTATATGTAGATCTCCAGTGAAACTGCTCATGTGGAATCCACATTTACATACAGATGTCCAGTGAAACTGCTCATGTAGAATCCACATTTATATAGATCTCCAGTGAAACTGCTCATGTGGAATCCGCATTTATATTTAGATCTCCAGTGACACTGCTCATGTGGAATCCACATTTATATACATCTCCAGTGAAACTGATCATGTGGAATCCTCATTTATATGCAATCTCCAGTGAAACTGCTCTTGTGGAATCGACATTTATTTGTCGATCTCCAGTGAAACTGCTCATGTGGAATCCACATTTATATGAAGATCTCCAGTGAAACTACTCATGTGGTATCCGCATTTAAATGTAGATCTCCGGTGATACTTCTCTTGTGGAATCCACATTTATATGTAGATCTCCCATGAAAATTCTCATGTGGAATACACATTTATAAGTACATCTTCAGTGAAACTGCTCATGTGGAATCCACACTTTTATGAAATCTTCAGTGAAACTGCTCATGTGGAATCCACATTTATATGTCGATCTACATTGAAACTGCTCATGTGGAATCCACATTTATATGTGGATCTCCAATGAAACTCCTCATGTGGAATCCGCATTTATATGTAGATCTGCAGTGAAACTGCTCATATGGAATCCGCATTTATATGTAGGTCTGAAGTGAAACTGCTCATATGGAATCCACAATTATATGTAGAATGTCCACTGAAACTGCTCATGTGGAATCCACATTTTTATCCATCACCAGTGAAACTGCTCATGTGGAATCCACATTTATATGCAATCTCCAGTAAAACTGCTCATGTGGAATCCACATTTATATGTCGATCTCCCGTGAAAATGCTCATGTGGAATCCTCATTTATATGTAGATCTCCAGTGAAACGGCTCATGTGGAATCCACATTTATATGTAGATGTCCAGTGAAACTGCTATGTGGAATCCGCATTTATATGTAGATCTCCAGTGAAACTGCTCATGTGGAATCCACATTTACATACAGATGTCCAGTGAAACTGCTCATGTAGAATCCACATTTATATAGATCTCCAGTGAAACTGCTCATGTGGAATCTGCATTTATATTTAGATCTCCAGTGAAACTGCTCATGTGGAATCCACATTTGTATGTAGATCTCCCGTGAAACTGCTCATGTGGAATCCTCATTTATATGTAGATCTCCAGTTAAACTGCTCAAGTGTATTCTGCATTTATATGTAGATCTCCAGTGAAACTGCTCATGTGGAATCCGCATTTATATGTAGAACTGAAGTGAAACTGCTCATATGGAATCCGAAATTATATGTAGAATGTCCGCTGAAACTGCTCATGTGGAATCCACATTTTTAACCATCTCCAGTGAAACTGCTCATGTGGAATCCACATTTATATGCAATCTCCAGTATAACTGCTCATGTGGAATTCACATTTATATGTAGATCTCCCGTGAAACTGCTCATGTGGATTCCACATTTTTATGTACATCTCCAGTGAAAGTGCTCATGTGGAATCCACATTTATATATAGATCTCCAGTGAAACTGCTCATGTGGAATCCACATTTACATGTAGAACTGTAGTGAAACTGCTCATGTGTAATCCACATTTATATGTAGATCTCCAGTGACACTGCTCATGTGGAATCCACATTTATATACATCTCCAGTGAAACTGATCATGTGGAATCCTCATTTATATGCAATCTCCAGTGAAACTGCTCTTGTGGAATCGACATTTATTTGTAGATCTCCAGTGAAACTGCTCATGTGGAATCCACATTTATATGAAGATCTCCAGTGAAACTGCTCATGTGGTATCCGCATTTAAATGTAGATCTCCGGTGATACTTCTCTTGTGGAATCCACATTTATATGTAGATCTCCCATGAAAATTCTCATGTGGAATACACATTTAACAGTACATCTTCAGTGAAACTGCTCATGTGGAATCCACACTTTTATGAAATCTTCAGTGAAACTGCTCATGTGGAATCCACATTTATATGTCGATCTACATTGAAACTGCTTATGTTGAATCCACATTTATATGCATCCCCAGTGAAACTGCTCATGTGGAATCCACATTTATATGTGGATCTCCAGTGAAACTCCTCATGTGGAATCCGCATTTATATGTAGATCTCCAGTGAAACTGCTCATGTGGAATCCGCATTTATATGTAGATCTGAAGTGAAACTGCTCATATGGAATCCGCATTTATATGTAGGTCTGAAGTGAAACTGCTCATATGGAATCCACAATTATATGTAGAATGTCCACTGAAACTGCTCATGTGGAATCCACATTTTTATCCATCACCAGTGAAACTGCTCATGTGGAATCCACATTTATATGCAATCTCCAGTAAAACTGCTCATGTGGAATCCACATTTATATGTAGATCTCCCGTGAAACTGCTCATGTGGAATCCTCATTTATATGTAGATCTCCAGTGAAACGGCTCATGTGGAATCCACATTTATATGTAGATCTCCAGTGAAACGGCTCATGTGGAATCCTCATTTATATGTAGATCTGCAGTGAAACTGCTCATATGGAATCCGCATTTATATGTAGGTCTGAAGTGAAACTGCTCATATGGAATCCACAATTATATGTAGAATGTCCACTGAAACTGCTCATGTGGAATCCACATTTATATGCAATCTCCAGTAAAACTGCTCATGTGGAATCCACATTTATATGTCGATCTCCCGTGAAAATGCTCATGTGGAATCCTCATTTATATGTAGATCTCCAGTGAAACGGCTCATGTGGAATCCACATTTATATGTAGATGTCCAGTGAAACTGCTATGTGGAATCCGCATTTATATGTAGATCTCCAGTGAAACTGCTCATGTGGAATCCACATTTACATACAGATGTCCAGTGAAACTGCTCATGTAGAATCCACATTTATATAGATCTCCAGTGAAACTGCTCATGTGGAATCTGCATTTATATTTAGATCTCCAGTGAAACTGCTCATGTGGAATCCACATTTGTATGTAGATCTCCCGTGAAACTGCTCATGTGGAATCCTCATTTATATGTAGATCTCCAGTTAAACTGCTCAAGTGTATTCTGCATTTATATGTAGATCTCCAGTGAAACTGCTCATGTGGAATCCGCATTTATATGTAGAACTGAAGTGAAACTGCTCATATGGAATCCGCAATTATATGTAGAATGTCCGCTGAAACTGCTCATGTGGAATCCACATTTTTAACCATCTCCAGTGAAACTGCTCATGTGGAATCCACATTTATATGCAATCTCCAGTATAACTGCTCATGTGGAATTCACATTTATATGTAGATCTCCCGTGAAACTGCTCATGTGGATTCCACATTTTTATGTACATCTCCAGTGAAAGTGCTCATGTGGAATCCACATTTATATATAGATCTCCAGTGAAACTGCTCATGTGGAATCCACATTTACATGTAGAACTGTAGTGAAACTGCTCATGTGTAATCCACATTTATATGTAGATCTCCAGTGACACTGCTCATGTGGAATCCACATTTATATACATCTCCAGTGAAACTGATCATGTGGAATCCTCATTTATATGCAATCTCCAGTGAAACTGCTCTTGTGGAATCGACATTTATTTGTAGATCTCCAGTGAAACTGCTCATGTGGAATCCACATTTATATGAAGATCTCCAGTGAAACTGCTCATGTGGTATCCGCATTTAAATGTAGATCTCCGGTGATACTTCTCTTGTGGAATCCACATTTATATGTAGATCTCCCATGAAAATTCTCATGTGGAATACACATTTAACAGTACATCTTCAGTGAAACTGCTCATGTGGAATCCACACTTTTATGAAATCTTCAGTGAAACTGCTCATGTGGAATCCACATTTATATGTCGATCTACATTGAAACTGCTTATGTTGAATCCACATTTATATGCATCCCCAGTGAAACTGCTCATGTGGAATCCACATTTATATGTGGATCTCCAGTGAAACTCCTCATGTGGAATCCGCATTTATATGTAGATCTCCAGTGAAACTGCTCATGTGGAATCCGCATTTATATGTAGATCTGAAGTGAAACTGCTCATATGGAATCCGCATTTATATGTAGGTCTGAAGTGAAACTGCTCATATGGAATCCACAATTATATGTAGAATGTCCACTGAAACTGCTCATGTGGAATCCACATTTTTATCCATCACCAGTGAAACTGCTCATGTGGAATCCACATTTATATGCAATCTCCAGTAAAACTGCTCATGTGGAATCCACATTTATATGTAGATCTCCCGTGAAACTGCTCATGTGGAATCCTCATTTATATGTAGATCTCCAGTGAAACGGCTCATGTGGAATCCACATTTATATGTAGATGTCCAGTGAAACTGCTATGTGGAATCCGCATTTATATGTAGATCTCCAGTGAAACTGCTCATGTGGAATCCACATTTACATACAGATGTCCAGTGAAACTGCTCATGTAGAATCCACATTTATATAGATCTCCAGTGAAACTGCTCATGTGGAATCCGCATTTATATTTAGATCTCCCGTGAAACTGCTCATGTGGAATCCTCATTTATATGTAGATCTCCAGTTAAACTGCTCAAGTGTATTCTGCATTTATATGTAGATCTCCAGTGAAACTGCTCATGTGGAATCCGCATTTATATGTAGAACTGAAGTGAAACTGCTCATATGGAATCCGCAATTATATGTAGAATGTCCGCTGAAACTGCTCATGTGGAATCCACATTTTTAACCATCTCCAGTGAAACTGCTCATGTGGAATCCACATTTATATGCAATCTCCAGTATAACTGCTCATGTGGAATTCACATTTATATGTAGATCTCCCGTGAAACTGCTCATGTGGATTCCACATTTTTATGGACATCTCCAGTGAAAGTGCTCATGTGGAATCCACATTTATATATAGATCTCCAGTGAAACTGCTCATGTGGAATCCACATTTACATGTAGAACTGTAGTGAAACTGCTCATGTGTAATCCACATTTATATGTAGATCTCCAGTGACACTGCTCATGTGGAATCAACATTTATATACATCTCCAGTGAAACTGATCATGTGGAATCCTCATTTATATGCAATCTCCAGTGAAACTGCTCTTGTGGAATCGACATTTATTTGTAGATCTCCAGTGAAACTGCTCATGTGGAATCCACATTTATATGAAGATCTCCAGTGAAACTGCTCATGTGGTATCCGCATTTAAATGTAGATCTCCGGTGATACTTCTCTTGTGGAATCCACATTTATATGTAGATCTCCCATGAAAATTCTCATGTGGAATACACATTTAACAGTACATCTTCAGTGAAACTGCTCATGTGGAATCCACACTTTTATGAAATCTTCAGTGAAACTGCTCATGTGGAATCCACATTTATATGTGGATCTCCAGTGAAACTCCTCATGTGGAATCCGCATTTATATGTAGATCTCCAGTGAAACTGCTCATGTATAATCCGCATTTATATGTAGATCTGAAGTGAAACTGCTCATATGGAATCCGCATTTATATGTAGATCTGAAGTGAAACTGCTCATACGGAATCCACAATTATATGTAGAATGTCCACTGAAACTGCTCATGTGGAATCCACATTTTTATCCCTCACCAGTGAAACTACTCATGTGGAATCCACATTTATATGCAATCTCCAGTAAAACTGCTCATGTGGAATCCACATTTATATGTAGATCTCCTGTGAAACTGTTCATGTGGAATCCACATTTATATGTAGATGTCCAGTGAAACTGCTATGTGGAATCCGCATATATATGTAGATCTCCAGTGAAACTGCTCATGTGGAATCCACATTTACATACAGATGTCCAGTGAAACTGCTCATGTAGAATCCACATTTATATAGATCTCCAGTGAAACTGCTCATGTGGAATCCGCATTTATATTTAGATCTCAAGTGAAACTGCTCATGTGGAATCCACATTTGTATGTAGATCTCCCGTGAAACTGCTCATGTGGAATTCTCATTTATATGTAGATCTCCAGTTAAACTGCTCAAGTGTATTCTGCATTTATATGTAAATCTCCAGTGAAACTGCTCATGTGGAATCCACATTTATATGTGGATCTCCAGTGAAACTGCCATTTGGAATCCGCATTTATATGTAGATCTCCAGTGAAACTGCTCATGTGGAATCTACATTTATATGTTGATCTCCAGTGAAACTTCTCATGTGGAATCCGCATTTATCTGTAGATCTCCCGTGAAAATGCTCATGTGGAATCCACATTTATAAGTAGATCTCCTGTGAAACTGCTCATGTGGAATCCACATTTATATGTGGATCTCCAGTGAAACTGCTATGTGGAATCTGCATTTATATGTAGATCTCCAGTGAAACTGCTCATGTGGAATCTGAATTTATATGTAGATCTCCAGTGAAACTACTCATGTTGAATACGCATGTATCTGTAGATCTCCCGTGAAACTGCTCATGTGCAAACCACATTTATATGTAGATCTCCCGTCAAACTGTTCATGTGGAATTCACATTTATAAGTAGATCTCCAGTGAAACTGCTCATGTGGAATCCACACTTTTATGCAATCTTCATTGAAAGTGCTCATGTGGAATCCACATTTATATGTCGATCTACATTGAAACTGCTTATGTGGAATCCACATTCATATGTCCATCTTTAGTCAAACTGCTCATTTGGAATCCGCATTTATCTGTAGATATCCAGAGAAAATGCTCATGTGGAATCCACATTTATAAGTAGATCTCCCTTGAAACTGTTCATATGGAATCTACATTTATATGCAATCTCCAGTGGAACTGCTCATGTGGAATCCACATTTATATGTAGATCTCCCGTGAAAATTCTCATGTGGAATACACATTTATAAGTAGATCTTCAGTGAAACTGCTCATGTGGAATCCACACTTTTATGAAATCTTCAGTGAAACTGCTCATGTGGAATCCACATTTATATGTCAATCTACATTGAAACTGCTTATGTGGAATCCACATTTATATGTCCATCTTCAGTCAAACTGCTCATGTGGAATCTGCATTTATATGTAGATGTCCCGAGAAAATGCTCATGTGAAATCCACATTTATAAGTAGATCTCCAGTCAAACTGCTCATGAGGATCTACATTTATATGAAATCTCCAGTGAAACTGCTCATGTGGAATCCACATTTATATGTGGATCTCCAGTGAAACTCATCATGTGGAATCCGCATTTATATGTAGATCTCCAGTGAAACTGCTCATGTGGAATCCGCATTTATATGTAGAACTGAAGTGAAACTGCTCATATGGAATCCGCAATTATATGTAGAATGTCCGCTGAAACTGCTCATGTGGAATCCACATTTTTAACCATCTCCAGTGAAACTGCTCATGTGGAATCCACATTTATATGCAATCTCCAGTAAAACTGCTCATGTGGAATTCACATTTATATGTAGATCTCCCGTGAAACTGCTCATGTGGAATTCGCATTTATATGTAGATCTCCAGTGAAACGGTTCATGTGGAATCCACATTTATATGTAGATCTCCAGTGAAACTGCTCATGTGGAATCCACATTTATATGTAGATCTCCAATGAAACTGCTCATGTGGAATTCGCATTTATATGTAGATCTCCAGTTAAACTGCTCAAGTGTATTCTGCATTTATATCTAGATCTCCAGTGAAACTGCTCATGTGGAATCCGCATTTATATGTAGAACTGAAGTGAAACTGCTCATATGGAATCCGCAATTATATGTAGAATGTCCGCTGAAACTGCTCATGTGGAATCCACATTTTTAACCATCTCCAGTGAAACTGCTCATGTGGAATCCACATTTATATGCAATCTCCAGTATAACTGCTCATGTGGAATTCACATTTATATGTAGATCTCCCGTGAAACTGCTCATGTGGATTCCACATTTTTATGTACATCTCCAGTGAAAGTGCTCATGTGGAATCCACATTTATATATAGATCTCCAGTGAAACTGCTCATGTGGAATCCACATTTACATGTAGAACTGTAGTGAAACTGCTCATGTGTAATCCACATTTATATGTAGATCTCCAGTGACACTGCTCATGTGGAATCCACATTTATATACATCTCCAGTGAAACTGATCATGTGGAATCCTCATTTATATGCAATCTCCAGTGAAACTGCTCTTGTGGAATCGACATTTATTTGTAGATCTCCAGTGAAACTGCTCATGTGGAATCCACATTTATATGAAGATCTCCAGTGAAACTGCTCATGTGGTATCCGCATTTAAATGTAGATCTCCGGTGATACTTCTCTTGTGGAATCCACATTTATATGTAGATCTCCCATGAAAATTCTCATGTGGAATACACATTTAACAGTACATCTTCAGTGAAACTGCTCATGTGGAATCCACACTTTTATGAAATCTTCAGTGAAACTGCTCATGTGGAATCCACATTTATATGTCGATCTACATTGAAACTGCTTATGTTGAATCCACATTTATATGCAATCTCCAGTGAAACTGCTCATGTGGAATCCACATTTATATGTGGATCTCCAGTGAAACTCCTCATGTGGAATCCGCATTTATATGTAGATCTCCAGTGAAACTGCTCATGTGGAATCCGCATTTATATGTAGATCTGAAGTGAAACTGCTCATATGGAATCCGCATTTATATGTAGATCTGAAGTGAAACTGCTCATACGGAATCCACAATTATATGTAGAATGTCCACTGAAACTGCTCATGTGGAATTCACATTTTTATCCCTCACCAGTGAAACTACTCATGTGGAATCCACATTTATATGCAATCTCCAGTAAAACTGCTCATGTGGAATCCACATTTATATGTAGATCTCCCGTGAAACTGTTCATGTGGAATCCACATTTATATGTAGATGTCCAGTGAAACTGCTATGTGGAATCCGCATATATATGTAGATCTCCAGTGAAACTGCTCATGTGGAATCCACATTTACATACAGATGTCCAGTGAAACTGCTCATGTAGAATCCACATTTATATAGATATCCAGTGAAACTGCTCATGTGGAATCCGCATTTATATTTAGATCTCAAGTGAAACTGCTCATGTGGAATCCACATTTGTATGTAGATCTCCCGTGAAACTGCTCATGTGGAATTCTCATTTATATGTAGATCTCCAGTTAAACTGCTCAAGTGTATTCTGCATTTATATGTAAATCTCCAGTGAAACTGCTCATGTGGAATCCACATTTATATGTGGATCTCCAGTGAAACTGCCATTTGGAATCCGCATTTATATGTAGATCTCCAGTGAAACTGCTCATGTGGAATCTACATTTATATGTTGATCTCCAGTGAAACTTCTCATGTGGAATCCGCATTTATCTGTAGATCTCCCGTGAAAATGCTCATGTGGAATCCACATTTATAAGTAGATCTCCTGTGAAACTGCTCATGTGGAATCCACATTTATATGTGGATCTCCAGTGAAACTGCTATGTGGAATCTGCATTTATATGTAGATCTCCAGTGAAACTGCTCATGTGGAATCTGAATTTATATGTAGATCTCCAGTGAAACTACTCATGTTGAATACGCATGTATCTGTAGATCTCCCGTGAAACTGCTCATGTGCAAACCACATTTATATGTAGATCTCCCGTCAAACTGTTCATGTGGAATTCACATTTATAAGTAGATCTCCAGTGAAACTGCTCATGTGGAATCCACACTTTTATGCAATCTTCATTGAAAGTGCTCATGTGGAATCCACATTTATATGTCGATCTACATTGAAACTGCTTATGTGGAATCCACATTCATATGTCCATCTTTAGTCAAACTGCTCATTTGGAATCCGCATTTATCTGTAGATATCCAGAGAAAATGCTCATGTGGAATCCACATTTATAAGTAGATCTCCCTTGAAACTGTTCATATGGAATCTACATTTATATGCAATCTCCAGTGGAACTGCTCATGTGGAATCCACATTTATATGTAGATCTCCCGTGAAAATTCTCATGTGGAATACACATTTATAAGTAGATCTTCAGTGAAACTGCTCATGTGGAATCCACACTTTTATGAAATCTTCAGTGAAACTGCTCATGTGGAATCCACATTTATATGTCAATCTACATTGAAACTGCTTATGTGGAATCCACATTTATATGTCCATCTTCAGTCAAACTGCTCATGTGGAATCTGCATTTATATGTAGATGTCCCGAGAAAATGCTCATGTGAAATCCACATTTATAAGTAGATCTCCAGTCAAACTGCTCATGAGGATCTACATTTATATGAAATCTCCAGTGAAACTGCTCATGTGGAATCCACATTTATATGTGGATCTCCAGTGAAACTCATCATGTGGAATCCGCATTTATATGTAGATCTCCAGTGAAACTGCTCATGTGGAATCCGCATTTATATGTAGAACTGAAGTGAAACTGCTCATATGGAATCCGCAATTATATGTAGAATGTCCGCTGAAACTGCTCATGTGGAATCCACATTTTTAACCATCTCCAGTGAAACTGCTCATGTGGAATCCACATTTATATGCAATCTCCAGTAAAACTGCTCATGTGGAATTCACATTTATATGTAGATCTCCCGTGAAACTGCTCATGTGGAATTCGCATTTATATGTAGATCTCCAGTGAAACGGTTCATGTGGAATCCACATTTATATGTAGATCTCCAGTGAAACTGCTCATGTGGAATCCACATTTATATGTAGATCTCCAATGAAACTGCTCATGTGGAATTCGCATTTATATGTAGATCTCCAGTTAAACTGCTCAAGTGTATTCTGCATTTATATCTAGATCTCCAGTGAAACTGCTCATGTGGAATCCGCATTTATATGTAGAACTGAAGTGAAACTGCTCATATGGAATCCGCAATTATATGTAGAATGTCCGCTGAAACTGCTCATGTGGAATCCACATTTTTAACCATCTCCAGTGAAACTGCTCATGTGGAATCCACATTTATATGCAATCTCCAGTATAACTGCTCATGTGGAATTCACATTTATATGTAGATCTCCCGTGAAACTGCTCATGTGGATTCCACATTTTTATGTACATCTCCAGTGAAAGTGCTCATGTGGAATCCACATTTATATATAGATCTCCAGTGAAACTGCTCATGTGGAATCCACATTTACATGTAGAACTGTAGTGAAACTGCTCATGTGTAATCCACATTTATATGTAGATCTCCAGTGACACTGCTCATGTGGAATCCACATTTATATACATCTCCAGTGAAACTGATCATGTGGAATCCTCATTTATATGCAATCTCCAGTGAAACTGCTCTTGTGGAATCGACATTTATTTGTAGATCTCCAGTGAAACTGCTCATGTGGAATCCACATTTATATGAAGATCTCCAGTGAAACTGCTCATGTGGTATCCGCATTTAAATGTAGATCTCCGGTGATACTTCTCTTGTGGAATCCACATTTATATGTAGATCTCCCATGAAAATTCTCATGTGGAATACACATTTAACAGTACATCTTCAGTGAAACTGCTCATGTGGAATCCACACTTTTATGAAATCTTCAGTGAAACTGCTCATGTGGAATCCACATTTATATGTCGATCTACATTGAAACTGCTTATGTTGAATCCACATTTATATGCAATCTCCAGTGAAACTGCTCATGTGGAATCCACATTTATATGTGGATCTCCAGTGAAACTCCTCATGTGGAATCCGCATTTATATGTAGATCTCCAGTGAAACTGCTCATGTGGAATCCGCATTTATATGTAGATCTGAAGTGAAACTGCTCATATGGAATCCGCATTTATATGTAGATCTGAAGTGAAACTGCTCATACGGAATCCACAATTATATGTAGAATGTCCACTGAAACTGCTCATGTGGAATTCACATTTTTATCCCTCACCAGTGAAACTACTCATATGGAATCCACATTTATATGCAATCTCCAGTAAAACTGCTCATGTGGAATCCACATTTATATGTAGATCTCCCGTGAAACTGTTCATGTGGAATCCACATTTATATGTAGATGTCCAGTGAAACTGCTATGTGGAATCCGCATATATATGTAGATCTCCAGTGAAACTGCTCATGTGGAATCCACATTTACATACAGATGTCCAGTGAAACTGCTCATGTGGAATCCACATTTATATAGATATCCAGTGAAACTGCTCATGTGGAATCCGCATTTATATTTAGATCTCAAGTGAAACTGCTCATGTGGAATCCACATTTGTATGTAGATCTCCCGTGAATCTGCTCATGTGGAATTCTCATTTATATGTAGATCTCCAGTTAAACTGCTCAAGTGTATTCTGCATTTATATGTAAATCTCCAGTGAAACTGCTCATGTGGAATCCACATTTATATGTGGATCTCCAGTGAAACTGCCATTTGGAATCCGCATTTATATGTAGATCTCCAGTGAAACTGCTCATGTGGAATCTACATTTATATGTTGATCTCCAGTGAAACTTCTCATGTGGAATCCGCATTTATCTGTAGATCTCCCGTGAAAATGCTCATGTGGAATCCACATTTATAAGTAGATCTCCTGTGAAACTGCTCATGTGGAATCCACATTTATATGTGGATCTCCAGTGAAAGTGCTATGTGGAATCTGCATTTATATGTAGATCTCCAGTGAAACTGCTCATGTGGAATCCGAATTTATATGTAGATCTCCAGTGAAACTACTCATGTTGAATACGCATGTATCTGTAGATCTCCCGTGAAACTGCTCATGTGCAAACCACATTTATATGTAGATCTCCCGTCAAACTGTTCATGTGGAATTCACATTTATAAGTAGATCTCCAGTGAAACTGCTCATGTGGAATCCACACTTTTATGCAATCTTCATTGAAAGTGCTCATGTGGAATCCACATTTATATGTCGATCTACATTGAAACTGCTTATGTGGAATCCACATTTATATGTCCATCTTTAGTCAAACTGCTCATGTGGAATCCGCATTTATCTGTAGATATCCAGAGAAAATGCTCATGTGGAATCCATATTTATAAGTAGATCTCCCTTGAAACTGTTCATATGGAATCTACATTTATATGCAATCTCCAGTGGAACTGCTCATGTGGAATCCACATTTATATGTAGATCTCCCGTGAAAATTCTCATGTGGAATACACATTTATAAGTAGATCTTCAGTGAAACTGCTCATGTGGAATCCACACTTTTATGAAATCTTCAGTGAAACTGCTCATGTGGAATCCACATTTATATGTCAATCTACATTGAAACTGCTTATGTGGAATCCACATTTATATGTCCATCTTCAGTCAAACTGCTCATGTGGAATCTGCATTTATATGTAGATGTCCCGAGAAAATGCTCATGTGAAATCCACATTTATAAGTAGATCTCCAGTCAAACTGCTCATGAGGATCTACATTTATATGAAATCTCCAGTGAAACTGCTCATGTGGAATCCACATTTATATGTGGATCTCCAGTGAAACTACTCATGTGGTATCCGCATTTAAATGTAGATCTCCGGTGATACTTCTCTTGTGGAATCCACATTAATATGTAGATCTCCCATGAAAATTCTCATGTGGAATACACATTTATAAGTACATCTTCAGTGAAACTGCTCATGTGGAATCCACACTTTTATGAAATCTTCAGTGAAACTGCTCATGTGGAATCCACATTTATATGTCGATCTACATTGAAACTGCTCATGTGGAATCCACATTTATATGTGGATCTCCAATGAAACTCCTCATGTGGAATCCGCATTTATATGTAGATCTGCAGTGAAACTGCTCATATGGAATCCGCATTTATATGTAGGTCTGAAGTGAAACTGCTCATATGGAATCCACAATTATATGTAGAATGTCCACTGAAACTGCTCATGTGGAATCCACATTTTTATCCATCACCAGTGAAACTGCTCATGTGGAATCCACATTTATATGCAATCTCCAGTAAAACTGCTCATGTGGAATCCACATTTATATGTAGATCTCCCGTGAAACTGCTCATGTGGAATCCTCATTTATATGTAGATCTCCAGTGAAACGGCTCATGTGGAATCCACATTTATATGTAGATGTCCAGTGAAACTGCTATGTGGAATCCGCATTTATATGTAGATCTCCAGTGAAACTGCTCATGTGGAATCCACATTTACATACAGATGTCCAGTGAAACTGCTCATGTAGAATCCACATTTATATAGATCTCCAGTGAAACTGCTCATGTGGAATCCGCATTTATATTTAGATCTCCAGTGACACTGCTCATGTGGAATCCACATTTATATACATCTCCAGTGAAACTGATCATGTGGAATCCTCATTTATATGCAATCTCCAGTGAAACTGCTCTTGTGGAATCGACATTTATTTGTAGATCTCCAGTGAAACTGCTCATGTGGAATCCACATTTATATGAAGATCTCCAGTGAAACTACTCATGTGGTATCCGCATTTAAATGTAGATCTCCGGTGATACTTCTCTTGTGGAATCCACATTTATATGTAGATCTCCCATGAAAATTCTCATGTGGAATACACATTTATAAGTACATCTTCAGTGAAACTGCTCATGTGGAATCCACACTTTTATGAAATCTTCAGTGAAGCTGCTCATGTGGAATCCACATTTATATGTCGATCTACATTGAAACTGCTCATGTGGAATCCACATTTATATGTGGATCTCCAATGAAACTCCTCATGTGGAATCCGCATTTATATGTAGATCTGCAGTGAAACTGCTCATATGGAATCCGCATTTATATGTAGGTCTGAAGTGAAACTGCTCATATGGAATCCACAATTATATGTAGAATGTCCACTGAAACTGCTCATGTGGAATCCACATTTTTATCCATCACCAGTGAAACTGCTCATGTGGAATCCACATTTATATGCAATGTCCAGTAAAACTGCTCATGTGGAATCCACATTTATATGTAGATCTCCCGAGAAACTGCTCATGTGGAATCCTCATTTATATGTAGATCTCCAGTGAAACGGCTCATGTGGAATCCACATTTATATGTAGATGTCCAGTGAAACTGCTATGTGGAATCCGCATTTATATGTAGATCTCCAGTGAAACTGCTCATGTGGAATCCACATTTACATACAGATGTCCAGTGAAACTGCTCATGTAGAATCCACATTTATATAGATCTCCAGTGAAACTGCTCATGTGGAATCCGCATTTATATTTAGATCTCAAGTGAAACTGCTCATGTGGAATCCACATTTGTATGTAGATCTCCCGTGAAACTGCTCATGTGGAATCCTCATTTATATGTAGATCTCCAGTTAAACTGCTCAAGTGTATTCTGCATTTATATGTAGATCTCCAGTGAAACTGCTCATGTGGAATCCGCATTTATATGTAGAACTGAAGTGAAACTGCTCATATGGAATCCGCAATTATATGTAGAATGTCCGCTGAAACTGCTCATGTGGAATCCACATTTTTAACCATCTCCAGTGAAACTGCTCATGTGGAATCCACATTTATATGCAATCTCCAGTATAACTGCTCATGTGGAATTCACATTTATATGTAGATCTCCCGTGAAACTGCTCATGTGGATTCCACATTTTTATGTACATCTCCAGTGAAAGTGCTCATGTGGAATCCACATTTATATATAGATCTCCAGTGAAACTGCTCATGTGGAATCCACATTTACATGTAGAACTGTAGTGAAACTGCTCATGTGTAATCCACATTTATATGTAGATCTCCAGTGACACTGCTCATGTGGAATCCACATTTATATACATCTCCAGTGAAACTGATCATGTGGAATCCTCATTTATATGCAATCTCCAGTGAAACTGCTCATGTGGAATTCACATTTATATGTAGATCTCCCGTGAAACTGCTCATGTGGAATTCGCATTTATATGTAGATCTCCAGTGAAACGGTTCATGTGGAATCCACATTTATATGTAGATCTCCAGTGAAACTGCTCATGTGGAATCCACATTTATATGTAGATCTCCAATGAAACTGCTCATGTGGAATTCGCATTTATATGTAGATCTCCAGTTAAACTGCTCAAGTGTATTCTGCATTTATATCTAGATCTCCAGTGAAACTGCTCATGTGGAATCCGCATTTATATGTAGAACTGAAGTGAAACTGCTCATATGGAATCCGCAATTATATGTAGAATGTCCGCTGAAACTGCTCATGTGGAATCCACATTTTTAACCATCTCCAGTGAAACTGCTCATGTGGAATCCACATTTATATGCAATCTCCAGTATAACTGCTCATGTGGAATTCACATTTATATGTAGATCTCCCGTGAAACTGCTCATGTGGATTCCACATTTTTATGTACATCTCCAGTGAAAGTGCTCATGTGGAATCCACATTTATATATAGATCTCCAGTGAAACTGCTCATGTGGAATCCACATTTACATGTAGAACTGTAGTGAAACTGCTCATGTGTAATCCACATTTATATGTAGATCTCCAGTGACACTGCTCATGTGGAATCCACATTTATATACATCTCCAGTGAAACTGATCATGTGGAATCCTCATTTATATGCAATCTCCAGTGAAACTGCTCTTGTGGAATCGACATTTATTTGTAGATCTCCAGTGAAACTGCTCATGTGGAATCCACATTTATATGAAGATCTCCAGTGAAACTGCTCATGTGGTATCCGCATTTAAATGTAGATCTCCGGTGATACTTCTCTTGTGGAATCCACATTTATATGTAGATCTCCCATGAAAATTCTCATGTGGAATACACATTTAACAGTACATCTTCAGTGAAACTGCTCATGTGGAATCCACACTTTTATGAAATCTTCAGTGAAACTGCTCATGTGGAATCCACATTTATATGTCGATCTACATTGAAACTGCTTATGTTGAATCCACATTTATATGCAATCTCCAGTGAAACTGCTCATGTGGAATCCACATTTATATGTGGATCTCCAGTGAAACTCCTCATGTGGAATCCGCATTTATATGTAGATCTCCAGTGAAACTGCTCATGTGGAATCCGCATTTATATGTAGATCTGAAGTGAAACTGCTCATATGGAATCCGCATTTATATGTAGATCTGAAGTGAAACTGCTCATACGGAATCCACAATTATATGTAGAATGTCCACTGAAACTGCTCATGTGGAATTCACATTTTTATCCCTCACCAGTGAAACTACTCATGTGGAATCCACATTTATATGCAATCTCCAGTAAAACTGCTCATGTGGAATCCACATTTATATGTAGATCTCCCGTGAAACTGTTCATGTGGAATCCACATTTATATGTAGATGTCCAGTGAAACTGCTATGTGGAATCCGCATATATATGTAGATCTCCAGTGAAACTGCTCATGTGGAATCCACATTTACATACAGATGTCCAGTGAAACTGCTCATGTAGAATCCACATTTATATAGATATCCAGTGAAACTGCTCATGTGGAATCCGCATTTATATTTAGATCTCAAGTGAAACTGCTCATGTGGAATCCACATTTGTATGTAGATCTCCCGTGAAACTGCTCATGTGGAATTCTCATTTATATGTAGATCTCCAGTTAAACTGCTCAAGTGTATTCTGCATTTATATGTAAATCTCCAGTGAAACTGCTCATGTGGAATCCACATTTATATGTGGATCTCCAGTGAAACTGCCATTTGGAATCCGCATTTATATGTAGATCTCCAGTGAAACTGCTCATGTGGAATCTACATTTATATGTTGATCTCCAGTGAAACTTCTCATGTGGAATCCGCATTTATCTGTAGATCTCCCGTGAAAATGCTCATGTGGAATCCACATTTATAAGTAGATCTCCTGTGAAACTGCTCATGTGGAATCCACATTTATATGTGGATCTCCAGTGAAACTGCTATGTGGAATCTGCATTTATATGTAGATCTCCAGTGAAACTGCTCATGTGGAATCTGAATTTATATGTAGATCTCCAGTGAAACTACTCATGTTGAATACGCATGTATCTGTAGATCTCCCGTGAAACTGCTCATGTGCAAACCACATTTATATGTAGATCTCCCGTCAAACTGTTCATGTGGAATTCACATTTATAAGTAGATCTCCAGTGAAACTGCTCATGTGGAATCCACACTTTTATGCAATCTTCATTGAAAGTGCTCATGTGGAATCCACATTTATATGTCGATCTACATTGAAACTGCTTATGTGGAATCCACATTCATATGTCCATCTTTAGTCAAACTGCTCATTTGGAATCCGCATTTATCTGTAGATATCCAGAGAAAATGCTCATGTGGAATCCACATTTATAAGTAGATCTCCCTTGAAACTGTTCATATGGAATCTACATTTATATGCAATCTCCAGTGGAACTGCTCATGTGGAATCCACATTTATATGTAGATCTCCCGTGAAAATTCTCATGTGGAATACACATTTATAAGTAGATCTTCAGTGAAACTGCTCATGTGGAATCCACACTTTTATGAAATCTTCAGTGAAACTGCTCATGTGGAATCCACATTTATATGTCAATCTACATTGAAACTGCTTATGTGGAATCCACATTTATATGTCCATCTTCAGTCAAACTGCTCATGTGGAATCTGCATTTATATGTAGATGTCCCGAGAAAATGCTCATGTGAAATCCACATTTATAAGTAGATCTCCAGTCAAACTGCTCATGAGGATCTACATTTATATGAAATCTCCAGTGAAACTGCTCATGTGGAATCCACATTTATATGTGGATCTCCAGTGAAACTCATCATGTGGAATCCGCATTTATATGTAGATCTCCAGTGAAACTGCTCATGTGGAATCCGCATTTATATGTAGAACTGAAGTGAAACTGCTCATATGGAATCCGCAATTATATGTAGAATGTCCGCTGAAACTGCTCATGTGGAATCCACATTTTTAACCATCTCCAGTGAAACTGCTCATGTGGAATCCACATTTATATGCAATCTCCAGTAAAACTGCTCATGTGGAATTCACATTTATATGTAGATCTCCCGTGAAACTGCTCATGTGGAATTCGCATTTATATGTAGATCTCCAGTGAAACGGTTCATGTGGAATCCACATTTATATGTAGATCTCCAGTGAAACTGCTCATGTGGAATCCACATTTATATGTAGATCTCCAATGAAACTGCTCATGTGGAATTCGCATTTATATGTAGATCTCCAGTTAAACTGCTCAAGTGTATTCTGCATTTATATCTAGATCTCCAGTGAAACTGCTCATGTGGAATCCGCATTTATATGTAGAACTGAAGTGAAACTGCTCATATGGAATCCGCAATTATATGTAGAATGTCCGCTGAAACTGCTCATGTGGAATCCACATTTTTAACCATCTCCAGTGAAACTGCTCATGTGGAATCCACATTTATATGCAATCTCCAGTATAACTGCTCATGTGGAATTCACATTTATATGTAGATCTCCCGTGAAACTGCTCATGTGGATTCCACATTTTTATGTACATCTCCAGTGAAAGTGCTCATGTGGAATCCACATTTATATATAGATCTCCAGTGAAACTGCTCATGTGGAATCCACATTTACATGTAGAACTGTAGTGAAACTGCTCATGTGTAATCCACATTTATATGTAGATCTCCAGTGACACTGCTCATGTGGAATCCACATTTATATACATCTCCAGTGAAACTGATCATGTGGAATCCTCATTTATATGCAATCTCCAGTGAAACTGCTCTTGTGGAATCGACATTTATTTGTAGATCTCCAGTGAAACTGCTCATGTGGAATCCACATTTATATGAAGATCTCCAGTGAAACTGCTCATGTGGTATCCGCATTTAAATGTAGATCTCCGGTGATACTTCTCTTGTGGAATCCACATTTATATGTAGATCTCCCATGAAAATTCTCATGTGGAATACACATTTAACAGTACATCTTCAGTGAAACTGCTCATGTGGAATCCACACTTTTATGAAATCTTCAGTGAAACTGCTCATGTGGAATCCACATTTATATGTCGATCTACATTGAAACTGCTTATGTTGAATCCACATTTATATGCAATCTCCAGTGAAACTGCTCATGTGGAATCCACATTTATATGTGGATCTCCAGTGAAACTCCTCATGTGGAATCCGCATTTATATGTAGATCTCCAGTGAAACTGCTCATGTGGAATCCGCATTTATATGTAGATCTGAAGTGAAACTGCTCATATGGAATCCGCATTTATATGTAGATCTGAAGTGAAACTGCTCATACGGAATCCACAATTATATGTAGAATGTCCACTGAAACTGCTCATGTGGAATTCACATTTTTATCCCTCACCAGTGAAACTACTCATGTGGAATCCACATTTATATGCAATCTCCAGTAAAACTGCTCATGTGGAATCCACATTTATATGTAGATCTCCCGTGAAACTGTTCATGTGGAATCCACATTTATATGTAGATGTCCAGTGAAACTGCTATGTGGAATCCGCATATATATGTAGATCTCCAGTGAAACTGCTCATGTGGAATCCACATTTACATACAGATGTCCAGTGAAACTGCTCATGTAGAATCCACATTTATATAGATATCCAGTGAAACTGCTCATGTGGAATCCGCATTTATATTTAGATCTCAAGTGAAACTGCTCATGTGGAATCCACATTTGTATGTAGATCTCCCGTGAAACTGCTCATGTGGAATTCTCATTTATATGTAGATCTCCAGTTAAACTGCTCAAGTGTATTCTGCATTTATATGTAAATCTCCAGTGAAACTGCTCATGTGGAATCCACATTTATATGTGGATCTCCAGTGAAACTGCCATTTGGAATCCGCATTTATATGTAGATCTCCAGTGAAACTGCTCATGTGGAATCTACATTTATATGTTGATCTCCAGTGAAACTTCTCATGTGGAATCCGCATTTATCTGTAGATCTCCCGTGAAAATGCTCATGTGGAATCCACATTTATAAGTAGATCTCCTGTGAAACTGCTCATGTGGAATCCACATTTATATGTGGATCTCCAGTGAAAGTGCTATGTGGAATCTGCATTTATATGTAGATCTCCAGTGAAACTGCTCATGTGGAATCCGAATTTATATGTAGATCTCCAGTGAAACTACTCATGTTGAATACGCATGTATCTGTAGATCTCCCGTGAAACTGCTCATGTGCAAACCACATTTATATGTAGATCTCCCGTCAAACTGTTCATGTGGAATTCACATTTATAAGTAGATCTCCAGTGAAACTGCTCATGTGGAATCCACACTTTTATGCAATCTTCATTGAAAGTGCTCATGTGGAATCCACATTTATATGTCGATCTACATTGAAACTGCTTATGTGGAATCCACATTTATATGTCCATCTTTAGTCAAACTGCTCATGTGGAATCCGCATTTATCTGTAGATATCCAGAGAAAATGCTCATGTGGAATCCATATTTATAAGTAGATCTCCCTTGAAACTGTTCATATGGAATCTACATTTATATGCAATCTCCAGTGGAACTACTCATGTGGAATCCACATTTATATGTAGATCTCCCGTGAAAATTCTCATGTGGAATACACATTTATAAGTAGATCTTCAGTGAAACTGCTCATGTGGAATCCACACTTTTATGAAATCTTCAGTGAAACTGCTCATGTGGAATCCACATTTGTATGTAGATCTCCCGTGAATCTGCTCATGTGGAATTCTCATTTATATGTAGATCTCCAGTTAAACTGCTCAAGTGTATTCTGCATTTATATGTAAATCTCAAGTGAAACTGCTCATGTGGAATCCACATTTATATGTGGATCTCCAGTGAAACTGCCATTTGGAATCCGAATTTATATGTAGATCTCCAGTGAAACTGCTCATGTGGAATCTACATTTATATGTTGATCTCCAGTGAAACTTCTCATGTGGAATCCGCATTTATCTGTAGATCTCCCGTGAAAATGCTCATGTGGAATCCACATTTATAAGTAGATCTCCTGTGAAACTGCTCATGTGGAATCCACATTTATATGTGGATCTCCAGTGAAAGTGCTATGTGGAATCTGCATTTATATGTAGATCTCCAGTGAAACTGCTCATGTGGAATCCGAATTTATATGTAGATCTCCAGTGAAACTACTCATGTTGAATACGCATGTATCTGTAGATCTCCCGTGAAACTGCTCATGTGCAAACCACATTTATATGTAGATCTCCCGTCAAACTGTTCATGTGGAATTCACATTTATAAGTAGATCTCCAGTGAAACTGCTCATGTGGAATCCACACTTTTATGCAATCTTCATTGAAAGTGCTCATGTGGAATCCACATTTATATGTCGATCTACATTGAAACTGCTTATGTGGAATCCACATTTATATGTCCATCTTTAGTCAAACTGCTCATGTGGAATCCGCATTTATCTGTAGATATCCAGAGAAAATGCTCATGTGGAATCCATATTTATAAGTAGATCTCCCTTGAAACTGTTCATATGGAATCTACATTTATATGCAATCTCCAGTGGAACTGCTCATGTGGAATCCACATTTATATGTAGATCTCCCGTGAAAATTCTCATGTGGAATACACATTTATAAGTAGATCTTCAGTGAAACTGCTCATGTGGAATCCACACTTTTATGAAATCTTCAGTGAAACTGCTCATGTGGAATCCACATTTATATGTCAATCTACATTGAAACTGCTTATGTGGAATCCACATTTATATGTCCATCTTCAGTCAAACTGCTCATGTGGAATCTGCATTTATATGTAGATGTCCCGAGAAAATGCTCATGTGAAATCCACATTTATAAGTAGATCTCCAGTCAAACTGCTCATGAGGATCTACATTTATATGAAATCTCCAGTGAAACTGCTCATGTGGAATCCACATTTATATGTGGATCTCCAGTGAAACTACTCATGTGGTATCCGCATTTAAATGTAGATCTCCGGTGATACTTCTCTTGTGGAATCCACATTAATATGTAGATCTCCCATGAAAATTCTCATGTGGAATACACATTTATAAGTACATCTTCAGTGAAACTGCTCATGTGGAATCCACACTTTTATGAAATCTTCAGTGAAACTGCTCATGTGGAATCCACATTTATATGTCGATCTACATTGAAACTGCTCATGTGGAATCCACATTTATATGTGGATCTCCAATGAAACTCCTCATGTGGAATCCGCATTTATATGTAGATCTGCAGTGAAACTGCTCATATGGAATCCGCATTTATATGTAGGTCTGAAGTGAAACTGCTCATATGGAATCCACAATTATATGTAGAATGTCCACTGAAACTGCTCATGTGGAATCCACATTTTTATCCATCACCAGTGAAACTGCTCATGTGGAATCCACATTTATATGCAATCTCCAGTAAAACTGCTCATGTGGAATCCACATTTATATGTAGATCTCCCGTGAAACTGCTCATGTGGAATCCTCATTTATATGTAGATCTCCAGTGAAACGGCTCATGTGGAATCCACATTTATATGTAGATGTCCAGTGAAACTGCTATGTGGAATCCGCATTTATATGTAGATCTCCAGTGAAACTGCTCATGTGGAATCCACATTTACATACAGATGTCCAGTGAAACTGCTCATGTAGAATCCACATTTATATAGATCTCCAGTGACACTGCTCATGTGGAATCCACATTTATATACATCTCCAGTGAAACTGATCATGTGGAATCCTCATTTATATGCAATCTCCAGTGAAACTGCTCTTGTGGAATCGACATTTATTTGTAGATCTCCAGTCAAACTGCTCATGTGGAATCCACATTTATATGAAGATCTCCAGTGAAACTACTCATGTGGTATCCGCATTTAAATGTAGATCTCCGGTGATACTTCTCTTGTGGAATCCACATTTATATGTAGATCTCCCATGAAAATTCTCATGTGGAATACACATTTATAAGTACATCTTCAGTGAAACTGCTCATGTGGAATCCACACTTTTATGAAATCTTCAGTGAAGCTGCTCATGTGGAATCCACATTTATATGTCGATCTACATTGAAACTGCTCATGTGGAATCCACATTTATATGTGGATCTCCAATGAAACTCCTCATGTGGAATCCGCATTTATATGTAGATCTGCAGTGAAACTGCTCATATGGAATCCGCATTTATATGTAGGTCTGAAGTGAAACTGCTCATATGGAATCCACAATTATATGTAGAATGTCCACTGAAACTGCTCATGTGGAATCCACATTTTTATCCATCACCAGTGAAACTGCTCATGTGGAATCCACATTTATATGCAATGTCCAGTAAAACTGCTCATGTGGAATCCACATTTATATGTAGATCTCCCGAGAAACTGCTCATGTGGAATCCTCATTTATATGTAGATCTCCAGTGAAACGGCTCATGTGGAATCCACATTTATATGTAGATGTCCAGTGAAACTGCTATGTGGAATCCGCATTTATATGTAGATCTCCAGTGAAACTGCTCATGTGGAATCCACATTTACATACAGCTGTCCAGTGAAACTGCTCATGTAGAATCCACATTTATATAGATCTCCAGTGAAACTGCTCATGTGGAATCCGCATTTATATTTAGATCTCCAGTGAAACTGCTCATGTGGAATCCACATTTGTATGTAGATCTCCCGTGAAACTGCTCATGTGGAATCCTCATTTATATGTAGATCTCCAGTTAAACTGCTCAAGTGTATTCTGCATTTATATGTAGATCTCCAGTGAAACTGCTCATGTGGAATCCGCATTTATATGTAGAACTGAAGTGAAACTGCTCATATGGAATCCGCAATTATATGTAGAATGTCCGCTGAAACTGCTCATGTGGAATCCACATTTTTAACCATCTCCAGTGAAACTGCTCATGTGGAATCCACATTTATATGCAATCTCCAGTATAACTGCTCATGTGGAATTCACATTTATATGTAGATCTCCCGTGAAACTGCTCATGTGGATTCCACATTTTTATGTACATCTCCAGTGAAAGTGCTCATGTGGAATCCACATTTATATATAGATCTCCAGTGAAACTGCTCATGTGGAATCCACATTTACATGTAGAACTGTAGTGAAACTGCTCATGTGTAATCCACATTTATATGTAGATCTCCAGTGACACTGCTCATGTGGAATCCACATTTATATACATCTCCAGTGAAACTGATCATGTGGAATCCTCATTTATATGCAATCTCCAGTGAAACTGCTCTTGTGGAATCGACATTTATTTGTAGATCTCCAGTGAAACTGCTCATGTGGAATCCACATTTATATGAAGATCTCCAGTGAAACTGCTCATGTGGTATCCGCATTTAAATGTAGATCTCCGGTGATACTTCTCTTGTGGAATCCACATTTATATGTAGATCTCCCATGAAAATTCTCATGTGGAATACACATTTAACAGTACATCTTCAGTGAAACTGCTCATGTGGAATCCACACTTTTATGAAATCTTCAGTGAAACTGCTCATGTGGAATCCACATTTATATGTCGATCTACATTGAAACTGCTTATGTTGAATCCACATTTATATGCAATCTCCAGTGAAACTGCTCATGTGGAATCCACATTTATATGTGGATCTCCAGTGAAACTCCTCATGTGGAATCCGCATTTATATGTAGATCTCCAGTGAAACTGCTCATGTGGAATCCGCATTTATATGTAGATCTGAAGTGAAACTGCTCATATGGAATCCGCATTTATATGTAGGTCTGAAGTGAAACTGCTCATATGGAATCCACAATTATATGTAGAATCTCCACTGAAACTGCTCATGTGGAATCCACATTTTTATCCATCACCAGTGAAACTGCTCATGTGGAATCCACATTTATATGCAATCTCCAGTAAAACTGCTCATGTGGAATCCACATTTATATGTAGATCTCCCGTGAAACTGCTCATGTGGAATCCTCATTTATATGTAGATCTCCAGTGAAACGGCTCATGTGGAATCCACATTTATATGTAGATGTCCAGTGAAACTGCTATGTGGAATCCGCATTTATATGTAGATCTCAAGTGAAACTACTCATGTGGAATCCACATTTACATACAGATGTCCAGTGAAACTGCTCATGTAGAATCCACATTTATATAGATCTCCAGTGAAACTGCTCATGTGGAATCCGCATTTATATTTAGATCTCCAGTGAAACTGCTCATGTGGAATCCACATTTGTATGTAGATCTCCCGTGAAACTGCTCATGTGGAATCCTCATTTATATGTAGATCTCCAGTTAAACTGCTCAAGTGTATTCTGCATTTATATGTAGATCTCCAGTGAAACTGCTCATGTAGAATCCGCATTTATATGTAGAACTGAAGTGAAACTGCTCATATGGAATCCGCAATTATATGTAGAATGTCCGCTGAAACTGCTCATGTGGAATCCACATTTTTAACCATCTCCAGTGAAACTGCTCATGTGGAATCCACATTTATATGCAATCTCCAGTATAACTGCTCATGTGGAATCCACATTTATATATAGATCTCCAGTGAAACTGCTCATGTGGAATCCACATTTACATGTAGAACTGTAGTGAAACTGCTCATGTGTAATCCACATTTATATGTAGATCTCCAGTGACACTGCTCATGTGGAATCAACATTTATATACATCTCCAGTGAAACTGATCATGTGGAATCCTCATTTATATGCAATCTCCAGTGAAACTGCTCTTGTGGAATCGACATTTATTTGTAGATCTCCAGTGAAACTGCTCATGTGGAATCCACATTTATATGAAGATCTCCAGTGAAACTGCTCATGTGGTATCCGCATTTAAATGTAGATCTCCGGTGATACTTCTCTTGTGGAATCCACATTTATATGTAGATCTCCCATGAAAATTCTCATGTGGAATACACATTTAACAGTACATCTTCAGTGAAACTGCTCATGTGGAATCCACACTTTTATGAAATCTTCAGTGAAACTGCTCATGTGGAATCCACATTTATATGTGGATCTCCAGTGAAACTCCTCATGTGGAATCCGCATTTATATGTAGATCTCCAGTGAAACTGCTCATGTGGAATCCGCATTTATATGTAGATCTGAAGTGAAACTGCTCATATGGAATCCGCATTTATATGTAGATCTGAAGTGAAACTGCTCATACGGAATCCACAATTATATGTAGAATGTCCACTGAAACTGCTCATGTGGAATCCACATTTTTATCCCTCACCAGTGAAACTACTCATGTGGAATCCACATTTATATGCAATCTCCAGTAAAACTGCTCATGTGGAATCCACATTTATATGTAGATCTCCCGTGAAACTGTTCATGTGGAATCCACATTTATATGTAGATGTCCAGTGAAACTGCTATGTGGAATCCGCATATATATGTAGATCTCCAGTGAAACTGCTCATGTGGAATCCACATTTACATACAGATGTCCAGTGAAACTGCTCATGTAGAATCCACATTTATATAGATCTCCAGTGAAACTGCTCATGTGGAATCCGCATTTATATTTAGATCTCAAGTGAAACTGCTCATGTGGAATCCACATTTGTATGTAGATCTCCCGTGAAACTGCTCATGTGGAATTCTCATTTATATGTAGATCTCCAGTTAAACTGCTCAAGTGTATTCTGCATTTATATGTAAATCTCCAGTGAAACTGCTCATGTGGAATCCACATTTATATGTGGATCTCCAGTGAAACTGCCATTTGGAATCCGCATTTATATGTAGATCTCCAGTGAAACTGCTCATGTGGAATCTACATTTATATGTTGATCTCCAGTGAAACTTCTCATGTGGAATCCGCATTTATCTGTAGATCTCCCGTGAAAATGCTCATGTGGAATCCACATTTATAAGTAGATCTCCTGTGAAACTGCTCATGTGGAATCCACATTTATATGTGGATCTCCAGTGAAACTGCTATGTGGAATCTGCATTTATATGTAGATCTCCAGTGAAACTGCTCATGTGGAATCCGAATTTATATGTAGATCTCCAGTGAAACTACTCATGTTGAATACGCATGTATCTGTAGATCTCCCGTGAAACTGCTCATGTGCAAACCACATTTATATGTAGATCTCCCGTCAAACTGTTCATGTGGAATTCACATTTATAAGTAGATCTCCAGTGAAACTGCTCATGTGGAATCCACACTTTTATGCAATCTTCATTGAAAGTGCTCATGTGGAATCCACATTTATATGTCGATCTACATTGAAACTGCTTATGTGGAATCCACATTCATATGTCCATCTTTAGTCAAACTGCTCATTTGGAATCCGCATTTATCTGTAGATATCCAGAGAAAATGCTCATGTGGAATCCACATTTATAAGTAGATCTCCCTTGAAACTGTTCATATGGAATCTACATTTATATGCAATCTCCAGTGGAACTGCTCATGTGGAATCCACATTTATATGTAGATCTCCCGTGAAAATTCTCATGTGGAATACACATTTATAAGTAGATCTTCAGTGAAACTGCTCATGTGGAATCCACACTTTTATGAAATCTTCAGTGAAACTGCTCATGTGGAATCCACATTTATATGTCAATCTACATTGAAACTGCTTATGTGGAATCCACATTTATATGTCCATCTTCAATCAAACTGCTCATGTGGAATCTGCATTTATATGTAGATGTCCCGAGAAAATGCTCATGTGAAATCCACATTTATAAGTAGATCTCCAGTCAAACTGCTCATGAGGATCTACATTTATATGAAATCTCCAGTGAAACTGCTCATGTGGAATCCACATTTATATGTGGATCTCCAGTGAAACTCATCATGTGGAATCCGCATTTATATGTAGATCTCCAGTGAAACTGCTCATGTGGAATCCGCATTTATATGTAGAACTGAAGTGAAACTGCTCATATGGAATCCGCAATTATATGTAGAATGTCCGCTGAAACTGCTCATGTGGAATCCACATTTTTAACCATCTCCAGTGAAACTGCTCATGTGGAATCCACATTTATATGCAATCTCCAGTAAAACTGCTCATGTGGAATTCACATTTATATGTAGATCTCCCGTGAAACTGCTCATGTGGAATTCGCATTTATATGTAGATCTCCAGTGAAACGGTTCATGTGGAATCCACATTTATATAGATCTCCAGTGAAACTGCTCATGTGGAATCCGCATTTATATTTAGATCTCAAGTGAAACTGCTCATGTGGAATCCACATTTGTATGTAGATCTCCCGTGAAACTGCTCATGTGGAATTCTCATTTATATGTAGATCTCCAGTTAAACTGCTCAAGTGTATTCTGCATTTATATGTAAATCTCCAGTGAAACTGCTCATGTGGAATCCACATTTATATGTGGATCTCCAGTGAAACTGCCATTTGGAATCCGCATTTATATGTAGATCTCCAGTGAAACTGCTCATGTGGAATCTACATTTATATGTTGATCTCCAGTGAAACTTCTCATGTGGAATCCGCATTTATCTGTAGATCTCCCGTGAAAATGCTCATGTGGAATCCACATTTATAAGTAGATCTCCTGTGAAACTGCTCATGTGGAATCCACATTTATATGTGGATCTCCAGTGAAACTGCTATGTGGAATCTGCATTTATATGTAGATCTCCAGTGAAACTGCTCATGTGGAATCCGAATTTATATGTAGATCTCCAGTGAAACTACTCATGTTGAATACGCATGTATCTGTAGATCTCCCGTGAAACTGCTCATGTGCAAACCACATTTATATGTAGATCTCCCGTCAAACTGTTCATGTGGAATTCACATTTATAAGTAGATCTCCAGTGAAACTGCTCATGTGGAATCCACACTTTTATGCAATCTTCATTGAAAGTGCTCATGTGGAATCCACATTTATATGTCGATCTACATTGAAACTGCTTATGTGGAATCCACATTCATATGTCCATCTTTAGTCAAACTGCTCATTTGGAATCCGCATTTATCTGTAGATATCCAGAGAAAATGCTCATGTGGAATCCACATTTATAAGTAGATCTCCCTTGAAACTGTTCATATGGAATCTACATTTATATGCAATCTCCAGTGGAACTGCTCATGTGGAATCCACATTTATATGTAGATCTCCCGTGAAAATTCTCATGTGGAATACACATTTATAAGTAGATCTTCAGTGAAACTGCTCATGTGGAATCCACACTTTTATGAAATCTTCAGTGAAACTGCTCATGTGGAATCCACATTTATATGTCAATCTACATTGAAACTGCTTATGTGGAATCCACATTTATATGTCCATCTTCAGTCAAACTGCTCATGTGGAATCTGCATTTATATGTAGATGTCCCGAGAAAATGCTCATGTGAAATCCACATTTATAAGTAGATCTCCAGTCAAACTGCTCATGAGGATCTACATTTATATGAAATCTCCAGTGAAACTGCTCATGTGGAATCCACATTTATATGTGGATCTCCAGTGAAACTCATCATGTGGAATCTGCATTTATATGTAGATCTCCAGTGAAACTGCTCATGTGGAATCCGCATTTATATGTAGAACTGAAGTGAAACTGCTCATATGGAATCCGCAATTATATGTAGAATGTCCGCTGAAACTGCTCATGTGGAATCCACATTTTTAACCATCTCCAGTGAAACTGCTCATGTGGAATCCACATTTATATGCAATCTCCAGTAAAACTGCTCATGTGGAATTCACATTTATATGTAGATCTCCCGTGAAACTGCTCATGTGGAATTCGCATTTATATGTAGATCTCCAGTGAAACGGTTCATGTGGAATCCACATTTATATGTAGATCTCCAGTGAAACTGCTCATGTGGAATCCACATTTATATGTAGATCTCCAATGAAACTGCTCATGTGGAATTCGCATTTATATGTAGATCTCCAGTTAAACTGCTCAAGTGTATTCTGCATTTATATCTAGATCTCCAGTGAAACTGCTCATGTGGAATCCGCATTTATATGTAGAACTGAAGTGAAACTGCTCATATGGAATCCGCAATTATATGTAGAATGTCCGCTGAAACTGCTCATGTGGAATCCACATTTTTAACCATCTCCAGTGAAACTGCTCATGTGGAATCCACATTTATATGCAATCTCCAGTATAACTGCTCATGTGGAATTCACATTTATATGTAGATCTCCCGTGAAACTGCTCATGTGGATTCCACATTTTTATGTACATCTCCAGTGAAAGTGCTCATGTGGAATCCACATTTATATATAGATCTCCAGTGAAACTGCTCATGTGGAATCCACATTTACATGTAGAACTGTAGTGAAACTGCTCATGTGTAATCCACATTTATATGTAGATCTCCAGTGACACTGCTCATGTGGAATCCACATTTATATACATCTCCAGTGAAACTGATCATGTGGAATCCTCATTTATATGCAATCTCCAGTGAAACTGCTCTTGTGGAATCGACATTTATTTGTAGATCTCCAGTGAAACTGCTCATGTGGAATCCACATTTATATGAATATCTCCAGTGAAACTGCTCATGTGGTATCCGCATTTAAATGTAGATCTCCGGTGATACTTCTCTTGTGGAATCCACATTTATATGTAGATCTCCCATGAAAATTCTCATGTGGAATACACATTTAACAGTACATCTTCAGTGAAACTGCTCATGTGGAATCCACACTTTTATGAAATCTTCAGTGAAACTGCTCATGTGGAATCCACATTTATATGTCGATCTACATTGAAACTGCTTATGTTGAATCCACATTTATATGCAATCTCCAGTGAAACTGCTCATGTGGAATCCACATTTATATGTGGATCTCCAGTGAAACTCCTCATGTGGAATCTGCATTTATATGTAGATCTCCAGTGAAACTGCTCATGTGGAATCCGCATTTATATGTAGATCTGAAGTGAAACTGCTCATATGGAATCCGCATTTATATGTAGATCTGAAGTGAAACTGCTCATACGGAATCCACAATTATATGTAGAATGTCCACTGAAACTGCTCATGTGGAATTCACATTTTTATCCCTCACCAGTGAAACTACTCATGTGGAATCCACATTTATATGCAATCTCCAGTAAAACTGCTCATGTGGAATCCACATTTATATGTAGATCTCCCGTGAAACTGTTCATGTGGAATCCACATTTATATGTAGATGTCCAGTGAAACTGCTATGTGGAATCCGCATATATATGTAGATCTCCAGTGAAACTGCTCATGTGGAATCCACATTTACATACAGATGTCCAGTGAAACTGCTCATGTAGAATCCACATTTATATAGATCTCCAGTGAAACTGCTCATGTGGAATCCGCATTTATATTTAGATCTCAAGTGAAACTGCTCATGTGGAATCCACATTTGTATGTAGATCTCCCGTGAAACTGCTCATGTGGAATTCTCATTTATATGTAGATCTCCAGTTAAACTGCTCAAGTGTATTCTGCATTTATATGTAAATCTCCAGTGAAACTGCTCATGTGGAATCCACATTTATATGTGGATCTCCAGTGAAACTGCCATTTGGAATCCGCATTTATATGTAGATCTCCAGTGAAACTGCTCATGTGGAATCTACATTTATATGTTGATCTCCAGTGAAACTTCTCATGTGGAATCCGCATTTATCTGTAGATCTCCCGTGAAAATGCTCATGTGGAATCCACATTTATAAGTAGATCTCCTGTGAAACTGCTCATGTGGAATCCACATTTATATGTGGATCTCCAGTGAAAGTGCTATGTGGAATCTGCATTTATATGTAGATCTGCAGTGAAACTGCTCATGTGGAATCCGAATTTATATGTAGATCTCCAGTGAAACTACTCATGTTGAATACGCATGTATCTGTAGATCTCCCGTGAAACTGCTCATGTGCAAACCACATTTATATGTAGATCTCCCGTCAAACTGTTCATGTGGAATTCACATTTATAAGTAGATCTCCAGTGAAACTGCTCATGTGGAATCCACACTTTTATGCAATCTTCATTGAAAGTGCTCATGTGGAATCCACATTTATATGTCGATCTACATTGAAACTGCTTATGTGGAATCCACATTTATATGTCCATCTTTAGTCAAACTGCTCATGTGGAATCCGCATTTATCTGTAGATATCCAGAGAAAATGCTCATGTGGAATCCATATTTATAAGTAGATCTCCCTTGAAACTGTTCATATGGAATCTACATTTATATGCAATCTCCAGTGGAACTGCTCATGTGGAATCCACATTTATATGTAGATCTCCCGTGAAAATTCTCATGTGGAATACACATTTATAAGTAGATCTTCAGTGAAACTGCTCATGTGGAATCCACACTTTTATGAAATCTTCAGTGAAACTGCTCATGTGGAATCCACATTTATATGTCAATCTACATTGAAACTGCTTATGTGGAATCCACATTTATATGTCCATCTTCAGTCAAACTGCTCATGTGGAATCTGCATTTATATGTAGATGTCCCGAGAAAATGCTCATGTGAAATCCACATTTATAAGTAGATCTCCAGTCAAACTGCTCATGAGGATCTACATTTATATGAAATCTCCAGTGAAACTGCTCATGTGGAATCCACATGTATATGTGGATCTCCAGTGAAACTCCTCATGTGGAATCCGCATTTATATGTAGATCTCCAGTGAAACTGCTCATGTGGAATCCGCATTTATATGTAGAACTGAAGTGAAACTGCTCATATGGAATCCGCAATTATATGTAGAATGTCCGCTGAAACTGCTCATGTGGAATCCACATTTTTAACCATCTCCAGTGAAACTGCTCATGTGGAATCCACATTTATATGCAATCTCCAGTAAAACTGCTCATGTGGAATTCGCATTTATATGTAGATCTCCAGTGAAACGGTTCATGTGGAATCCACATTTATATGTAGATCTCCAGTGAAACTGCTCATGTGGAATCCACATTTATATGTAGATCTCCATTGAAACTGCTCATGTGGAATTCGCATTTATATGTAGATCTCCAGTGAAACGGTTCATGTGGAATCCACATTTATATGTAGATGTCCGGTGAAACTGCTATGTGGAATCCACATTTATATGTAGATCTCCAGTGAAACTGATCATGTGGAATCCTCATTTATATACAATCTCCATTGAAACTACTCTTGTGGAATCGACATTTATTTGTAGATCTCCAGTGAAACTGCTCATGTGTAATCCTCATTTATATGTAGATCTCCAGTGCAACTGCTCATGTGGAATCCACATTTATATGCAGATCTCACGTGAAACTGCTCATGTGGAATCCTCATTTATATGTATTTCTCCAGTGAAACAGCTCATGTGGATTCCACATTTTTATGTACATCTCCAGTGAAAGTGCTGATGTGGAATCCACATTTATATATAGATCTCCAGTGAAACTGCTCATGTGGAATCCGAATTTATATGTAGAACTCCAGTGAAACTGCTCATGTGGAATCCACATTTATATGTATTTCTCCAATGAAACTGCTCATGTGAAATCCGCATTTATATGTACATCTCCAGTGAAACTGCTCATGTGGAATCCTCATTTATAGGAAGATCTCCAGTGAAACTGCTCATGTGGAATCCACATTTATATACATCTCCAATGAAACTGATCATGTGGAATCCTCATTTATATGTAGATCTCCCGCGAAACTGTTCATGTGAAATCCACATTTATATGTAGATCTCCAGTGAAACTGCTCATGTGGATTCCACATTTTTATGTACATCTCCAGTGAAAGTGCTCATGTGGAATCCACATTTATATATAGATCTCCAGTGAAACTGCTCATGTGGAATCCACATTTACATGTAGAACTGTAGTGAAACTGCTCATGTGTAATCCACATTTATATGTAGATCTCCAGTGACACTGCTCATGTGGAATCCACATTTATATACATCTCCAGTGAAACTGATCATGTGGAATCCTCATTTATATGCAATCTCCAGTGAAACTGCTCTTGTGGAATCGAAATTTATTTTTAGATCTCCAGTGAAACTGCTCATGTGGAATCCACATTTATATGAAGATCTCCAGTGAAACTGCTCATGTGGTATCCGCATTTAAATGTAGATCTCCGGTGATACTTCTCTTGTGGAATCCACATTTATATGTAGATCTCCCATGAAAATTCTCATGTGGAATACACATTTAACAGTACATCTTCAGTGAAACTGCTCATGTGGAATCCACACTTTTATGAAATCTTCAGTGAAACTGCTCATGTGGAATCCACATTTATATGTCGATCTACATTGAAACTGCTTATGTGGAATCCACATTTATATGCAATCTCCAGTGAAACTGCTCATGTGGAATCCACATTTATATGTGGATCTCCAGTGAAACTCCTCATGTGGAATCCGCATTTATATGTAGATCTCCAGTGAAACTGCTCATGTGGAATCCGCATTTATATGTAGATCTGAAGTGAAACTGCTCATATGGAATCCGCATTTATATGTAGATCTGAAGTGAAACTGCTCATACGGAATCCACAATTATATGTAGAATGTCCACTGAAACTGCTCATGTGGAATCCACATTTTTATCCCTCACCAGTGAAACTACTCATGTGGAATCCACATTTATATGCAATCTCCAGTAAAACTGCTCATGTGGAATCCACATTTATATGTAGATCTCCCGTGAAACTGTTCATGTGGAATCCACATTTATATGTAGATGTCCAGTGAAACTGCTATGTGGAATCCGCATATATATGTAGATCTCCAGTGAAACTGCTCATGTGGAATCCACATTTACATACAGATGTCCAGTGAAACTGCTCATGTAGAATCCACATTTATATAGATCTCCAGTGAAACTGCTCATGTGGAATCCGCATTTATATTTAGATCTCAAGTGAAACTGCACATGTGGAATCCACATTTGTATGTAGATCTCCCGTGAAACTGCTCATGTAGAATTCTCATTTATATGTAGATCTCCAGTTAAACTGCTCAAGTGTATTCTGCATTTATATGTAAATCTCCAGTGAAACTGCTCATGTGGAATCCACATTTATATGTGGATCTCCAGTGAAACTGCCATTTGGAATCCGCATTTATCTGTAGATCTCACGTGAAAATGCTCATGTGGAATCCACATTTATAAGTAGATCTCCAGTGAAACTGCTCATGTGGAATCCACATTTATATGTGGATCTCCAGTGAAACTGCTATGTGGAATCTGCATTTATATGTAGATCTCAAGTGAAACTGCTCATGTGGAATCCGAATTTATATGTAGATCTCCAGTGAAACTACTCATGTTGAATACGCATGTATCTGTAGATCTCCCGTGAAACTGCTCATGTGCAAACCACACTTATGTGTAGATCTCCCGTCAAACTGTTCATGTGGAATTCACATTTATAAGTAGATCTCCAGTGAAACTGCTCATGTGGAATCCACACTTTTATGCAATCTTCATTGAAAGTGCTCATGTGGAATCCACATTTATATGTCGATCTACATTGAAACTGCTTATGTGGAATCCACATTTATATGTCCATCTTTAGTCAAACTGCTCATGTGGAATCCGCATTTATCTGTAGATATCCAGAGAAAATGCTCATGTGGAATCCACATTTATAAGTAGATCTCCCTTGAAACTGTTCATATGGAATCTACATTTATATGCAATCTCCAGTGGAACTGCTCATGTGGAATCCACATTTATATGTAGATCTCCCGTGAAAATTCTCATATGGAATACACATTTATAAGTAGATCTTCAGTGAAACTGCTCATGTGGAATCCACACTTTTATGAAATCTTCAGTGAAACTGCTCATGTGGAATCCACATTTATATGTCAATCTACATTGAAACTGCTTATGTGGAATCCACATTTATGTGTCCATCTTCAGTCAAACTGCTCATGTGGAATCCGCATTTATATGTAGAACTGAAGTGAAACTGCTCATATGGAATCCGCAATTATATGTAGAATGTCCGCTGAAACTGCTCATGTGGAATCCACATTTTTAACCATCTCCAGTGAAACTGCTCATGTGGAATCCACATTTATATGCAATCTCCAGTATAACTGCTCATGTGGAATTCACATTTATATGTAGATCTCCCGTGAAACTGCTCATGTGGATTCCACATTTTTATGTACATCTCCAGTGAAAGTGCTCATGTGGAATCCACATTTATAAATAGATCTCCAGTGAAACTGCTCATGTGGAATCCACATTTACATGTAGAACTGTAGTGAAACTGCTCATGTGTAATCCACATTTATATGTAGATCTCCAGTGACACTGCTCATGTGGAATCCACATTTATATACATCTCCAGTGAAACTGATCATGTGGAATCCTCATTTATATGCAATCTCCAGTGAAACTGCTCTTGTGGAATCGACATTTATTTGTAGATCTCCAGTGAAACTGCTCATGTGGAATCCACATTTCTATGAAGATCTCCAGTGAAACTGCTCATGTGGTATCCGCATTTAAATGTAGATCTCCGGTGATACTTCTCTTGTGGAATCCACATTTATATGTAGATCTCCCATGAAAATTCTCATGTGGAATACACATTTAACAGTACATCTTCAGTGAAACTGCTCATGTGGAATCCACACTTTTATGAAATCTTCAGTGAAACTGCTCATGTGGAATCCACATTTATATGTCGATCTACATTGAAACTGCTTATGTGGAATCCACATTTATATGCAATCTCCAGTGAAACTGCTCATGTGGAATCCACATTTATATGTGGATCTCCAGTGAAACTCCTCATGTGGAATCCGCATTTATATGTAGATCTCCAGTGAAACTGCTCATGTGGAATCCGCATTTATATGTAGATCTGAAGTGAAACTGCTCATACGGAATCCACAATTATATGTAGAATGTCCACTGAAACTGCTCATGTGGAATCCACATTTTTATCCCTCACCAGTGAAACTACTCATGTGGAATCCACATTTATATGCAATCTCCAGTAAAACTGCTCATGTGGAATCCACATTTATATGTAGATCTCCCGTGAAACTGTTCATGTGGAATCCACATTTATATGTAGATGTCCAGTGAAACTGCTATGTGGAATCCGCATATATATGTAGATCTCCAGTGAAACTGCTCATGTGGAATCCACATTTACATACAGATGTCCAGTGAAACTGCTCATGTAGAATCCACATTTATATAGATCTCCAGTGAAACTGCTCATGTGGAATCCGCATTTATATTTAGATCTCAAGTGAAACTGCTCATGTGGAATCCACATTTATAAGTAGATCTCCCTTGAAACTGTTCATATGGAATCTACATTTATATGCAATCTCCAGTGGAACTGCTCATGTGGAATCCACATTTATATGTAGATCTCCCGTGAAAATTCTCATATGGAATACACATTTATAAGTAGATCTTCAGTGAAACTGCTCATGTGGAATCCACACTTTTATGAAATCTTCAGTGAAACTGCTCATGTGGAATCCACATTTATATGTCAATCTACATTGAAACTGCTTATGTGGAATCCACATTTATGTGTCCATCTTCAGTCAAACTGCTCATGTGGAATCCGCATTTATATGTAGAACTGAAGTGAAACTGCTCATATGGAATCCGCAATTATATGTAGAATGTCCGCTGAAACTGCTCATGTGGAATCCACATTTTTAACCATCTCCAGTGAAACTGCTCATGTGGAATCCACATTTATATGCAATCTCCAGTATAACTGCTCATGTGGAATTCACATTTATATGTAGATCTCCCGTGAAACTGCTCATGTGGATTCCACATTTTTATGTACATCTCCAGTGAAAGTGCTCATGTGGAATCCACATTTATAAATAGATCTCCAGTGAAACTGCTCATGTGGAATACGCATGTATCTGTAGATCTCCCGTGAAACTGCTCATGTGCAAACCACACTTATGTGTAGATCTCCCGTCAAACTGTTCATGTGGAATTCACATTTATAAGTAGATCTCCAGTGAAACTGCTCATGTGGAATCCACACTTTTATGCAATCTTCATTGAAAGTGCTCATGTGGAATCCACATTTATATGTCGATCTACATTGAAACTGCTTATGTGGAATCCACATTTATATGTCCATCTTTAGTCAAACTGCTCATGTGGAATCCGCATTTATCTGTAGATATCCAGAGAAAATGCTCATGTGGAATCCACATTTATAAGTAGATCTCGCTTGAAACTGTTCATATGGAATCTACATTTATATGCAATCTCCAGTGGAACTGCTCATGTGGAATCCACATTTATATGTAGATCTCCCGTGAAAATTCTCATATGGAATACACATTTATAAGTAGATCTTCAGTGAAACTGCTCATGTGGAATCCACACTTTTATGAAATCTTCAGTGAAACTGCTCATGTGGAATCCACATTTATATGTCAATCTACATTGAAACTGCTTATGTGGAATCCACATTTATGTGTCCATCTTCAGTCAAACTGCTCATGTGGAATCCGCATTTATATGTAGAACTGAAGTGAAACTGCTCATATGGAATCCGCAATTATATGTAGAATGTCCGCTGAAACTGCTCATGTGGAATCCACATTTTTAACCATCTCCAGTGAAACTGCTCATGTGGAATCCACATTTATATGCAATCTCCAGTATAACTGCTCATGTGGAATTCACATTTATATGTAGATCTCCCGTGAAACTGCTCATGTGGATTCCACATTTTTATGTACATCTCCAGTGAAAGTGCTCATGTGGAATCCACATTTATAAATAGATCTCCAGTGAAACTGCTCATGTGGAATCCACATTTACATGTAGAACTGTAGTGAAACTGCTCATGTGTAATCCACATTTATATGTAGATCTCCAGTGACACTGCTCATGTGGAATCCACATTTATATACATCTCCAGTGAAACTGATCATGTGGAATCCTCATTTATATGCAATCTCCAGTGAAACTGCTCTTGTGGAATCGACATTTATTTGTAGATCTCCAGTGAAACTGCTCATGAGGAATCCACATTTATATGAAGATCTCCAGTGAAACTGCTCATGTGGTATCCGCATTTAAATGTAGATCTCCGATGATACTTCTCTTGTGGAATCCACATTTATATGTAGATCTCCCATGAAAATTCTCATGTGGAATACACATTTAACAGTACATCTTCAGTGAAACTGCTCATGTGGAATCCACACTTTTATGAAATCTTCAGTGAAACTGCTCATGTGGAATCCACATTTATATGTCGATCTACATTGAAACTGCTTATGTGGAATCCACATTTATATGCAATCTCCAGTGAAACTGCTCATGTGGAATCCACATTTATATGTGGATCTCCAGTGAAACTCCTCATGTGGAATCCGCATTTATATGTAGATCTCCAGTGAAACTGCTCATGTGGAATCCGCATTTATATGTAGATCTGAAGTGAAACTGCTCATACGGAATCCACAATTATATGTAGAATGTCCACTGAAACTGCTCATGTGGAATCCACATTTTTATCCCTCACCAGTGAAACTACTCATGTGGAATCCACATTTATATGCAATCTCCAGTAAAACTGCTCATGTGGAATCCACATTTATATGTAGATCTCCCGTGAAACTGTTCATGTGGAATCCACATTTATATGTAGATGTCCAGTGAAACTGCTATGTGGAATCCGCATATATATGTAGATCTCCAGTGAAACTGCTCATGTGGAATCCACATTTACATACAGATGTCCAGTGAAACTGCTCATGTAGAATCCACATTTATATAGATCTCCAGTGAAACTGCTCATGTGGAATCCGCATTTATATTTAGATCTCAAGTGAAACTGCTCATGTGGAATCCACATTTGTATGTAGATCTCCCGTGAAACTGCTCATGTGGAATTCTCATTTATATGTAGATCTCCAGTTAAACTGCTCAAGTGTATTCTGCATTTATATGTAAATCTCCAGTGAAACTGCTCATGTGGAATCCACATTTATATGTGGATCTCCAGTGAAACTGCCATTTGGAATCCGCATTTATATGTAGATCTCCAGTGAAACTGCTCATGTGGAATCTACATTTATATGTTGATCTCCAGTGAAACTTCTCATGTGGAATCCGCATTTATCTGTAGATCTCCCGTGAAAATGCTCATGTGGAATCCACATTTATAAGTAGATCTCCTGTGAAACTGCTCATGTGGAATCCACATTTATATGTGGATCTCCAGTGAAACTGCTATGTGGAATCTGCATTTATATGTAGATCTCCAGTGAAACTGCTCATGTGGAATCCGAATTTATATGTAGATCTCCAGTGAAACTACTCATGTTGAATACGCATGTATCTGTAGATCTCCCGTGAAACTGCTCATGTGCAAACCACATTTATATGTAGATCTCCCGTCAAACTGTTCATGTGGAATTCACATTTATAAGTAGATCTCCAGTGAAACTGCTCATGTGGAATCCACACTTTTATGCAATCTTCATTGAAAGTGCTCATGTGGAATCCACATTTATATGTCGATCTACATTGAAACTGCTTATGTGGAATCCACATTTATATGTCCATCTTTAGTCAAACTGCTCATGTGGAATCCGCATTTATCTGTAGATATCCAGAGAAAATGCTCATGTGGAATCCACATTTATAAGTAGATCTCCCTTGAAACTGTTCATATGGAATCTACATTTATATGCAATCTCCAGTGGAACTGCTCATGTGGAATCCACATTTATATGTAGATCTCCCGTGAAAATTCTCATGTGGAATACACATTTATAAGTAGATCTTCAGTGAAACTGCTCATGTGGAATCCACACTTTTATGAAATCTTCAGTGAAACTGCTCATGTGGAATCCACATTTATATGTCAATCTACATTGAAACTGCTTATGTGGAATCCACATTTATGTGTCCATCTTCAGTCAAACTGCTCATGTGGAATCTGCATTTATATGTAGATGTCCCGAGAAAATGCTCATGTGAAATCCACATTTATAAGTAGATCTCCAGTCAAACTGCTCATGAGGATCTACATTTATATGAAATCTCCAGTGAAACTGCTCATGTGGAATCCTCATTTATATACAATCTCCATTGAAACTACTCTTGTGGAATCGACATTTGTTTGTAGATCTCCAGTGAAACTGCTCATGTGTAATCCTCATTTATATGTAGATCTCCAGTGAAACTGCTCATGTGGAATCCACATTTATATACATCTCCAGTTAAACTGCTCATTTGGATTCTGCTTTTATATGTAGATCTCCTGTCAATCTGCTCATATGGATTCCGCATTTATTTGTAGAACTCCAGTGAAACTGCTCATGTGGAATCCACATTTTTATTCATCTCCAGTGAAACTGCTCATGTGGAATCCGCATTTATATGCAATCTCCAGTAAAACTGCTCATGTGGAATCCACATTTATATGTAGATCTCCCGTGAAACTGCTCATGTGGAATCCTCATTTATATGTAGATCTCCAATGAAACTGCTAATGTGGAATTCGCATTTATATGTAGATCTCCAGTGAAACGGTTCATGTGGAATCCACATTTATATGTAGATCTCCAGTGAAACTGCTATGTGGAATCCGCATTTATATGTAGATATCCAGTGAAACTGCTCATGTGGAATCCTCATTTATATACAATCTCCATTGAAACTACTCTTGTGGAATCGACATTTGTTTGTAGATCTCCAGTGAAACTGCTCATGTGTAATCCTCATTTATATGTAGATCTCCAGTGAAACTGCTCATGTGGAATCCACATTTATATACATCTCCAGTTAAACTGCTCATTTGGATTCCGCTTTTATATGTAGATCTCCTGTGAAACTGCTCATGTGGATTCCGCATTTATTTGTAGAACTCCAGTGAAACTGCTCATGTGGAATCCACATTTTTATTCATCTCCAGTGAAACTGCTCATGTGGAATCCGCATTTATATGCAATCTCCAGTAAAACTGCTCATGTGGAATCCACATTTATATGTAGATCTCCCGTGAAACTGCTCATGTGGAATCCTCATTTATATGTAGATCTCCACTGAAACTGCTAATGTGGAATTCGCATTTATATGTAGATCTCCAGTGAAACGGTTCATGTGGAATCCACATTTATATGTAGATCTCCAGTGAAACTGCTATGTGGAATCCGCATTTATATGTAGATATCCAGTGAAACTGCTCATGTGGAATCCACATTTACATGTAGATGTCCAGTGACACTGCTCATCTAGCATCCACATGTATATAGATCTCCAGTGCAACTGCTCATGTGGAATCCACATTTATATGCAGATCTCCCCTGAAACTGCTCATGTGGAATCCTCATTTACATGTAGATCTCCAGTTAAACTGCTCATGTGGATTCCGCATTTATATGTAGATCTCCAGTGAAACTGCTCATGTGGAATCCACATGTATTTGTAGATCTCCAGTAAAACTGCTCATGTTGAATGCTCATTTATATGTAGATCTCCTGTGAAACTGCTCATGTGGAATCCTCATTTATATGTAGATCTCCCGCGAAACTGTTCATGTGAACTCTACATTTATATGTATTTCTCCAGTGAAACTGCTCATGTGGAATCCGAATTTATATGTAGAATCCAGTGAAACTGCTCATGTGGAATCCACATTTATATGTATTTCTCCAATGAAACTGCTCATGTGGAATCCTCATTTATATACAATCGCCAGTGAAACTACTCTTGTGGAATCGACATTTATTTGTAGATCTCCAGTGAAACTGCTCATGTGCAATCCTCATTTATAGGTAGATCTCCAATGAAACTGCTCATGTGGAATCCACATTTATATACATCTCCAGTGAAACTGACCATGTGGAATCCTCATTTATATGTAGATCTCCAGTGAAACTGCTCATGTGGAATCCACATTTACATGTAGATCTCCCATGAAAATTCTCATGTGGAATACACATTTATAAGTACATCTTCAGTGAAACTGCTCATGTGGAATCCACACTTTTATGAAATCTTCAGTGAAACTGCTCATGTGGAATCCTCATTTATATGTCGATCTACATTGAAACTGCTTATGTGGAATCCACATTTATATGCAATCTCCAGTGAAACTGCTCATGTGGAATCCACATTTATATGTGGATCTCCAATGAAACTCCTCATGTGGAATCCGCATTTATATGTAGATCTGCAGTGAAACTGCTCATATGGAATCCGCATTTATATGTAGGTCTGAAGTGAAACTGCTCATATGGAATCCACAATTATATGTAGAATGTCCACTGAAACTGCTCATGTGGAATCCACATTTATATCCATCACCAGTGAAACTGCTCATGTGGAATCCACATTTATATGCAATCTCCAGTAAAACTGCTCATGTGGAATCCACATTTATATGTAGATCTCCCGTGAAACTGCTCATGTGGAATCCTCATTTATATGTAGATCTCCAGTGAAACGGCTCATGTGGAATCCACATTTATATGTAGATGTCCAGTGAAACTGCTATGTGGAATCCGCATTTATATGTAGATCTCCAGTGAAACTGCTCATGTGGAATCCACATTTACATACAGATGTCCAGTGAAACTGCTCATGTAGAATCCACATTTATATAGATCTCCAGTGAAACTGCTCATGTGGAATCCGCATTTATATTTAGATCTCCAGTGAAACTGCTCATGTGGAATCCACATTTGTATGTAGATCTCCCGTGAAACTGCTCATGTGGAATCCTCATTTATATGTAGATCTCCAGTTAAACTGCTCAAGTGTATTCTGCATTTATATGTAGATCTCCAGTGAAAAATCTCATGTGGAATCCACATTTATATGTGGATCTCCAGTGAAACTGCCATGTGGAATCCGCATTTATATGTAGATCTCCAGTGAAACTGCTCATGTGGAATCCACATTTATATGTAGATCTCCAGTGAAACTTCTCATGTGGAATCCGCATTTATCTGTAGATCTCCCGTGAAAATGCTCATGTGGAATCCACATTTATAAGTAGATCTCCAGTGAAACTGCTCATGTGGAATCCACATTTATATGTGGATCTCCAGTGAAACTGCTATGTGGAATCCGCATTTATATGTAGATCTCCAGTGAAACTGCTCATGTGGAATCCGAATTTATATGTAGATCTCCAGTGAAACTTCTCATTTTGAATACGCATGTATCTGTAGATCTCCCGTGAAACTGCTCATGTGCAAACCACATTTATATGTAGATCTCCCGTCAAACTGTTCATGTGGAATTCACATTTATAAGTAGATCTCCAGTGAAACTGCTCATGTGGAATCCACACTTTTATGCAATCTTCATTGAAAGTGCTCATGTGGAATCCACATTTATATGTCGATCTACATTGAAACTGCTAATGTGGAATCCACATTTATATGTCCATCTTTAGTCAAACTGCTCATGAGGAATCCGCATTTATCTGTAGATCTCCAGTGAAACTGCCATGTGGAATCCGCATTTATATGTAGATCTCCAGTGAAACTGCTCATGTGGAATCCACATTTATAAGTAGATCTCCCTTGAAACTGTTCATGTGGAATCTACATTTATATGCAATCTCCAGTGGAACTGCTCATGTGGAATCCACATTTATATGTAGATCTCCCGTGAAAATTCTCATGTGGAATATACATTTATAAGTAGATCTTCAGTGAAACTGCTCATGTGGAATGCACACTTTTATGAAATCTTCAGTGAAAATGCTCATGTGGAATCCACCTTTATATGTCAATCTACATTGAAACTGCTTATGTTGAATCCACATTTATATGTCCATCTTCAGTCAAACTGCTCATGTGGAATATGCATTTATATGTAGATGTCCTGAGAAAATGCTCATGTGAAATCCACATTTATATGTAGATCTCCAGTCAAACTGCTCATGAGTAATCTACATTTATATGAAATCTCCAGTGAAACTGCTCATGTGGAATCCACATTTATATGTGGATCTCCAGTGAAACTCCTCATGTGGAATCCGCATTTATATGTAGATCTCCAGTGAAACTGCTCATGTGGAATCCGCATTTATATGTAGAACTGAAGTGAAACTGCTCATATGGAATCCGCAATTATATGTAGAATGTCCACTGAAACTGCTCATGTGGAATCCACATTTTTATCCATCTCCAGTGAAACTGCTCATGTGGAATCCACATTTACATGTAGATGTCCAGTGACACTGCTCATCTAGCATCCACATTTATATAGATCTCCAGTGCAACTGCTCATGTGGAATCCACATTTATATGCAGATCTCCCCTGAAACTGCTCATGTGGAATCCTCATTTACATGTAGATCTCCAGTTAAACTGCTCATGTGGATTCCGCATTTATATGTAGATCTCCAATGAAACTGCTCATGTGGAATTCGCATTTATATGTAGATCTCCAGTTAAACTGCTCAAGTGTATTCTGCATTTATATCTAGATCTCCAGTGAAACTGCTCATGTGGAATCCGAATTTATATGTAGAATCCAGTGAAACTGCTCATGTGGAATCCACATTTGTATGTATTTCTCCAATGAAACTGCTCATGTGAAATCCGCATTTATATGTACATCTCCAGTGAAACTGATCATGTGGAATCCTCATTTATATACAATCGCCAGTGAAACTACTCTTGTGGAATCGACATTTATTTGTAGATCTCCAGTGAAACTGCTCATGTGCAATCGTCATTTATAGGTAGATCTCCAATGAAACTGCTCATGTGGAATCCACATTTATATACATCTCCAGTGAAACTGACCATGTGGAATCCTCATTTATATGTAGATCTCCAGTGAAACTGCTCATGTGGAATCCACATTTACATGTAGAACTCTAGTGAAACTGCTCATGTGGAATCCACATTTATATGTAGATCTCCAGTGACACTGCTCATGTGGAATCCACATTTATATACATCTCCAGTGAAACTGATCATGTGGAATCCTCATTTATATGCAATCTCCAGTGAAACTGCTCTTGTGGAATCAACATTTATTTGTAGATCTCCAGTGAAACTGCTCATGTGGAATCCACATTTATATGAAGATCTCCAGTGAAACTACTCATGTGGTATCCGCATTTAAATGTAGATCTCCGGTGATACTTCTCTTGTGGAATCCACATTTATATGTAGATCTCCCATGAAAATTCTCATGTGGAATACACATTTATAAGTACATCTTCAGTGAAACTGCCCATGTGGAATCCACACTTTTATGAAATCTTCAGTGAAACTGCTCATGTGGAATCCACATTGATATGTCGATCTACATTGAAACTGCTCATGTGGAATCCACATTTATATGTGGATCTCCAATGAAACTCCTCATGTGGAATCCGCATTTATATGTAGATCTGCAGTGAAACTGCTCATATGGAATCCGCATTTATATGTAGGTCTGAAGTGAAACTGCTCATATGGAATCCACAATTATATGTAGAATGTCCACTGAAACTGCTCATGTGGAATCCACATTTGTATGTAGATCTCCCGTGAAACTGCTCATGTGGAATTCTCATTTATATGTAGATCTCCAGTTAAACTGCTCAAGTGTATTCTGCATTTATATGTATATCTCCAGTGAAACTGCTCATGTGGAATCCACATTTATATGTGGATCTCCAGTGAAACTGCCATTTGGAATCCGCATTTATATGTAGATCTCAAGTTAAACTGCTCATGTGGAATCTACATTTATATGTTGATCTCCAGTGAAACTTCTCATGTGGAATCCGCATTTATCTGTAGATCTCCCGTGAAAATGCTCATGTGGAATCCACATTTATAAGTAGATCTCCAGTGAAACTGCTCATGTGGAATCCACATTTATATGTGGATCTCCAGTGAAACTGCTATGTGGAATCTGCATTTATATGTAGATCTCCAGTGAAACTGCTCATGTGGAATCCACACTTTTATGCAATCTTCATTGAAAGTGCTCATGTGGAATCCACATTTATATGTCGATCTACATTGAAACTGCTTATGTGGAATCCACATTTATATGTCCATCTTTAGTCAAACTGCTCATGTGGAATCCGCATTTATCTGTAGATATCCAGAGAAAATGCTCATGTGGAATCCACATTTATAAGTAGATCTCCCTTGAAACTGTTCATATGGAATCTACATTTATATGCAATCTCCAGTGGAACTGCTCATGTGGAATCCACATTTATATGTAGATCTCCCGTGAAAATTCTCATATGGAATACACATTTATAAGTAGATCTTCAGTGAAGCTGCTCATGTGGAATCCACACTTTTATGAAATCTTCAGTGAAACTGCTCATGTGGAATCCACATTTATATGTCAATCTACATTGAAACTGCTTATGTGGAATCCACATTTATATGTCCATCTTCAGTCAAACTGCTCATGTGGAATCTGCATTTATATGTAGATGTCCCGAGAAAATGCTCATGTGAAATCCACATTTATAAGTAGATCTCCAGTCAAACTGCTCATGAGGATCTACATTTATATGAAATCTCCAGTGAAACTGCTCATGTGGAATCCACATGTATATGTGGATCTCCAGTGAAACTCCTCATGTGGAATCCGCATTTATATGTAGATCTCCAGTGAAACTGCTCATGTGGAATCCGCATTTATATGTAGAACTGAAGTGAAACTGCTCATATGGAATCCGCAATTATATGTAGAATGTCCGCTGAAACTGCTCATGTGGAATCCACATTTTTAACCATCTCCAGTGAAACTGCTCATGTGGAATCCACATTTATATGCAATCTCCAGTATAACTGCTCATGTGGAATTCACATTTATATGTAGATCTCCCGTGAAACTGCTCATGTGGATTCCACATTTTTATGTACATCTCCAGTGAAAGTGCTCATGTGGAATCCACATTTATATATAGATCTCCAGTGAAACTGCTCATGTGGAATCCACATTTACATGTAGAACTGTAGTGAAACTGCTCATGTGTAATCCACATTTATATGTAGATCTCCAGTGACACTGCTCATGTGGAATCCACATTTATATACATCTCCAGTGAAACTGATCATGTGGAATCCTCATTTATATGCAATCTCCAGTGAAACTGCTCTTGTGGAATCGACATTTATTTGTAGATCTCCAGTGAAACTGCTCATGTGGAATCCACATTTATATGAAGATCTCCAGTGAAACTGCTCATGTGGTATCCGCATTTAAATGTAGATCTCCGGTGATACTTCTCTTGTGGAATCCACATTTATATGTAGATCTCCCATGAAAATTCTCATGTGGAATACACATTTAACAGTACATCTTCAGTGAAACTGCTCATGTGGAATCCACACTTTTATGAAATCTTCAGTGAAACTGCTCATGTGGAATCCACATTTATATGTCGATCTACATTGAAACTGCTTATGTGGAATCCACATTTATATGCAATCTCCAGTGAAACTGCTCATGTGGAATCCACATTTATATGTGGATCTCCAGTGAAACTCCTCATGTGGAATCCGCATTTATATGTAGATCTCCAGTGAAACTGCTCATGTGGAATCCGCATTTATATGTAGATCTGAAGTGAAACTGCTCATACGGAATCCACAATTATATGTAGAATGTCCACTGAAACTGCTCATGTGGAATCCACATTTTTATCCCTCACCAGTGAAACTACTCATGTGGAATCCACATTTATATGCAATCTCCAGTAAAACTGCTCATGTGGAATCCACATTTATATGTAGATCTCCCGTGAAACTGTTCATGTGGAATCCACATTTATATGTAGATGTCCAGTGAAACTGCTATGTGGAATCCGCATATATATGTAGATCTCCAGTGAAACTGCTCATGTGGAATCCACATTTACATACAGATGTCCAGTGAAACTGCTCATGTAGAATCCACATTTATATAGATCTCCAGTGAAACTGCTCATGTGGAATCTGCATTTATATTTAGATCTCAAGTGAAACTGCTCATGTGGAATCCACATTTGTATGTAGATCTCCCGTGAAACTGCTCATGTGGAATTCTCATTTATATGTAGATCTCCAGTTAAACTGCTCAAGTGTATTCTGCATTTATATGTGAATCTCCAGTGAAACTGCTCATGTGGAATCCACATTTATAAGTGGATCTCCAGTGAAACTGCCATTTGGAATCCGCATTTATATGTAGATCTCCAGTGAAACTGCTCATGTGGAATCTACATTTATATGTTGATCTCCAGTGAAACTTCTCATGTGGAATCCGCATTTATCTGTAGATCTCCCGTGAAAATGCTCATGTGGAATCCACATTTATAAGTAGATCTCCTGTGAAACTGCTCATGTGGAATCCACATTTATATGTGGATCTCCAGTGAAACTGCTATGTGGAATCTGCATTTATATGTAGATCTCCAGTGAAACTGCTCATGTGGAATCCGAATTTATATGTAGATCTCCAGTGAAACTACTCATGTTGAATACGCATGTATCTGTAGATCTCCCGTGAAACTGCTCATGTGCAAACCACATTTATATGTAGATCTCCCGTCAAACTGTTCATGTGGAATTCACATTTATAAGTAGATCTCCAGTGAAACTGCTCATGTGGAATCCACACTTTTATGCAATCTTCATTGAAAGTGCTCATGTGGAATCCACATTTATATGTCGATCTACATTGAAACTGCTTATGTGGAATCCACATTTATATGTCCATCTTTAGTCAAACTGCTCATGTGGAATCCGCATTTATCTGTAGATATCCAGAGAAAATGCTCATGTGGAATCCACATTTATAAGTAGATCTCCCTTGAAACTGTTCATATGGAATCTACATTTATATGCAATCTCCAGTGGAACTGCTCATGTGGAATCCACACTTTTATGAAATCTTCAGTGAAACTGCTCATGTGGAATCCACATTTATATGTCAATCTACATTGAAACTGCTTATGTAGAATCCACATTTATATGTCCATCTTCAGTCAAACTGCTCATGTGGAATCTGCATTTATATGTAGATGTCCCGAGAAAATGCTCATGTGAAATCCACATTTATAAGTAGATCTCCAGTCAAACTGCTCATGAGGATCTACATTTATATGAAATCTCCAGTGAAACTGCTCATGTGGAATCCACATTTATATGTGGATCTCCAATGAAACTCCTCATGTGGAATCCGCATTTATATGTAGATCTCCAGTGAAACTGCTCATGTGGAATCCGCATTTATATGTAGAACTGAAGTGAAACTGCTCATATGGAATCCGCAATTATATGTAGAATGTCCGCTGAAACTGCTCATGTGGAATCCACATTTTTAACCATCTCCAGTGAAACTGCTCATGTGGAATCCACATTTATATGCAATCACAAGTAAAACTGCTCATGTGGAATTCACATTTATATGTAGATCTCCCGTGAAACTGCTCATGTGGAATTCGCATTTATATGTAGATCTCCAGTGAAACGGTTCATGTGGAATCCACATTTATATGTAGATCTCCAGTGAAACTGCTCATGTGGAATCCACATTTATATGTAGATCTCCAATGAAACTGCTCATGTGGAATTCGCATTTATATGTAGATCTCCAGTGAAACGGTTCATGTGGAATCCACATTTATATGTAGATGTCCGGTGAAACTGCTATGTGGAATCCACATTTATATGTAGATCTCCAGTGAAACTGATCATGTGGAATCCTCATTTATATACAATCTCCATTGAAACTACTCTTGTGGAATCGACATTTGTTTGTAGATCTCCAGTGAAACTGCTCATGTGTAATCCTCATTTATATGTAGATCTCCAGTGAAACTGCTCATGTGGAATCCACATTTATATACATCTCCAGTTAAACTGCTCATTTGGATTCCGCTTTTATATGTAGATCTCCTGTGAAACTGCTCATGTGGATTCCGCATTTATTTGTAGAACTCCAGTGAAACTGCTCATGTGGAATCCACATTTTTATTCATCTCCAGTGAAACTGCTCATGTGGAATCCGCATTTATATGCAATCTCCAGTAAAACTGCTCATGTGGAATCCACATTTATATGTAGATCTCCCGTGAAACTGCTCATGTGGAATCCTCATTTATATGTAGATCTCCAATGAAACTGCTCATGTGGAATTCGCATTTATATGTAGATCTCCAGTGAAACGGTTCATGTGGAATCCACATTTATATGTAGATCTCCAGTGAAACTGCTATGTGGAATCCGCATTTATATGTAGATATCCAGTGAAACTGCTCATGTGGAATCCACATTTACATGTAGATGTCCAGTGACACTGCTCATCTAGCATCCACATTTATATAGATCTCCAGTGCAACTGCTCATGTGGAATCCACATTTATATGCAGATCTCCCCTGAAACTGCTCATGTGGAATCCTCATTTACATGTAGATCTCCAGTTAAACTGCTCATGTGGATTCCGCATTTATATGTAGATCTCCAGTGAAACTGCTCATGTGGAATCCACATGTATTTGTAGATCTCCAGTAAAACTGTTCATGTTGAATGCACATTTATATGTAGATCTCCTGTGAAACTGCTCATGTGGAATCCTCATTTATATGTAGATCTCCCGCGAAACTGTTCATGTGAACTCTACATTTATATGTATTTCTCCAGTGAAACTGCTCATGTGGATTCCACATTTTTATGTACATCTCCAGTGAAAGTGCTGATGTGGAATCCACATTTATATATAGATCTCCAGTGAAACTGCTCATGTGGAATCCGAATTTATATGTAGAATCCAGTGAAACTGCTCATGTGGAATCCACATTTATATGTATTTCTCCAATGAAACTGCTCATGTGGAATCCTCATTTATATACAATCGCCAGTGAAACTACTCTTGTGGAATCGACATTTATTTGTAGATCTCCAGTGAAACTGCTCATGTGCAATCCTCATTTATAGGTAGATCTCCAATGAAACTGCTCATGTGGAATCCACATTTATATACATCTCCAGTGAAACTGACCATGTGGAATCCTCATTTATATGTAGATCTCCAGTGAAACTGCTCATGTGGAATCCACATTTACATGTAGATCTCCCATGAAAATTCTCATGTGGAATACACATTTATAAGTACATCTTCAGTGAAACTGCTCATGTGGAATCCACACTTTTATGAAATCTTCAGTGAAACTGCTCATGTGGAATCCTCATTTATATGTCGATCTACATTGAAACTGCTTATGTGGAATCCACATTTATATGCAATCTCCAGTGAAACTGCTCATGTGGAATCCACATTTATATGTGGATCTCCAATGAAACTCCTCATGTGGAATCCGCATTTATATGTAGATCTGCAGTGAAACTGCTCATATGGAATCCGCATTTATATGTAGGTCTGAAGTGAAACTGCTCATATGGAATCCACAATTATATGTAGAATGTCCACTGAAACTGCTCATGTGGAATCCACATTTTTATCCATCACCAGTGAAACTGCTCATGTGGAATCCACATTTATATGCAATCTCCAGTAAAACTGCTCATGTGGAATCTGCATTTATATGTAGATCTCCAGTGAAACTGCTCATGTGGAATCCACACTTTTATGCAATCTTCATTGAAAGTGCTCATGTGGAATCCACATTTATATGTCGATCTACATTGAAACTGCTTATGTGGAATCCACATTTATATGTCCATCTTTAGTCAAACTGCTCATGTGGAATCCGCATTTATCTGTAGATATCCAGAGAAAATGCTCATGTGGAATCCGCATTTAAATGTAGATCTCCGGTGATACTTCTCTTGTGGAATCCACATTTATATGTAGATCTCCCATGAAAATTCTCATGTGGAATACACATTTAACAGTACATCTTCAGTGAAACTGCTCATGTGGAATCCACACTTTTATGAAATCTTCAGTGAAACTGCTCATGTGGAATCCACATTTATATGTCGATCTACATTGAAACTGCTTATGTGGAATCCACATTTATATGCAATCTCCAGTGAAACTGCTCATGTGGAATCCACATTTATATGTGGATCTCCAGTGAAACTCCTCATGTGGAATCCGCATTTATATGTAGATCTCCAGTGAAACTGCTCATGTGGAATCCGCATTTATATGTAGATCTGAAGTGAAACTGCTCATACGGAATCCACAATTATATGTAGAATGTCCACTGAAACTGCTCATGTGGAATCCACATTTTTATCCCTCACCAGTGAAACTACTCATGTGGAATCCACATTTATATGCAATCTCCAGTAAAACTGCTCATGTGGAATCCACATTTATATGTAGATCTCCCGTGAAACTGTTCATGTGGAATCCACATTTATATGTAGATGTCCAGTGAAACTGCTATGTGGAATCCGCATATATATGTAGATCTCCAGTGAAACTGCTCATGTGGAATCCACATTTACATACAGATGTCCAGTGAAACTGCTCATGTAGAATCCACATTTATATAGATCTCCAGTGAAACTGCTCATGTGGAATCCGCATTTATATTTAGATCTCAAGTGAAACTGCTCATGTGGAATCCACATTTGTATGTAGATCTCCCGTGAAACTGCTCATGTGGAATTCTCATTTATATGTAGATCTCCAGTTAAACTGCTCAAGTGTATTCTGCATTTATATGTGAATCTCCAGTGAAACTGCTCATGTGGAATCCACATTTATATGTGGATCTCCAGTGAAACTGCCATTTGGAATCCGCATTTATATGTAGATCTCCAGTGAAACTGCTCATGTGGAATCTACATTTATATGTTGATCTCCAGTGAAACTTCTCATGTGGAATCCGCATTTATCTGTAGATCTCCCGTGAAAATGCTCATGTGGAATCCACATTTATAAGTAGATCTCCTGTGAAACTGCTCATGTGGAATCCACATTTATATGTGGATCTCCAGTGAAACTGCTATGTGGAATCTGCATTTATATGTAGATCTCCAGTGAAACTGCTCATGTGGAATCCGAATTTATATGTAGATCTCCAGTGAAACTACTCATGTTGAATACGCATGTATCTGTAGATCTCCCGTGAAACTGCTCATGTGCAAACCACATTTATATGTAGATCTCCCGTCAAACTGTTCATGTGGAATTCACATTTATAAGTAGATCTCCAGTGAAACTGCTCATGTGGAATCCACACTTTTATGCAATCTTCATTGAAAGTGCTCATGTGGAATCCACATTTATATGTCGATCTACATTGAAACTGCTTATGTGGAATCCACATTTATATGTCCATCTTTAGTCAAACTGCTCATGTGGAATCCGCATTTATCTGTAGATATCCAGAGAAAATGCTCATGTGGAATCCACATTTATAAGTAGATCTCCCTTGAAACTGTTCATATGGAATCTACATTTATATGCAATCTCCAGTGGAACTGCTCATGTGGAATCCACACTTTTATGAAATCTTCAGTGAAACTGCTCATGTGGAATCCACATTTATATGTCAATCTACATTGAAACTGCTTATGTAGAATCCACATTTATATGTCCATCTTCAGTCAAACTGCTCATGTGGAATCTGCATTTATATGTAGATGTCCCGAGAAAATGCTCATGTGAAATCCACATTTATAAGTAGATCTCCAGTCAAACTGCTCATGAGGATCTACATTTATATGAAATCTCCAGTGAAACTGCTCATGTGGAATCCACATTTATATGTGGATCTCCAATGAAACTCCTCATGTGGAATCCGCATTTATATGTAGATCTCCAGTGAAACTGCTCATGTGGAATCCGCATTTATATGTAGAACTGAAGTGAAACTGCTCATATGGAATCCGCAATTATATGTAGAATGTCCGCTGAAACTGCTCATGTGGAATCCACATTTTTAACCATCTCCAGTGAAACTGCTCATGTGGAATCCACATTTATATGCAATCACAAGTAAAACTGCTCATGTGGAATTCACATTTATATGTAGATCTCCCGTGAAACTGCTCATGTGGAATTCGCATTTATATGTAGATCTCCAGTGAAACGGTTCATGTGGAATCCACATTTATATGTAGATCTCCAGTGAAACTGCTCATGTGGAATCCACATTTATATGTAGATCTCCAATGAAACTGCTCATGTGGAATTCGCATTTATATGTAGATCTCCAGTGAAACGGTTCATGTGGAATCCACATTTATATGTAGATGTCCGGTGAAACTGCTATGTGGAATCCACATTTATATGTAGATCTCCAGTGAAACTGATCATGTGGAATCCTCATTTATATACAATCTCCATTGAAACTACTCTTGTGGAATCGACATTTGTTTGTAGATCTCCAGTGAAACTGCTCATGTGTAATCCTCATTTATATGTAGATCTCCAGTGAAACTGCTCATGTGGAATCCACATTTATATACATCTCCAGTTAAACTGCTCATTTGGATTCCGCTTTTATATGTAGATCTCCTGTGAAACTGCTCATGTGGATTCCGCATTTATTTGTAGAACTCCAGTGAAACTGCTCATGTGGAATCCACATTTTTATTCATCTCCAGTGAAACTGCTCATGTGGAATCCGCATTTATATGCAATCTCCAGTAAAACTGCTCATGTGGAATCCACATTTATATGTAGATCTCCCGTGAAACTGCTCATGTGGAATCCTCATTTATATGTAGATCTCCAATGAAACTGCTCATGTGGAATGCGCATTTATATGTAGATCTCCAGTGAAACGGTTCATGTGGAATCCACATTTATATGTAGATCTCCAGTGAAACTGCTATGTGGAATCCGCATTTATATGTAGATATCCAGTGAAACTGCTCATGTGGAATCCACATTTACATGTAGATGTCCAGTGACACTGCTCATCTAGCATCCACATTTATATAGATCTCCAGTGCAACTGCTCATGTGGAATCCACATTTATATGCAGATCTCCCCTGAAACTGCTCATGTGGAATCCTCATTTACATGTAGATCTCCAGTTAAACTGCTCATGTGGATTCCGCATTTATATGTAGATCTCCAGTGAAACTGCTCATGTGGAATCCACATGTATTTGTAGATCTCCAGTAAAACTGTTCATGTTGAATGCACATTTATATGTAGATCTCCTGTGAAACTGCTCATGTGGAATCCTCATTTATATGTAGATCTCCCGCGAAACTGTTCATGTGAACTCTACATTTATATGTATTTCTCCAGTGAAACTGCTCATGTGGATTCCACATTTTTATGTACATCTCCAGTGAAACTGCTCATGTGGAATCCGAATTTATATGTAGAATCCAGTGAAACTGCTCATGTGGAATCCACATTTATATGTATTTCTCCAATGAAACTGCTCATGTGGAATCCTCATTTATATACAATCGCCAGTGAAACTACTCTTGTGGAATCGACATTTATTTGTAGATCTCCAGTGAAACTGCTCATGTGGAATCCACATTTATATACATCTCCAGTGAAACTGACCATGTGGAATCCTCATTTATATGTAGATCTCCAGTGAAACTGCTCATGTGGAATCCACATTTACATGTAGATCTCCCATGAAAATTCTCATGTGGAATACACATTTATAAGTACATCTTCAGTGAAACTGCTCATGTGGAATCCACACTTTTATGAAATCTTCAGTGAAACTGCTCATGTGGAATCCTCATTTATATGTCGATCTACATTGAAACTGCTTATGTGGAATCCACATTTATATGCAATCTCCAGTGAAACTGCTCATGTGGAATCCACATTTATATGTGGATCTCCAATGAAACTCCTCATGTGGAATCCGCATTTATATGTAGATCTGCAGTGAAACTGCTCATATGGAATCCGCATTTATATGTAGGTCTGAAGTGAAACTGCTCATATGGAATCCACAATTATATGTAGAATGTCCACTGAAACTGCTCATGTGGAATCCACATTTTTATCCATCACCAGTGAAACTGCTCATGTGGAATCCACATTTATATGCAATCTCCAGTAAAACTGCTCATGTGGAATCCACATTTATATGTAGATCTCCCGTGAAACTGCTCATGTGGAATCCTCATTTATATGTAGATCTCCAGTGAAACGGCTCATGTGGAATCCACATTTATATGTAGATGTCCAGTGAAACTGCTATGTGGAATCCGCATTTATATGTAGATCTCCAGTGATACTGCTCATGTGGAATCCACATTTACATACAGATGTCCAGTGAAACTGCTCATGTAGAATCCACATTTATATAGATCTCCAGTGAAACTGCTCATGTGGAATCCGCATTTATATTTAGATCTCCAGTGAAACTGCTCATGTGGAATCCACATTTGTATGTAGATCTCCCGTGAAACTGCTCATGTGGAAACCTCATTTATATGTAGATCTCCAGTTAAACTGCTCAACTGTATTCTGCATTTATATGTAGATCTCCAGTGAAAAATCTCATGTGGAATCCACATTTATATGTGGATCTCCAGTGAAACTGCCATGTGGAATCCGCATTTATATGTAGATCTCCAGTGAAACTGCTCATGTGGAATCCACATTTATATGTAGATCTCCAGTGAAACTTCTCATGTGGAATCCGCATTTATCTGTAGATCTCCCGTGAAAATGCTCATGTGGAATCCACATTTATAAGTAGATCTCCAGTGAAACTGCTCATGTGGAATCCACATTTATATGTGGATCTCCAGTGAAACTGCTATGTGGAATCCGCATTTATATGTAGATCTCCAGTGAAACTGCTCATGTGGAATCCGAATTTATATGTAGATCTCCAGTGAAACTTCTCATTTTGAATACGCATGTATCTGTAGATCTCCCGTGAAACTGCTCATGTGCAAACCACATTTATATGTAGATCTCCCGTCAAACTGTTCATGTGGAATTCACATTTATAAGTAGATCTCCAGTGAAACTGCTCATGTGGAATCCACACTTTTATGCAATCTTCATTGAAAGTGCTCATGTGGAATCCACATTTATATGTCGATCTACATTGAAACTGCTAATGTGGAATCCACATTTATATGTCCATCTTTAGTCAAACTGCTCATGTGGAATCCGCATTTATCTGTAGATCTCCAGTGAAACTGCCATGTGGAATCCGCATTTATATGTAGATCTCCAGTGAAACTGCTCATGTGGAATCCACATTTATAAGTAGATCTCCCTTGAAACTGTTCATGTGGAATCTACATTTATATGCAATCTCCAGTGGAACTGCTCATGTGGAATCCACATTTATATGTAGATCTCCCGTGAAAATTCTCATGTGGAATATACATTTATAAGTAGATCTTCAGTGAAACTGCTCATGTGGAATCCACACTTTTATGAAATCTTCAGTGAAAATGCTCATGTGGAATCCACCTTTATATGTCAATCTACATTGAAACTGCTTATGTGGAATCCACATTTATATGTCCATCTTCAGTCAAACTGCTCATGTGGAATCTGCATTTATATGTAGATGTCCCGAGAAAATGCTCATGTGAAATCCACATTTATATGTAGATCTCCAGTCAAACTGCTCATGAGGAATCTACATTTATATGAAATCTCCAGTGAAACTGCTCATGTGGAATCCACATTTATATGTGGATCTCCAGTGAAACTCCTCATGTGGAATCCGCATTTATATGTAGATCTCCAGTGAAACTGCTCATGTGGAATCCGCATTTATATGTAGAACTGAAGTGAAACTGCTCATATGGAATCCGCAATTATATGTAGAATGTCCACTGAAACTGCTCATGTGGAATCCACATTTTTATCCATCTCCAGTGAAACTGCTCATGTGGAATCCACATTTACATGTAGATGTCCAGTGACACTGCTCATCTAGCATCCACATTTATATAGATCTCCAGTGCAACTGCTCATGTGGAATCCACATTTATATGCAGATCTCCCCTGAAACTGCTCATGTGGAATCCTCATTTATATGTAGATCTCCAGTGAAACTGCTCATGTGGAATCCACATGTATATGTAGATCTCCAGTTAAACTGCTCATGTTGAATGCACATTTATATGTAGATCTCCTGTGAAACTGCTCATGTGGAATCCTCATTTATATGTAGATCTCCCGCGAAACTGTTCATGTGAACTCCACATTTATATGTATTTCTCCAGTGAAACTGCTCATGTGGAATCCGAATTTATATGTAGAATCCAGTGAAACTGCTCATGTGGAATCCACATTTGTATGTATTTCTCCAATGAAACTGCTCATGTGAAATCCGCATTTATATGTACATCTCCAGTGAAACTGATCATGTGGAATCCTCATTTATATACAATCGCCAGTGAAACTACTCTTGTGGAATCGACATTTATTTGTAGATCTCCAGTGAAACTGCTCATGTGCAATCCTCATTTATAAGTAGATCTCCAATGAAACTGCTCATGTGGAATCCACATTTATATACATCTCCAGTGAAACTGACCATGTGGAATCCTCATTTATATGTAGATCTCCAGTGAAACTGCTCATGTGGAATCCACATTTACATGTAGAACTCTAGTGAAACTGCTCATGTGGAATCCACATTTATATGTAGATCTCCAGTGACACTGCTCATGTGGAATCCACATTTATATACATCTCCAGTGAAACTGATCATGTGGAATCCTCATTTATATGCAATCTCCAGTGAAACTGCTCTTGTGGAATCGACATTTATTTGTAGATCTCCAGTGAAACTGCTCATGTGGAATCCACATTTATATGAAGATCTCCAGTGAAACTACTCATGTGGTATCCGCATTTAAATGTAGATCTCCGGTGATACTTCTCTTGTGGAATCCACATTTATATGTAGATCTCCCATGAAAATTCTCATGTGGAATACACATTTATAAGTACATCTTCAGTGAAACTGCTCATGTGGAATCCACATTTATATGTCGATCTACATTGAAACTGCTCATGTGGAATCCACATTTATATGTGGATCTCCAATGAAACTCCTCATGTGGAATCCGCATTTATATGTAGATCTGCAGTGAAACTGCTCATATGGAATCCGCATTTATATGTAGGTCTGAAGTGAAACTGCTCATATGGAATCCACAATTATATGTAGAATGTCCACTGAAACTGCTCATGTGGAATCCACATTTTTATCCATCACCAGTGAAACTGCTCATGTGGAATCCACATTTATATGCAATCTCCAGTAAAACTGCTCATGTGGAATCCACAATTATATGTAGATCTCCCGTGAAACTGCTCATGTGGAATCCTCATTTATATGTAGATCTCCAGTGAAACGGCTCATGTGGAATCCACATTTGTATGTAGATGTCCAGTGAAACTGCTATGTGGAATCCGCATTTATATGTAGATCTCCAGTGAAACTGCTCATGTGGAATCCACATTTACATACAGATGTCCAGTGAAACTGCTCATGTAGAATCCACATTTATATAGATCTCCAGTGAAACTGCTCATGTGGAATCCGCATTTATATTTAGATCTCCAGTGAAACTACTCATGTGGAATCCACATTTATATGTAGATCTCCAGTGAAACTGCTCATGTGGAATCCACATTTATATGTGGATCTCCAGTGAAACTGCTATGTGGAATCCGCATTTATATGTAGATCTCCAGTGAAACTGCTCATGTGGAATCCGAATTTATATGTAGATCTCCAGTGAAACTTCTCATTTTGAATACGCATGTATCTGTAGATCTCCCGTGAAACTGCTCATGTGCAAACCACATTTATATGTAGATCTCCAGTGAAACTTCTCATTTTGAATACGCATGTATCTGTAGATCTCCCGTGAAACTGCTCATGTGCAAACCACATTTATATGTAGATCTCCCGTCAAACTGTTCATGTGGAATTCACATTTATAAGTAGATCTCCAGTGAAACTGCTCATGTGGAATCCACACTTTTATGCAATCTTCATTGAAAGTGCTCATGTGGAATCCACATTTATATGTCGATCTACATTGAAACTGCTTATGTGGAATCCACATTTATATGTCCATCTTTAGTCAAACTGCTCATGTGGAATCCGCATTTATCTGTAGATCTCCAGTGAAACTGCTCATGTGGAATCCACATTTATAAGTAGATCTCCCTTTAAACTGTTCATGTGGAATCTACATTTATATGCAATCTCCAGTGGAACTGCTCATGTGGAATCCACATTTATATGTAGATCTCCCGTGAAAATTCTCATGTGGAATATACATTTATAAGTAGATCTTCAGTGAAACTGCTCATGTGGAATCCACACTTTTATGAAATCTTCAGTGAAAATGCTCATGTGGAATCCACCTTTATATGTCAATCTAAATTGAAACTGCTTATGTGGAATCCACATTTATATGTCCATCTTCAGTGAAACTGCTCATGTGGAATCTGCATTTATATGTAGATGTCCCGAGAAAATGCTCATGTGAAATCCACATTTATAAGTAGATCTCCAGTCAAACTGCTCATGAGGAATCTACATTTATATGAAATCTCCAGTGAAACTGCTCATGTGGAATCCACATTTATATGTGGATCTCCAGTGAAACTCCTCATGTGGAATCCGCATTTATATGTAGATCTCCAGTGAAACTGCTCATGTGGAATCTGCATTTATATGTAGAACTGAAGTGAAACTGCTCATATGGAATCCGCAATTATATGTAGAATGTCCACTGAAACTGCTCATGTGGAATCCACATTTTTATCCATCTCCAGTGAAACTGCTCAGGTGGAATCCACATTTATATGCAACTCCAGTAAAACTGCTCATGTGGAATCCACATTTATATGTAGATCTCCCGTGAAACTTCTCATGTGGAATCCTCATTTATATGTAGATCTCCAATGAAACTGCTCATGTGGAATTCGCATTTATATGTAGATCTCCAGTGAAACGGTTCATGTGGAATCCACATTTATATGTAGATCTCCAGTGAAACTGCTATGTGGAATCCACATTTATATGTAGATCTCCAGTGAAACTGATCATGTGGAATCCTCATTTATATACAATCTCCAGTGAAACTACTCTTGTGGAATCGACATTTATTTGTAGATCTCCAGTGAAACTGCTCATGTGTAATCCTCATTTATATGTAGATCTCCAGTGAAACTGCTCATGTGGAATCCACATTTATATACATCTCCAGTTAAACTGCTCATGTGGATTCCGCTTTTATATGTAGATCTCCAGTGAAACTGCTCATGTGGATTCCGTATTTATATGTAGATCTCCAGTGAAACTGCTCATGTGGAATCCACATTTTTTGTAGATCTCCAGTAAAACTGCTCATGTGGAATCCACATTTATATGTAGATCTCTTGTGAAACTGCTCATGTTGAATCCTCCTTTATATGTAGATTTCCCGCGAAACTGTTCATGTGGAATCCACATTTATATGTATTTCTCCAATGAAACTGCTCATGTGGAATCCGCATTTATATGTACATCCCCAGTGAAATTGATCATGTGGAATCCTCATTTATATACAATCTCCAGTGAAACTACTCTTGTGGAATCGACACTTATTTGTAGATCTCCAGTGAAACTGCTCATGTGTAATCCTCATTTATATGTAGATCTCCAGTGAAACTGCTCATGTGGAATCCACATTTATATACATCTCCAGTGAAACTGATCATGTGGAATCCTCATTTATATGCCATCTCCAGTCAAACTGCTCTTGTGGAATCGGCGTTTATATGTAGATCTCCAGTGAAACTGCTCATGTGGAATCCACATTTATATGTAGATCTCTAGTGAAACTGCTCATGTCGAATCCGCCTTTATATGTAGATCTCCAGTTAAACTGCTCATCTGGAATCCGCATTTATATGTAAATCTCCAGTGAAACTGCTCATGTGGAATCCACATTGTCCTTTACATAGTGTTACTTGGTTCTTGTATAGTTACACTCCAGTATTTTCAACCTCTTGTAAATTCATTGTCTCTTTTCTTTTAAAATTGTTTTTAATTGAGTTTTGTCATACAACCATACATGAAAATCCCAAAGAAATTAAATATAATATATATTTGGATTGGCATGATCATAAAGGAATAATAATACATGGACGTTTATTTCCAATGTAAACATATAATCAATCAATAGTAAAAAAAAAAGAAAAGAAGCAGAGGGGAAAAAATGTTGCTTTGAACCCATCCACTAACGAAGGTTGAAACTGGATTCGATCAGACTTGAAATCTGACAAAACACGCCCATTTACTGCATCCATATTCTCTTTTGTGGTGTAATTGTAATGTTCACAATTAAACCTCCTCCCTGGATTATGATAAACACAGCTTTTTTTTTACTCGTACCTTGAGGAAGGGCTCGGGCCTGAAATTTTGCTAACATATCTTTACCACCTAGGGGCTGAGATCCTCCAGCATATCTCTGATGTGACCACAATCGCAGCATCTGCAGACTTTTGTGTTACACTGCCAGACCTTTGGTCTTTCTCTATATTAGTTGACAGTTCCATTTATTATACTATCCCACAGCTACGTTCAGTTGTTTAACAAGTTCTGCTGGGGGATCTCAGCAGGTCAAGCTGCATCACTGGCAGAAAAGCCTTCGATCAAGACTAATTAGATGTAGTAATTAGTAATTAGGTGTAAAGGAAAAAGGGTGGGCAAGGTAGAGGTAGAACATGACAGGCAGAGATGGAGGCAAAGGCTGGCATAACTGGTAAGAAGGGTGAGTGAGAATGGTGTAACAAAAAAAGAGACCAGATGGAACTGAAGGGGGTGGAGACCAGATGTAACTGAAGGGGGTGGGGGAATCCTATGGGAAATTGGAGATGTGGGGGAATGGATCCAAAGAGGACAGGGATGAAAATGGGTGAGGGATGAGTGGGTGGTTGGGAAGGGAGGGTGTGGGGTGTAGAAAAGCATACAGAGGAAATTTAAAAATTGTATGTTCATACCATGGGCCGTCAGCTGCCCAGGCAGATCAAGGTGTTGTTCCTCTAGTTTACGGACAGACAGGCCAGTGTGGGAATGGGAAGGGAAGTTAAAATGGCAGTTCAGCATGGTCTTTGCGGATAGAGCGAGGTTAGGTTATGCTCTCAGTGAGCCACGAAAGTCTGCAGATGCTGTGATTATAGTAAAAATACACTGAAATGCTGGAGGAACCCAGCTGGTCTTTCAGCATCCATTGGAAACAAAGATATATAGCTGACGTTTCATGCTGGCCGGGGTGGGGGGGGGGGGTGAGGTTCAGGCCAACGAAAGGTGTGAATTGGATATGACGAGGGGAGAGGTTAGAATTGATTATATCTGTGTGAAAGGAGACCAGGAAAAGGGAGAGAGACAGAGCTGGGAAGGGGGTGGGGGTTTAACGAAAACCATAGAAGTCAATGTTAATGCTATCCGATTAGTCAGAAGATGACCTCCCAGTGGCCACCCTAACCCCATCCCATTCCCTTGCCGACAGGACTGACCATGGTCTCATGCACTGCCAGACTGAGACCACATGCAAATTAGAGGAACAGTATCTCATCTTCCGACCGTGCACCTTTCAACTGGATGCCATTGATATCGACTTCTCTGACTTTTGTTAAAATTAAACCCCCTCTCCTCTTCCCCCACCTTTATTTTGGCCCTTGCAAGCAGGGAAAACACCTGTCTGTAGAAGCGGAGGTTCTTCGCCCTTACACCTAAAGATGTACCTTTCTGAATACACCATGGCCAGCTCCAAGGTGCCGATTCCAATCCTTCTCGGGGAAGAATCATTGGCGGAGCACTCCGCCGCCTGACCTGAATATACAACTGTGGGCTGATGACGCTGTCAACCCGTGCCCCATCTCCCCATTCACCCTTCTCTCTCCATACCCCCTCAAGGGCAGCAGGGGGCTGCCAGCATTGGCTGTGACAGCCTCACCAGGCCACTTTGGCCTTTGTGGCCGCTCTCTGTGGCTCAAAACGCGGTAGAGCAATGGCCATCTTCCCTACCCATAATCCCCTATTCAGCTGGAACTGTTCTGGGAACCACAGAGCGGTTCCAGTTGCATGGAGAATTATGGGAAGGGAAGACGGCCATTGCTCTGCTGCGTATTTATGACAGGTGGCGCTACAGCACCAGTCGCCCCCACCTCCATCGGCTCCGGAGGGCACTATGGGGCACCTCTGGATATGAATGGGACTGGAGCAGCCTTTTAGGGCTGCTGTCTGAAAGGCAAGTTTTAAGTTTATAGCCGGCCTCCAGGTGGAAGCCTGACATTAAATGGCTTTCTCTCTCCCTTTTCACTGTCTCCTTTTGCACAGACGTAATCACATAATCAATCCTCACCTCTCCCCTTATCGTATCCAATTAACACCTTATGTTGGTTTTGATCCTCCTCCAGCCCAGCATGGTCTGTTATCTGAGATTTCCAGCTTTTGGCTCATTCTGCTTATTCCTTGAAGAAGGGCTCAGGCCCGAAAACACCGAATTTCATGACTTGTTCATGACGATAAATTCTGATTCTGAAATGTATCTTTGTCACCTATGTATACTGAAAGACCGACTATTGGGCTCTGTTACAAGACTCTCCCATAAGTTGACTCAGGGGTTCAAATTCATCTTCAATTTTTTGCAATATGATATATAACTAGGCTTCTAAAAGTCTGTTACAGTGGCATTTTGGAAGCAGTGTTGTGTGCAGCCAGCAATATAGGTACAGTTTGGCACAAGGGACTAGGAACAGACTTCTGTACATCTCTGCTAATGCCCCATCTTCTCTCAGCAAGACCAGGTGCAGAAGTGGTCACCTCGATTACTTCATTGAAGACCTGAGGGGCATAAAGTGACCTGACCTTTTTTTTTAACTTTGCAGTATGTGACGGAGGCTGAGGGGAATCTTCAGGTTGTACGATCCCTGCTGAACAACGCCGAGAAACAAAAACAGGAATTGCTGAACACCCTGGAAGAAGAGAAAAGGTAATGTCATGGGGGTGGGCGGGGCGAGGGGGAGATAGAGTTACTGACAAAGGAAGGTGGTATATGTAAGGAAGCACGTTAAAGGAAGATTAGGAAGTTAAGGAAGTGAGGAGGAGGTGAGTATCTGTTATAAAAGCCAGAAACCCCTCGAGGCTTCCGCAGTCTAATGTTTAATTATTGTTTCCTTTAGACTACATGTTCAAAGCAGTGAGTAGATAGTTTTTTTTTGTGTCAGGGATTCTGTAACAAATGGTGTACTGCTGGGATTGGTGCTGGAACTTTTGCTATATAAATGGAGCACAATGTAATCGATCTGATTAGCACATTTGCAGACAATGCAAACAATGGTGGAGCTGCAGGACTAAGAAGGTTGTTTAGAGATCCAGCAGGACAATTTTTTTTTAGACTTATGGCCCCCACCCCCCAATTAACCTGCAATCCCCATACGTTTTATTTTGAAGGGTGGGAGGAAACCGGAGCACCTGGAGAAAACCCATGTAGACACTGGGAGAATGTGCAAACTCCTTACGGGAAACCCTGGATTGCTGTTCTTGTAACTGCATTGCACTCTCCACTAGGCTAATCGAGCCATCATGGATCAGCTGGATAGTTGGGTGGAAAGGTGGGAGAGAAAATTTAATTTGGATAAGTGTGAGGTGATGCACTTTGGGAGGTAAAGTTCTTTTAAGTCGTGTATATACATGGCAGGGACCTCGGGTGCAAGTCCCTTGTTCTTTGAAAGTGCTGAAAGAATAGTGAAAAGGGCGTTTGGTTCATTTACCTTCATGGGACATGGGTATAAGCATTGGGGCATCATGTTGCAGCTGCACAAACCATTGGTACCGAAGTTCACAAGTTAAAGGAGCAGAAGCAGGCCATCGAATCTGTTATGTGACTGTACACTAAGCTGAATTATGCACACACCTAGTTCCAATTTCCAGCCTTTTCCCAATATCCCTTGATACCCTCACTAATGAGATACCTATCCGTTTCCTGTTTAAATACTCCCAGTGATCTGGCCTCCACTGCTTTGCGCGGCAGTGAGTTCCACAGATCCATAACCCTCTGACTATAGAAGTTCTTCTGTTCTAATTGGACAACTTCTAATTTTAAGACAATGACCCCTTCTCCTTGATTCACCCACCAAGTGAAACATCTTATCCGCACTCATTCTATCAGGACCTTTCAATATTCAAAATGTCTCTATGAGATCCCCCCTCATTCTCCAATACTCCAATGAATACAACCCAAGAGCTGCCAAATGTTCCCCATAAGCTAGCCCCTGCATTCTAGGAATCATCCTGGTAAATCTCCTCTGCACCCTCTCCAACAACATCGCATCTTTTCTAAGATAGGGGACCCAAAACTGTGCACAGTTCTCCAAATGGGGTCTCACCAGTGCCCCATAGAGTCTCATTAACACCTCTCTACTCTTATACACTATTCCTCTCGATATGAATGCTGGCATAGCATTCGCCTTCTTCATTACCAATCCCACCTGGGCATTAATTTTTAGATTATTCTGCACGAGAATGCCCAGGTTTCTCTGCACCTCCAAGGATTGAATTTTCTCCCCATCCAGATAGTTCTCTGCTTAAAATGTAGAACCGAACACTTCTCAACATTGTACTTCATCTGCCATATTTTTGCCTAGACTCTCAATCTGTCTATATCCTTCTACAATTTTATGGTTTCTTCAACAGTTCCTGCTCTACCATCTGTCTTAGTGCCATCTGCAAATTTGGCCACAAAACCATTCATTCCACAATCCAAATCGTCAATATAAATTGTAAACAACAGCAGCCCAAGACCGACCCGTGCGGACCACCGCTTGTTACAGGCAGCCAACCTGAACAGGATCCCTTAATTTCAAACCTTTGTTTTCTGCCTATCAGCCAATTTTCTATCCAGTCTAATAGCATCCCTGTAATTCATGGACCTCCATCTTATTTATCAGCTGAACATGTGCACCTTATCAAAAGCCTTTTGAAAATCCAAATATACAACATCCACAGCCTCCCCTTTGTCTATCCTACTGGAGATTTCTTCAGAGCATCTCTAATAGGTTAGTCAGGCATGATCTACCCTTTTAAGAAAAACCATGCTGACTAGGACCAAATCTGTCATGCATTTCCAGGTATTTCATAACAAAACATTAGTCAGACTGCACTTGTTAGAGTTTTTTGTGCCCTCTGATAGCCACATTGCAGGAAGGATGTTGTCGCAATAGAGAGAGTGCAAAAGAGAATCACCAGGATATAGTTGTAAGGAGGGATTGGATTAGTTGGATTTATTTTCACTGCGGGCTTAGGAGGCTGAGGGGTGACAGGAGATGTTTGCAAAATTGAGAGGAGGACATCAAAATCTTTTTCTCCAGGATGGGAATCTACAATTAGAGGACAAAGATTTAAGGTGAGATGGCAAAGATTTCAAGAAGATCTGAGAGATAGGCTTTTCAAACAGGAAGTGGTGAATATTTGTAATGAGGTGCCAAAGGAGGTGGTGGGGGCAGCTATTACTACATTTATAAGGCATTTGCATAGGTACTTGGAGAAGAAAGAAGTAAAGGAATATGGGGTTTTCATTGACAGTATGGATGTGGTGAGACAAACGGGCTGCTTTTTGTGTGTTGTCAACTTGGCCAGTGCTAAGTTGAAGCAGGACATTCAAATGTAAAAGTGGAAAGATTTTCCACAATTTGACACTAGTGTCCTTCATCTCAGAGAACACAAAATCCACTGCAGGAACTCCCCACAAAATTGTGGTAATTTTTGTAAGGTTTTTGGATGATTGCAGATGGAGGAGGTTGGTTGTATTTTGCAGAATGAGGAAGATTGTCTAAGACTAGAGCAGGATGCAGATCAGTTGGAAAGTTGGGTGGCATGATTGCACAGAGAATCTAACACCTACACATGTAAAGTGATTAACTTTAGGAAGTCAAATCTAGGTAGGGTGTACACTGGAAATGCTAGGGGCCTAGCAACATTGGTGAACAAAGAAATCTTTTGGTGCAAATCTCAGATTCTCTGAAAGTGGTGGCATAGGTAGATGGGGAGTGTTAGGTCTGCTTTGTTCATGAATGAGTGAGACAAACACCAGACTGAGTCGAAATCAGGGTTCTTTGTTCTTTATTACCGGATTGTAACACTTGCAACTAACAAAGTTAGTCGGAGAATGCATTCTGCCGTTATCAACAAAATGGTGTTTTTTTATACCTCAGGATACGTACTTAGTAAATTATCATACCATGACATTGTCCAATGAATAAACTGTTGCTACCCTTCTCTGTTAGTCTGCTGCTCATCATTATTGTTAGTGCAAAGCTTATCTTGAGTGTACAAGGTCACATCTGCATTCTGTTACTCCTTAGTACTGGGTGACTCCTTCTCCGGTCCCATCTCATGATGTTTTTACCTTACAATCCCTCCTTTGTCCTCTTTAGAGGACAATCTCGCCCTGACTATGCTACCACCGCGTTACATTAGTTCGCCTATTATTGCCAAGCTCTATACGGGTTCTGTTCACAGGGTAGTTCGGCTGGTGGGCGAGGGCTCCCCCAACCCTCCTTTGCGTACACCCCCCATCCATCACCCCGATCCCATTGCCCGTTTACAAGTTTCATCCCATTTGCCCCCAAGCAAAAAACTAGCTAACCCCCCGTACATTAGTAAATTCCCAAGTTAACATATGGTCTACAATCTAATTCATAATACTTGTTCTACAATCTGATTAATAATGTTTGTGTTACAATCAATGTTATAATATTTGTTCTACAATCAAGGTTATAATATTTAGGTTACAAGCAAGGTTAAAATTATATGTGTAACAATCTAATTCACAATCCCTCCTTCCCATCACATTCCCCTTCAGACTCCAGATCGATCTCAGCAACTTTCTCCGCCTCCTGTAATGTGAGATAGTCTTGCTCCACAGCCTGCACAGCTTGATATTTCGGAGGCAGTTCATCACGGTCAGCAAAGGCTCTCTCTATGGTCCTCGTGACCAGCGTTCGAATGCATGGAATACAACAACAGCCACAAGTGATAAAAATTGATACAGAAATGAACAAACCCAGCAAAAGTTGTCCTAACAATGTGCTCCATCTCCCAAACACTCCCTGTAACCAGGATAAAACAGGATTGGAGACTCCAGACTGGGCTTTTAATTCTTTCGCCAATGCCCTAAGTTTCGTTAACCCCTTAGTGAGTGATCCATCTGGCCCTGTGTTATTAGAGATAGAAGTGCAGCATAGATCTCCAAACATAGCACACACTCCACCTTTCTCTGCCAGGACCATATCAATCGCTATCCTATTCTGAAGTGTCATAAGGGAAGTTTCTGACAGTTGTTGATGTATTGCCTCAACAACGTCCCTGGTCAAATTTGCAAGGCGCTGGACATTATAGTGAATAAGGTTGATCCTATTAACATTTTTATTTACAGTGATGGGAAAAATTGCACTAAAAACAGGAAAGCTTTCAAACCCAGCTGCAATCTCATCGGCTAATTTAAATTCGTCCGGAATATTCCGGGCTTGGCCAATGGCATCAATCCATACCCCATCAGGGTTCCTTCCTCCCGGCCCCAAGAGTCCAACACTCCTCCTTTTTCTCCACAGCCAACTCTCTGTGTGGCGCAATTCTAGGGAATCCTCGTCTCCCTCCTGCCTTTTGACAATCAGCACTGGCGCATTAAGGGTTACTAGAGCACACCGACCATCCCAGTTAGCGGGGAGCCAGTTGTACAGCACTCTTCCTCCACAAAACCACCAAATATCCGCCCTAGCCTGGGTCAAGCGGGTTGCACTACTGCTATGTGAGAGATCAACATGAGTCCTGCACGAGTCGCTGGGCAGCCAACCCACATGGAAAACGTGCGCTGCTGTGTTGTTGTTGGCAAAACAAGTAACATTAGTTATGCCTGTGGATCTAAAGACAGGGGGAGCTACATTAGCCGGAGCTATGGGAAACGTCTGTTCCCATATCAGACACCTATTCAGTGGGTCGGATTCTGACATTAGGTTCAAGGCGCAGTCCATAGCATCTGTCTCCTCAAAAATTGATCTGCTCATCCGTAATAATGGCCTTCCTCGGGCACAGACCCAGCAGTTCCCATACCCTGCTTGGTCCGCATATTTACCCATCTGATCTATCCAGGAGTTTGACTCATCAATACCTGTCTCAATTGCTATCTTCTCTCCCCTGGTCATCTTCGTACTATCGAATTTTCTCACTTCCCCCTCTTTCGAAGTGGGTTTAATTATGTCCTTTGTGTATGTTTGTAAGTCGAACCTCACCACTCCCCAAGGATCTTTTCCATTAATAGACACTCCAATCATTAGATAGAAGAGGTCTCCGACACCATGTTCTCTCCCTGTGCCTCCCTCGCATGTCTTGTACTGTAGTAGGTTTTCGATACCCTAGTATCATTTCTCTATGTGCCTCAGACATGGCCGTACCGTTTTTACCCACGAGTCTTCCTAGGAAAGTTACCACCCTCCTTCCGACCTGACATTTCGACCTTTTTACTTTAAATCCAGCCTCGCCTAACCCCTTGAGTAAAACTGCTGTCCCTGTCAGGCACTCATGTGGCGTTTTCCCTGCTAATATTAGGTCGTCTACATACTGAATCAGTGTAACATCTTCCGGGAGTTTTAATTTCATTAGGATTTTGCTAAGGGCCTGATTGAACAGTCCTGGACTGTCCTTATAACCCTGAGGTAATCTAGTGTATGTGTACCGATGTGCTTGGTAAGTGAAAGTGAACCAGTCTTGGCATTCCTCAGCTAATTTCAAGCAGAAGAATGCGTTTGCCAGATCAATGACAGTATAGTATTCGTGCTCCGGACTCAGAGCCCTAAGTGCTACATATGGGTCTGGGACTGGTCTCCCGATGGTCTTGGTAGCCAAGTTAATCTCCCGGAGGTCGTGTACCATCCTCCAGTCTTTTCTACCCTGTTTGGGAACAGGCATGATGGGCGAGTTCCACATACTGTCAGGTGCCGCCCTTAAAACCCCTGACTCCATTAACCCTTCTATCGTTCCTTTAATACCCTCCTCCTGACTGGGCGACAAGCGGTATTGTTTTCTCCATATTGGTTTCTGCCCGGGGTTGGCCAATTCTAGAAATACCTCTCCTTTTATTACTCCCACATCATAGGGCCCCGTTGTCCATATATGTGGACTCAGATTAGAAAGATATTTGTCTGAGTCTCTGTGATCAATATTTTCTCCTTCTATGGCTCGGTCTCTTTCTACTTTCTCATTCACAACCTGGTCCCATGCTTCAATATTCAGTCTGACAAATTTTCCTCCCTCCGAGGTGGAATATCCCGGGATTTCTGTCTGCCTGTATTCACACCCTATCGCTTCCTTTACCATCGGACCCAGCTGTCGAGCGTGATGATCTTTGGCAATACCCAAGGTCACATGAGGCACACTTTCTACTCCTAAGCAGAACCACTCCATTTGTTCTTCTGTCATGACAACCATAGCAGCTATTCCCTCCTTACCTACAAAGATAAATGGACAATGTATCGTTTCTGTCTTCCCTTCTTTTAGAGAGTCCCACCTCTCCTCATATTCCTGGTCCGGGTGGATGGTGTAGTTTAATGTAACATGCATAGGATCTAGTGGATAATGGTAATCCCCATACCGAGGAATACTGGCCCTCCACTCAAAAAACTGTTTAATCAGCCCTGGGCCTGGTTCATCATACAGTAGCCGACTCCAGAAAATACTAACCTCCACAGAGTCTTCTGAAGCGTTAGATGGGGTCATTACTATAAACTGTCCTCCCCTTCTTATTGTATCCCCTGGGTATGTTAACCGAAGGCCCTTCTCAGAACATTGTATGGTTATTCCTAGTTTGGTAAGAATGTCCCTTGCTAATAAATTAATGGGGCAACTTGGCACAACCAGGACAGGCGTTTTAACCCTTTGTCGTCCAAATGTCATGTCGATGTTATCTGTATAGGGCTGTGTTTCCCTTATCCCGGAGAATCCTATTGTAGATAATGTTTTGCCCGAAAATGTGCTCCCTGGGGGTTTTTTAATCACTGTCGTAACTGCTGCCCCTGTGTCAACCATAAATTCAATTTTTTCTCCATTTACCGTCCCCCAAATTTTTGGTGGCTCCCAGGGAGGCGTGATTTTTGATTCTCCAGGGCACCTTCAATAATCAACTTCAGCACCTTCCTCAATATAGTCATTACACTGAGGTGCCTGGACTTGTTGATCACTCTGCCACCCCCCGATTCTCTGGGGCCCATCAATGTGTCCACCCCTACCCCTTGCTTGTCCTCTTAAGTTTCCTCCTCTTCCCCGATAGCCTCTAATAGAGGGTAATCTTTTTCCCCTTGCTCTCCCAGCCTCCGGACAGTTCCGCTGGTAGTGTCCAGGATTTTGGCAGTACCAGCATACTGCATGTTCCCCTCTATACATTGTACCTAGCTGTCTTTCCCAACCATTTCTTACTTGGGGTCCCGGATTTATCACTGGCCCCATGACCTGTGGGACTATCTGTTGGGCCGCTAATTTAACCCCTATATGTTCTATGGCTCTCACCAATTTATCGGTTGTCTTGTCCACCTCCTTCTGGGACGCACTTTCTGACTTAGCATGCTCTGATTGAAGATGTCGTTTGATTGCATGTGTCAGGTGTCTTTTCCACAAATCCTCTGACATTGTCTCTAATCCCACAATGTCCCTTAATTTTGCTTGAACCGTAGCAGGTAGTCCGTTTATTATCCCATTACGAAAGTGAGACCTTCCTAAGGGGCTGTGGTCGGGTCTTTCTCCAGTCCCTGTTTCCCATAAGTCCCATGCTCGAGTGAAATACTCGTGTGCAGTCTCTCCTTCCTTTAGTTGAAGGGTTACCAAGGCATCCAAACTATAGGGTGTAGGAAATGTTTCTCTAAGTGCTTCCCAAAATTTATTCCGAAGTGGGTTAAATTCTATTTCATCCCCCAATTTACTGCTTCTTACAATTCTCTCTATTTGCTTCAGGGCCCCTTCTGCCTTTAATTTTATCATGATAGTTCTGACATCTGCGAGTGCTAATTGTTCTTGGCAGGTTTCTCGCTCAAAACAAGAAATCCATGGACTAGCCCCATTACTCAACGGAGGTAGTTTTTTCATTAAACTCTCTAAGTCCATTCGTGACCAGGGTAAATATTTTTGAGTTCCCCGTCCCGTGATCAGTAATGGGCATTGATATCTCAATTTTGGGGATTTCTGCTCCTTCTTTACTCTTGGCATGCATTTATTTATCCCACCTTGTTCTGACTCTTCTTCGTCACTGTCACTGTCCCTATCAGCTTCCAATGTCTCAGGGTCAAAGGTATATTGGTCACGTTCATCTCTAAGATAATCTTTTCGGCCATAGTTTAGTTGTTTCACATCTTTCTCTTTTGTTCTAACTATGTCCAGGTAGGCATGTCTATTTTTCTCCCTCCCGAGTCTTTTCCTTTTACTTTCCTCCCATGGTGGATCGTATCTCGTTTCCTCATCTGTACTACACTTTTCGTCCTTTACTCCTATTACCATTCCTTCAGCTTTAATTTCTCCTGACAGTGTTGTAGTTATCTTTTCCACTTCCTTCAATACACCTACCATTAATTCTTTTTGATCCTCACTGATCTGCCCCAGCACATTAATATCTCTGGTTAAGTTTTTAATGTTAACCTGAACCTTTTTCATGTTCCATTTCTGTATCTCTAACTCCTTTTCTATTTTCTTGGACTCCAGAGGGGTCTCCACATCTATTACTCCCCCTTCTATTTTTATTAAAGGGGCCTGTACCTCGTCTGATGTGTCCCTATTCCCGAGGTTCTTGTCACACCCCAGTGTCTCAATATCTGGATATAAGAGACGTGACTCCAGGATCCCATCTGGGGTGTCAGGGGTACCTTGTGACTCCACATATGCATAGGGTGGGGGTCTATAAGCTATTTCTACAGGGGCCATAATAGGTGGGTTATCAGGGAGACCAAATTCTTCGAATATAGCTAGGACATCGCGGTACTGCATCTCCTTGTCTCTCACCCTCTTTTTTGCTGACTCGCGATTAAAGATTTTGTTTTCTGTGTCCCGTTTGTATAATTGTATAAGACTCACTTATAAATGATTTATTGTCAGAGTACATACATGACATCACATACATCCAGAGACTATGAGAGAGAGAGAGAGAGAGAGAGAGAGAGAGAGAGAGAGAGAGAGAGAGAGAGAGCATAGCGAGAGAAAGAGATAGAGAGGCAGATACACAGAGCACAAGAGATAGAGAGAGAAAATGCCTTGCACTGGCCCCACTGGGAGAAAAGTCTTCAGATTAACACTTTCGTTTCAAAGGTTTTAAAAGGTTCTCATCCTGTGATCACTGGTCTGGATCAGATTGGGTCTCCCACCACTGGGAACTATCACTCCTTCCTTCCCTCCCAGCTCGAGTGAGCTACACGTCAGCCCACAATGTCTGCCCTGATCCCGCAATGGTGGGGGTGCGGGAAAGAGGGAGGGAGAGAGGATAAAACAGGATCCCATTTGATGCGGAGCTGGAATTGTGGGCACAAAATTAAAACCAAATTGTATTTTTCTGCCCTGCCCAACCTGGGGATTTCAGGGCAGCACCGCCACAGATTGGGATTGGGAGGGGGAGTGGGTGAGAGAGGAGGGGGGGGAGAAGAGAGAGAGGGGGAGAGAAGAGAGAGGGGGAAGGGTGAAAGGAGGGAGGGAGAGAGCAAACCCGGACACTTCGTGGCTGGAAACTGGAAACAGGCACTTTTCCTTTCCCTTCTGTGTTTTGTTTCTTCCAGCTTATCTAAGCCTCTACGTTTTAAAATTTTGTTTCCCTCACCTGTCAGGAACATCTCAGTGCCCCCGGGTAACCAACCCCTCTTCCTCCAGCGGTCTACACATTTTCGGAGCATTTTTTGTTTTTCCAATGCCGCATTACTGGTATTTCGCTCCTCTAATTCCTGATTAATTTCCTTAATAACTTGGTCAAAAATCTTAGCAGGCAACTGTACAGCCATAGCTGCGGGACCGCTTTCTAATGCCTGTTTTAATTTAGGTTCTTGTCCGTTTAGGGGATCTATGTCAACGAAAATTGCTTTTAAAAATGTCTCCTTGCAAGCTGGATGACTAATATCTTTTAAAGGAACAGTCTAAGTCTTGTCCTCCAATTGACTTCAGACTGTCCTGTATACTCTGATTGCTCGTTTTCCACTCTCTGTTTTCCCAAAGGGGTCTGAAAGTTAAATTACAACTAGAAAACCAAATATTTGGGCTATACTTTTGTCCTGTTTCCCTGTACCAATCTATGAATTTACGTAACTTTATCTCCTTGGTGATGTTGGGAATACCCTCATTTAACTTATCAAAAGTATTTCGAATAAACCGGGTGTCTCTTAGGAGTTTGTCAACTTTTTCATTAATATCTCCTACCTGATCCAGACACAGCTGTCGCAGCCTTCTGTCATCGTTCTTGTTCACCAGGCAGGCGTCCCTGAGTACTTTTTTTGTTGTCTCAAGGTCTCTAGTGTCTGCTGTGGTATTCCACCACGGCGAATTGGGGAAATAAATTCTTAACTTCTCAAGTGTACAGACATTATCATACCTACCGGACATTTATAAGTCAGTCTCTCAGATACAATTGAGGCCAATAAGCCTGAACCTTTGTTTTCTTTCAAAGCCCAACCTTCACGTGGGAGATTTCTCCTCTTAATAACCAGTTTAGGGCAGAAAACTTAGGTCCTCAATTGTTTATAGACCACCTTCTCACTCTATTGGACTTTGCAACGACACAATAAAGACTTTTAAACTCTAGTAGTTTCTTGCGAAGCACTTAATAAATGTCATTCAAACACCTTAAGGACTTTTATCTTGTCTGTAATCACTTACGTGTTACAATCCTGGCATGCGACCTTCAATTGTGGTCGTCTAATTTGTCCGATCTCCAGTTCTTACTGACAATCATAAAGATTTTTTAAAAAAAAGAGAATTTTGTTAAAACAGGCTTCTCTGGACCTTTTTATCAGCCGGCTGAGATGATTGTCAGAAAAAACAGAAACCGTCGTCCAGTGTTCACTCACCCATCACGTCGGGGTCACCAAATTGTTAGGTCTGCTTTGTTCATGAATGAGTGAGACAAACACCAGACTGAGTCGAAATCAGGGTTCTTTGTTCTTTATTACCGGATTGTAACACTTGCAACTAACAAAGTTAGTCGGAGAATGCATTCTGCCGTTATCAGCAAAATGGTGTTTTTTTATACCTCAGGATACGTACTTAGTAAATTATCATACCATGACATTGTCCAATGAATAAACTGTTGCTACCCTTCTCTGTTAGTCTGCTGCTCATCATTCTTGTTAGTGCAAAGCTTATCTTGAGTGTACAAGGTCACATCTGCATTCTGTTACTCCTTAGTTCTGGGTGACTCCTTCTCCGGTCCCATCTCATGATGTTTTTACCTTACAGGAGGAATGATCACAATTACGTCCTCCAACAGTTTGGAGCGTTGAATAAGAGTTGGGATATCATGTGGAAACCACTGGTTAGGCTGCATCTGGAGTATTGTGTGCAGTTCTGGGCACCACACTATTGGAATTTTGTGATTGCACAGGAGGGAGTGCAGAAAATGTTCACCAGGATGTTGCCTGGTTTGAAGGGCATTAGTCAGAAAGAAAGATTGAATAGTCAGGGCTTGATTTCCCTGGAGCTAAGGAGGCTGTTGGTGACCTTCATAGAGCTACATAAAATTGTGGAAGGCATGAGGCAATAGAAGGGCAAGACAAAGAAGGATTGATGTCGACAGAGAAAATGTTTCCCAGGGATGCGGTGAATTGTGGGGCCCAGTTCTGGACTCTATCACCAGCCTTTTATAATTTGTAAGAATCTTTATCTCTCCAATTTTTTTCAAAAATCCTGTTATTTTCCAAGACGCTGACTCAAGGAATTGTGTGACCGTGTTTGAATTGGTGTGATTTTAATCTTACTCCCTTACCTTCATGGTTTCTAGGAAAATTGAGGATCTCCAGTTCCGAGTGGAAGAAGAATCAATCACCAAAGGAGACTTGGAGGTAATTGTGTTGAACACAGGCGCGATGATTGATGCCTTGGTATTCAAAATACATTGGGTCCGTCACCAGTACATCCAAGCTGGAAGGCAAACCTTGAAATTGCACTGGTCTTCTGGCATTTAACTTAGTTTTAGTGAGATTGGGTCTGGGTGGTCCTGCACTGGTCAGTGGATTGGTGGCTGTATTCAGGTATCACCACACTGTTAAAGAACAAAGGGAACTCAATATTTTAATTACCCAAAGATCATGGGTTTTGGTGGATTCACTGGCTGAATGCCAACATTTTGGTAAATTTGCAGGTATAAATTGGCAGCTTGTATAGCAAGTCAGCAAGATATGAAAAGCTTTCCTTGAATTAATTCCAAAATAACTGAGTGCAAAATAATGTTTGTTTTAATCTCTATTTTCCAACAACAGAGATTCTTTCCTTCAGTGATTCTCATAAAACAAGATCTTAATTTTAAGACCCTTCTTACAGCATATGACCATTCCCCTTCCAAGACAGGAGATGGCCAATTAGAATATAGACCACTACAGCACAGTTCAGGCCCTTATATTCATATATTCCTTAAAAAAATACTAAACCTTCCCTACCTCGTAACCCTCTATTTTTCTTTCATCCATCTGCCTGTCTAAGAATCTCTTAAATGCTCCTAATGTTTCATCCTCCACCACCATCCCTGGCAAAACATTTCAGGCACCCACTCTCTGCATAAAATCTTACCCCTGATGTCTCCCCTAAACCTCCTTCCCTTCACATTGTGTGCATGTTCTCAGGTATTTGCTATTCAAACTGGGAAACGGGCACTGGCTATCCACCCTATCTATAGCTCTCGCAATCTTGTAGACATCTATTAAGCCTCCTTTCATCCTTCTATGCTCCAAAGAGAAAAGCCCCAGCTCCATTAACCTTGCCCCATCAGACTTAATTTCCAATCCAGGAAACATTTTGGTAAATCTCCTCTGCACCCTCTCCATAGCTTCCACATCCTTCCTATAATGAGGTGACCAGAACTGAACTCAAGTGTCTCACCAGAGATTTGTAGATTTGCAACATGACTTCTAAACTCTTGAACTTAATCCCCCTATAAATTCTTCCCTGTGAGCTCATTTGAACGCTTTCCTCTGTGAAGGTGGATCGGAAAGAATCGCGACAGGTTAAAGTTATACTGTTGGAGGATGTAATTGTGATCATTTCCCCCCAACCTGCTCCCATCAAACTCCCCAAAAAAATATTGTGTCAACCTGATGTTTTACATTCTACGTGTATCATTTTGTAAATCAATAGATAGACTTACTGTTTTGACTGACTGTGTGTATAATTTTGTGTGATACATAAAAACATTCTCTGGTAACTTGTTGAATGAAATAGATACTGACCAAACTGCTGTGTTGCAAAAAAATGGGATAAATTCAGATTGTGCCAAAGTAGTTATTCCACTATTTCTGGACCATTTATTAATTGATTTCTGTCTTTTGAGTGTTTATTTAATATAGGAAGTGACCAAAGTAGCATAGAGTGGAGATCACCTAGCTGGCGTAGGTTTATCACTTGAATTGAATTCTCACTTGCACTAAGTTACTGAAAGTAACAGGTATTGTTTCAGCAATAATATTATTGTTCTCTCATTGGAAGTATGTTTCACTGACAAGCCAACATTTATTGCTCATCTCTAACTGCCCTTGACAAGGTGACAGTGAGCTGCTGCCTTGGAATGCAGTCTGTTTGGTGAAGTTGCTTCCACAATGCACACGGTAGAGAATTCCTGGAACACCGTTACATTTCAGAGGTTGTGGGAAAGGGTAGCCTTAGTAAGTTTGCCATTCTAGGTGGTACATGTTGTAATTAATGAACACTGATGGTGAATGAATGTTCATGATGGTGGCGAGGATGGGACTTCAGTTGTTCACGCTACATTCAAGTAAAAATGGAAAATATTCATCACATGGCCTGTAATTGGGTAATCACACTGGGGAATTGGGAGGTGATGCTCCTACTCAAGGGGACTCAGCTGTGATCACAGTATTTAGACAGCTGGTTACAGGTTTTTTTTTTAGATGGTCATTTCCAGCAATGTGCTGGGTGAAATTGTGTCTTGCTACATGGCCGCTGATCATGAACATTATACAGGTTCTGTTAGATGTGGGTTTGGTCTGTTTATTTTGTCAAAAGTTGTGAGTTTTGTTGAATGTTGAAAATGTCTTCACTCTGGCACCAGGAATAGAGGGAAGGTCATTGAAACAGCAGAAGATGCTTGCACCCAGGCCTCTGCCCTGCAGTGTTGTCCCTGGACTGAGATAACTCCAATGGTCACCAGCACCTTTGTGAAGGGTCTGGTTGATTTCCATCAACTTTATTTTAACATGGGCTTCTCATGGTCATGCACAGCCAAGCAGTTTTGATGTAAAGAACAGTCAGTTTCTCATCTGGGATTTGACTCCTGGGCCCAAACTTGGACTATAGTTATTTTTTAAATTTTAAATTTAGGCATTGCAGTGAACTGGGATTCACTGGGAGAGTGCTGTAGTGACGACAGGCCCCGCCTCCCAGCTCCACCCCTGTTTACCTATGGTTTCCCACCTAAACCGAGAACCCCTCTAAAGCTTACTTGTGAAACATGCCCGTCATGAAAAGCTAATAAAAGTGTTTGTTTCCCCATGATCTAATTGAATGGCAGACTGTGTTTGAGGGGCTGAATAGCCTGGTCTTGTTTCTACTTGGGTTTGACCTGATACTGTGGAACTTCATGTAGAGAAAAGTAAACGCAGAGGGCTTCTCGCTGACTCTGCCCTTGCCCACCCCTTCCCTGTGCCTTCCGTCAATCTGTATAACATTGTTCCAAACACCTCTGTATCCTTTGAAAGGACATACCCAGGAACCATGAGGGAGAAATCTGGAGCTTTTATTGAAATGAAATAATTCTGGACGTTTGGCTGCATTGTGATGTTTCCAGCTCATTCTCCAGTTAATTTCCAAATACTCATGATAAGGACTTTTGAGGCTTGATTTGAGTGCTGGATTCAACAATTGAGTGGTCTACCCTGTTTTATTCCTAATAAGGCTTATGAAGGTTTGATTCACCTGGCTTGTTGGGCCATTTCAGAGGAGAATTAAAAGCGAACTACGTGGTTGTGCATCTGTTGGTATCGGTGCCCATGATTTGGTGAAATGCATCTAAAATGCGTCTGTGAATTGCTGCCGTCTCCTTAGAATTCTATAATGAAGCTTCAAAACCACATTAATGTCAGACTACATTATTTTGGAACTTGTGAACAAACGCGATTGTTGTATTGTAAACTCTCTCCAGTTATATTTGAGGAAACCCCTACCAGAGTGAGATTTCTGTCTATCTACATATATACTGTTAAGGTGAGGTAATAGTTTGGCATTTACATGGAAAATTCAGCATCTAAAGTTCAATGTTGCTCATAACCACTAATTGTTCCTTTCCTCTAATGTTTAATTTTTAATGATGCAGTATGATTGAAAACTCTTTTGGGCATGAACCTACCAACCCCATATGTATTGGAGGGTGGAAGGAAACCAGAGCACCTGAAGAAAACCTACACAGATTATGGGAAGAAACTATAAACTTCTTACAGGCAGCACCAGATTCGAACCCAGGTTGCTGTAATAACATTTGATGTAATAAATTTTTTAATTTAATGGAGACATGGAGCACGGTAACAAGCCAATTTGGCTCTACAGGTCCGTGCTGCCCATTTTACACCCCATTAACCTACATCCCGGTATCTTTTGAAGGGTGGGAGTAAACCAGAGCCCCCGGAGAAACCCCAAGCAGACACGGGGAGAATGTGCAAACTCCTTACAGACAGCACGGGATTCAAGCCCTGGACCCGATTGCTGGCGCTATAAGGGTGTTGCAACCGTGCCACCCATAAAATTTATGGTTATATTGTGATAATGCAGGGTAGCAAACAAAAATAAGTGGTAGCTTACTCTTAAGTAGCTCTTATTTGATTCATTTTGAGGTTACTCTCTCCTCTGTTATTTCTGTAACCGAGGAAAGAGGGAGTGGAACCCTTACTCAAGGGACAGATGTGGTGGCGTGCAACACAGCTCTCATTTTGGTCACTGCAATGATCCTGCCATACAGGGACCTTCAGCACTGCTGGCATTTCAGTCTTGGCCTTGCAGCCTAGGGAGTTCTCCCTCTGGTGGGAAGAGCAAGAAAGGTTTGATGGGCAGCTTGCAAATGATTTATATGAAGGATCAGCAACAGATTGTTTGCACACAAAATGTTCCACTCTTTGCAGAATGCACTTTGCAAAAGATGAAACAGAGGTCTTGATCTAGAGTTTAACTTTTAACACAATTCCACTTGGCTTTCCTCTCCCTGTTGATCTCATTGTGCTGAGCTATTACAGCCTCTCTCTCTCTCTCTCTCTCTCTCTCTCTCTCTCTCTCTCTCTTTCTTTCCCTCTCTTTCCTTTTGCATCTTTTCCCCTTGGGACTAACAGACCCAAACCAAGTTGGAGACTGCCCGTATTCGGGAGCTCGAACACAGCCTGCTGTTCGAAAGGACCAAAGCTGGAAAACTCCAAAAGGAGTTTGAAGACAATCGGGTAAAACCAGTTGATGTGGCCTTCTGCCCACCTGTGTCAAAGTTTGCCTGAGGACAGCGTGGCATTACACAGTTTTGTTTTTTTTTTAAGCTGATTGGGTTTGGTTTGTGCCTTGCGCTTTGCATTGAGAGATAAATAATGAGATTTTAGTTTTACTTCTGTGTTTGCAAGCTTTTTTATTAATGCTTGGCACTGCTCTACAAAAGCTTGGCACATCCTCTAGTTTGCTAAATATGTGATAGGAAGCTGCCTGTTACATTCTCCAGCTTTGAGTGGCATTGGCTGCATGTGAAGCAACAGGATTTATGGTTTTCCATTAGAAGATGCTGAGTCATGCTTTTCTTGTTGTTGATGAGTTCTTTAAATTGGGTTCAAACATTACTGGTTGGTCTTAAAGTAATGATCTTAAAGATGGGTTAATTTATACTCATTTCTCACCGGCTTGGAAGGAACAATTAATCACATAAAAATAGAGGGGAGGCACTGGTGAGTAGAGGGGGGCACTTTACAGTGTGTGAGAAAGGATGAGTATTACAACAGTGCGGAAGTGTTATTGGGCTGGGGCTGAGGGAACCATATTGTGAGACTGAAGGTCATGTCTAAAGTTATGAGGACAGTAGATGGGCAATACAGAGCACCATGAATAACCTACAGATATCTGACTTTTTGCAGATTCACTGGTACATTTTCAAAGCATTTTTCAAGCTAGAAATAAAATATTTTCTGGTCTTCATCAATGATTGAATGTTCCATTAGATTAATTGTGGTAGTTTATTTAGGTGATATTTCAATGAAATAATTTTAACAAATATGTAAAGAGCAATTTTGATATGGGCAGCTCAAAGAAACGGATGTTTCTGGCAGGCAGAAAAATTGGCTAATGGACAGGTGTCAGGAATGGGAGCCCTTGTGTAACCAGGTCTGGGAGTTTGGGAAGTGTAATTTGATAAGAGCGCTGTGGGGAGGCATTATTGCTAGAGCAGGTGACAGAGATGAGATCTGAAGGAACGACGGTGGAGGAAACTGCTGAGAAGGGATCTACAGAAATGAACTGGAGCTAGGAACAGCAGGGCATGTTTGCACAGAGTGATTGTCATAGCGACGGGGAGGTGGGGTGCACGAGTCATTGGGGCTGATGCAGGTGGTGTTGGAGTGGAAAGTTAGAATAGAACAGGGGCTGGGACATTCAAGGATCCCAGGGGGATCCTAGTCAGGTTGGGAATCTGAATTACAGGGGATGAGGGTGTGGAGGCGAGCCAGAGTTGAGGAAAGTTAGTAACCAGCCAGAGGAACAGGTCTCCGACTGCAACACTGAAGACTAGGTTGTCCTGCTCTTACCGAACAATAGGGCTTTGCACAGAGAATGATCCCTCGCAGACCTAATATGGATTGTGTCAGCCCCACAAAGGTAGGTTGCAGGCCCAATGATCCAAAAACGAATCACATTATCCAGTTCACTCCAGAAATAAATCTATTTTCAATTAAAAATGTTGAGAAAACAATGTTTTGTGATTTTTAGGCAGCTTGAGAAGGTTTGACTGTAATGAACCTTTATGTCTGGGATTCGACATGTGCCTTAAAAGTCCATCTCTTTGGAGAGCTTTCTTTTCTCGTGTTCTGGCAGAACATAGCCTATCCGGACTCGTGGAGTAGAGAAACACCTCACCAAGTCCAAACTGTGCATTAAGCACACAGTTCCCCTCCTATTTGCTTCATTCTCCCCACAATCCCATCAACTCACCCCATCCTCCCCGTTCCCCCAGCATTTACCCCTCACTAATTTGAAGACACCATTCATCCTATTAACTGGTACATATTTGGGATGAGCCCCAGATGGAAACCATGGGGAAAACATGCAAATCGTGGATGGAACCCGGGTTGCTGGAACTCGGAGGAGTGACTCTAAAATTGTTACTGTGTCACTGTATCGTCCTTGTCAGCTCTTGCCCTAGACCATATACCATTGACTCAGGTGGGGAAATGAGACCAAGTTCATTCCAAATCAGGGCTATTACCTATTAAGCTCTGATCTTTCTCTCTCTCTCTCATGAATATTTTTCAGTGTCCTTGACCTTCAACCTGATATATAACTGAGGATATTCTTTGAAATATGAACATTTTAAAAAGGTGATTACAGCAAAGAGGGTCATTTGTGCTGGCAAAGGAAAAAGATGAAGAGCAGGACAAAAGTAATGCTAAAGTGTTTCCAATCAGAGTGGGGGTGGGGGATGGGGGGGGGGGTGGTTGTAGGATGAGAAAAGCAAATGTTAGAGAGTAGGACAAAAAAATTACCAAAACAACCAGACCATGTTAGGTTGACTTTATCAAATCCATGTGTTTTTGGGTTTATTATCTTTTAATTAAAAAAAAAATTTAGACATACAGCACGGTAACAGGCCCTTTCAGCCCATGAGCCCATGCCACCCAATTATACCTGATTGACCAACATTCTGCAGTACCTTTTTGAACGGTGGGAGGAAACCGGAGCCTCCAAGGAAAATCCATGCAGGCACAGGGAGAACATACAAACTCCTAACAGACAGAGCAGGACTCGAATCCCAGTCCCGATCGCTGGCACTGTAACAGTATTGCGATAACCACTACACTTCTCATTCCACCCTGTAATAGGACTCGTTCATGAAAGTTTTTTTTTACTTAAATGAACAAATTATTTAACATAGCAAAAAAGAACTCTTATTAAAGGAGAAGTATATTCATGGAACATAAAGGACAATAGGACGGAGGGTAGATAGAATACAGCCTCTTGATTTATTGTGTTCATCAGTAGAGACATGAAGTATTAATCTGAAATCGTCCACCATGATTGTATGAGATATTCATGACATTCCACATCAGGTGTTTGAAAACCAACCATAGCTGGCCTTCAGAAAGCTGAGCCAAGGCTATTTCTGGAAATGGCACCAAATAGCCCATATCTGAGATGTTCATGCATTTTTCTTGATAAAATATAGAGCAGCGGAATCAGTTTCCAGGTCAGGCCTGTAAAATGAATTTTTATAAAAGGGACAGTTTTTAGTTGAGGGATGGAGTTGCACTTTTACAGACACGTTGAAAACCAGAGAAGGGATCAAGATTATCAGAGCAAATGTCCTTTTGCCCTTCTGTTCCCCTTCTCTTCATGTCCATTTTTTGGCCTCAGCCTCAGCCTGTTTCTTGGTCTGAATTTTGCTTGGTCTCAGCCTCGACCATTCTCCTGGTCTGGAAATCCGTTTGGATCTTTTTCTTAATCCTGGTTTTCCTGTGTTTCTGTGTTTCACAATCTCGGTCTGGTCTCTCTTTCTCTCACAGCATCATTAATGGTGAACACTTCACAATTTGTAATGAGAATGGATAACGACACATAAGATTAGACTGCTCTGGGTTGCTCATATCAATGGGAAGCCCTGGGAACCGGCCTTGGATAGGAATGGCCTTGGGATAATTTTGAACCACTGGCCCAAGTGTGGTTAATGAAATAGAATAAAAGACCACCAAATTGATTGGATGTAGTGAGACTATTATGCAACAGATATAATTGTATTACCTCCTGTCCTGGGTAAACTTGTACCTCTCACTTAGTTCATTTTAGATTGGTCACAGTGTTTGAGCTACCGAAAGAAAACAGAGACACACGCCGAGAGCACTTCACTTTATACAAATCTTTATTACTAAATCTAAAGCTGAATTCAAACTACAATATGCAAACCCTTCCCAATTATACTTATCAACGCCTGGACTGGTCCCAACTGCCGAAGAGAGGCAATGACCGCATATTTGTAGTAGGTTGTTGGGGTGCCGGTAGCAGCTTCTCCACCTCCCCCAACCGGGACGTTGGTTGGACACTAAAAGTTCTTATTCTAGCTGAGAGATGTTTCCACCCCTCAGAGAGTGGGACCATGGCTTATATTACCCAAAAACTGCTTACCCAAGCACCTATTCCCTGCACAAAAAAAAAGATAACCGAGCACCCCTCGGCTTCTATCAAATACCACAACTTTCTAGCTTATCACTTTGAATACAATGATTTACTTAGCTGCGAGGTCTCGCTTGTCAGTCTGCGACCAACCAAATCCCATCAATCTCAAACAGCAACCAGTTAATGAGCAGGAAGATTAAACATTCTTGTTACCAGATGTCTTTTTGTCAGATAACTGCATCTCTGGGCCCAATGGTAGAATTTAGCTTATGTCCATTGAGTCTCAAGCGGGTTACTGATTCTCAGCCTTGCAGGAGCAAAAAACATGGTTTAAATCCTCCATTACACCTCCATTGTACATACTAATTGGGACTATGCTAAGCACCACCATGAATCTTAGTTCTTAACTGTGCACTTACTGTAATTACATCGGAAAAAGTATCAGTCCTCCCTGGCTGCAAGGATGATGGCAGAGAATTGGAGGGCACATGGTATTACACAGGCAACCCTTGTTAAAAAAACACAAAATGCTGGAGAAACTCTGCTGGTCAAACAGTACCCTTTATGTAGCAAAGGTAAAGATACATAACCGACATTTTGGGCCATACCTTGATAGGCTCAAGCCCAAAACATCAGTTATATACTTTGCTACATAAAGGACACCGTTTGACCATCTGAGTTTCTCCAGCATCTTGTGTTTTTACTTCAACCACGGTGTCTGCAGATTTTCGTGTTTTAACCTCTGCGTTAATGTCATTTGTGTAACCAAAACTCATCCTTATAGAATTCACAAATCACTGCCCAAAAATTTGATCTGGGGAGCAAAATTTTTGTAGGGGAAAAAGTAAATAAACACAAAATTGATCCTTTCAACTCTCATTTCTTGAAGCATGTGCAAATGACATGGCTTCACATTACAAACAATCACAATGCAGAACATTCCTGGAAACATTCCACCCTTCCCCTAGTAACATGGGGTCACCAGTTTTTGTTGTTTTACACGAGGAAGGAATAAACGGAGGCTGCCTTATCTCTGGAATGATGTTTGAAAGCCTCAATATTTGTTAACACAACACCCTTCCTAACCAAGTGGATTCCATTTTTTTAAGTGAAATGGAGGGTTGATGAGGATAATGCATTTGATGTGCGCTCCTTGGATTTAAGCAAGACTTTTGAGAAAATCACGGATGGCAGAGTGGAAGTGACAGGTTATGAGATCTGAGGGTGAGTGGCAAATTGGATCCAAAATGATGAGAATGGTGAGTTCCGTGCATTGGGTTCAGTACCGTGACCTTATTATTATTTATATTAATGGTTTAGAAGTAACATGTAGAGGTTATGATGATAAAGAAGCATGCAGATGATGCAAAAATTGGCAGTGTGCTTAACAGGGAGGAGGAAAGTTTCACCGACAGGAGAACACAGATACTACGGTCAACAAGGCAGCAGAAAATGGAATTTAATATAGAGGTGTAGGTAAATTCACAAGACAGGTGGATCAAGGAAGGTGAATACAATAAAAAGGAGGTGATGAGAGGTTTGGAGGGATGAAGCAATTGTGGATTGTACATGCCTTGATTGTTGAAGCTAGTGGGACCAATAGATACATTGGTTAAAAAGGCGCAAAGGATGCTTTCCTTCAATAGCTGGGACATTCAACGGAAGAGGGAGTTCATGTTGGAACTCTATGCAATAGGTCACAGCTTGAGCACTGCATTGACTTTCAGTCACCAACTTACAAGAAAGAGAGGGTCAGAGGAGATAAGATAGAGGGATGTGGCCAGCATGGGAAGACTGGATAGGCTGGGGTTATTTTCTTGAAATCAGTGAATATTGAGGAAGTATTTCATTGAAGTGTGTACAGTGAGATGCTTTGGCAGAGTTAATAGGAAGGATCTCTTCCCCATAGCAAAGGGATCAAAAACTAGGGGACATATATGTCATAGAATTGTACAGTCGACCTTATCCATGCAGACTTCTGCGATTCCCATGTGCTTGCTTTAGGCCCGTATTCCTCTTCTTTCCTATCGAAGTAACTGACCAAATGCCTTTTAAATGTTGTAATTAAATCTGCTTCCTCTGACCTCTCATTCCAGATTTAAAGTAAGCAATGGAAGGGTTAAGGAGTGACGAGGAAAGACAGACCTCACCCCCCCTCCCCCGACAAGAATATTATGGGGATCTTGAACTTGCTGCCTGAAAGGGTAGTGAAGGCAGAACCCCTCAGCATGTTAAAACATTACCTGGATATCTACATCAAAAGCTGTGACCTGCAACACTATGGAGCCTCATCCTGGAAGAGTGTGTAGCTCTTCAACTGTTGCAGATACAGTGGGTCCAATAGCCACCTCTTGTCCTGAATATACTAGGCCATATTTATAATAGAAAACATCTGTCAGTCACGATATTGAAGATAGTCAAGTTACAAAACACTGACAGAAGCTGCCAGAGTGGCTGTATGACTGGGCATTAACTTTGTTTTCTCTGCTTTCTGACTCTAGCTTACAACAGTGGCTGAAAAATCTAGAATCGCACAACTTGAAGATGAATTGAATTTACGCAACAGTGAGATTGAGGAGCTGCAACAGAGACTGAGAAACTCCAATGCCTCAGGCACTGCTGAGCAGAGTCTCATTCTCCAGTCAGAGGCCCTCAAGTTACGTGAGCAACTGCTGTCGGCCAACAAGGAGCACCAGACGGAGAATATCTTGCTGAGGGAAAAGTACGAGGCCAGGTTACAGGAGTGCCAGCAGGAAATGGAAAAGTTAAAGGCCAGCAATGAAAAATACTCCCACGATGTCAGTGAGCTGCGGCAGAAACTCCATCAAGCGACCAAGGAGAACATGGAGATGATGGACAACTGGAAGAAAAAATTGGATATGATGGTGTCTGACCACCAGAGATCTCTTGAGGAACTTAAGGTTTCATTCATCTCAGGTACTGATGTTCAGAACAGCGAGCTGGTTGAGCTGAGGGCCACCATCGAAAGCCTGAAGATGGAACACCAGCTGGAGTGGGAGAACCTAAAAACCAAGCGTGAAATTGAGATGGCCCTGCACATAAAGGAAAAGGAGAGCTTCAAAGCCAAGCTGCAGGAAGCCAAATGTGAACTGGAAGAGTGCAGTTCCAGCTGGCGAAACAAGTTGGAGGCTGCAACCAGTCAACACAGGCAAGAGCTCCAGGCAGCCAGGGATCAGCTCCGAAACACAGAATTAAGGCTTAGTGAGCAGGAGAAACTCCAGCTTGGATACAAGGACCAAGCTCAAGCCATTGGCTTCTTAAAAGAGCAGATCTCAGTGGCTGAGAGAAAAATGATGGACTATGAGGCACTCCAGAAATCCGAGATGAAACACAAACAAGAATTCAAGACCCTGCAGGAAAAGCTGCAAGCGATGGAAGCTCGGCACTGTTCCGAAGTATGAGAATAAAACACACAAAAAGAAACAATTAAAATATCTCTGGTCTGTTTATGCTTGGAGAAATCATGTTAGCCCTATTGAACTTTTAGTAAAACCAACTCAGAATATATCAAGGATAAGTTAACAAAGAATTTAATTATCCAGGCTTTAAGCATATTAAAGTAATAGACCAATTAAATGTTATGTGCTGTCTTTACATTGAGTTGAAGTTGTGTTAAATAACTTTCAGGAAAATGTGTTTGCTTACTTGAAATGTAGTTTGAAGGTTCATTACTTCTCAGCACAATTGTTCTTGGAGATGGAGATCAGCGAGCCGATTGTCCCACGGTTTGACTTCCACTCTGGGGCCCTGGTTGTTCACCAGGCAATGGAAGCCATGTTTTGGTAACTGTTTTAAGGAGTAATAAATTGGCTAGGATCCCTACCCCAGGGACAGTTCTGTGACCAGTGAGGGGGGGAATTCATAGTGGATGCTCGTACTCCAGATGGAATGCCCGGTGGAAAAGAATCAGTGCTAAGGGGCAGTAAAAGATAATGAATGAGGAAGCTATTTTTGTTAAATGTGGGCTTTAGATAACTAACCCTGGTTCTGATCTCCACTCTATTTCCATCTGTCTACCACAGCCATTGATTTGGGTGCCTCTGGCATGTTATTGCCTCAGGATGTCCACATTATTTCCACCTAACCCCCCTGATGGATAGTTATTTTGGATTAATGTCTCACCTGAAGGATACTTTTTTGCTTGCCTTTACTAGAACACACAAAATATTAGCACTGATGAGCAGACAGGGTACATTTGTAAGGTGGGAAACTCTGGCCTCATCAGGCCCTGAGTGCCTTTACATGTGCAAATTTAGGAAACCCAGTGTTGATGAGCTGCATCTCAATGTCTGCAAGGTGCTCTACATTGCACCTGTTCATTGCCAACCAGGCCATGCAGTTGCCCCAACCATGGCAACCGATTGGTGGATTCTGCCAGCCTGTTTGCTGTGCATCTCTCCCATTGGCACACCTGCCACAACGTTGTGGGTTGGCTCTTTTCACCTACAGTGGGGCTTGAACCCAGAACCTTCTGATTCTGTGTTAAAAGTGCTGCCGCTGCCCCCACCTGCTGGAAACCTGCTTAAAGACCGCGGCTGGGAATTATTCTGCTGGTTCTGGATTGATACAGGAATTATTTTGAAGGATTTGAAGCCAAAACGGTTTGGGAATCACTAGCATTGCACTTGACTCATTATGCAAACCATCCAGTCATTCCAAAAGTTTTTTCTATATAAAGACCCTGCAATAGAAGCTGTATAGATTCTGCGATTAAACACAGTGGCTAATCATTTGTTTTCATTTTATTGAATAAGCAGAGGTTTCCCAGAATCCTGCCAGTGTCTTGAAGTCAGACAATCTCCTTCCTCGGAGTCCATGACTGACTTGTGCCACCTTGTGCAGGCTTGGTGCTGCCTGCAGTTGTTAACTTAATGGCTACCTGAATTCAGGGTCTCCTCAGTTTGGCACTGGGTGGATGGGTGGTGGGGCATGTGGACTTGACAGGATCTCCTTGGCACAGTCCGCAGCCAAAGCATCAGCAGATCTTGACTAAAGTTCAGACTTTGATGTGCTTGTGAATTCAGATGGACCTTTTCCCGAGGATGCAGGCAATCCATCCTCTCTGTGATCACCTACTTAGTAAGTACGTACTATGAAGCTTCATCTGGAGCGTCCTCAACATTTCAGATGTGCAAGTGCTCCTAATCAGACAGAAATCAGGCATTTGAGCAAGAAGATCACCTGAATTGATGGGGAATTCTGAAGACTTGCTTCAGTTCTGTAGAGGGCAGAGAAGTGCTGTAACCAAGTACATGTTAAAACAGGACTGCTGCTTTGAAGAGTGTTTCAGTGCTCTAAAGCCACCGCATTGGTCGGATTTGTTCATTACATCACAGCGAAGGCACATATGCCACTGTCACATTCTCCAGAGCAGGGAGGGAAGCATCAATTTGCAGAACAGTGAAAGGCCATTCACCCCAAGAGTCAAGAAACTAATGCTTGTCTACTCCACAGGTATCTCTCTTTTCCCCACCCCCTTCACCTACCAACCCTAGGTGACCGTTGATCCTGGTCTGCTGCCTTTTTACACCTTCCACCATGCAGATTCTGAATCCCAAGCATCCACTCGGCGAACTTCCTCTCTGCAAGTTCTCTGTGAATGAGAATACATGCACCAGACGTGAGCATTGCCAGCGCGGATTTTTCATTGAGGGTGACAAAGGACGTTGCAGGCAAACCAATTCCGTTCAGTTCGCTGCGGAAGAAGGCTTCATCCACAAGAAGGGCTGAACGACTTCCAGTTTTCACCTTGTGATTTTTACCTCCAGTTTCTCTCGACTTTCCTTTCTTGATGTCTATTTCAGGCTCCTCTGATGTGACACTTTTTGCTATTTTTTGAACCCCTCAATGACCAACCAGGACCGAAGAGGACAAACAACATTTGGTGAGATTCATCGGCCCTCTAAACTAACAATATATGTTGTAACTTGCATGGCTTTGCTCCACCACTACTACATGTGGACTGTTCTGGGGACTATAACGACTGTCTTTTCCTCTCGTCCTCTTGTGCTCATGCTTTACAACAAGCTTCAACCTCACTTACTGAACGGCTGCACGTCCTTCTGATGCTTGCTAACCACACTGCTCACTGCAGCAAGCAACATGCCAACAAGACCTTGCGCAGGAACAACAAATCGTTTGTGCTGAACGTGAAGGCACTTGGCGACCACTGTATTTAATCTTGCCTTTTATTTTCTGTGAAATGAACTCTTAACCAAAGATCTGCCTCTTCATGCTTCCCAGCTCCTGGATCTATCATATTTTCTTCAACTTCAGGGTTGCATGATGAAGCCGAGAATAGGCTTAATTGGATGATGATGATGGGGTGTCTTCTTGCAAGGATTCTGAGCTCCGTCTACTGCCCACTTACCAACTTTGATGGCCGAACAAGAATTTGCCTTTGTAATCTGCTCGTGGGCACCAGAGGGGCATGGGGTGAATTGACCTGGGCCATTGAGCTACCATTGATCCTTACAACTGAATTCCCACGCTCAAACTCCTGTCAGTAACTTCAAGCAATCATATCCAAACCAATGAGAGTTTTGAACAATGCTCTAGTTCCACAGAACTATAAAACTCTACAGCACAGAAAGAGCCCTTTGACCTATCTAATCCATGCCAAACTCTCTGGTTCCAGATATTGCAGAGGTTAAAGGGACTCCATAAGAGGCAACTGAATCATGGATTCATTCACGCCATCTTGACATTCATTCGCTTCTCTCTTCCAAGGGGGGTTGTCTTCCTTATCAAGAAACACCCCACTAATGACAAGGGTTAAAAAAAACCCTGCTCTCCCTGATAACTTCCTGTCCACGTGAGACGCTGCCCAATTCCAGTATCCATGTAAAGATTTCTGAATTACCATGTCATTGCAAATAATTTGCAACAATTAGATGTTCCCACCAAATGGAACAGGTCATGAATAGTTTCTGACCCTGTGGAAACAAGGGTTGGAAATTATCATGGGCTTCCAAATGCTCAGCCCGTTGTATGCAATTGATTGCTCCTGGTGCCAAATTTCACAGTGCACAATTTGTTGCTTGTTTTCTGAGAGCATTAGTTGTATATTTCCCACTTGAGCCCTGAGGGAAAAACAGAGAGCTTGAGTGTTACCTGTTCTGCCTCAGTAATGTCATTGATGTATTTCCAGGCCATCAACAACAATAACATCTTGAAAGAGAAAATGAAAATGAAGCAGGCGATAGAAGGTGACTTGACATGATTTAAGGTTTTGTTGTGGAAATTTTATCTGGAGTGATCGCCCAGCCTTATTTTCTCTACTTTTTGCCTTGACCCCTTTAGATTTGTTAGACAAGCTCAGTAAAAGGGAAAAGGACGTTTCTTCAATGTCGTCGCAGATTGAGTTATTAAAAACACAGATTGTGGGTAAGTCATTTGAAGATGATTGACATTATGAATTATGGTGAGAAAAATACTATTTTTCTGTCATTTAAATTATTTATATATATATAAAAATGAGAAAATTTGCAAGGAAGGCTTGCAGTTTTCATCGGCAAACTTTCCACTATTTCCTCCTGTGGGTATTTAAATAATGTAATTAATGGAACCACGTTACCCTCGGTCGGCACGGTTAGTGTAGTGGTTAGGCAGATCCTGTTGCAGCGCCAGCATCTGGGACTGGGGTTCGAATCCTGTAAGGAGTTGGTATGTTCTCCCTGTGTCTGCGTGGGTTTTCCCTGGGGTCTCCAGTTTTCTCCCACCATTTGAAATGTACCAGGGGTGTAGGTTAATTGGGTGTAAATTGGGCAGCACTGACTCATGGGCTGAAAGGGCCTGTTACTGCGCTGCATGTCTTTTAAAAAAATTAACTGAATGCATTTGGGCAAAAAGAACGATATTTTGTGCTTCACGGGAATAACGTTTAATTCTCAAGTTGGATGCAGGTTGCTGGAGGAACCAGTTGATCTTGACTTAGATTCCTTTTATTGTCTCCCTTTCCTGATTTCTGTCGCTTGCACCAACAACACAACTTGATACAGCCCTGTGCTCCTTAATCTCTGGTTTCTTGTGAATCGCAAGCATTCTTCTCCCTCTCATTGGTGACGATGCCGTTAGCCACCTGAGCCTCAGAGAATTGGCTCCTCAGTCCTCTTTGTAACTCCATGTCTTCTTGAAGAACGTCACAATCCTCTGGAGGAACTCAGCAGGTTGAGCAGAGGTCCTGACGAAGGTCGAAGGTTCTTTTTATGCCTCACAGACACTGCGCGACCCATTGAGTTCAATTTTAATTTAGACACATAGCATAGTAACAGGCCCTTCTAGCTCATGAGCCCGCACACCCCAGTACGTTTTAAAGGATGGGAGGAAACCCATGTAGACACAGGGAGAATGTAGAAACTCCTTACAGACAGCGCCGGATTTGAACGCGGGTCGCGGGCACTGTAATAGCGTTGCTCTAACCACTGTCCTAACCGTGCTGCCCTAAACTCTTCCTCTGTGAGCATTTGCCAACTCGTGTGCCTTTAAGAACTTGTTCAACTTGCGTAATTGGTTATAATTGTATTTCACTGCATTCGAGCTTTACAAAGGGGATTTGATTGATTACATAGAATAACTAAGTATGAAAATTTTTATGAAGTAATAAGTTGATAATATTAGCCTCTCTTTGATTCCACAGCTCTGGAACACAAGTCCAAATCTTCCGAAAGAAAGTTTGATGCAACAACGAAGGAAAAAGTCAAACTGGAGATGGAGCTGGAGGCTTTGACCCGCAAATCCCACGATGCCTCCGGTCAGCTGGTCCTCATTAGTCAAGAGCTGCTGAAGAAGGAAAGGTGAGAGTCTAAAGTCAGCAATGACGCAAATTGTGGAGGAAGGCAAGGAAGGAGTTCACTGAGTGGCAGTAATAGCTGGAGAAGGTGGTGGCTTTGGGGTGAGGGGTAGAAGGAGCACGGCCAACCGTGAAAAATGTTAGCAGAGTAAGGATATTTGAACAAAAGTCACTGCTGAGTCTTCAGGAGAGAATTCACGTCAGTCCGCAAGAAACAAAAATGGACTCGTGGACTCCATTCCAGAGAATTGTGAACAGAAATGCGACATGTTTACTGGGAGGTTAGATGAGAAATGGTGCCATGTTCTGAATGATGTAACAGTGACTTAAACATCCAGAAGTAGTGCAACTCCGATTATCTGAAATGGTCGTGACCAGACTGAATTTTTCAGAGAACTGGTCATTTTTTTAAAAACAGCCCAATAGCAACAGCAAATCATATATCAATGTTTAAGCATTAAAATAATGTTTAATTCTCACCAAAAAAAAATACTGGCCGCTGCTAATCCCTGACACGTCCTCACCACTGCTGTTGATCATCAGGGAGGCTTCCAGGCCCAGTAGAACATCCACTGGCAAGTCGGCAGGCTCTTGTCTCCCCATGGGCTCATTCCTGCCGGGGCTGTTTCGGCTTCGTGTCATCGTTGGAGCCCGACACAGACCCATTCTTCGCCTGCGCATACTCCCCCTCCCAAATGCTGCTGACAATCACCGACACCTCCACACCAAGGTCCCCACTCCTGCCCAGGAGCCTGAGGTCCCGCTCCTGCCCAGCAGGGTCACTCTCCTTGATGACACTGGGACAATGGATTCTTCCGACCGCTTGTGAGGTCAGTTCGCCTCCAAACAAATTTTGAATAAAAGAGGACTTCTGATTAGTATGGGATATCCTCAGTTATCCAAAGTTTTTCAGAGGTGAACAGACATTACTTCTGGGTCCAAACTTTTGTTGGATAAATGAGGATTTTGGATAATCGGAGTTGGACTGTAGTTGTGGAGAAAGCATCATACAGCTTAAGTTCATTCTCATGTTCCTTCCTCCATCAAGTAGCACTCTGCCCAGAAGGCATCTCCCACACACGGCCTTTATTTCTGCCAGGGGAGACAGTGAGAAGCGGCACTCAAAGGTTTCTGTTTGAATTGGTGACTAAGGGTTAGAAAAGTTGATTCACCCCTTATAGTTCATTGCTGAATCACCAGCAACTTGGACTGTTTTACACTTTAATATTTATAGAATTTCTCAGCAGGGAGACACCTTTCAATTCACAATTTGATTTTAAACTTGGGCTAGACTAACAGCATGGTTACATTCTCCCCATATCTACGTGGATTTTCCCCAGGGGCTCGAGTTTCTTCCCACCCTTCAAAACCTAGTGGGGGTTGTAGGTTAATGGGGTATTTGGGTGGCACGGGCTTGTGGACCAGAAGGGCCTGCTACCATGCATCTTTTTAAAAACGTGAAGTTATGTGATGGGCATCCACTACCAAAATGCTTATTCCTTTCCAATTGCTTGTGTTTTTCCATTTGTGGCATCCACCTGCCTCTTGTCATTGAACCTTTCGATCATCCCTGAAACTAGGAACCTGAATGAACTCCGCTCACTGTTACTGGAGACCAATCGTCACACTGGTGCAGGAGAAAAGGACCTCAGCCGGGAGGTTCATAAAGCTGAATGGAGACTGAAGGAACAGAAGCTCCAGGAAGATATCAAGGTCCTCCGAGAGAAGCTCTATGTTCTTGTGAGTGAGCAAGTAGCTTCTTGCACCAGCATTTACCTCCAGCCTCGAAGATGCAGCTTAGATTTGGAGCAATAAATACAACCATTGGTTAGCTTGGGGTTTTTTTTATCGATCCTTAGGGCTAGATCCACAGATCGTAAGCCACATGCAACTCTTTGACATATAATGTGTGGAATACGTTGGCTGTGACAGGAATCGTACGAGCTGTTGCTCACAATTGTATGTAGCTCTTGTGTCAAGCAATTTTGGGAAGAGGGATGAAGAGGGTATGGAGGGAAGGCAGGAACAGGGTGCAGATGATCACAGTGAATCGTAGAGCAGGCTTGAAGGGCAGAATGGCCTGCTGTATTCTTACTTGCAAATCCAAAGTCATCTTGAGGAAAAGTTTCTTCATTGAATAAATGTAATTTATTTTCTTTTCAACAAGGTAATCCACTTTGATTGATTTGGGGTCTGCAGTGGGCTCCCCCGATTACATCAACATAATGAGCCAAGCCACTGGGTTGTCCTGGGAAGAGCAATCTCATTTTCAGCAGTGAATGTCGGAGCCAGATGTGGGCGACCATAGAGGAGGGCTCCGTCCATGTTGGCTTGTTCAAGTTTATTATCATCTAATTGTACATATACAACCCAACCAAACAGTGTCTCTCCAAATCATGGTATATGCACAAAAACACACCATGACCACATAAATAATCAGAAATATTTGGGGTGATTTACACGGATACAGGACACTGTTCATCAATTTCACAGCCTGTGGGAAGAAACTACAACCTGGTCTGGCAGTCTTGATTTTGATGTCCCTGTACCTCCTTGATGGTGGTGGGTTAAAGATACCGTGGGCTGGATGGAAAAGGTCTTCTATAATAGAACCTCCTGGTGATGGTCTTCAGTGATAAAAGCAGAATTGGAAATAGCACAGTAGTAGTTAAGGCCTGGAAATTTGTAGTTAGTACATCTTCCTCCCCGTTCAACAGTTTGTATAAAGATCGCTCAACTTTGAATCCATTGAGTTTGGAAGCGTTTGTGGAAAGTGCAGGCACAGATTATTTTTAATTACTATTTTGGTCACATGTTGTAAGCATGAGAGGACTTCTACATTGGGAATGAGTGAGTTTCTACTTTATGCATGTTATACCAGAATTGAAGCACCTGTCAATTTTGACCAATTACATGGATATTTTAGGGGTGAAAGAAAGTTGACTCTGGAAATTATAATACATTTTATAGATATTGAATTGGAACAGAAGAATTATTCTTGTATTGTATTGTTGTCTAGATCAGCTACATATCAGAGAGAGACAAAGAGAAACAAAGGACAGCCCAGTATATCAAGGTATTCCTCAGTGATGCTGAAGGATTTCTGATGGAATCCACAGTAATTCCCGGATTGCATCAGAATCTTTAATTCTGTTGTCTATTTCATAAATCCTACCCAGCATTCACTGTCTGCATCAGAAATATCGCTCAGAGGTTCAGAATTTGGGCTGCAATACCATTTTGCTTTGCTTTTTCTTGGTACCATTGGCCATGCGGTGATTTGGTCACCCTCTGGATGCAAAAGGTGTTGCCTAAATTCAGGTTTTTTCTTCTGTTGACAGGATTTTTGACTTTGTGTTTTTAAAGTGCTGCACTTTTAATTCTGCATTTTTATTTTGCTGATGTGGCTTTTTGTATGTAAATTTACAATGTTAGATGCATTTAAACCTATCAAGCACTCAATCGACTATGCTCACGGATCTATTTAAAAGTTACCAGGTCCGTGCGATAAAGGACAGACATGCATTGAAAGTGATACTGTGATCAAATTACCATGGGCTACAATGCTGTTTCTCTCTCGCTGTCTTTATTTGAGCAAACTCATCCTCTTGAACCCCTCCCCACTTGGAGGTAACAGGGGAAATTGCAAATGAGGTGAATAAAATTAATGAAGAAGGTGAAGAAGTTGAAAAGAAACCAATTTCACGCGCTGTGTGGTGATGCCCACCCGCTGTGAATCATTATTGGACACTAGTGAAATCCTTGACTGACCAATTTTCCTATTTAAGTTCTACTGTATTGAAGAACAATCAAGCTTTAATTTGAAGAATTGCTCACCACAGCGCCACACGACGGTGATTTTCTTGCTATTTTCTAGGGAACTGAAAAGTACAAAGCAGACCAGAAAAAGCGCCCTGTTTCTCTGCAAGACACTGAGACGGACACAGAGATCTCCAAATTGCAGCAGAGGCTAGTCAACACTGAAGAGGCCTTGAGGAGTGCCCTGGAGCAGAACCAGCAGATGGAGAAGCTCATGCAAGCCATGCAGGCAAGAGCCCAGATCCACCAAAAATCCCTCGATTGAAGCCTCTCCCTTAAAATGAATGACTTTGGCCGAGCTTTTTTTATCTTCTGTCGTATGTTGTGTGGCTCACAGCGAAACTCGCTTGATGACGCTCCTGTGAAGCACCTTGGCAAATGCACTTGCCAGCTGGTCAAGCCCGGATAAGTATGCAATACACTAACAGAATATTACAGCACAGCACACACCCTTCAGCCCTTGATGTTGTGCTGACCTATATATTCCTACCAAATCAATATTAAACCTTTCCTCATAACCTATTTTTCTTCCATCCATGTGCCTGTCCTCCACCAACCCTGGCACCCACAACTCTCTGTGTTTTTTAAAAAATACTTCCCCTTGAGGTATCCCCTAAATTTCCTCCCCTAACTTTGTACAGATGTCCTGTGATGCTTCCTACTCCTGCCCTGGGGAAAAAAGGCACTGGCTGTCCACCTCTATGCCTCTCAGGATCTTGTAGCCCTCTGATATGTCACCTCTCATCCGCAGATCACATAGAAGGGTAATAAAGGGTAAGCCTAACCCTAACCAATGTCAGTTACCTTTTACTGCCCATGGATGCTGTGTGACCTACTTATTTTCCCCAGCATGTTTGTGTATTGCACTCAACCCCAGCATCAGCAGATTTTCTTATTAACTCCAGATAATTTTGCATTAGATTCTATCAGAATTCTGATCCAATGAATTCACAGCTGTGAGAATGCTTAGGAACATAGAGTTATTTCATTCAAGCCATACTCACGGACAGTGTCATCTCTTGCAGCTACATATTGGGGAGTTCAGGCACTAAATTACATATTTTTATTTCCATCTGTGAAATTATTGTGTAAGGAAAGTGAGTTTATAAAATTATCTCAGCATAGAATATTGAGTGATATTCACCACATAGAGATATCAGTATAACAGGCAGGGATAACATTAGATTAGCCTATTTTAATGCTTTTTATAACCTTGTTTCTTATGTCTTTTGGCCCAGTCTGGCCTGCTCCAGTTCCATTTCCTATCTATTCCCTGGTACCAATTTTCTCTCACCAGCTCCCCCTGTTCTCCTCCACTCAAGTTAAAAGTAGCCAATTAACCAACCAGCACATCTTGGAGAATTGAAGCTGGAGCATGTGGGGAAAACCCATGTGGTCACAGGCAGAACGTGGAAACTCCACACAGACAGCACCAAAGGAGCAGTTAGGCATAATATTACCTTCTTTGCCTATTCTTCACTTACTTTAAAGGAGTTTTTTTTATTAAATGGTTAAATGTCTGGTTCTTGGTAACTCTGAATATGTTTGCCTTGCTGTCACAAGAATTCCATATATGTCGATGTGTGGGACGACCCCCAGATTTTTCACCTTAATGTAGATTTTAAATTATATCCTTTGTATGGGATGAACCCCCCCCCCCCACCCACCCAAAGTCTGGCACTTACCACTGACAAGTGGAGTGATAATGTCACAATATTTTAATACCAAATTACCCTAGAATTTTATGAGCATATTTTAAAATAAACCACCATCATCTCCTGTAGCAGGCCATTTAAAGGCTGTACAGAGCCGTCAACAGTCAGACTGGATGGATGGACCCTGCGAGAGAGCGTGGAGATTTTGTTGGACATACACAGGTTTTCCCCGCTGAACTAGCCGCACAATGCGCGCGCTTTCATTTCACTGTTGCCTCTTGCGAGGAGGTGAGTTGGGTTGTTGGCACAGGAAAGTCATGCCGAGGGCCTGACTGGGACACGTGGTGGAGGTGAGCCGGGTTGTTAGCACAAGGAAGGTGGTAGAGTGTGTCTAGGGCCTGACCGGGACACTTGAGTCGGAGCCAACAGGATAGGGATAAGATATGGAGGGGAAAGATGGGTGTGGTGTTGAGACTTCAATGTCAAAGTTCGGATTTTAGACCCAGTGTTTTAGACGACCCTGATTTTGAGGTGACATTTTAAAATTTTGGATCATTCTATATGCTGGCATATTCGGTCGTTTAGACTTTGAGTAGTTAGCTTGCTGGTTGAACGCAACAGGCCCAAACTGTAAATCATCCTTCACTTCCTCTGGATGCTGCATGACCTGCTGAGTTTCTCTGGTACATCTGTGTACTGCACTCTGGAGATGCTCTGCTTTATAATTGCTTTATATTTCTCTTCACAACAAGTGATTTTTTTTTCCCAAGTGCTTAGCAACCTGAATGAATATAAAACCAGATTGGGCTCATCGTCCCTTTGAATGGAAATATGTACAACTGCAGATCTGAAATAGAAACAGGAAAAGCTGGAAGCAATCGGTTGGCCTAGTAATTAGTGCAATGCTGTTACAGTGCTGTTCAAGTCCAGCACTGTCTGTAAGGAGTTTGTAGGTTCTCTCTGTGTCTGTGTAGGTTTCCTCCAGTAGGGGGGGGGGGGGGGGGGGGGAGAGGAATCCAGTTGCCTCCCACTGTTCAAAACATACCAGGGGTTGTAGGTTAATTGGGCGGAACGGACCTGCTACCGTGTTGTATGTCAAATTTTAAAAAACAATCTGCAGTCAGGCAGTATTTATACAAAGAGAAGTAGAGCTCATGAGAGTTGATGCTTCAGGTTGAAGACCCTTTGCTTCAACTGAGAAAGGGAGAATACCAGTTAATTTTCAGTCACGTTTAAATTTACTGCCCTCTTCTTGCCACCCAATTGACCTATAACCCCCAGTACATTTTGAAGGGTGGGAGGAAACCAGGGCACCCGGAGGAAACTGACACAGACACGGGGAAAGCGTACAAATGTCTTACAGTGCAGGATTCGAACCCCGGTCCCGATCGCTGGTGCTGTAATAGCATTGTGCTAACTGCTGCGATATCCGTGCCACCCTAAAGGAGTTCTCTGGCAGGATTTCGATCTATCTCCTTTGCCATCTAAACCCTGCCTTCTTTTCCCACTGTAAAATTAATTGTGTTCTACCTTCCTCAGTTTCGAGGAAGGTCATGAGATGTTACCACTGTTGCTCTTGCCATAAACGCCGCCTGGCCTGCTGCATATTTGAAGCACTTTGTGTTTTTATGACCACCCCAGTTATCTTCTTACTTTTCTTAACCTTGCACTTTTAATGTGCTGTTTTTGGAGAGGGTACACAGGGTGGGGGGGGATGCTTCCTGTGCTCCTGTTCATCTGTACCTGATCTCTTTCCTGTTCTTTCCATTTCACAGACTCTGGATAGTACCAGTTCTGCAAATGGGGTTCATCAACGGAGTCAACTTGAAGCTATGACAGACAGCAGATGCTTCAAGCAAGAGGTAAGCTCAAACTTCAGCTTGTTAACAAAACGTCTCTGTGCTATATAAAAAAAAACACAGCAGCTTGATGTTATGCTTAGTCACACAAAAAAAGACAATTTGACCAGTCAGATTCTCCCTCTTGTACTCTAGGCTCCAGCTCTCCAGCTAGTTGCTGGAATCTGGGGCTTCCTTTCCTCTAAGCATTGCCTCCCATAATTATTCCCTCGTGTGAGAGAGAGAGGGGACCATTACAATGCACACATCATTCCACTAAAGTTACTTCACCTTCTAAAATATCCTATAGTATGGTGCCTTGAAGTGCTGCAGTACTCCAGGAGTTGTCAAGTTCCACTGCTTTGGTCTCTCGGCCAGACGGGGGCCAGCCTTGCATTCACCTTGTCGATTGCTTCCTGTACTTGACTGCTCTTCTAATGATCTATGTCCATTCTCATCCGATCACCCATTGTTTCTATCTTTTTACCGTTTAAGAAGTATTACATTCTAACATTTTAGATCCAAAATAGGTGACTCACCATTTTGCCAACATTAAATTCCATTTTCCATAAATTCACCCAACTGTTTAATCTATTTATGGGTAATTGCATCTATCTTTCCACATCATCTATCGTCCTGCTGTCAAGCCTGAGTTGATGGCTTTCTATTCCATCAGCTAATTAACTTAAAATACATTGAGTAATTTCAGCCTCGACACAGTTCCTTGCAAAGCCAACTTCCAATGAATGAACCTGCCTGTAATCTCTTGACTCTGCCTCCTGCCCACTCGGCCTTCAGTTTCATGAGCTTCAACTTTAGCTCTACCAGTAAAAGAAAACGCAGTCTAATTTCTGCTGATACTCCCAGTGGGAAAGTGTGGGAACCAATGGGAAGCGTTATCATGTAGAATTTTACAGCACGCAACAGGCCCTTCATCCCAACTTGTCCGTGTTGACCAAGTTGTCTTCCAAGCAAGTCCCATCAAGTGTTGAACAGAATTCAGGTCAACACTAATTATTAGAGGAAATGTGTAAAAAGCTGAATATGGAGCAGCCAACACTCTCTGTTTGCTGTACATTAAAAACAAAGGAATCTTTAAAACAAAATAAGTTAGAACATTAATATACTTTTTAAATATCTTTATACGAGTGCTATGCTATGAGTGGCTGCAGCTGACTGGCCACGCTTCCCAAGACTGATCCTACCCATGGCCCCTTGCATACTCCCCATTCCACTCTGCCTGACCAGTCAATGACGTTGACGGCTGTTCCAGTCTATAGTTAATAAAAGCCTGATAAGTTTCACAATTCCAGTCTTTTGTGTTTGTTGATGGTGCATCAATGACAGTAGCCAAAATCCTTCCCTGGTTGAGAGCAGAGAGTGGGTGAAGGAGGAATAGGATGGCCAATTGTCCAATATTAAATGGGTTTATCTGACTGCCTCAAAAGATAACAGGCATTCTCACTCATTGTTTTCCCTGCTTGGGAACCCGCTGCCCTTGAATGGACTCCTGAGCCAAACCAGAGCTGAATGACTCCAGGACAGCTGTGTGACAGAGATGCCACAGAGCTCAACGACCCTAGACTTTGTGCTCATTGTCAAATCAGTTGACATTCACCATAGAGTTGGCCATGGGGTAGGTCCTTCCAGGATCCACCAGAATGTGACCTTGTTGAAAAGAGTAAGCTCCCACCCCTCCAGGGACCCTACTCATATCTGCTCCCTTGGTTCTATTACAACGTCAGCAATTCTGCTTTGAATAATATTGAAAGACGTTGAACACTTTAAAAGTTTAAATCAAAAAATAACGCAGCCTCAAATTCTTTTGGTCCACCTCCAGCAAAACCCTTCCCTTTCACAATCACACGTGACGAGGGGCTCAGACCCGAAACACTGGTTACTCTTTAGAGGCTGCATGACTTGCTGAGTTTCTCCAGCACATTTCTGTAGTGCACTTGGCTCTAGAATCTGCAGTCAAAAATAAAAACACTAGAGTTCCTAAAATGAAAATTTTGGAAAACATCAGGACTATTAATTGAATGAAAGCCTCCAATCACTTCCCTGAGCGTGGACGCCTCATCCGCTACTAGACCCTGGAACGGGCTTTGTATTGGAGGCGTGAGAAGGACATGGACTGCTGAGGCGAGGATACCCTTTGACCCTCCACGGATTGGCACGGGCTTACCTTGGCACCACAGTAGGAGTCATTCGGAGCTCACCGCCTTAATGGTGAGCTGAAGCCCCTGGTGTCAGAGTTCAGCTACCCTGTGGCAAATCTTTGGTAGTGCCTCCACAACATGCGATTTAAGGACACGGACATTTCTGTTGGTTGCTCAGATTCATGTTGGTGAACACGGACAAAAGGCCTTGTTATAGGAAGGACATTTGGAGAGGAACACAAGAGGTGATTTAACAGGATGTTGTCTGGATGAGAGAACATGTCTCATGAAGCAAGGTTCACAGAGCTACAGCGTTTCACATTCGAGCATCCAAGGGTGACTCAATAGAGATGTATAAGATTATGAGATGAATAATTGCGTTTCCCCTCCCCTTGTTCCCCACGCTCCCTCACTCACAGTGACCCCTTCCCTTCACTCCCTACTCCCTCTCCCCCTTGCTTCCTGCTTTTGTTTTCTCTCCCTGTGTCCCTATCCCCCTCATTCCCTTTATGCCCCCCCCTCCCTGCATACCCCTCCCCCTCCCTTGTCCTCCTCCCCCCCATGCGACCTGCATCTCCTCCACCTCGCATCACCCTCCCCTCACTCCCTCCATTCCCCCCTCACCCTTGGGTCCCCCTTCCCCCTTACATCCCACCTCCCTTGTCTGCACTGTTCCTCACTCGCTCGCTGTGTCCTTCTCCCCTTGATCAGCCTCTCTTTCCTCAAAGAGCATATTCTCCTCTTGCATGATGCTAAAACATTGCACTCATTGTTGTTTTACAGTTTAAAACTGCGATGAAATCAAAATGAATTTATAACTATTAGATTATTTGATGACAGCCGTATGATAACAATTGTAAAAATGTTCAGTTATATTTCACTCTATTTTAATTGTCAAGCTCAGTGACTGATGCATTTTTCATCTTCCATTTGTTTATTCTCAGAATATCTGTTCACTTCAGTTTTCTAATATCTGCCCTATTATGCTTTTGTATTTTTTTTTAAACCTCAGTGACTTTATCTCCCACGTTTCTGTCTCTTGCCAGGAATACTCGAGGCCACGATCCCCCCAGCGCCAACATGACCCCAGTCGAGCAAAGCAGCTGCTGGTGACGGAGAACCGGAGGATAGAAAAGCTCTTCAAGGAAATGTGCGAACCTCTGTGGTGCTCAGCCCGCTGCTGGAAGTCGCTGCAGGTGCTGAAGCTTCGGCCCAGAAGCTCAGCACCTGACACCGGCGTGCGCACAAGACGGCGGTTGGATGGCCTCGTCTCATGACCTCAGCTGGTTGCTGGGTGGACGTCAAGGCCAACCCATGCAGCAGGAGGGTTGGCGACACTCAGTTTCCCCTTCCATGGGTATTTGTTGACTGGGGCAAATAGGGCTTCTGCTACTCAAGTGCTGTTCCCCCCCATGCCCCCACCCCCTCCCCTCACCACGAGAGGCACGGGTGTCAGCAGATGCTGGAATCTAAGCTGAACACTCTCCTGGGGGTGTTAAGCAGCATCAGTGGGAGATAAAGAAAGGTCGGCATTGTGAGTCAGAACCCTTCATTGAGGCTTGATGAACAGCTCCAGTTCAAATCATTCTTTGCCCCCACTGACGCAGTTTAACCCATTTGTTTCCCCAACAGAATGTCTTTAGTCCCTCTCACTGCATCTCCCCTCTTCAGAAATGGACTTGGGCATCAGAGGAAGTTCTCTCAAAAGCATTCCCTTTCACAATCACACGTGACGAGGGGCTCAGACCCGAAACACTGGTTACTCTTTAGAGGCTGCATGACTTGCTGAGTTTCTCCAGCACATTTCTGTAGTGCACTTGGCTCTAGAATCTGCAGTCAAAAATAAAAACACTAGAGTTCCTAAAATGAAAATTTTGGAAAACATCAGGACTATTAATTGAATGAAAGCCTCCAATCACTTCCCTGAGCGTGGACGCCTCATCCGCTACTAGCAGTTAGTGCCACACCATTACAGCACCACACTGTTACAGCCCCACATTGTTACAGCCCCACACCGTTACAGCCCCACACCGTTACAGCACCAGTGACTGGAGTTCAAATCCGGCACTGTCTGTGTGTTCTCCCTTTGTCTACGTGGGTTTTCTCAAGGTGCACTGGTCAAAATGTACTATTGTATGTCATTTAGATGTATTTGACCAGCATGGGCCTGTTATCGTGCTGTATGTCAGAATTAAAAAGTTAAATTAAAACTAAAATTGGAGAATCCACCTATGATCCCAGAACTGCTGACCTGTTTTAAGCATTGTTTAGTTTTGAAATTAATACCAAATGTTTTAAAGGCCTGTTTGCCCTAGTCACTAATGGATTTAACACACTTTCAGTCTTATTTCTTTGTGGGAACCTGCACTGAAAGCCATGTCTCCCAGACGGAAATTGTTTGGTCCTCCTTCAGAAGGAAGTCCTTTATTTGGCTGCAGAACAAGTGAATGAGAGCATAGAAAGAGGGCCTGCACTCCCTGTGGCTGTAAAAGAAAAGCAAAAAATCTGCAAATGGGACGTAGATCAGTGCAGAGTGAAACATGAAAGTGCAGACACGGTGATTGTAGTAAAAACGCACCAGAATGCTAGAGGAACTTAGCCGGTCTTTCAACGTCTATAGGAGACAAAGATATATTGCCACAGCTTTGGGCCTGAGCCCTTGTTCAAGGAATAAGATGAATGACTATAAAGCAGGAAATCTGAAAATACAGACAATGCTGGTTGAGGGAGCAATCCCAACCAACAAAAGGTGTTAATTGGATATGAAAAGGGGAGAGGTGACAATTGATTATGTTTCTGCAAAAGGAGATGGAAAAGGGAGAGAGACAGATCTGGGAGGAAGGCACTGGGGGAAGAGGTGGGGTGGGGGGGCTGGTGGGCTTGACAAAACACAGCGAATCCGGTTAGAAGGTGACCAATCAGGAGATGAGATGTTGTTTCTCCATCTTGCGGGTGGTCTCAGTCTGACAGTACATGAGACCATAGACAGACATGCAAGGGAATGGGATGGGGAATTGAAATGGGTGGTCACTGGGAGATCCATGTTATTGTGGTGGACAGAGTCAGGGTGCTCAAAGGAGCAATCTCCCAGTCTGTGCCCAGCCTCTCCGATGTAGAGGAGACTACAACAGAAGCATTGGATGCAGTCGATGTCCCCTGCAGATTCACAGGTGAAGTGTTGCTTCACTTGGAAGGAATGTTTGGGGCCCTGAACAGAGGTGAGAGAGAAGGTGTGGGCAGAAGTGGAGCATTTCCTCTGGTGGTCACAGGGATAGGACACAAGGGAATGATTGGTGGAGATGGAGGAGTGGACAGAGGGAGCCGTCCCTGCAGAAGGTGGAGAGGGGAATATATGTCTGGTGGTGGAAATGGCAGAGGAAGATGTGTCGGATGCAGAGGCTGGTGGAGTGGTAGGTGAAGATGAGAGAAATCCTGTCCTTGTGTATGGGAGCAGAGGGGCCAGGGCAGATGTGCGGGTAATGGAGGAGATGCAGGTGAGTGCCAAGTTGATGGCAGAAGGAGGACATCTCTGATGATCAGTGGAGCAGCCCCTATGCCCCATGTGTCTATAGCTAGCATGATGTTCAAGTTGGGCTCAAACTCTGCTGCTTGCACATCACACATCTTCCCAGTGTACTCGGGTGTCTACCTAGAAGACTTTTAGATGCTGTTGTTGTATCTGCTTCTATCATTACTCTTGGTAGCCCCATTCTAGGCTCGCCACTCCCTGTACAATAAAGAAATCCGCTTTAGACATCTCCCTTCAATCCACCTCTCCTTTCCTTAAATGCATGTCCTCTAGTCCATGACATTTTTATCCTGGGAACATGATTCTTTCTGTTTACCCTTTTAATACCTCTCATAATTTTATGAAGTCCTAATAATGGATCCTTGGCCTCTGACACTCCAGAGAGAACAACCCAATTTAAAAATTTTAAACTTAGACATGCAGCACGGTAACAGGCCCTTTCAGTCCATGAGCCCATACCGCTCAATTAACCTACAACCCCTGATACATTTCGAACTGTGGGAGGAAACCGGAGCCCCCCTGGGGGAAAACCCATGCAGGCATGGGAACAACGTACCAACTCCTTACCCCGGTCCCGGTCACAGGCGTGGCGTTGCACTAACTGTGCTGCCCCAACCTTTTCTTTTGGTTGAATAACAATTTTGCCCAACCTTTCCTTGCAGTTCATCCCACCCCCTCCCCCTCAAATCCAGACAACTGATTAGATACTGCAAATCTGAAATAGAAAATACTGGAAATGCTCGGGTCAGGCAGTATCTGTGCAGAGGGAAATGGAGGTAGCATTTCAGGTCAAAGCCCTTGCATTGGAGTTCTTGCTCGCTGCTTGAACGACTCCAAACCAGCCACATCATCTCAATCCTCACCCACAACCTGCATCTTCCTTTACCTGAGGCATTGATGCCAGTTTCCTGTTCTACCAAGCATCCCTGTTTGGTGTCTCATTGCCAGCTGGAAGCTGGCACCTTTCACTATCACCGATTCTCTGATAAAATAGCCTTCCTTCATCATTCCATCAATGTAAATGCATATATTGTTCTTCTTACCTGCTCGAGTAGAAAGAATGGAGTTAGAGGTCCCTTGCTACTGAAAAGAAAAAGCATTGTTGAACCATCTAAACTATTTCTATTTATCCCCACATGGTCCATTGCTCTCTGTGTGTTCACACTTCGTGTTTAAATGTTGAGAATCTCTGCACCAACCATCCATTCACTCTGTGTGTGTGTGTGTGTGTGTGTGTGTGTGTGTGTGTGTGTGTGTGTGTGTGTGTGTGTGTGTGTGTGTGTGTGTGTGTGTGTGTGTGTGTGTGTGTGTGTGTGTGTGTGGAGGGGGGGGGGGGGAAATCCACCCTCAGATTCCTCCTAAATCTCCCACCTTTCACCAAAATCCTGAATTCTCATCTCTCCTACCTTTTCAGTTTCCCACCCACTCTACCATCCGAGTTGACCTTCACTGCATTGTGTGTGCAGGTTTCATTCGCTACAATGGGCCACCCAAGCTCCACATTCACTCTGTAATTTCCCCAGTTAGAAGTCTGACCTCTTTGAACTGGTCCATTTATAACAGTGAAGGTACATCCTGACTGAATGAAATCAGGCTTAAAAGAGTGACAAAAGATAAGAAGGGATTCAACAAGTAATAATTCTGTTTATAGAGAGGGAACCGTGAGAAGCTTGATGTAGAAATGAGGTATGTTGGAGGACATGGGTTGCCCATAATGGCCTCTCCCCTATTTCTAAAGAGACACATTCTTGCAATCTTAGAAAGGAACTGTCTCACTGGATACCTTTGAACGATCCACCTCTTTTGACGAATATGTGTTTCTAGTTCAAATACAATGCTGGAGAGACTCACTTTATAAATGTAAAGAACACTGTTTGACCTGCTGAGTTTCTCCAGCGTTGTTTTTACTTCAACGACAGTGTCTCCAAACTTTTGTGTTTTGAACGGGTACACCAGACTTCTGAATTATTTATGTCAAGGGCCTTCTGATTTGCTGATTGGATGAACTGACAATCTCCTAATAGTTCTAATTGGTCAAAAATTGATATTTTGATTTTGTGTAATACTATCTTTTATCCTCACCCCTTTAAAGAACATTAATCTCAGCTCTATGTGGGAGATGTAGTTACAAAATACAGTAGCCCAGGAAATTTTTGTTAAAAAGTACCTTCCTGCTTCCGTGAGTCTGAGACATAGAGAGATTTATAAAAACTAAGTTGTTTGTGTTAGGACTGAATGATTAAAGGGTTGTTTCTATGTCTCTCTATACAGAGAAGAGATGAGCATTTGTGCTTCCCCCGAATCGCTCCAATTGAAAGGCTCGGGAGATCTTCCTGGCAGACAATCCACATCGACTGATTGAAGCGAGACAACAGAGAAGGTCAGGGATCCATTGCAAAAATAAAGTGTCCTGATCTTGTTGATAAACAAGAACAAATCAATAAACTCAAGGATGGTTTGCCATGGTAGTGAAATGATGTGTGGTGCTGTTAGGCAAATTCACAAGAGTTACAGTGTGACTGGTTTGGTTTGTGGAATCTGGAGGGGAGGGGGATGTGGGAGCAGGGTTAAAAGTTCCATGTTTTGAGACAATGTGAAATTGCAAGCCCTGATATTCTAATGTGTTAAGATTTGAACAGCATACAATGTCAGGTGGAAGGAAAATGCATTTAGAAGGCTGGCGCTCAATGTCCAGGACATTACAGGACCTTCAGCCCTCAATGTTGTGGCGACCCTATGTAAACCTACAACCCCTACTACGTTTTGAACTGTGGGAGGAAACTGGAGCCACCAGGGGAAAACCCACACACAATTAATCCTTCTCTCCCTCACTTCCCATAAACCTCCATTTTTCTGACGTCCATGCGCCAATGGAGGATTCCTTTAAACGTTTCTATTATACCAGCCTCCACTACCACCCACTGTGGTGCATTGCAGCCACCCAGCATTCACTATGTAAAGATAAAAAGCTACAGCTGTCAACTCTCTTTCAATCTTTTTATTGAGTTTTATAGAACAAGAACACACTATATAGAGAAAACAAGGTTACCAAATGTGAAGAATATAGGTACATTTCCAAAAATAAAGCAATGATGATAAACCCCTTCCCCTACAATGTTGTTAGAATGACAAAAAAAAAATTTAAAATGAAGAAAAGAACTCTAACCCACCCCCCCCCCATGAGAAAACCTGGATGTTTTGACTTAGTTCTGCTGAATCTATAACACATTACTAAGTGAAGAAAAAACCATGTACATTAATAAATAAATGCATTCAATGATCAAGACAAACAGATTTAATGAGCATGAAAATAGTCCATAAAAGGACTCAAATTTTATGAAAATTAGCATTAGCCTATAACACGGGACATCTGATCTTTTCTAAATTAAGACAAGACATGATGTAACCACTGAGTACTAGTGGGTGGAACAGGATCTTTCCATTTAAGTAGGATGGCTCCATGCTATAAGAGTTGGAAATAGTACCACTTGACGATCAGATGGCTCGTTAATGTCATCCAACACTCCAAACAAAGCCGTTAAAGGATTAGGTTCAAGATTAACATATAATATTATTGACAAAATAGGAAAAATCTCCCTCCAATAAGATTCAAGAACTTGATAAGACCAGAACACATGTATCAAGGTTGCTTCGTTACATCTGTCACATCGGGGATTTAGATCAGGAAATACATGGGATAATGTGTCTTTAGACATGCAAGTCCGATGTACAACCTTGAACTGAATAAGAGAATGTCAAGCACATAGTGAAGAAGTGTTAACTAATTTAAGAATCAAATCCCAATTTTTGTCTGAGATTGAAAACTGTAGATTATGCTCCCATGCTCTTTTAATCTTATCGATGGAAAACCTCTGTTATCTCTCCTCTACTCACCTTAAACAGATGTCCTCTGGTATTGGCCATTTCCACCCTGGAAAAAAAGTGCTGGGCGTCCACTCTGTTTGAAGCCTCTCCTAATTTTTACATCTCTATTCAGTCACCTCTCATCCTCCGTGGATCCAAAGAGAAAACCCCTAGCTTGTTCAACCTTTCTTCGTAAGACCTGATTTCCAATCCAGGCAACATCCTGGTAAAACTTCTCTGCACCCTCTCTATAACTTCCACATCCTTCATGTACTGAGGTGACCAGAACAGAATACAACACATAATAATGGTTGTGGAAGATTGTAGCATACTGTGAGAGAGGGTGAAGTGTAAATTGTAACACATCTCTGTGCTGATTCTTCAATGGTCGTTGGATCTTCTTTGGGGACAAGACACTCCTGCCAGTGTATCGCGTTCCAACACAAACTGATGAAGGCAGTAACAATTGACTCCTCCATGAGCAATTACACTGGACAACAAATTTTTTCAAAAGGTTTGCTTCCTGAAAAAACATTAGGGATTATGATAGACAACTTCAATCTGAACAAAAAGATAATTTCAGATTTTCCGTATCACGTAGGAAGTTGGACACCTTGCATTAGTTCGAATGACCTAAAAGTGTTTTTCCACTAATTTTCGTTGGTACTCAGCATCTCGTGTCGGAATCCAACAATCCAGTTGCCCTGATACCGCTTTTCCATGGTCACAATGTCCTGGGAAAATCTTTCACCCTGTCCGTCACTGACTGCACCAAGATCAGCAAGGAAGAAGTCCAAGTGCGAATGTAGAAAATGAATTTTCAATGACACCTCATGGTTTGTATGCTTGAAGTAGACTTAAAATATGACAGAAAATCACAAAATACGTTGTACCAAAAAAAATAGTTACAATGGGAAAATTTTAAGGTGATTTTCTTTTTGTGATCAGCAGCCCAAAATCCATAAAATGCACCCAAAAAGTGTTCAGGAAGTAAAATCTTTGTTGTCTAAGTGTTTTATGTGGGGGTCCGTCTTCAAATACTGCATCACCACTAGAAGCGTGGCATGGTAGAGGAAGCTTCAATCACCATTCCCCAGATTCAGTGAAAACACAGTGACCATGGATGTCTGCAGTAATGATCACCAACATAAGATGGCAGCAGCTGTCTGTGACAATGTGAACAGAATCCATACAAAAACTGGTCTTAACCCTGTTTGTGGCCCAGCCTTTAGGGATAAGATGATGGGGGAGCTGACAGGTCTCCTGCCATTTCTCTTGACCTGATATCCCGTGTGACCACCATGGATCTGCACCTAAACTATTCCCCCTTTATTGCAAGATGCAATATTTAATTTTCCTCTCTTTGCAACACAGCTTAGAGCTATCCTGTAGTAAGCAGAGAATAGCTAAGAGAAAAGAAGGTACTTGGCCACCTGTTATAAAGTCAGCACACCTCCAATAGACAACATCATTCTCCATAGACCTCCAAGGTAAATGTGGCTTTAGCAGATACATTTTCTGATCTAATTTCTCAAGCCTTTCTGTCTTGCTTCAGTCAACATTGGTGAGTTCGCTCCACTCACCCACCCCCCCCCCCTCCCCACCATGTGCTCCAGTTTACTCCCTATCTCAGAAACATGGAGATGGGTTCATTGGCTGCTGTAAATCAGGACAGATGACGGCAAAAATAATGGGGGGAGTTTATTGGCCTCTGTAAGAGCAAAGAAGTTGCAGGGAAATGATGAGGGGAAAACTGTGGGCTGGCATGGAACAATGGGCTGAATGGCCCCCTTGTGTCATTAGTGAATAAGACAAGTGAATTCTTTTCTCTGCCACACATTAAAACTGAGGCATTCTTTCCTCCCCAGACTCCATCAACCCACCCACACTACACCATGTAGTGAGCCGTATGCCCCTCCCTCATTGACCTACTGCCCAACCCACAATAAACATAGTGTCCTGACCCCTGGGAGATTGAGCAGGGTACCGGCTGAGGGCTGGTTGAGAATGAACTTGCCAGCCCAGAGGTCTTGGCTTCCCTTCCCCAATAGGTTTCGTTCTCTTACTTGTTTCTTCTCTCTTTCTCTCCCAGGTCCAGCGCGGATGCAGGATGGGACATCAGCTTGCTCTGCGCAGAGAACCAACAGCTGCTCCAACTGGAAGCTCCTTGTGTGTGATCTTAACTGCTTCTCATTAGCAATCAATCTGGGAAGCCCTTGTGCCAAGCCTGTGGCTACAAAAACCACCTCTAGGACCAGGAAGATGCTGGCAGGCAGTATCCACCTGTAATACTGCGGACACAGGCAGCAGTCCACACTCACATTCCTGCTCAAGTGGCATGTTAATCAGTTGTCCAGTTTACTGGCAAGTTTTTTTTTGTGTTGTGATACTCACAAGAAGGATTTTATTTTTTATTGGTAATGAGGCTAATAAGTAGTGTTTATTAAGAGGGCTAAACCTTATTGTACCCATTTTCGTCAGGCTGGAGTTCATTGCTGGTCACCATATTCTGGTTCACCCTACCTGTCCTGGAGGTGATTCCCATTGATTTTATTCCCAGGTTCTCTGATCTTGGAGGAACACTGAGTTGAGTGGTGAGATCGTCTCTGGAAAAACTCATTAAACCCAGTCCAATCTGACACGGTGAGCCATCTCTCGGACTGATGTTTGCTTCACCTACAAACACAATTACAGCTCATTAGCTATTCACTCTGGAAACTTGGATTTGAGGCGCTTGGCTGGGTAGAAAGCTTCACTCTCCCCAGAACCCATCACCTATCCTAACAGCCCAGGGCTCTGCAACCATTAAAGTGCAGTGATGCCCCTACTGTTGTAAGTGGTACACCAGGTGATCCTTCTGTGGATCTTGACTGAAGGGATTAAGATTGTCCAGGATACCATCAGGGGCTTCGTCTTCCAATTGATATTTTGTTGCATCTGTTGCCAGGCTTGGTGAGGCATCTCACCTGAGACTCAGGGCATCTAACAATGTAACACTGGTAGATGCCATCTTGCACTCAGGTCTGGAGAAGCCAGGACTCAGTCACACCTAACACCAGGTGGGATGTTTCGAGTCTGCTCTTCATCAACCCAGTAAGGGGTTATTGAAATGAGGTTGCAGTCATCCCGCCCTAGAGATGGAATTAGACCTGGGTGTGAGGAGACCACATAATCCTGCTGCAGGAGTTTCTGTAACAACCAAGAGAGGCCTTGATTGTTCGTCCTGCTGATGGCCAGAACCTCCAGTGCAGTGCTCTCTCGGGTCTCCACTCAGATGTATGCCTTTAGCACCATCTTGAACCTACATCCTTCTGGTGCAATGAACCAATTGGGATCTTGGAGCAGACCCTCGGTGCTGACGATGGTGCCAAAGGAGGAGATGCACCGCAGCTGCTTACTCTAACCACACTTGGCCCAGAGTCAGTGAGAGGTGTGAACTGAAGGTGGGGGGAGGGGAATTGGTTTCTTTTGGGGTATCAGTTGTTCACAGGTTGCAGGTATCTGGTCTGGTAATATAAAGAAATGGTTTCATCATTAAGGTGTCCATTTTTTAATAATTTAATATCAGACATAATACTGCTACAATTTCAACACAACACACTCTTATATTTGTAATTAACCACATATTGGCCACCAATAAGATGGTTCATTAAGGAGTGCCAAGAAAATTAAAAGATTCTGCAGGTGCCAGACATCTGAAATAAAATGCAGGAGACACAGCAAGTCAGGCAGCCTCTGTGGAAAGAGCAGCAGGCAATGCTCCAGGTCATAGACCCTCCATCAGAGACCTTGCTGAGAAAGATCTTCCATCTGAAACATGAGCTGTTAATCTCTCCGCAGCCGCTAAGCGGCAGTAGCATTCCACGTTTATCAGCAAGGCTTGGGATTCTGGGCTCCAGTGTGAAGGACGGGCTTGTACCCATCATGGTTGGACGGACCTTGGGTGAAGGAAGTTTGCAAAGAATAGATGGTCAATCTTTTCATCAAGAACAAAGGCACTTTGCTCTCATGCTTGTAGTTGACTGAAATACATCATCTGGAATGTGACACTTATGGTTCATGTTCTTAGAGTACTAAAGGCCAAGAAGCTCTTTTCAGGGGCTAGTCGCCATCCACATTACCTCAAGCACCCCCCAGTGGGAACACTGTTCCTCATCAGCTAGGCTCAGAGTGAGCCTTTCATCCCAACACGTGCAGGTGGAGAACAAAGTCCACCAACATAGCAGCTGGAAACACAGCAAATACATGTAGTTTGCTACCTGAGCTTTATTCAGCAAGCAAGCGCATGCCTCCACTATCTTCAAAGCCATGGAACAGACGTTCACTCTTGGAACCCTTGCCACATGATGGGTCATGCTGTGACCCTTTGATCTCACTGAGAAAGGTTCGACTGACCAAGTGGGGAACCTTGGAGTCGAAGGGGGACTTGGCTGCCGCCCAGAGCTTCCAAAGTGCACTGAGGGCACTCCTGTCCTTGCAGTCAGCTCCTGTCCTGAGAGCCATCTCTTCTGGCCTCATCGCTGGTTTTAATCTCTCTAGCTGGCAGACTCTGTGCCTACTTTTCAGATTTGCATCCTTTATACCTTTCCACTTTCTGCCCTTCCACCTCTTTCTTGCCCTGTCAGACTTTCTTTGATCGTTTATTATTATATTGTCAGCGATAAATTCATTGTCGAAGTTCACAAAGGATTTTATTCTGAAGTCAGTTTTAACGTTATGAATGAACCAGAGCTAGTTTAATGTTTTCCTTGTCTGTTCCCTTTCTCGGCATCTCTTGATCTTTACTGGACAATTTCTATTTAACCAGCATCGGATTGCAACAACCACAGCAGTCAATTCCCACACTGCATTGCAATCATGTACTTGAGCTGACCATTTTAATTTAGATATATGACACAGTAACAGGCTATTTCAGCACATGAGCCCATGCCGCCCAATTACACCCAATTGGCCTACAACCCCTGTACGTTTTGAACAGTGGGAGGAATCCAAAGCCCTCATGGAAAACTCACGCAGACATGGGAAGAACGTACAAACTCCTTATAGACAGTGTGGGATTTGAAGCCTGGTCCTGATTTGCTGGCGCTGCAACAGTGTTGTGCTAACTGCTACGCATACCATGCTGCCCAATATGTCCCCATTATTCCATAGGTAGACCATGAGACATGTGTCACAGAGCCAGTTGGTGAAATGACATATTTTGGGAAGGTGTAAAATATAGTGAATTTTAAATTATAATGTTCCTCACGATGACAAAAATAGAACCGTCCAATCCGTCATCCACATTAATGAGCAAATTTGCAATACTTTCTGGAAACGTTCTGAAATGTATTGAAACAATACCTATAATGGTATTATGGTCTCTTCCACCCTTGAGCCTCACAGTGTGCTGAAATGAACAGGTAAGGGATGTGTGCCCTGCTCCAGGGTTGGCCAGTTGACCAGTTACAGTCCAGTTGCCACCCATCCTAAACGCCAGAGCTGCTGCTTCAGAAGGTGTTCAGGTCCCTGGCATTAGTCTCTTTGGACACAGCTGCCACAGGAATCACACCTTCCTAGTCTACGTTGCACCTAGCTCCTCCCTTAAAGGAACACTGAGACCAGGAGGGGTGCAGTTCAACCTTCCAGATCTTCACCGTTCAATGGTTTTTTTTCAGATCCGGTTACTTTGCCTTGTCCTTTTGTTTAAGGATCATCAGGTCAAACAGTGTCTTTTGTGCGGCAAAGATAAACATACGTAACCATCGGGCTTGAGCACTTCATTAAGGGTAGTTCTGTATCTTTTTCTTTGCTGTAACCTCCTGAGTTTCTCCAGTGTTGTGTTTTTACTTCAACCACAGGGTCTGCAGACTTTCGTGTTTTAGCTTCATCTATCCACCTTTGATTTTGAGTCTTTATCTGACCCTCACATTCCACATTTGTTGTGTGACAGAGTTCATCCGGATGTCACTCCTGGACATCCCAGCTCTGTACTTTGAGGTTCTGCAGGGTCGGTGTCAAGGGGTTACATATCCCCCCCCACCCCAGCAAGGTGCTGTGCCACCTCATACAGTCCCAGCTATCGCTTGCCTTCAGACCCGCCCCTGCCCATGTCACAAGTATGTCAAGGTCACTAATGGCTAATGATGCTTGATGCTGTAAAAGCAATGCTCGTCATCTACATTGGTGAAGGGCAGACGATGGTTCCCCTCCTCCCACTGAGTGAGTTTATGAGCTTTTCACCATCCTGTCCCCCCTTAATGCACCCCCCCCCCCCAACATTTGTTCTGGTGCCATTGCTGGTTTTTTGCTTGTCCTTTCAAGACATGCCATCTCCTCTAGGAGTTAAAGAAGAAAGTCTGCTGATGCTGGGGTCGAGTGCAACACACAAACGTCCTGGAGAATCTCGGGAGGTCACGGAGCATCCAGAGGAAGTAAAGGGTAACCAACGTTTTGAGCCGGGGCCCTTCAGGCTACGGTCCGAAACATTGATTACCCTTTACCTCTTACGGATGCTGTGTGACCTGCTGAGATTCTCCAGAACGTTTGTGTGTTGCAGTCTTCTCAAAGAACCTGCAGAGCCATTCTTGACCAGCTGAGGGCAATTGAAAATTGTATTGAAGCATCAACTTGACTCCAATGCAAATCAGTGTGAAAGTTTGTTGCAAATGATTAAAATGTATTTAATTATATGAATTCTTATCCATAATTTAAATCTTGAATTTTCTTTCAATCTATTTCCTGGAAGACTGTAACTCATTGTGATTGAATGGTGTGGAGATTTAATTTAATAATACAATGTAGATTATTTTTTTTTAAAAGATGTAATATTTGTTTAGCCTTTTTAGTTAAAATGTGAAGTGTTAAATAAAGTGCACTAATCCCAGGAGACATTGCATACGTTACATTGGCAATGTAACGAACGATGAGGAAATGGCTGGCAAATGCTTCAGATCTTGTTCTTCATCTGTCCCGCCTGACTCACCTGTATCCTGCCTATTTCGGCTCACCACATTGGACAAACCTCTAACTAAATGTTAATGATGATACTAATATTATCCCTTTCGTGTCCAAATACTGTTTTCCAACATGCGAACATGCCCACCACGTTAACATTAAATGAGACATAAACTGTGTGATAATCCAGATTCAGTGTGGTAGCTCAGCTCTGTATAATGTTACAACATTTGCTTCCAGGATGAGATGCATGCATAATGTCTTGCCGTGGGACAGTGTGAACTGGCGCTGGTTTACGGATTGTTAGTTTCTTGGCTTCTTGTTTTCTCTCTGGGACCTAAACCTAGTGCAGTTTCCAAGGGTTTATACTGTGGCAGAGAATGAAATAGGTTGAGTTATTTTGATCGATGCCAAAATGAACTGAATTGTCCTGTAAGGAACTATGAACCACTGACTCAGTTGTGCTTTGACATAAGTGTAACTTTATTTCTTTCTGAAGTGTTTCAGTGTGAAGAGATTTAGTGGGTGGTTGTCCATCCTTCACAATCCAACGCTCCATTACATCACTGACAGCAAGCATAAAGGATGGATTAGACCAGCTAACAAGCTCTTGAGTCCCAAAGTTAAGGCCTGTTCAGAGTAACTCAGAAATACCAAGCTGGCAACTGTTCTGGCCTCCCAGTTCAGTCCTGCTTCTCTGCACCCACCCTGCTCTTTGGCAATGCCCCTCCCATCCTTGGTAAAATTGCAATGTTGCAGCTGGAAGCTTAGAAGATCAGGGGTTTGAGGTGGAGGTTTTGTGCTTCCGATCCACACGCTCCAATCTTAATTCTGCTCTTGCAACAGAAGAGCAAATTATGGATTCAGGTTTCAATACTCTGTTCATACCTGAATCCATCTGTGGTTATTCATTACACACATTTCACCTTAAATAGGAATGTTAAATAGAATACGTACAATGAAGCCACCATGGGGATTGCAGCTGTACTGCAATTAATGAAAGCAGTCTGTATTTAGCCCTTGATTCCCAGGTAAATGTGGAGATAGCCAGCTTCTCCCTTGTCAGCTGGAGGGCTTTTCATGAACCTATGTGATGGGGTTAATGTAAGAATAAGTGGAGATCAGAGGTGTAGTCCATTGTGGGAGTAACCCTTGTTTATAAGTATGGTGAAAATTACCCCAGTTACATTTCCACACTTGTGCAGAGGAGTGTAGTCCTATCATATTCCAGTGCTTATGATGCAGGTTGTAGTTAGACCCAAGAGAATTCCCTTGTTGTCTTAATATGTGGAGCTCATTGTGAATATTTAATCTTTAACACTCATTTATGGCCAATACTCTACCCATTATTGTAAAATGCATGGAGATGTACATGTGTTAACCTTGTTTTCAAAATAAAATGAATCCTGTTTTCCTTGGCTGCTTTAATACATTGATTTTACTGAAAAGCCCTTTAGGTTCAATTATATTTGATATTAAAATGGAATCTCAACAAATTTTTTCCACACCGTGGGTATGAGCAAAGGTTTTGATGTGTGAGCCTGAGGTTCTCAGAAAACCACCATCCAACTGGAGAAGCTTGAAAGTCGAAGGATGTGTGATTTTCATTTTCGCTTTATGGAGACAGTGCACTTTCCTGTAACTGGAGAGGTTATTCACAAAGTGGGGAAGGCCTGTGTCTTGGGGACTTCAATATGAAAATATGCAGATGCTATGGTCAAGTGCAAAACAAAAATATACTGGAGAAACTCAGCAGGTCACGCAGCATTCATAGGTCGTAAAAAGACAACTAGTGCTTTGGGCCTGGGCCACATGAAGGATTCAGGCCCAAAACTTCGGTTACCCTTTACTTCCTATGGATGCTGGGTGACCTGGTGAGTTTCTCCACCACGTCTGTGCTCAGGGACATCAATAGGTTATGCCGCAAATGGGGGAGATTTATACAAGATTGGAGCAAGAGGAGACTTCTTGGGATGTCCAGCTTTGTGGAGATACACCACTAGCTGACTGCAGGAGGCGACCTGTGTACCTGCAGGAAGAGCACTGGAGGACAAGACAACACCTGGCTGGCTGTCGATCACCCGACCTAAATGGACCAAGCCCCAAACAGTCGGCTGCCAATAATCCGCCGGGATATAAGCCACATCTGGCCCCTCGAGGTCAGTCACACAGAGCCAGCACAGCTAACCACAGCAGGGACTTAAGTGGAATAAAGCCTGTTGATCAGTCTTTAAGTCTTGTGTCTGCTTTCTGTATGACAGTGCGCCACAAGCTTACAAGCAGGTTTCAAGGATTTGGATCAGTGGTTCGAGAAAGGACACAATGCAAAGTTACAGGTAATACTTTAATTGAAAATGCTAATGGAGTATATCTTCTAAATACATTGAGAAAATAAAGAAATGAGTTTCACAGCAGCTGGTCTGGAGAATCTGCACCTATGGCTATGTGCTCCAAGAAGACCCATGGGCTTGGTAATCATTTACCTTGTACAGTAAAAGAGCTTGTGCTTCTTTCCTCCTCTACAAATAATATTTGGCTAGTTCTGAACTGAGTTGCCATCCTTGATGATCAATGCTAAGATTAATCTTTGTGCTTCCGGCAGATGTGGCCGCAATTGTCTTCCTACGTTACAATTTCCTCCCTGTCGTGTACTTGTGTGCTTCAAGGCCAGGTGGGATACATGAATCTTAGGATTGACTTGTCTGCTCATTCTGGGTTGTGTGAGTGGACAGCTCCATTTTGGGCAAATAAAAAAAGCATTTAACCTTTTATTACATAAGCCTATTTCAACATTTACTATGATCACAGCTGATCTGGATGAAACCTTGACTTTGCACTTCCGCCCACTGGTCATGGTTTCCCCTGTCTCTGCTTCCACCTGCATTTGAGAACCTAAAAAGTATTGAACACTAAGCTTCCTGCTGGTACCTATCTGAGCACCAACCCACCTCACATCAACCATCACCCTCTGCACATTGAGCTATGTCGGATCCCAGTCCAGCAATGCCCACATTCTAACATCCTTATCCTCTGTTTTCAAGACCCTCCATGCCTTTGGTGCTCCTTATCTCTAAATCTCCAACCTAAAAACTTTTCAGTTAAGTCCAATTTGTTGGCCAAGGTTTTGATCGCATCCAACAACATCCTCCTGTGGCTGTTTGCAAACTCTTCTGTGATCATCTTTGAGCATTTTGCTATGTTTCAGGTGGTCTATCAATGCCAGTTGTTCATCCTGGCTGTCAGACTTATCTGAAGTAGAGTGAGGAGAATCTATCCCTTCACATGCTGTACATGTGTGGCTGCAACATACCTTCTGGAATGGAATTCTCCAGTCTGGTGCAGTGCTCCCCATGTACTGTGTCCAGGTGGACTGAGCTGATGGGGGCAAAGATGGCAGATTTTTTTGGGCTGGTAGAGTGGTGGGAAAGAAATCCTCAGGTTAATTCAGGGAGAAAATTTCTGGGAAATACCTCTCTAATTTCCAACAGTGAACCAGGTCATTTATAGGCTTGTCTATGATTGCTCCTATCAGGTAATCTGTAGAATATCTTATATTTACCCTCGACCCAAACAACAGAATGTGTTCTTTCATTAGATGCTGAGAAAGAGTTTGATCAGGTGGAATGCTATTTGCTATTTTGGCAAAATTTAACTTCAGTCCAGATTTCATTAAATTGATCCAATTACTATATTCATGTCCTAGGGCTTCCATTCCTTCTAATTCACCACAATCGAAAATATTTAGGCTTTATAGAGGAACTTGAAAAGGATATCCTTTAAGTCATTTGCCTTTTGACATCATACTGAACCTCTAGCTGTTGCTCGTTGACAGTGCAGAGAATTTAAAGGAATAACCAGAAGTGGAGTTTACGCAGATGATCTTTTGCTTCTTATTTCAAATCTGGAGGTTTCCATGTCAAATATATTAACTTTGCTTGCCCAATTTAGCCAGTTTTAATTTCATTATAAATTGAATTACATTTGCACAACAGTGAACTGTTACTCCTAAAAGGATCTTTTTCAAGGTATCCTAATTTACCATTTAAAATAGTGAAAGGGTGGGGGGAGGATGTCATGTGATGCCATAGGGTTAGGATGTAGGAGCCTGACCCTCCTGGTGAATTAGTGAAAAAAAAATTGCCAAATAAGAAAAGTTTTAAACTTTTAAACACTGCTACAATATTTAAAAAATGCGTCCAAAGAAAGATAAAGCAGCTGCTGTTTTACCTGAAGCCCGACGTGAAGAGAAGACCAAAAGAGATCTGAGGCCTACTGAAAGTCAAAAGCAGGGATTTTGCATTCCAAACTAATCCCTGGGTGAGTGATCCTGGCGAGAGGACCTCTCCCACAGTAACGGAGAGATGGTGTCGGAGGAGAACCCAGAAGCGCGTCACGCATGCGTGAAAAGCCGGGGCCTTTAGAAATGCTGTGGGAGGAAGAAGAGGAGTTGGGCTCACAATGGACCAGCAGTGAGGAGGAAGAAGATGAAGATCAGCAACTAGAAATGGAGGTATTGAATGATGCTAAACACTTTTAAAAGTAAACAAAGCAGGAAACATAAATCAGCATTGATGTATTAATAAAAGAATTTCATGAAATGAGGAGAAGTGAAAGGAGAAATAAATAAATTTCTAGATTTTGTTAATAAATTGAAGAGAAAATTGATAAATTAGATGGGCCAATGAAGGAAGTTCAATGAGAAATGCAGGATGTGGATGATCGAATTACTAGAGTGGAAGATCCCACCACTCCTCTAATTATGGAAAATCAGAAGCTTCAACAAAAGAGTGGATATATCGGAGAATTTTAGTAGAAGAAATATTCGTCTTAAAGAAGGAGTGGAGAAACAAGATCGAATTGGCTTTTCATTTGTGAAGTATTAAGTCAAATGAATTTGACTTAGATTGAAAGAGCACGCAGAGCTCTCAGACCAAAACCGCTTCCAATCAGAGCAAACTCTCTGTGTTAATTAAGTTTCTTTGATACCAAGACAGAAAGAAGATTTTGACCCTAGATGGCAGAAGGCCCTCTTGAATATGTAGGGGGTAAAGTTCTATTTTACCCTGATATAAGTGTCAATTTATTAACAAAGAAGAAATTTTAACCCTGTTAAGAAGATTCTTTGGGAGAAAGGACATTGATTTGTATTGCAACACCCCGCAACTTTGAAGATTTTCTTGCCTGAAGGTGAAACAAAGTTCTTTTCGAGCTTTGTGCAAACAGAAGAATTTGTGCAAAATCTTCCAATAGCCCAGGTGGAACAAGGAAGGAGAAGAATAGTTATCAATACGTTTTGATGGACTAACATTACCTGGAAGTTCACGCAGGATTGAAGAACCTGAAATACTGCTTATTTATATTTTTAGTGTTGATTTTTGAAATTTTTTGTATTTATTTGGTATTTTTCTACATTTGTATTAAATAACTAAAGATCAATATATGGGGGAGGGGTTGAGGAGGATATGGGTTTCTGTATCATGTGGGTAATTGTGACCTTGGTCACAGCCAGTAAAATAGAGGGAGTTGGTGTTGGCCATTATGTAACCAACACCTACTGGAGGAATTTTATTTTGTTTATTTGTAGTTATAAATATGGTAACATGTATGCTATAAAAGTCCATCTGTTTTCTTTTTTCTATCTGGATTGCCAAACGAAGTATGAGCCAATACATTGGATATTGAATAAGAGAGTTGAGGGAGAAGGAATGGATTATTAAAATGAGTCACATAGCAAATTTTTTAAATTTTAATGTTAATGGGTTAAACAGAATAGTGAAAAGAAAGAGAACACATTAAGAAAATTGGAATAGACCTAGTTTTTTTTTTTGCAAGAAGCACATTTAATTGAGAAAGAACATTTGAAGATAAAGAGAGACTTTATCAGATATGTAGCAGCTTTTTCATTCAATTCTAAGGCAATAGGAGTGGCAATTTTGGTGAGAAAAAATCTTCCAATCAAAATACAAAATGCAGCAATTAATCCTGCAGGGAGACACGTAATGGTGCATTGTCAAATATATTTGGAATTATGGACTCTTACATTTCTATGCACCAAATGTGGATGATGAAAAATTTGTGCAGGAAACATTTTTGAATTTAGCAGAGGCACATGAAAATAGTTTAATTTTTGTTTGGATCCAATTTTAGATAGAACTGCTATAGGAATGTCAAGAGTGAAAGCAGCAAAAACTACATTAGTATTAATGACAGACTTGAATTTAATAGAGGCATGGAGAAGAATTCACTCCAGAGGAAGGGATTATTCTTTTTATTCAAATAGACATGATTCTTATTCCAGAATTTATTTATTTTTAATTTTATCACAATTACAAACTAGGATATTAGATGCAGAATATAAAGTGAGAATTTTGTCTGACCAGTCACCTCTATTAATGTTAATTGTAATGCTTGACAAAGAGAAATCAGTTTATAGCTGGAGGTTGAAATTATTATGATTATAAAGAACAGATTTTGGAGATTTTATTTGAGAACAAATACAGTTATTCTGTTATGTAAGCTTGAATTCTGTGAATGAAATATTTGTAATATGGGTTGCTTTGAAAGCATATTTGAGAGTTCAAATTATGCTTTACTTGTAAAATCAAGAAGGAGTATATGTAAGAGGAAGACCGATTAGAACAAGAACTAACAGTTTTGGAAAAAGATATTCAAAAGAGAAGCTCTGAGGATGAATGTAGGCAACTAAATAATTAAAAAAACTTCAATATAATATATTACAAACATAAAACAAAAAAGATGATCACAAGAGCTAAACAGGTATTATGAGTTCGGTGAATGATCATAAAGTATTTGCAAGGCATTTGATAGCAGAACAGGTATATAGAATGTAATTAAAAATGATTTGAATGTCATAGGCTACAAACCTCAAGAAATAAATGAGTCCCTTTAAGAAATTTTATTCTAAATTATATAGGTCAGAATCTTTAAAAGATGAGAATAAAACATATATATTTATCTCATATACATTTACCTAAATTGAGTATTGTAGAACAAACAGAATTAAGTACTAATTTTACACCACTAGAAGTGAAGGAGGCAATTAGTTCATTATAAAAATAATAAAGCACCGGGAGAGAATGGTTTTCCATCTGAATTTTATAAAGAATATAAATATTTATTGATTCCTATTTTTATGGAAATGTGTAATCAAGCATATACTTCCAGAATAATTTTCAACAGCAATAATTACTGTGAAACCAAAACATAGAGATCCTTTGAAACCTTCATCATATAGACCTATTTCATTATTTTTTTAATATTTTATTTAAGAATTTAAAAACCACGTCTACCTTGCATAAGAAAAACAGGAAAATAAGAAAGTAAGGAGAATGCCAAAAAAGGTAAAAGCCATCTCATTACACGTAATACTGGAGCTAAGGGTTAGCAGTGTGGCAAACTTTCAGAGAGTCCTTCAAATTTTCAAACCAACACACTGTAAGTACGGGCACCATGTTTCCAAAGAGCAATTAAATTTAATATGCAAATTGTTATTATTTCAAGTGGAATACAAGACCACAACTCAGTATGCCACCTCTCCATCCCTAAATCTGTATTTGGTTTCCAAAAAATGGCAATGCACTTCCTAGAAATTGCTAGAGTGGTGGTTCTCAGCCTTTTTCTTTCCACACACATATCTCTTTAAGTATTCCCTATGCCATCGGTGCTCTGTGATTAGTAAGGGATTGCTTAAGATGGAAAGGAAAGGTTGAGAATCTCTGCTCTAGACCCAGCTGTTACTGAAATATTTTGCTTGAGAAAAATTGTCATTGTCCCATTTCCCTTGGAGTTATGAAATAGTGCACATAATGAGTCAATCATGTACAATTAAAACAGTGGTTTTAAAACTTTTTCCTTCAACCCACATACCACCTTAAGCAATCCCTTACCAATAGGGATAAGGAATATTTAAAGTGGTATGTGAGTGGAAAAAACCTAATCATAAAAATTCATTTTAATACATAGTTAATTTTAATCTAGAACTAATCATTTTACTACCACCCAACACAAATAACATTGGATCCAGTGGGAGTTTTATCTTTAATATTTTCTCCAATTTTTTTTTACCTCTAGCAAAAAAGGTTTTACTCTAGGATACTCCCAAGTAGAATGAAAAAATGAACCAATTTCTTGATCACATAAATATGATGATACTAAATTTAACTTTCTTAACTTTTGGGAGGTTAAATATAAAGTTAAATATGTAAAAATTATATTACACTAATCGATATCTTATATTAATAATTTTTATTATTCTTTACAAAGTTGCTTCAAATCATTTTCATCTATTTGTCCATCTAAATCAACCTCCCATTTTATTCTTGATTTATGAATTTCTATTCTAGGAGCTTCTTTTTGAAGTAATTTATACATCTCTGAAATACATTTATTCATACCACCCTCAGTTATTAATAATTCTAATTAATTTTGTCAAGGTAATCTCAAATTATGGGCTAATTTATCAATCAAAAAAGCTTTAACTTGATAATAACAGAAAAATATATTATTCAGGACATTAAATTTTTCCTTTGTTTGTTGAAAAGTAATAAATTTACCTGTTTCAAAACCATCTTCTACTTTTTAAATCCACATTTTACTCCAATTCCTTAAAAAATGATTATTCATTGAAAAATGAAGAGGTCTGTTTTGATATGATGGAGTTCTTTGGGAAATAAAACCTTTTCCACCTATCTCAGTAGATCTCAACCTTTTTCTTCACTCACTTACCACCTTAATTATTCCCTATTGCCATAGGTGCTCTGTAATTATTAAGAGATTACTTAATGTGGTATATCTCGGCTGCACCATTTCATCAGATGCAAGGATCGACAATGAGATAGACAACAGACTCACCAAGGCAAATAGCGCCTTTGGAAGACTACACAAAAGAGTCTGGAAAAACAACCAACTGAAAAACCTCACAAAGATAAGCGTATACAGAGCCGTTGTCATACCCACACTCCTGTTCGGCTCCGAATCATGGGTCCTCTACCGGCATCACCTACGGCTCCTAGAACGCTTCCACCAGCGTTGTCTCCGCTCCATCCTCAACATCCATTGGAGTGCTTTCATCCCTAACGTCGAAGTACTCGAGATGGCAGAGGTCGACAGCATCGAGTCCACGCTGCTGAAGATCCAGCTGCGCTGGGTGGGTCACGTCTCCAGAATGGAGGACCATCGCCTTCCCAAGATCGTGTTATATGGTGAGCTCTCCACTGGCCACCGTGACAGAGGTGCACCAAAGAAAAGGTACAAGGACTGCCTAAAGAAATCTCTTGGTGCCTGCCACATTGACCACCGCCAGTGGGCTGATATCGCCTCAAACCGTGCATCTTGGCGCCTCACAGTTTGGCGGGCAGCAACCTCCTTTGAAGAAGACCGCAGATCCCACCTCACTGACAAAAGGCAAAGGAGGAAAAACCCAACACCCAACCCCAACCAACCAATTTTCCCCTGCAGCCGCTGCAACCGTGTCTGCCTGTCCCGCATCGGACTTGTCAGCCACAAACGAGCCTGCAGCTGACATGGACTTTTACCCCCTCCATAAATCTTCGTCCGCGAAGCCAAGCCAAAGAAGATATGGGTGGAAAAAAAAAAGTTTGAAAACCAATGATTTAATCGTACTGATTGACTTGTTATGTGCATGGTTTCATAGCTCCAAAGGAAATTTGCTCCATTTTTCTCAAGCAAAATATTTCAGTAATAGCTGGGTCTAGAGCAGTGATTCTCAACCTTCCCTTCCCACTCACATACCACCTTAAGCAATCCCTTACTAATCACAGAGCACCTATGGCACAGGGATTACTTAAGGTGGAATGTGAGTGGAAATAAAAAGTTTAAGAAACACTGACCTATTTCATTATCTATTTTATTCCATAATTCAAATAAATGTCTCAAAATCGATGTATCTCTAATTCCTGTTAATAATTTAGAATTCCATTTATAAATAAAATCCTGCATATGATCTTCACCTATTTTATTCAATTCTATTTTAACCCAAGTTAAAGATTTATCTCAATCATATACTCCATTAATAAATTTCATTTGGGCTGTTTTATAATAATTCTTAATTGTTTTGAGATATAGCAGAAGGGAATGACTGAAAAATATATTGAACCCTTGGAAAAATATTCATTTTAATTCAATTTACTCTATCCATTAAAGGAAAGGAGAGGTTACACTTGTAGGGGTGTATTATAGACCACCCGGAGGGGACCGAGACCTAGAGGAGCAAATCTGTAGGGAGATAGTAGATATTTGTGATAAGCACAGGTTTGTAATTATGGGAGATTTTAATTTTCCACATATAGATTGGGAAACACATTCTGTGAAAGGACTGGATGGGTTAGAGTTTGTGAAATGTGTGCAAGATAGTTTTTTACAACAATATGTAGAGGTGCCGACCAGAGAAGGAGCAGTGTTAGATCTACTGTTGGCAAATGGGATGCGTCAAGTGACGGAGGTTAGTGTTGGCGAGCACTTCGGGTCCAGTGATCATAATGCCATCAGCTTCAATGTCATTATGGAAAGAGAGAAATCAGGGCCAAGGATTGAGGTTTTTGATTGGGGAAAAGCTAGATTTGAGGAGATGCGAAAGGACTTGCAGGGTGTGCATTTGGACAATTTGTTTTATGGGCAGGATGTAGTAGAGAGATGGAAGTCTTTTAAAGATCAGATTTTGAGAGTGCAAAAGCTTTATGTTCCTGTTAGGTTAAAAGGAGGGGCAAAAGGTTTGAGAGAGCCGTGGTTTTCAAGGAATATTGGAAACTTGGTTCGAAGAAAAAGGGAGGCGTACATTAGATATAAGAAGCATGGAGTTAAGGAGATGTTTGAAAGATACATTGAATGTAAGAGGAATCTTAAGAGAGGAATTAGGAAAGCTAAAAGAAGGTACAAGAAAACTATGGCAAGCAGGGTGAAAACTAATCCAAAAGAGTTCTACAAATATGTTAATGGTAAGAGGAAAGCTAGAGACAAAATTGGTCCCTTGGAAAATCAGAGCGGAAAACTGTGTGTGGAGCCTAGAGGAATGGAGGAGATATTGAACAGTTTCTTTTCTTCGGTATTCACTAAGGAGAAGGATATTGGGAGATGTGAGATAAAAAAAAGCAAATTGGGTAAATATGGGGAATATAGAGATTACAAAAGGTGTCGTTTTAAGGCTTTTGAAGAATATAAAGGTGGATAAGTCTCCGGGACCAGACGGGATCTTCCCCAGGACATTGAGAGAAGTGAAGGAGGAAATAGCAGAGGCTCTGGCGGTAATTTTCCAAATGTCATTAGATATGGGGATAGTGCCGGAGGATTGGCGCATTGCGCATGTGGTTCCGTTATTTAAAAAGGGTTCAAGGAGGAAGTCTGGCAACTATCGGCCTGTAAGTTTGACGTCTGTGGTAGGTAAATTAATGGAGAAAATTCTTAGAGATAGTACTTATAAACATCTGGATAGACAGGGTCTGATCAGGAGCACTCAACATGGATTTGTGGGAGGAAGGTCATGTTTGACCAATCTGATTGAATTTTTTGAAGAGGTGACTAGGAATGTGGATGAGGGTAGCGCAGTGGATGTTGTCTATATGGACTTCAGTAAGGCCTTCGATAAGGTACCACATGGAAGGTTAGTTAGGAAGGTGCAGTCTTTAGGTATAAATTTTAAGATAGTCAAATGGATTGAACATTGGCTGAAGGGGAGAGGCCAGAGAGTGGTAGTGGATAATTGTCTGTCAGGTTGGAGGCCGGTGACCAGTGGTGTGCCTCAAGGATCTGTATTGGGCCCATTGTTGTTCGTTATATCCATTAATGATCTAGATGATGGGGTGGTGAATTGGATTAGTAAATATGCAGACGATACTAAGATAGGTGGAATAGTGGATAATGAAGAAGGTTTTCAAGGATTGCAGAGGGATTTGGTCTGCTTAGAAAAGTGGGCTGAAAAATGGCAGATGGAATTTAATGCTGATAAGTGTGAGGTGCTTCATTTTGGTAAGAAGAATCAGAATAGGACATACGTGGTAAATGGGAGAGCATTGAGGAATACAGAAGAGCAGAAAGATTTAGGAGTAATGGTACATCATTCCCTGAAGGTGAATAGGGTGGTGAAAAAGGCTTTTAGTATGCTGGCCTTTATCAATCATTGCATGGAATATAGGAGTTGGGAAGTGATGTTGAGATTGTATAAGACGTTGGTGCGGCCTAATTTGGAGTTCTGTGTGCAGTTCTGGTCGCCTAATTATAGGAAGGATATAAACAGAGTGGAGAGAGTGCAGAGAAGGTTTACCAGAATGTTACCTGGGTTTAAGCATCTAGAGTATAGGGAGAGATTGGACAGATTAGGTCTTTATTCTTTGGAGCGTAGAAGGTTGAGAGGGGATTTGATAGAAGTATTTAAGATTATGAAAGGGATAGACAGAGTGGATGTGGATAGACTATTTCCGTTAAGAGGAGGAAAGATTAAAACAAGAGGACATGAGTTAAGAATTAAGGGGCAGAGGTTTAGAGGTAACATGACGGGGAACTTCTTTACTCAGAGAGTGGTAGCCGTGTGGAATGATCTTCCGGGAGAAATAGTGGCGGCGGAGTCAATTGTATTATTTAAGAAAATGTTGGACAGGTATATGGATGAGAAGAAGATGGAGGGTTATGGGCATTATGCAGGGAGGAGGGACTAGAAAGGGGTGTTTGGTTCGGTGCAGACTAGAAGGGCCTAATGGCCTGTTTCCGTGCTGTAATTGTTATGTTTTTTTTATAATCAATTCTTTAAAAAAAATTATAGGTAAATCATTCCATTTATTTAAATCATCCTTAATTTTATTAAATAAAGGTAAATAATTTAATTTGTATGAATTATTTAAATCATTATCAATTCTTATCCCCAAATATTTAATTCCATTTTCTGATCATTTAAATTGGGTAAATTGTTTACATCGAATATAATCTCCTTTTACCAAGGGCATAATTTTACTTTTGTCCCAATTAATTTTATAACCTAATATTTCACCATATTCCTTCAGTCTTGTATACAAAGAACATACAAGACTGAAATTTGTAGGATCTGTTATATAAATCAAAACATCATCAGCGAATAAATTAATCTTATGTTCCTCTGTACTTTTATACCCTTAATATTAGTATCCTGTCTTGTTAATTCTGCTATTGGTTTAATTGCTAAAACAAACAAAACTGGGGATAGTGGACATCCTTGTCTATTTGATCTAGACAATGAAAAAGCCAAAGAAATTTGTCCATACATTACAACCTTGGCAGAAGAAATTTTATGTAATGTTTTAATCCAATGAATAAACAAAGATCCAAAACCAAACTTTTCTGACACCTTAAATAAATAATTCCATTCTAGCTTATTGAAAGCCTTTTCAGCATCTAAAGTTAATGCCACCACCAATTCACCTTTCTTTTGAGATGTATTTGTGACAGAATATTTAGAGGTGGTTTGGGAGGAATTGTTAGAGCAACTTCCACACACACATTTTAAAACACAGAATTTTTCAAGGACTTTTGCAGAATGCTTTTTGCAGGAAGCAACAAAGTATCGACAGCAGCTTGCCTGGGAGAGCATGTGATCTTTGCAGGCAGGGGAGAAGAGTTTTACTCTCAGAGAGAGAGGGAGTGAACCAGAGAGGAGAGGCACAGAAATCAGTTCCAGAATGACAAACTGGTAAACTTTGGAAGGCTACCTGGTCAAAGGAGAAGACTTGCAGTATGAAAGGTGATCTGAAAGAAAGAGGATCACCTGGAGAACCCTGAAGGGGGCAAGTTTCATCAGCAAGACTGATTAAGAAGGAATCAGTTGCGGATGTCCTGGAAAAGGAATCTCTCTCTGAAAAACAGCAAGAACCCTCCTGAGTGGTAACCATTTGCCTGTTAAGGACTGGTGAACTTTGTTAATGCTAACTTCTGCGCACAGTACAAGAATTGCCTGCAACCAGTGAGATTGGATTGTAATCCAAAGAACTTTTCTCATTTTAAATATACATTACACACATCTGCGCACGTTGCACATTGCACATTACACATATACACACATTAAAGGGGGGATTAAATGGGTTAAGTAGGTTAAGTAATAAGTTAAAGTTTAATTGTGTTTTCTTGTTCAAAAATAATTAAAAACTACTTTTGTTTAAGTAACCCTGTGTTGTAGTGCATATCTATTACTGCTGGTTTTTGGGGTCCTCTGGACTCTGTAACATATTAAACTAATTAGTCTAACAATGTTATCCATAGAATGTCTTCCTTTAACAAACCCAGACTGATCTATATGAATTAAATCTGATAAATAATTAGCCAATCTATTTGCTGACTTTAGTTATAATCTTATAATCAATGTTTAATAATGATATTGATTCATAAAATTCCATTTTCAATGAGTCCCTATCTTTCTTTAGTATAACTGTTATAACCCTATTGAAAAAAGATTCCAGTAGAGAACGGGTTTCACTTGCCTGTTTCAACACCTCCATAATAGAAGGTATTAATAAGTCTTTAGATTTCTATAAAATTCTGGCGGTGAACCATCCTCTCTGAGAGACTTACCACTTAGTAAAGAATTAAGGGCATTAATAATTTCCCTCACCATAAATGGAACATCTAAATCTTTTTGATCTTGACAATTTAACGTAGATAAATTAATTTTAGATTTAAATAAATTCTGAATCTTCATCATTATCAGACTGAGATGTATACAATTTAAAATAAAACTCCTCTTTAAAGGAATCATTTATTTCTTGAGGTTTATAAGTAACTTTTTAAAGAGTTCCATTTAATAGCATTAATAGTCCTTGAAGTTCGTTCAGCTTTTAATTACCAAGCCAAAACATTATGAGCCCTTTCCCCCAATTAAGAATATTTTTGTTTAGTTCTTTCAATTAATTTTTCAGTTCTATAAGTTTGCATTGAATAATAAAATAATTTCTTCTTTATTAATTCTTTTTCACTTCAGATGTATTTTTCTGTAAATCTTTTTCCCAATTCTTTCTTTTTCCAATTTATCTAAATCCTTAGCATAATCTTCTTTTTAATTTTAACTGAATAACTTATTATTTGACATTTTAAATAAGCCTTCAAAGCATCCCATAAAATAAATTTGTTAACCATTGAATCAAAATTAATATCTAAATATTCCTGGATTTGTCTTCTTATAAAATTACAAAAATAAACCTTTTTTAACAATGAGGAATTAAATCTTCATCTATAGGACATTTTATCCTTTTCAGAAATTATACACAACATCAAAAGGGGTGAATGATCTGATAAAATCCTAGCTTTATATTCAGTTTACATAAATCTTCCTTGTAAATTTGTTGACATTAAAAGTATATCTATTTTCAAGTAAGAGTCATGTCTATAAGAAAAAAAAGAATAATATTTTTCTTTTGGATTTAACCTTCACCAATATCAACCAAATTCAAATCCTTCATCAAAGTCAAAATTATTTTTAGCCATTTTAGTCTACATTGGGTGCATAAATCACGTGTCCACATTTCTAAATAAATTTGACAATTTACTAAGTAATATCTCCCAGCAGGATCTGTAATTACAGATTGCATCTTAACAAGAACTTTTTTATTAATCAAAATAGCAACTCCTCTTGCTTAAGAATTAAATTAAGAAGCTACCATTTGACCTACCCATTCCCTTTTTAATTTTTGATGTTTCTTTTCAGTGAATCTTGTAAAAAAGCAATATCAACCTTTATCTTTTTAATATAAGCCAAAACCTTCTTCTTTTTAATTTTGCTATTAAGCCCATTTATATTAAATATATAAAATTTAATACGTTATTACCCATCATATCCAAATCTAAGAGCCAAAGAACTCTTGCCATTCACTCCACTGGATCTCTGCTCCATAAACATGTTCAAATAAATTTGATATCTCCAGAGAAAAAGAAATATAAGAGAAAAGAAAAAACTCCTAGAAAAAAATGTGTCATTTTCCCCACCACCCCCCCCCAAAAATGTACCAGTTTAAAATAAAAGTACTAATTCCCGCTACTGTGCAGGAAGTGGCCTTCGCCACAAAGTGGCACGCAGCTACGGAAGGAGAAGACAAAAGGTTCTCCCCCCCACCCGGCAGAATTCAGGTATAAACAGCTTTTTCGAGATCTTTATTCACTTAGTCATCATCAATTGCCACAGTTCTTGATGTTTTAAAAACTGTACCTTCTCATCCTGATGAAATGAAAGCTGTTGAGTAGCTTGAAGTTTGATCTTCTTAAGAATTAGCAACTTTCGAAACCTCTTCTTCATCAGTAGAAAAACTGCGATTGATTTTCTCCAGAAAGCAATTTAAGTATGGATGGGTAATGGAAAGAAAACTTGTATCCTTTCTTCCAAAGAACTGATTTTTCAGGGTTAAACTCCTTTCGTCTTTTAACAATTGACATACTTAAATCCACATAGAAAAACACTCTGTTATTTCCCACTATTAAGGGGTCTTGTTTTTTGAGCATTTTGAACCGCCAACATTAATATCATTCCTTTATCTTGATAATTTAAACATCATCAAAATTGAATGTGGCACTTGACCTGGGAATGGTTTCTTTCTATTTTCTCTATGTGTTCTATCAAATTCTAATCCATTCAGGAGCCATGATTTCTGGAATCCATTATTAAAAGAATTGCACTGAATTAGGGCGTTCAAAATCTTCAGGTAGCTCAACAATCTTAACATTATTTCTGCAACTACGATTCTCCAATCCATCAATTTTTTTTGTATCTCCCAAGCCATAAAGGAGTCCTTAATTTTATTGACTGTATCCCCTTTTATAGTTCTACATCATCTTCAATTTTCTGGACTTTAGTTTCTCCACAATTTCAGCATATTTTGCCATTTCTACCTTAATAACTTTCATTTCACCTTTCAAATATTGAAATTGAATTTTAGATTCATTTTTAGAAGACACGATCTGTGAATCCATACGTTGGACCAAATTCCATACTTGACTAACAATTAAAGATTTCAAAGTTTTAAATTCCTCACTCTGAAACTGAGCTTCAGGATGTTCCAACTTTATATCCTCCCTACCTTGAGTAAGTTGGGCTTCTTCTTCTTCCACTCCCACTCCCTCATAGATTTTTAGTTCCTTTTTAGTATCTTCTTCCTCTTCCTCTGAAGATAAAACAGGTCTATGCTCTGAATAAGGCCACTGCTGTAAACTGGTCTGACTAGTGACGCTAGCAGACCCAGGTTCAATCGATTCTGTAAGTCCCCATGTAGGCACCGTTTGATCGATTGTGCATATGTTTGGATATCTGCGTATGTGCAGTTGTTCCTACACACTTTGTAGTTTAAGAGTTTCTTCTGAATTCCAGTGCCATCTTCCCTGGCTCCCTGGAGAAGTGGTGCTGGTGTCATGTGAATCTTTGTCATCGTCGCTCGGATCATCTTCAGAGGGAGTGGAACTTGTTCCAGAGGGTGCATCGTTACAGTAGGCCCAACTTTTTCATTTATCCTAACTTCTTTAGTAGTCATTTTTCTTAGCTATTTGAGTCTTTGTCTTTGTAGCCATAGTATATCATTTCAAATTGATCTCAAAGTTCTTAATTTTAAAAAACATTAAATTCAGGTTTTAATTAATTTTGCTGGGAGAGGCAAACTTCCACGTCTCCAACCTACGCCATCATGCCACGCACCTCTGACCTATTTCATTATTGAATGCTGATTATAAACTATTTGCTAAAATACTGCCAAATCGGATGGCTAAATTATTACCTAAATTAATAAATATGGACAAGACAGGCTTTGTAAAAAAAAAGAGACCATCAGTGAACAACATTTATTGTTACATTTTGATAAATTAGTAAATCACCCTATTTGGGTAGAAATAGAACTGAATTTGTGTAAAAAAAATCATCTATGTTGCCAATTGTAGGTTCCTTTTTACCCTTTCTCCTTTTCTAAATTGACACATACCATAAATATTCGAGTATAATGCAAAATATTTTGTACCAAAATTCGAGCTCAAAGTAGGGGGGGTGGCATTATACACATTAAACAAATTTATTTTAAATTTCTGATGTTTTAACGATAAGTAAGATTATCAGCAGCTGTTTACATTGATGGCAGTGCGACTGGGAGGGTGGGCGGAGAGATGGCAGCGCGACTCGGGTGGGCAAGGTGGGGGAGAGACACCAGCGCGACTGGGAGGGTGGGCGGAGAGATGGCAGCGCGACTCGGGTGGGCAAGGTGGGGGAGAGACACCAGCGCGACTGGGAGGGTGGGCGGAGAGATGGCAGCGCGACTCGGGTGGGCAAGGTGGGGGAGAGACACCAGCGCGTCTGGGAGGGTGGGCGGAAAGATGGCAGCGCAACTCAGGTGGGCAAGGTGGGGGAGAGACACCAGCGTGACTGGGAGGGTGGGCGGAGAGATGGCAATGCAACTCAGGTGCGACGTGGGCTGGCGGAGAGACGGCTGCACGACTCGGGCAAGTGAGGGCAGAGAGACACCAGCACGAATCAGGCGGGCGAAGGCGGAGAGACACCAGCACGAATCAGGCGGGCAAGGGGAGAAGGTCGTATTATACATGGGGGTAAAATGTTTCCCCTTTTTTCCCCTCAAAAATGGGGGGTTTGCATTATACACTAAACAAATGTTTACAGTAATCCGATAATGAGAAATAGGTTGAGAAAATGGGCTCAATTAAGAAAATTTGTTGGTTATAATAGTTTCTCTTTTGCTCGTCCTATTATAGATAACAATCTTTTTCAACCCTATTGTGTCAGATGCAGGCTTTAAGAAATAGTACAGATTGGGTATCAAAAGTTATAAAGATCGTTTTATTCAAAATAACTTTGCTTCATTTTAACAACTGTCAGCTAAATGTAATCTTTCTAATAAACATTATTTTTAGATATTTACGTGAGGTATCTTGTTCAATCAAAACTACATGATTTTTCTCAAATCACAAATCCAAATATTCTTTTTTTTTAAATTTTTTATTTTTCACACCATAAATCACAATAGCCATGATATACACTTTTTCTTTTCCACACATTTACAGTGACTTTTTCTCCCCCCCCCTCCCTCCTCCCAAGCCATCCCCCCACCCCCCCCCCTCTCATCCATTTTAGGTATACAATCTAGGTTGCATTAATTCAGTCAGACAATGTTGTCATTCAACAAAAATACACCAGAAATTCTACTGAGTCCATTCTTTTCTTTTCTTCTCCTTCCATCAACTTAGGTAATGTTTGTTCCCGGTAGGTTTTCGCTATTGTATTTAATGTAAGGCTCCCATACTTGTTCGAATATTTCAATATTATTTCTTAAACTATATGTTATTTTTTCTAATGGAATACATTTATTCATTTCTATATACCATTGTTGTATTTTCAAATTATCTTCCAGTTTCCAGGTTGACATAATACATTTTTTTGCTACGGCTAGGGCTATCTTGACAAATCTTTTTTGTGCATCTTCCAAGTCAATTCCAAATTCTTTATTTTTTATGTTACTTAGGAGAAAGATCTCTGGATTCTTTGGTATATTGTTTTCTGTTATTTTATTTAATATCTGATTGAGATCATCCCAAAATTTTTCTACTCTCTCACATGTCCAGATTGCATGAATTGTTGTTCCCCTTTCTTTTTTACATTGAAAACATCTATCAGATACTGTTGGGTCCCATTTATTTAACTTGTGCGGTGTAATGTATAGTCTGTGTAACCAATTATATTGTATCATACGCAGCCTCGTATTTATTGTATTTCTCATCGTTCCAGAACATAATTTCTCCCATATTTCCTTTTTTATCTTTATATTTAAATCTTGTTCCCATTTTTGTTTAGTTTTACCATTTGTTTCCTCATTCTCCTTTTCTTGCAGTTTGATATACATATTTGTTATAAATCTTTTGATTAACATTGTATCTGTAATCACATATTCAAGGTTACTTCCCTCTGGTAAACTCAAATTGCTTCCTAATTTATCTTTCAAGTAGGATCTCAGTTGGTAATATGCCAGCGCTGTATCTCCAGTTATATTGTACTTATCTCTCATTTGTTCAAAGGATAAGAATCTACTTCCTGAAAAACAATTTTCTATTCTTTTAATCCCTTTTTTTTCCCATTTTCTAAAGGAAAGGTTGTCTATTGTAAAAGGGAGTAGCTTATTTTGCGTCAATATTAGTTTTGGTATTTGATAATTTATTTTATTTCTTTCTACATGAATCTTCTTCCATATATTGAGGAGATGGTGTAATACTGGAGAAGTTCTATGTTGTACCAATTTTTCGTCCCATTTATATAATATGTGTTCAGGTATCTTTTCCCTTATTTTATCTAATTCTAGTCTCGTCCAGTCTGGTTTTTCCCTTGTTTGATAAAAATCTGATAGGTACCTTAATTGTGCGGCTCTATAATAATTTTTGAAGTTTGGCAATTGTAAGCCTCCTTGTTTATACCATTCTGTTAATTTATCTAGTGCTATCCTCGGTTTCCCCCCTCTCCATAAAAATCTCCTTATTATTTTCTTTAACTCTTTGAAGAATTTTTCTGTCAGTTATATTGGCAATGCCTGAAATAAGTATAGTATCCTTGGAAAAATGTTCATTTTAATACAGTTTATCCTTCCTATCAGTGTTAGTGGTAGCTCTTTCCAATGCTCTAAATCGTCCTGTAATTTTTTCATTAGTGGATTGTAATTGAGTTTATATAATTGGCCTAGATTTTTGTTTATTTGCACACCTAGGTATCTTATTGCCTGCATTTGCCATCTGAATGGGGATTCCTCCTTAAATTTTGAGAAATCCGCGTTATTCATAGGCATTGCTTCACTTTTATTTACGTTTATCTTGTATCCCGACACTTCTCCATATTCCTTCAATTTCTTATATAGTTCTTTTATTGATAGTTCTGGTTCTGTTAAGTACACTATCACATCATCCGCAAATAGACTGATTTTATATTCCCTGTCTTTTATTTTTATTTCTTTTATATTATTATCTATTCTTATCGATTCTGCTAGTGGTTCTATAGCTAGCGCAAACAATAATGGTGATATTGGGCATCCCTGCCGCGTTGACCTGCTTAAGTTAAATTGCTTTGATACATGTCCATTTACTGTCACTTTCGCTAACGGTCCCTCATATAATGCTTTAATCCAATTAATATACTTCTCCGGTAAACTGAATTTTTGCAATACTTTGAACAAGTAATTCCATTCTACTCTCTCAAAGGCCTTCTCTGCGTCTAAAGCAACTGCTACTGCTGGTGCTTTATTTCCTTCTACTGCATGAATTAAGTTAATAAATTTACAAATATTGTCTGTTGTGCGTCTTTTTTTGATAAATCCAGTTTGGTCTAAATTTACCATTTTCGGTACCTGTTCTGCTAATCTGTTTGCTAATAGTTTAGCTATTATCTTATAATCTGTGTTTAGCAGAGATATTGGTCTATATGACGCTGGTGAGAGTGGATCTTTCCCTTGTTTTAGTATCACTGTAATTATTGCTGTTTTACATGAATCTGGTAAGTTTTGTGTCTCATCAATCTGGTTGATTACATCCAGGAGGGGCGGTATTATTAGATCTTTAAATGTTTTGTAGAATTCTATTGGAAGTCCATCCTCTCCTGGTGTCTTATTATTTGGTAAATTTTTTATTATCTCTTGTATTTCTACTGTTCCAAATGGTTCTGTTAATTTATTTTGTTCCTCTATTTGTAGTTTTGGTAGTTCAATTTTAGTCAAAAATTCATCTATTTTCCCTTCTTTCCCTTCGTTTTCAGTTCGGTATAATTGTTCATAGAATTCTCTGAAGTTTTCCTTAATTTCTTTTGGATTATATGTAATTTTTTTGTCTTTTTTCCTTGTTGCCAATACCATTTTCTTAGTTTGCTCTGTCTTAAGCTGCCATGCTAAGATTTTGTGTGTTTTTTCACCTAGTTCATAATATTTCTGTTTTGTCTTCATTATATTCTTCTCCACCTTATATGTTTGTAATGTTTCATATTTTATTTTTTTATCCGCCAATTCTCTTCTTTTGGTTGTATCTTCCTTTATTGCTAATTTTTTTTCCATGTTTATTATTTCCCTTTCCAACTGCTCTGTTTCCTGATTATAGTCCTTCTTCATCTTGGTTGCATAACTTATTATTTGTCCTCTAATGAATGCTTTCATTGCGTCCCATAGTATAAACTTATCTTCCACTGATTCCGTATTTACTTCAAAGTACATTTTTAATTGTTTTTCAATAAATTCTCTAAAATCCTGTCTTTTAAGTAGCATGGGGTTTAATCTCCATCTATACATTCTTGGAGGGATGTCCTCTAGCTCTATTGCCAATAACAGGGGTGAGTGGTCCGATACTAGTATAGCTTTATATTCCGTTTTCCTAACTCTCCCTTGAATGTGGGCTGATAACAGGAATAGGTCTATCCTTGAGTATGTTTTATGTCTAGTCGAGTAGTATGAGTATTCCTTTTCTTTTGGGTTTTGTTTCCTCCATATGTCCACAAGTTTCATTTCTTGCATTGATTTAATTATAAATTTGGTTACTTTGTTCTTCCTGTTAATTTTTTTCCCCGTTTTATCCATATTTGGATCCAAATTCAGATTGAAATCCCCTCCTATTAGTATGTTCCCTTGCGTATTAGCTACCTTCAAAAAGATATCTTGCATAAACTTTTGATCTTCTTCGTTAGGTGAATATATATTAAGTAGATTCCAAAGCTCCGAATATATCTGACATTTTATCATAACATATCTCCCTGCTGGATCTATTATTTCCTCTTCTATTTTAAATGGCACATTTTTACTAATTAATATAGCCACTCCTCTTGCTTTTGAATTATACGATGCTGCTGTTACATGTCCTACCCAATCTCTCTTTAATTTCTTGTGCTCCAATTCAGTTAAGTGTGTTTCTTGGACAAATGCTATATCTATTTTTTCCTTTTTCAGTAAATTTAGTAGTTTCTTCCTTTTAATTTGGTTATGTATTCCATTAATATTTAGAGTCATATAGTTCAGCGTAGCCATTTTATATTTTGTTTATCTTCTCTTTCCGTTTTTCCATCATTACCTTTCCTCCTTTTCCATTTCTGTTTTCTTATTTTCAACTCTTTACCAGACAACATTCCTACAACATCCAACATTTTCCTTATTCTCCTATTTCTATCTTCTTTATCCCCAATCTCCCCTTCCCCTCCTGAGTTGTCTTTTATCCCTTGTCGGACAACCACATCTCCCCTCTCCATTTGGATTTGCAAATCCACTCGCAAGCGTCAACTGATTTTGCAGTGACCGCTCTTTTCCCCCACCCAGCCCCCCCAGAAAAGATTTCACTTTTTATATGTCACAAAGGTCACTCTTTTAATTCCCTCCTTATTCTCTCTATTCCATTACCTTCCCTTATTAATTCTTGTCTATACTATCTATGTTTTTCTCTAATTACAGATACTTTCACGTATGCCCATTGTCTCTATTCACTCTTATACCTCTTTACCCGCATACATATCAATCGTGGTCATTTTTACCCTCATTACCCGTCTTCATCCCTCAGTCTATTTTTGTCTTTACCCACATACATATCAATCGTGATCATTTTTGCTCTCATTACCCGTCTTCATCCCTCAGTCTATTTTTGTAATTGTTCTGCAAATTTTCGTGCTTCTTCTGGATCCGAGAACAGTCTGTTTTGTTGTCCTGGAATAAATATTTTCAATACCGCAGGATGCTTCAGTGTAAATTTATATCCTTTCTTCCATAAAATTGCTTTTGCTGTATTGAACTCTTTTCTCTTCTTTAGGAGTTCAAAGCTTATATCTGGATAAATGAAGATTTTTTGCCCTTTATACTCCAGTGGTTTGTTGCCCTCTCTTACTTTTTCCATTGTCTTCTCCAGTACCTTTTCTCTTGTAGTATATCTTAGGAATTTTACTACAATAGATCTTGGTTTTTGTTGTGGTTGTGGTTTAGGGGCCAATGCTCTATGTGCCCTTTCTATTTCCATTTCTTGCTGTAGTTCTGGACATCCTAGGGCCTTAGGGATCCATTCTTTTATAAACTCCCTCATATTCTTGCCTTCTTCAACTTCCTTAAGGCCCACTATCTTTATGTTATTTCTTCTGTTATAATTTTCCATTATATCTATTTTTTGGGCTAGTAATTCTTGTGTCTCTTTAGTTTTTTTATTAGATTCCTCCAATTTCTTTTTATGTCTTCTACCTCCATTTCTGCTGCTATTGCCCGTTCTTCCATCTTGTCCATTTTTTTCCCCATTTCTGTTAAGGTCATATCCATTTTATTTATTTTCTTTTCTGTGTTGTTTATTCTTCTTCTTAAATCATTGAATTCCTGTGTTTGCCATTCTTTAAATGACTCCATGTATCCTCTAACAAGAGCAAGTATATCCTTTAACCTTGCCTTTCCCTTTATCTATTTCACTGTATTCTTCCTCTTCTTCTTCCTCTGGGTTGGCCATCTGTTGTTTCTTTGATGCCCTTTCCTCCTCTTCTTTCTTGTTTCCATTGTCTTCTGTGGTCTCTTCTTGCTGCAGGTGTTCTGCAGCTGTCGTTGCCGGCTGTGGAGATCGACTCCCCAGCTGGTCCCCCTCCCGTCGGTGTGTTTTTTTTCATGCGCATCGCGCATGCGCGAGGAGTCGCGCATGCGCGGTTGCGCATTTTTACTCGGCTCTGTGAGCCATTGTTGTAGTTCTTTTTCTACCGACCTGAGGTAGTGGGGTCCTCTCTCCACAGCGGGCCTCTTCGGACAGGTAAGGCCTTCACCTTTTTCCTCCGTTGTCTTCTCTTCCTCTCTTCTTTCCGTTGATTTTGATTTTTCTCCTTTTGTCTCCATCTTCTTTCCACCTTTATACTCACTTTTCTTTAACTTGTATTTCTGTGCCTTTGTATTTTCTCTTGTTTTTCCTGACTTTTCTGGAGAGGGCTGGAGTTCACCGTCCGGCCACTACTCCATCACGTGACTCCCACAAATCCAAATATTCCTGATATATTTTTTAATTTACAGTTTGTTCATGGTGCCTTAATTATTTATAACAACTTAATAGATTTAAGATCAGCCTCAATGGCTTGGATTAAGAATGATTGGGACCATGATCTCAGTGTGGTTCTCTGCTCTCAGCTTGCTTAATGATTCCTTATTTTGTGCAAGGCATTGTTTATTACAATTTAAGGTGGTACATTGAACACATATGATCAAACTTAAATTATCTTGTTTTTTATGCAGATGTTGATCCATTATGTGAGAAATGCAAAGTTTATGAAGTTTCATTGATTCATATGTTTTGGGAGTGCCCCAATTGATGAAGATGTTGGGAAAACCTTTTCCAAACGTTATCAATGATTTTTAAGATCAAAATGGATTTTAGCAAGGTATTTGACAAGGACCCCATGAGTGACTCATTCAGAAAGTCAGGAGGCATGGGATAAGTGAAACCTTGGCTGTGTAGATAAAAAATTGTCTTGTAGGAAGAAAGCAGAAAGTAGTAGTGGAAGTAGAGTATTCTGCTTGGAGGTCAGTGACTAGTGGAGTGTTGCAGGGATCTGTTCTGGGACCCCTGCTCTTTTAAATGGCCTGGACGAAGAGGTGGAAGGATGGGTTAGTAGGTTTGCATATGACACTAAGGTTGGAGGAAGCTCAGGGTTGTCGAAGGTTACAAGAGGATATAGACAAGATAAAGAGTTGGGCAGAAAAGTGGCAGATGTCGTTCAATCCAGATAACTGTGAGGAAATGCATTTTGGAAGGACAAACAGAAGGCTGAGTACAGGGTTCATGGTCAATTATTTGAGAGTGTAGATGACAGAGGGACCTTGGAGTTCAAATCCATACATCCCTCAAGGTCACTGCACAGGTTGATTGGATAGTTAAGACGGCCTATAGGCTTCATTAATAGGGGGATTGAGTTCAGGAGTAGAGAGGTCATGTTACAACTCTACAAATCTCTGGTGAGACCACACTTAGAGTATTGTGTTCAGTTCTGGTCATCTCATTATAGGAAGGATGTGGAAGCTATGGAGAGGGTGCAGAGGAGATTTACCAGGATGTTGCCTGGATTGGAAAATAAGTCTTATGAGGCAAGGTTAGCAGAGCTGGGACTTTTTTCTTTGTAGTGTAAAAGGATGAGAGGAGACTTGATAGAGGTCGACAAAATTATGAGAGGCGTAGATAGGGTGGACAGCCAACGTCTTTTTCGTCGGACAGGAATAGAAAACACCAGAGGACATGTATACAAAGTTAAGGTAGGGAAGTTTAGGGGAGACATCAGGGGTAAATGTTGTACACAGAGAGTTGTGGGGGCCTGGAATGCCTTGCCAGGGATGGTGATGGAGGCTGAAACACTGGGGCATTTATGAGACTCCTAGATGAACACATGGATGAAAGAGGGTTTTGAGGTAGGGAGTGTTTAGTATTTTTTGTTAGTAAGGAATATTTGGGTCAGCAGAACATCGAGGACTGAAGGGGCTGTACTGTGCTCCATCGGCCAGCTCCCTACCATGACTACCAGCCCCCCCACATCTCCATCGGGCACACAAAACTCAAAACGGTCAACCAGCTGCAACTATCTCGGCTGCACCATTTCATCAGATGCAAGGATCGACAACGAGATAGACAACAGACTCTCCAAGGCAAATAGCGCCTTTGCAAGACTACACAAAAGAGTCTGGAAAAACAACCAACTGAAAAACCTCACAAAGATTAGCGTATACCGAGCCGTTGTCATACCCACACACCAGTTCGGCTCCGAATCATGGGTCCTCTACCGGCATCACCTACGGCTCCTAGAACGCTTCCACCAGCGTTGTCTCCGCTCCATCCTCAAAATTCATTGGAGCGACTTCATCCCTAACATCGAAGTACTCGAGATGGCAGAGGCCGACAGCATCGAGTCCATGGTGCTGAAGATCCAGCTGCGCTGGGTGGGTCACGTCTCCAGAATGGAGGACCATCGCCTTCCCAAGATCGTGTTATATGGCGAGCTCTCCACTGGCCACCGTGACAGAGGTGCACCAAAGAAGAGGTACAAGGACTGCCTAAAGAAATCTCTTGGTGCCTGCCACATTGACCACCGCCAGTGGGCTGATATCGCCTCAAACCGTGCATCTTGGTGCCTCACAGTTCGGCGGGCAGCAACCTCCTCTGAAGAAGACCGCAGAGCCCACCTCACTGACAAAAGGCAAAGGAGGAAAAACCCAACACCCAACCCCAACCAACCAATTTTCCGCTGCAACCGCGTCTGCCTGTCCCGCATCGGACTTGTCAGCCACAATCAAGCCTGCAGCTGACGTGGACTTTTACCTCCTCCATAAATCTTCGTCTGCGAAGCCAAGCCAAAGATATATTCATGATTTGGGACATAGTTCCCAAATTTACAATGACACTGAACCACATGAAGAAAAGTAATCGATCAAGGAGCCAGAGAAGTGGCTATTGAAATTTAAGGCTCAGAAGTGTTAAATTTTGCTTGGCAGAATGAGAGGACACAACATAAACCTGAGGGAACAGACCTGCAAGAGTGTGAGAATAGAAAGCTCGGAGTAAGGGTGCTCAGTTCAGTGGTAGTGCCAGACAGGCTGACATAGTGATGAAAAAGCTGGCCGGCACTGTTCGCAAAATGGTTGGCGCCTCGCTGTTACAGTGCCAGCAATCGGGACCGAGGTTCGAAACCAGTTTGTACATTCTCCCTGTGCCTGCGTGGCTTTCCTCCGGGGGCTCCAGTTTCCTCCCACCGTTCAAAACATACCGGGGATTGTAGGTCAATTGGGTGTCGAAATTTAAACATTCTCAAGCATTCAACAATGTGGCAATTTTTCTTAATTTTTAAATATTTTTAAGATGTAAAAAATATTGGAATGCACTTATAAGCTCACACTTTGAAATGATTAAATACATTTTTGGAGGTGAACAGTTTAAAGGGGGGTTTTATTTTCACCTCGAGTGTGGAGGGTGCCAGGGGTAGATACAATACAGGTTGAGAATCCCTTATACGAAATGCATGCGACCAGAAGTGTTTGAGATTTTGGAATTTCTTTGGATTTTAGAATATGTTTAGGGTAACTGATCAGCACGGTAACAGCAGCGGGATCCCTGTATCAGCCGTTAAACAACCATCACAAGCAACACAGGCTTTCAGTCTCCACCTACGATGCTGTGTTTTGATCAGATGGTTACAGTACACTGGATTTTATTTTTCCAACGCAGTAAAGTTGCTGGTCATGTTGCACCCAAACATGGCATTTTAGATGGAGGTGAATTTCAGATTTCACATGACAATAATTGTTTTGTATTTACCAAAAGAAAACTTGATCTCTGCTTACAAAAGAAGATAAATGCAGCATCAGGGAAGAGGTATCGGTGCCACAAGACTCGCACCACCAGGTTCAGGAGCAGGCTGCTGCCCCTCCACCCTCAGAATCCTGAACAACAAACCCAATCAGAGACTCAGTTAAGGACTCTTGTGCATTTTTAAAATTCTCTCTGCATCCTAAATTCATTATCTGTTCACATTTCTTTATTTGTTTACATGTGCAGGTTGTGTAGAGTTTGTTTCTTGCACTACCAAGTTCTGCCACGACCACAGAAAAAAAGAATCCGTATGTGATGTCATGTATGTACTCTGACAATAAATCTGAAATCAACAGGTTTCAAGTTGCAGGCTGTGATACGGAGAGAGTAAATGAATTAAATGAAAACTGAATGAAACAAAAGTCAGTGAAAGCTAATACATCACAGCATAGCAGAGAGGATAGAAAAAGGAGATCAAATGGGAAACGAAAGGAGTACAAACCTGACATTCAAAGCAACAGGTGCTGTAACAAGGCCACATGATCAGCGTAATGGTCAGTGCAACTCTATTACCCAACACTCTCCGTGAGGAGTTTGCATGTTCTTGCCAAGACCTACATGGGTTTTCTTCTGGGTCCTCCAGTTTCCTGCCACCCTCCAATTCCAACTGGGTTGGTAGGTGTTATTGGGCCACACGGGTAAAAGAGCCTTTTACTGCATTGTTAACATTTGTAAGCGAAAGAATAGAATATTGGAAATATTCAACAGGTCAAAGAGCAGCTGTGGGGAGAGGAAAAAATGTGTTGGCATTTCAGCTGATGAACTTTCAACAAATCCAACTGAACGCTGGATTTTAGTAAAAGGTAATATATTTGATGGGTGCTGAAATTCTGAAAAGAAGGACACATGGTCAGCTTCTGGGAAAAGAGAAGCAAGGTCGATCTTCCAACTCAGTGATGTTTCTCATCCTGATGGAATCTGGTGGAGAGACAGCAGTGAAAAGATGTTTGGCACTGGAGTAGATCGCTGAGGGAGCTCTGCTCTGGCGAAGATGCTGGGCTGAACTTGGAATTTGGAGAGAGGAACATTGGCTGAGGGAAGCAGACCTATTGATTGCCTACAGCAAGTTTATTGTCATTTGACGGCATGTATACAACCAGATGAAATGGTATTTCTGTGGTCCACGGTGTATACACACGCACACACACACACACACACACACACACACACACACACACACACACACACACACACACACACACACACACACACACACACACACACAAAGATCTAATTTAAAATAAATATATTTTAAAATGGCGCAACCCCCTCAGCTGTTGTAATGCCGTTGTATGGACTTGGGAGAGCAGAGAGTGGAGATACAGCAGTGCTCCAACAGGTCCTACTGCCCAGTTATAGTGTTGGCCTTTCTGTACAGGTTATTAATAACCTGTTAAAAGATAGGGCTGTGTTTTTAATTAAAATTCTGCAGTTGCGGAGTCTGTGCCCAAGATTCTGGCATCCACGAGGGGGTTGCAGACGCTGGGGAAGCAATGGGCCATCGCAGGTCACCAGAAACAAGGAGAACATGCCCCCCCCATTGAGAGGGAGAAACATAGATGACCCTACTTCATAGTGATCACGACAACGGACCAGCGAGGGGCTCAGTGGTTTCTCCCTCCACCCACCGTCAATGCGATCTACCAGGATTGTTGTCTGAAGAAGGCGCGCAAAATCATTGAGGACCCCTTCCACCCCACACAGAGCATCTTTCAGTTGCTCTTTTCTGGGAAGAGATACAGGAGGATCTCCGGCAGCCAGCACCACCAGGCTGAGGAACGCCTTCTTCCCACAGGCGTGAGAACACTGAATAACCAAAGGAACTGCTCACACTAACTATCCAAGACTCTCATATTCCTGAAAAAAATATTTATTTATTTGTTTGTATCTATGAATACTTGTCCAGCCTATGTACTGTTTGTCTGTATGTGTGTTATGTCTGGTTGTATGTCTGTGTGTTTGGCTCCGAGGACCAGAGAACGCTGTTTTGTCGGGTTGTACCTGTGCAATCGGATGACGATGAACTTGATCATGTCAGAGTTTGCATCTGGAGCTCGGGTTGCCGATGATTGGATGAGGGTCTGTGCAGTTACAGAGGTTGCAGCTGCACTGGGGGAAAATCCACGGACACTCAATGTCTTTGAGGGACTCTCTTTTACTACCCTTCCTCTCTTACTGTAAGGGGCGCCAGGCAATACTTACAGCAGGCAAAAGGAAATGTTGTGTAATATTACACAATTGTAATATTATCTGTATTATTACATGACAATAAAGGAATCTTGAATATTATGGTATGATTTATTCTGTAACAGGACACTACTCATCAAACTTGCACCCTGCAGAAAGAAACTATTTCACAGCTTGGTCGTCCTGATTTTGATGCTCCTTAATGGTGGTGGGTCAAAAATACTGTGTGGTGGATGGAAAGGGTTCTCAATAATTATTTTCGGCCCTTTTTAAGCAACACTTACTGGTAAATGTTGTCAAGAGAGGATAGGGCAACCCCAGTGACCTTCGCATATCCAGCCCTTATAGGGTTCAACTAATCTCCTTCCATCACCAGATATCTTCTCCTCCTCCCTACCCCCACTTCTGGATCCATCTGACCCATTTAAAAATTTATTATCCCACGCTACTGTCTCCCAACTGTGCCCCATCTGGCTCCGGCTGTCCATCATCCTTCACTCCACCTTGGTCTATGTATCACCCTCTGACCCCTCTCTGTAATATGGCTCCACTTCCCTCTCTGTTCTTGGCTCTAATGCAGGGTTCCAACCTGACATATCAACTGTCCATTTCCCTCCATGGATGCTGTCTGACCCACTAAATTTCTCCAGCCATTTGTTTCTCACTGTGATTAGCCGCTACATTCTTTTCAAGCCTCCTAACTGGCGCACATGATGGTGATTTAACCTTCACCTCCAACAAGTGCATTGAAGCAGGCCACCTGATAGATTGTGCACAGCACGGAGAGACAGGGAAGGGCTGCCAAGGCAGCAGATCTGAGGAAGAAACCTGCTGATGACAGCAAGAAGGCCACACTGGGGAGGTGTGAGAGAGTAGCAAAAGTGGGGACAGAGATGGAAGTGGTATATGTGATCTGATCAGATCAGGAAAGGTGACCATTCACCTGGATCCTGCTGTGGGTTTCAGCCCAGGCCCTTCTACTTAACTCCTCTCACCATGCAGATGTGCACATTCCTCACTATTGCCTCATCTCAGCTCCTGCCTCCATCCTTTGCCAAAATCCTTTGACCATCTTTTAACAGAACAACTCTCATGGAGCTTCCTTCACTCTCTTCCTGCAGGAGGAGAGAACACGGGAATCCAGGAGCAGTGGAGAAGCAGAGGGGACCTCCTGCCACCATGGCGCATCTGTGAGTCAGGGTCAGAAATGGCAATCTCATCACCACCTAGTGAAGGCATTCCAATTCTTCCAGCCAAATCTCATACAGCTTTCAGTTAACATGGAAGTCTACCGACGGCGTGATTGAAATCACAACCCAACGCTGGAGAAACTCAGCAGGCCAAACAGTGCACTTTACGTAGCAAAGATCAAGATACATAACCAGCATTTTGGGTTTGAGCCCTTCATCAAGGTATGAGCAATATGTTGGCAGGTGTCCAAACAAAATGGTGAGGGGGAGGGGTAGGGGAGGAGCAGGGTCCCAAAGGCAGGAGGTAATCAGGCAGGGTCCCAAAGGCAGGAGGCCACAGCAGCAAACAAGGGGAGGGGCTGGGGAATGGCTCTGTGAATGGAGAGGGAAGAGGGTGGAGAGCAGGAGGAAGGAAGACAGAGGGATGGGGAAGAGAGGGAGAATAGGGAGTGGGTTTCAGAAACTGGAGAATGTTAATGCTGTCAAGCTCAGTTACATGCAGTTGAAGTCAGCAACCAGTGAATATTGATCAAAGGCTCATTTGTAACTCCAAACATTTTCAGCACCTAAACGGTAACGTGCAGAGCAGCTTATTGCATGCAGGAGAGCCATGAGGTGAACGATTGTGACTTAGGACATGGAGGTGGGCGCTCTGAGCAAAGCAAAAATTGCACTACTTAGACAGCTACTGTCCCAAAGGCCAACTGGATGAGAAAGGATGGAGAGACTGAGAAGGGACCCCACAGAGACTAAGACAATTCCTAGAGGTCCTGAGGTCCTTGAGCTGCAGAATTGAACAGCTGTCTGAATCTGCTCAGAAGCTGCAGGGTTTGCTGCTTGACGGTGTTCCAGGAAGAGGAAAGATTTAGAGGTGCACAAGGACATGCAGTGCATGTGTTATGCCGTCTGATATTGTGAAGTTTTGGATCTAGATATTGGTCCAGTTACAATAGCACCAGCTACAGTCTCATGGGAACCAGCTGAGGGCAAGAAGGGCTTCTGAAGGCCCTTGGGCCCTCGGGCTGCCGGTGGATCAAACAGGAGTCTGTGTGACTGCAGAGGTTGTGGGAGTGAATCCGTGGACACTCACTTCTGCTACTCTTTCTCTGTTACTGTAAGGGGCACTGGTCAATGTTAATGGTGACTCTTGGTCTGCCCATGGCTGCCAAAAGGCAATTTCTGGCCAACATTACATGTTCTGCACTGTTACAAGACAATAAAGGAATCTTGAAGCTTGATCCTGCTCTGTGATCAAAATGATCATGACAGAGTTGAATCAATGTTCCATCCTGACAACCTCCTCTAACCTTCCGTCCACTTGCGTCTACCTCTGGCTTGAAAGGGTTCACCTAGCCTGCTCCCACCACTCCCAAATAGTCACAATCCTCGGAGAAATTATTTTTTTTGACCTCATTCAAATGGTGAAATCCTATTTTAAAATAGCAATCCCGAGATCCAGTTTCTCCCACATGGAAACATCCTCCACTCCAACCTGCCAAGGCTCCTCGGGGCCTTGAATGGTTCATTCAAATCCCTTCTCACATTTCTATGGTCCAGGGGATACAAGTCTGGCCCATCCTGCCTTTCTTCTGAAGACGATCTTCCATTCCGCAAACGTACTGGAGAAACTCAGCAGGTCACACAGCGTACACAGGAAGTGAAGGGTGACCAGCGTTTCAGGTCTGAGCTCTTCATCAAGGTGGGGCCCAGTTACTTTGATGAAGAGCCCAGGCTTGAAAGATTGGCTACCTTTTACTACCTTCGCATACTGCATGACTTGCTGAATTGCTCTAGCATGTACACAGCATCTGCAGATTTTCTTGTTTTCTTCCATTCCTGGTAATAGATATTAAATCTTGGAGGTGTTCCAACATACAAACATCTCTCTTTAAGCAAGGAGACCACATTTGAAGGAATCAGAATTTATTGTCAAGAAATTAATTGTTTTGTGGCAGCATCACAGTTCTAACGTTATTGTAAAGCACCTCACAAAATTAATAAAAATAGTGGAAGATAAAGGCAAAATCAGAGTAAGAGAGGTGTCACTGGTTCGTTGATTATTCAGGAATCTGATGGCAGTGGGGAAGAAGCTGTCCTTATGCCCCTACTGTATTACAGCAGATAGGAGCAGGAGGAGCTTATCTGGCCCATCCACCATCTGGCTCCACCATTCAACACCATCCTGGCTGGCCTGGCCGTGGACTCAACTTACCTTTTCCCCATTGCCCTACAATGTAAAGATGTGTTCATCTCCCTCTTCATGGACTGGTGTTTGGAACAGCACAAAGAACTTTGCCTTGACTTTTGTACACATCTCTCTTCAAGCAATAACCTTCTGTTAGATTTCTGAATGATTTGCTGTACATGCAGACCAGACTTTTACAAATCCTGCATTTGGATATACGCACATTCTTGTATCTCAGAAACTGCAATCCTTCTCAATTTAGATAATATTTTAAAATTATTTTTATGACTCAGCACTTTTTGGTCATATTTTTCCTCTCAGACATCCTAAAGCCATGGACAGTTGCCTGATTACTGAAGCTGGCCAAGTGGAGGGCACGGCGGGGTTCTCTGACCATTCAAGGGCTAAGGATGAAGGAATCTCATCTGAGCGTTCCCGAGTTACCACATGAAACACATGATGTGGAAACACAAGCGCATGAAGAATTGGCCAATAATCATTTCTAAACTGGAGCATCTGGAAGTCAAGGAAATAGGTCAGAAATCTAGAACTCGAGCTAGATAAATGAAGGAGAAAATGAAAAGAAATCATTGTTACATAACTTATTATCTGCCCTCTAATGAAAGCTTTCATTGCATCCCATAATATAACCATATAACCATATAACCATTTACAGCACGGAAACAGGCCATGTCGGCCCTTCAAGTCCGTACCGGTTCACTTGAACAACTCCACTAGCTCCTCCGCAAACTCCTGAGGAAGTAGAGGCTTTCTATTTATTTCAAAATACGTTTTAATTTGGCGTTCAATAAACTCTCTAAATTCCTGCCTTTTAAGTAGCATGGAGTTTAATCTCCATCTATATGTTCTTGGTGGTATGTCCTCCAGTTCAATTGCTAATAACAGGGGTGAATGATGAGATAGCAATCTAGCTTTATATTCAGTTTTCCTAACTCTCTCTTAAATATGGGCCGACAACAAAAACATATCAATCCTTGAGATGTTTTATGCCTACTCGAATAATATGAGTATTCCTTCCCTCTTGGGTGCTGCCTCCTCCATATATCCATAAGTTTCATTTCCTGCATTTATTTAACCATAAATTTGGCATTGGAGGATTATTTCTAAAGGATGTGTCCTCCAAAGGGTCTGTAAAATGTATAACCATAATATCGTGCAGAATCACTACATGCCTGAATCAAATCTAAACAAAGTGGATAAATTAAAACAGAAATTACAAAGGAACACCTGAATATATAAAGGCAACTGAGTAAGCGGAGTGTAAACAAAGATAGATATTGAGAGTACAAAGGGACATTTATATTAAATTAGTGATGTGTGAGGGAACAGCTCAGCCAGAATTAACAAGCCCAATCTAGTTTTTGTTCAGCCTCCCAGACCATCATCGCTCACAGGCTTCCTGAGACTGGTCATGGAATGCTGTGACTCATCTTTGAAGCCAGACGTTGGTTGGGTCACAAGCCCCTGGGCATTGCAGATGCCATGGTGTCAGCTGTGATGATGTCATTGCTTTGCACATGCCCAGTGGCCATTAGCACTGAAAGTGCGGAGCCAGCCTTTACCAGAAGAGAGAACTGCAGAGGATTCGGTTCCTGAAACAAGGGAGCAAAGATTGATGAACTGCAGGAGCAAAAATAAAATCAAGTTCAAGTTTATTCTTATCTGACTGAACATGTACAATCTGATGAAACAGCTCCTCTCCAGACCATGGTGTGCACACTAAAACACAGTACATGGAAAGCACATATCTAATCAAAGTTAATAGACATATAAATTATTGAGATGATTGACACAGATACAGGGGGCTGTCCATCAATCTCCGACCTTCCTCAGACCTGCTGCCTTGGCAGCCCTTCCTTGTCTCCTCTTGCTGTGCACAATCCATCAGGTCTGATTCAATGGATTAGGAATAGGAGTGGGCTCCTGAACTTCTCCCCCCTGCACCAAAACTTCGCTGGAATCTATCCAACTTTGCCGTAAAAATGTTCAAAGACTCTGGTGCCACTGGCCTTTGTGAAGGAGGGTTCAAACACTTGCAACCCTCAGAGAAAACCTGTGTCTTAAATGGAGTCTCATTAGAATCAACAATAGTCCCAGCTCCAGCCCCCATCAGGAAGCAACCGCTCCACATTCGACTTTCAAGACTCTGCAGATCTTTCAATCGTCTCATCTCCCTCTGTTAACCCCACCTAACCTCTCACACCTCACAAGACAATCCACCCATAAACTTTCTCTGGACTCTTTCGCACACTGAAATATGAAGCCAAAGCTGTAACCATTCTCGAGATGTGGGCTTCCCACTTCCATAGGACCATAAGATGTAGCAGAGATGGGCCATTCAGCCCATAGAGTTTGTTCTGCCATTCGAATCATGGCTCTTGCATTTTTTCCCATTTTCCTGCCTTCTCCCCATAACCTTTCACACTGTTACTAATCAAGCTCCTCTCAACCTCCGCTTTAACTTGGTCTTTGTAGCCACCTGCAGCCAAAGAATTCAACAGATTCATTACCCCCCTGGCTAAGGAAAATTCTCCTCATCCCTGTTCCAAATCTCTGATGTAGTTACTGAAAATAGTGATAGCCTTTCTCCCCCAAAATCCACCCCTTCGTCCAGTACTGCCCACTGAAAATATTCCACAGTGCGGAATCTTGGGAACTGCCGGATAAAGCAAAATGCTTATGAGTGGCAATCAGTTGAATATATAGCAGGTGGAAAACATTAGGCCGGCACGGTTAACACAATGCTATTACAGCACCAGCGACCCGGGTTCGACTCCACCACTGTCTATAAGGAGTTTGTATGCTCTCTTGCTGTCTACGTGGGTTTCATCTGGGTGCTCCAGTTCTCTCCCACATTCCACAGACATGCTAGTAGACTAAATGGGCATTAGGGTGGTATGGCGTGGTGGGCCGGAAGTGCCCTATTACTGTGCTGTATCCCTAAGTCAATGAAATTTAAAAGGTTTTCCTTATTGAAAAAGGCCACTTTACTAATCAGGTCATATTGGCACATGATTGGTTGCTGGCAAACCAATGACAGAAGTATGTTCCAATGACCAAGAAGTCACCTATTCATCTTTGAAACCAAAAGCATGGAATTATTCCTTTGAAGTGGAGGTTATGGGTGATGTATTTTAGTCTCTGAGAAGCGGCTGTAGGGCTGATGCAACTTCCTGCAAGGATCTGTTGTCCAGGAAACCAAGAGTCATCATCATGTTGACTTACACAGAGAGCGCAGTCCAGGCATGAAGGTGTGGCTGAAGGAATTCTTGCTGTATGTAGCATTAGTTGCAACGACAGCCTTGGAAAGCATGAGCCGGAGCATCTATTGTTCAAGCAGAACGTAATGAAAAAATCTGTGCCTTTCCACCCAAAGTCCCTGCATCACCTTGAGACACATGCCTGGCTTATCCGAAGCCACCAGTGTTCTCATTCATGCACCCACTGAGCAATTAAATGCTGGATGAAGCAACCCCACCCAAACTGAGCAAGGTTTATTGAGCATGTCAGCAAAGTATCCACAAAAACAGCACGTGACTTCCTCATTCCACTGTGTCTGTTCCGGGAAGGCGATTGATGTGGAGCTATGAACGAGGATCTCTGGGTAGATGTGGAAATGTGCAGAGGGCTGTCACTAATCACATGCCTGTTACCACTTTACTAAGTAAAGGTCAGTGATGTACCATTGATAATCACAAAGGCCAAGGTGAAACTATCAGGTTTTATTAAGACTGGAACTATCACCAAAGGGGATTGGTCTCAGGAGACGTGTCCAGTCAGCCAGCAGCCAATCATGCCATAACAGTGGTTAACCACAGTCAACCACTTTAACATTGCTCAAGAACTTAAGTGCCCATTGAAATATTGTGCTTCACTCAATTTCACACAGAAATGTTTACCAGCGTACTCTGAATAGCCATGTTAATCCGTGAAAAAGAAGCTCCACCCAATCACATTTCGAGGCTAAAGTGCAGAATCCCCTCAGTAGTATGGTGAAGGACTGAGGTTCTGCCGCAGTTCTGCTTCTGTGCCTTGACTCAGGACAGCATGTGAGTGCCAATGCCAATCAGGGTGGTGGGGCCATTAACTTTCAAATAAAATTAGCTGGTTCGTAGGGTAACAAATGACGTGTAGCCGGCAGCTATGTGCACCAACTGTCCCAGGAGTTTTACAGATGAATGGCAAGGACAGTCAAACAGATTTAAAGAGAGGGTTTAGAAAGAGGGATTGGGAGAAAAGGGGAATGTATAAGGAATGTTTGAATTTTTGATGCAATATCTGAGCAGGCAATATATTCACTGCAGGAATCAAAAAGTTGAAAAATATTCAAATGTGATCAAACTGGATTAGATCTCACCAGTACTGCACCATCTGCTCAACATTTGGAAGAAGATTCACGTAGCAAGGAAAAAAACGAATTATCAACTACCAAAATTAATATTGATGCAAAATCAACTAATCCCTTTCCCAATAGATAACCTTTCCTTTAGAGAATGGGAGAGAAAAGGGATCAAAAGAATAGAAAATTGATTTTCGGGAAATAAATTATTATCTTTTGAACAAATGAAGGACAAATATGGTATAACTCACGGTACAATGTTTGCATACCACCAACTAAAAACCTACTTGAAGGACAAATTGGGAAGCAGGCTGAGGTTACCAGAAGGAAGCAGTTTTGAATATGTGATTACAGACACAATGATAATTTAAAAATTTATAACAAAAATGTACATCAAACTGCAAGAGAAAGAGAACAAGGAAATAAGCTGCAACCCAAACAAAAGTGGGAACAAGATCTAAACATAAAGATAAAGAATGAAACATGGGAAAAGCTTTGCTCAAGAACTATGAGAAATACAATAAACACAAGGTTACACATGATACAATATAATTGGTTACACAGGCTATACACCACGCCCAAAAAGTTAAATAAATGGGACCCAACAGTATCAGATAGATGTTTTCGCTGTAAGAAGGAAACGGGAACAACAGTACATGCAATTTGGGCATGTGAGAAAGTGGAAAAGTTTTGGGAAGATCTAAATCAGGTATTAAATAAAATCACAAAAAGCAACATACCAAAAAATCCAGAGTTCTTTCTTCTAAGTAATATAAGAAGTAAAGAACTTGGACTCGATTTGGATGGAGCACAAAAAAGATTTATTATGATAGCCTTAGCTATAGCAAAATAATGTATAATGTCAACCTGGAAATCAGAAGATAGCCTGAGAATACAGCCATGGTATATAGAAATGAATAAATGTATTCCATTGGAAAAAAATAACATATAATTTAAGAAATAAGGTCACAGTATTCGAACAAATTTGGGAACCGTACATGAAACACAACAGAGAATTCCTACCACGGACCTCCACCGCCTAAAATGACAGAATGAGAAGAAGACAAAATGAACTGACCCAGTGTGTAAAATTAGATGGCACAATTTTCTTGTTTATTTTCATTGTGTGATGACATTGTTTAATGGGTTTAATGTATCATATATGTTGAGCATTGAGTGGGTGAGGAGGGGGGTGGGAAGGAGGAACGGAAGGGAGGGGGGGAAGGGGGAGAAAATGACACTGTGTATATTCAAGAGGGAAAGGTTTATGTGTATTTTGGTCAATATAGTTAATAGTGTGAAAAATAAAAAAAAATTAAAAACTGGATTAGATCTTACGAATTAATGCTTGTGTTATGCAGTGCATTGTTTCGGCCACAACTGGTATTCAATTCATAATGTTAGATTGGGAATATTAGAGGAACATGTTGTCCCATCCAGCAATGGAGGCAACCTTCAGAATTTTCTAGTCAGGAAATCCACAAGGTAAAAATGATCTCGGGACAGGTTCACCAACCCCAGTTATTTAGCTGGAGAGACACTCCTGTATGAGAGAGGGAACGAGGTCAGTTTCAAGTAATTCACTTCTATTTTGCTTTACTTGTAGCGTATAGAACATTCAGAGCCAGCTCTTCAGCGCTTGACGTCCTGCTTTGCGGAAACTGCCAAAATGTTTGGCCTGGAAGTCAGCCTGAAGAAAACTGAGGTCCTCCATCAGCCAGCTCCCCACCATGACTACCAGCCCCCCCACATCTCCATCGGGCACACAAAACTCAAAACGGTCAACCAGTTTACCTATCTCGGCTGCACCATTTCATCAGATGCAAGGATCGACAATGAGATAGACAACAGACTCGCCAAGGCAAATAGCGCCTTTGGAAGACTACACAAAAGAGTCTGGAAAAACAACCAACTGAAAAACCTCACAAAGATAAGCGTATACAGAGCCGTTGTCATACCCACACTCCTGTTCGGCTCCGAATCATGGGTCCTCTACCGGCACCACCTACGGCTCCTAGAACGCTTCCACCAGCGTTGTCTCCGCTCCATCCTCAACATCCATTGGAGCGCTCACACCCCTAACGTCGAGGTACTCGAGATGGCAGAGGTCGACAGCATCGAGTCCACGCTGCTGAAGATCCAGCTGCGCTGGATGGGTCACGTCTCCAGAATGGAGGACCATCGCCTTCCCAAGATCGTATTATATGGCGAGCTCTCCACTGGCCACCGTGACAGAGGTGCACCAAAGAAAAGGTACAAGGACTGCCTAAAGAAATCTCTTGGTGCCTGCCACATTGACCACCGCCAGTGGGCTGATAACGCCTCAAACCGTGCATCTTGGCGCCTCACAGTTTGGCGGGCAGCAGCCTCCTTTGAAGAAGACCGCAGAGCCCACCTCACTGACAAAAGGCAAAGGAGGAAAAACCCAACACCTAACCCCAACCAACCAATTTTCCCTTGCAACCGCTGCAATCGTGTCTGCCTGTCCCGCATCGGACTGGTCAGCCACAAACGAGCCTGCAGCTGACGTGGACTTTTTACCCCCTCCATAAATCTTCGTCCGCGAAGCCAAGCCAAAGAAAGAAGAAAAGAACATGCAAAATAGGAACATGCCCTTTGGCTAACACTTCTGCACCGAACATAATGCCCAATTTAAACAAAAGCTTAGCTGTTTGCATGCGAGACGTACCCTGCTATTTCCTGCATCTACCTGGAATGCTACTACAGGTTGAGTACCGCTTAACTGAAAATCCAAAATCCAAAACATTTTTGAGCATTGACCTAATGCCACAAGTGGAAAATTCCACACTTGACCATTCATATGGGGCTCTGGCATTCTGCTGGCGCCAGTTTGTTACCAACCATCATCACCGCCAGACCCTCATGCATTACTCCATATTTTTTGTCATCCAGCAGAATTTCTAGTATTTGGTGCTGCATTTATCTTCTTTTGTAAGCAGAGATCAAGTTTTCTTTTTGTAAATACAAAACAATTATTGTCATGTGAAATCTGAAATTCACCTCCATCTAAAATGCCATGTTTGGGTGCAACATGACCAGCAACTTTACTGCATTGGAAAAATAAAATCCAGTGTACTGTAACCATCTGATCAAAACACAGCATCGTAGGTGGAGACTGAAAGCCTGTGTTGCTTGTGATGGTTGTTTAACGGCTGATACAGAGATTCCGCTGCTGGTACCGTGCTGATCAGTTACCCTAAACATATTATTCCAAAATCCAAAGAAATTCCAAAATCTCAAAACTCTTCTGGTCCCATGCATTTCGGATAAGTATATCCACGTGGAAATGTGCAGAGGGCTGTTATTAATCGCATGCCTCACACTAAGTAAAGATCAGTGATGTACCATTGATAATCACAAAAGGCCAAGGTGAAACTATTTGGTTTTATTAAGACTGGAACTACCACCAAAGGGGATTGGTCTCAGGAGACGTGTCCAGCCAGCCAGCAGCCAATCATGGCATAACAGTGGTTAACCACAGTCAGCCACTTTAACATTGCTCAAGAACTTAAGTGCCCATTGAAATATTGTGCTTCACTCAATTTCACGCAGGAATATTTACCAGCGTACTCTGAATAGCAATGTTAATCCGTGAAAAAGAAGCTCCACCCAATCACATTTCGAGGCTAAATTGCAGAATCCCCTCAGTAGCATGGTGAAGGACTGAGGTTCTGCCGCAGTTCTGCTTCTGTGCCTTGACTCAGGACAGCATGTGAGTGCCAATGCCAATCAGGTGGTGGGGCCGTTCCAGGCACCCACCACACTCGAGGTGAAAATAAAACTCCCTTTTAAACTGTTCACCTCCATAAATATATTTAATCATTTCAAAATGAAAGCTTATAAGTGCATTCCAATATTTTTTACATTTTAAAAATATTTAAAAATTAAGAAAAAATGCCACAGTCTGTTAATTGTACCACTGTGGTGGCACACATTCTCATGGCAAACTGGCCCCGCGTGTATCGCCATGTGGCGGTGCAGCCATGGGAAGATGGTGTCATCAGGATTTCTCCCTGTCTCTAGCCTCCTTTCTAGCGTGTACCCTGGGCAGCGATTATGAAGTCACCACGCGCGTGGTAACAAGCCCTTTTGGTCCATGAGCCTGAGCTGCCTGTTGACACCCAATTGACCTACAATCCTCGGTGCCTTTTGAACAGTGGGAGGAAACTGGAACCCCCGGAGGAAACCCACGCAGACACGAGGAGAATGTACAAACTGGATTCGAACCCCGGTTCTGATCGCTGGCGCTGTAACAGCGAGGTGCCAACTGCTTCGCGAACCATGCCGGCCAGCTTTTTCATCACTATGTTAGCCTGTCTGCCACTGCCACTGAACTGAGCACCCTTACTTTGAGCTTTCTATTCTCACACTCTTGGAGCCCTGTTCCCTCAGGTTTATGTTGTGTCCTCTCATTCTGCCGAGCAAAATGTAACACTTCTGAGCCTTAAATTTCAACAGCCACTTCTCCGGCTCCTTTATCGTTTACTTTCCTTCATCTGTAAATTTGGAAACTGTGTCCCAGACACCCAAGTCCAAACCATCACTACAGTAGGTACTGCAAAGAACAACCGCCCTAGTACCTCTCCAGTTTTTAAAAAAAAGACTTCATTATTATTATATTTCTTGTTACTTGGCCAATTTTCTATCTATGCCACATCAATCTCTATTACGCCAAACCTTTCATTGCCTTTAATCATAATGACAAGCCTATTAAGCAGCACTTTATTCAATGCTATTTGGAAGTCAATATATTCCACATCAATCACATCTTTCTCATCAAAATTTCTATCAAGATATGGAAGCATGATACGTCTTAAATAAGTCTACGCTGGTTTTCTGTCATCCATCCACACTTCTCTACTGACTGCTTATTCTGTCCCAGATTATTACTTGTGACTCTGACACACTGGCCTTTTATACTTTCCAACACTGCCCCAAATCTAGAACAAAAACAGAAAATGTTAGAAAATCTCATCAGGTAAGGCAGCATACATAGAAAGAGAAGCAGTGATCAGTTCAGATTAGAGCCCCTTCATAAGATCCCTGAATTTGCTGATGTTTGGAAGAATACTAACAATGCCTCAGCAATTCCTTGCTTTATTTCCCTTCAAAAATCTATCTACCATCAAGATGGAGGTACATGACCTACTGCAGTCAGTGCGGAGATACATGACCCATTACCATTATATAACCATATAACCATATAACAGTTTATGGCATGGAAACAGGCCATCTTGGCCCTTCAAGTCCATGCCGGTTCATCAAACAACTCTGCTAGATCCCCCCACCTATTTTCTGCCCATAACCCTCCATACCCCTCCTATCCATGTATATATCCAGTCTCCTCTTAAATGAAAGAATTGACTCTGCCTCAACTATTTCCTCTGGAAGATGATTCTATTCAGGTACCACTCTGAGTGAAGAGGCATCCTCTAATGTTTCTCCTAAAATCTTGCCCTCTTACCCTCAACTTGTGTCCTCTTGTTTCAACCTCCCCTGCTCTCAGGGGGAAGAGTCTACTTGCATCTAGTCTATCTATTCCCTTCATAATTCTAACCTCTATCAAATACCCTCTCCACCATCTACGTTCCAATGAATAAGGTCCTAACCTCTTCACTCTTTCTCTGTACTCTCGGCATTTTAAGCCAGGCCACATCCTGGTAAATCTTCTCTGAACCCTCTCCACCTAGAGGAGTCACGTGATGGAGTAGTGGCCGGACGGTGAACTCCAGCCCTCTCCAGAAAAGTCGGGAAAAACAAGAGAAAATACAAAGGCACAGAAATACAAGTTAAAGAAAAGTGAGTATAAAGGTGGAAAGAAGATGGAGACAAAAGGAGAAAAATCAAAATCAACGGAAAGAAGAGAGGAAGAGAAGACAACGGAGGAAAAAGGTGAAGGCCTTACCTGTCCGAAGAGGCCCGCTGTGGAGAGAAGACCCCACTACCTCAGGTCGGTAGAAAGAGAACTACAACAATGGCTCACAGAGCCGAGTAAAAGTGCGCAACCGCGCATGCGCGAGGAGTCGCGCATGCGCGATGCGCATACAAAAAAACACACCGACGGGAGGGGGGACCAGCTGGGGAGTCGATCTCCACAGCCGGCAACGACAGCTGCAGAACACCTGCAGCAAGAAGAGACCACAGAAGACAATAGAAACAAGAAAGAAGAGGAGGAAAGGGCAGCAAAGAAACAACAGATGGTCAACCTAGAGGAAGAAGAAGAGGAAGAGGAAGAGTACAGGGAAATAGAAGAAGAAAAGATAGGCAAGGTAAAGGAGGTACTTGCTCTTGTTAGAGGATACATGGAGTCATTTAAAGAATGGCAAACACAGGAATTCAATGATTTAAGAAGAAGAATAAACAACACAGAAAAGAAAATAAATAAAATGGATATGACCTTAACAGAAATGGGGAAAAAAATGGACAAGATGGAAGAACGGGCAATAGCAGCAGAAATGGAGGTAGAAGACTTAAAAAAGAAATTGGAGGAATCTAATAAAAAAACTAAAGAGACACAAGAATTACTAGCCCAAAAAATAGATATAATGGAAAATCATAACAGAAGAAATAACATAAAGATAGTGGGCCTTAAGGAAGATGTAGAAGGCAAGAATATGAGGGAGTTTATAAAAGAATGGATCCCTAAGGCCCTAGGATGTCCAGAACTACAGCAAGAAATGGAAATAGAAAGGGCACATAGAGCATTGGCCCCTAAACCACAACCACAACAAAAACCAAGATCTATTGTAGTAAAATTCCTAAGATATACTACAAGAGAAAAGGTACTGGAGAAGACAATGGAAAAAGTAAGAGAGGGCAACAAACCACTGGAGTATAAAGGGCAAAAAATCTTCATTTATCCAGATATAAGCTTTGAACTCCTAAAGAAGAGAAAAGAGTTCAATGCAGCAAAAGCGATTTTATGGAAAAAAAGATATAAATTTACACTGAAGCATCCTGCGGTATTGAAAATATTTATTCCAGGACAACAAAACAGACTATTCTCGGATCCAGAAGAAGCACGAAAATTTGCAGAACAATTACAAAAATAGACTGAGGGATGAAGACGGGTAATGAGAGCAAAAATTATCACGATTGATATGTATGTGGGTAAAGACAAAAATAGACTGAGGGATGAAGACGGGTAAGGAGGGTAAAAATGACCACGATTGATATGTATGCGGGTAAAGAGGTATAAGAGTGAATAGAGACAATGGGCATATGTGAAAGTATCTGTAATTAGAGGAAAACATAGAAAGTATAGACAAGAATTAATAAGGGAAGGTAATGGAATAGAGAGAATAAGGAGGGAACTAAAAGAGTGACCTTTGTGACATATAAAAAACGAAATCTTTTCTGGGGGGGGCTGGGTGGGGGGAAAAGAGCAGTCACTGCAAAATCAGTTGACGCTTGCGAGTGGATTCGCAAATCCAAATGGAGAGGGGAGATGTGGTTGTCCGACAAGGGATAAAGGGCAACTCAGGAGGGGAAGGGGAGATTGGGGATAAAGAAGATAGAAATAGGAGAATAAGGAAAATGTTGGATGTTGTAGGAATGTTGTCTGGTAAAGAGTTGAAAATAAGAAAACAGAAATGGAAAAGGAGGAAAGGTAATGATGGAAAAACGGAAAGAGAAGATAAACAAAATATAAAATGGCTACGCTGAACTATATGACTCTAAATATTAATGGAATACATAACCAAATTAAAAGGAAGAAACTACTAAATTTACTGAAAAAGGAAAAAAATAGATATAGCATTTGTCCAAGAAACACACTTAACTGAATTGGAGCACAAGAAATTAAAGAGAGATTGGGTAGGACATGTAACAGCAGCATCGTATAATTCAAAAGCAAGAGGAGTGGCTATATTAATTAGCAAAAATGTGCCATTTAAAATAGAAGAGGAAATAATAGATCCAGCAGGGAGATATGTTATGATAAAATGTCAGATATATTCAGAGCTTTGGAATCTACTTAATATATATTCACCTAACGAAGAAGATCAAAAGTTTATGCAAGATATCTTTTTGAAGGTAGCTAATACGCAAGGGAACATACTAATAGGAGGGGATTTCAATCTGAATTTGGATCCAAATATGGATAAAACGGGGAAAAAAATTAACAGGAAGAACAAAGTAACCAAATTTATAATTAAATCAATGCAAGAAATGAAACTTGTGGACATATGGAGGAAACAAAACCCAAAAGAAAAGGAATACTCATACTACTCGACTAGACATAAAACATACTCAATGATAGACCTATTCCTGTTATCAGCCCACATACAAGGGAGAGTTAGGAAAACGGAATATAAAGCTAGACTATTATCGGACCACTCACCCCTGTTATTGGCAATAGAGCTAGAAGACATCCCTCCAAGAATGTATAGATGGAGATTAAACCCCATGCTACTTAAAAGACAGGATTTTAGAGAATTTATTGAAAAACAATTAAAAATGTACTTTGAAGTAAATACGGAATCAGTGGAAGATAAGTTTATACTATGGGACGCAATGAAAGCATTCATTAGAGGGCAAATAATAAGTTATGCAACCAAGATGAAGAAGGACTATAATCAGGAAACAGAGCAGTTGGAAAGGGAAATAATAAACATAGAAAAAAAATTAGCAATAAAGGAAGATACAACCAAAAGAAGAGAATTGGCGGATAAAAAAATAAAATATGAAACATTACAAACATATAAGGTGGAGAAGAATATAATGAAGACAAAACAGAAATATTATGAACTAGGGGAAAAAACACACAAAATCCTACCATGGCAGCTTAAGACAGAGCAAACTAAGAAAATGGTATTGGCAACAAGGAAAAAAGACAAACAAATTACATATAATCCAAAAGAAATTAAGGAAAACTTCAGAGAATTCTATGAACAATTATACCGAACTGAAAACGAAGGGAAAGAAGGGAAAATAGATGAATTTTTGACTAAAATTGAACTACCAAAACTACAAATAGAGGAACAAAATAAATTAACAGAACCATTTGGAACAGTAGAAATACAAGAGATAATAAAAAATTTACCAAATAATAAGACACCAGGAGAGGATGGACTCCCAATAGAATTCTACAAAACATTTAAAGACCTAATAATACCGCCCCTCCTGGATGTAATCAACCAGATTGATGAGACACAAAACTTACCAGATTCATGTAAAACAGCAATAATTACAGTGATACTAAAACAAGGGAAAGATCCACTCTCACCAGCGTCATATAGACCAATATCTTTGCTAAACACAGATTATAAGATAATAGCTAAACTATTAGCGAACAGATTAGCAGAACAGGTACCGAAAATGGTAAATTTAGACCAAACTGGATTTATCAAAAAAAGACGCACAACAGACAATATTTGTAAATTTATTAACTTAATTCATGCAGTAGAAGGAAATAAAGCACCGGCAGTAGCAGTTGCTTTAGACGCAGAGAAGGCCTTCGACAGAGTAGAATGGAATTACTTGTTCAAAGTATTGCAAAAATTCAGTTTACCGGAGAAGTATATTAATTGGATTAAAGCATTATATAAGGGACCGTTAGCGAAAGTGACAGTAAATGGACATGTATCAAAGCAATTTAACTTAAGCAGGTCAACGCGGCAGGGATGCCCACTATCACCATTATTGTTTGCGCTAGCTATAGAACCACTAGCAGAATCGATAAGAAGAGATAATAATATAAAAGGAATAAAAATAAAAGACAGGGAATATAAAATCAGTCTGTTTGCGGATGATGTGATAGTGTACTTAACAGAACCAGAACTATCAATAAAAGAACTATATAAGAAATTGAAGGAATATGGAGAAGTGTCGGGATACAAGATAAACGTAAATAAAAGTGAAGCAATGCCTATGAATAACGCGGATTTCTCAAAATTTAAGGAGGAATCCCCATTCAGATGGCAAACGCAGGCAATAAGATACCTAGGTGTGCAAATAAACAAAAATCTAGGCCAATTATATAAACTCAATTACAATCCACTAATGAAAAAATTACAGGACGATTTAGAGCATTGGAAAGAGCTACCACTAACACTGATAGGAAGGATAAACTGTATTAAAATGAACATTTTTCCAAGGATACTATACTTATTTCAGGCATTGCCAATACAACTGACAGAAAAATTCTTCAAAGAGTTAAAGAAAATAATAAGGAGATTTTTATGGAGAGGGGGGAAACCGAGGATAGCACTAGACAAATTAACAGAATGGTATAAACAAGGAGGCTTACAATTGCCAAACTTCAAAAATTATTATAGAGCCGCACAATTAAGGTACCTATCAGATTTTTATCAAACAAGGGAAAAACCAGACTGGACGAGACTAGAATTAGATAAAATAGGGGAAAAGATACCTGAACACATATTATATAAATGGGACAAAAAATTGGTACAACATAGAACTTCTCCAGTATTACACCATCTCCTCAATATATGGAAGAAGATTCATGTAGAAAGAAATAAAATAAATTACCAAATACCAAAACTAATATTGACGCAAAATAAGCTACTCCCTTTTACAATAGACAACCTTGCCTTTAGAAAATGGGAAAAAAAAGGGATTAAAAGAATAGAAAATTGTTTTTCAGGAAGTAGATTCTTATCCTTTGAACAAATGAGAGATAAGTACAATATAACGGGAGATACAGCGCTGGCATATTACCAACTGAGATCCTACTTGAAAGATAAATTAGGAAGCAACTTGAGTTTACCAGAGGGAAGTAACCTTGAATATGTGATTACAGATACAATGTTAATCAAAAGATTTATAAAAAATATGTATATTAAACTGCAAGAAAAGGAAAATGAGGAAACAAATGGTAAAACTAAACAAAAATGGGAACAAGATTTAAATATAAAGATAAAAAAGGAAACATGGGAGAAGTTATGCTCTGGAACGATGAGAAATACAATAAATACGAGGCTGCGTATGATACAATATAATTGGTTACACAGACTATACATTACACCGCAAAAGTTAAATAAATGGGACCCAACAGTATCTGATAGATGTTTTCGATGTAAAAAAGAAAGGGGAACAACAATTCATGCAATCTGGACATGTGAGAGAGTAGAAAAATTTTGGGATGATCTCAATCAGATATTAAATAAAATAACAGAAAACAATATACCAAAGAATCCAGAGATCTTTCTCCTAAGTAACATAAAAAATAAAGAATTTGGAATTGACTTGGAGGATGCACAAAAAAGATTTGTTAAGATAGCCCTAGCTGTAGCAAAAAAATGTATTATGTCAACCTGGAAATTGGAAGATAATTTGAAAATACAACAATGGTATATAGAAATGAATAAATGTATTCCATTAGAAAAAATAACATATAGTTTAAGAAATAATATTGAAATATTCGAACAAGTATGGGAGCCTTACATTAAATACAATAGCGAAAACCTACCGGGAACAAACATTACCTAAGTTGATGGAAGGAGAAGAGAAGAAAAGAATGGACTCAGTAGAATTTCTGGTGTATTTTTGTTGAATGACAACATTGTCTAACTGAATTAATGCAACCTAGATTGTATAACTAAAATGGATGAGAGGGGGGGGGGATGGGGGGGTGGCTTGGGAGGAGGGAGGGGGGAGGGAGAAAAAGTCACTGTAAATGTGTGGAAAAGAAAAAGTGTATATCATGGCTATTGTGATTTATGGTGTAAAAAAAAAAAAAAAAAAAAAAAAAAAAAAAAAAACCCTCTCCACCTATATCCTTCCTATAATTTGGAGACCAGAAATGAACGCAATACTCAAAACCTGGCCTCACCAATGCCTTAAACAGTCACAGAATCACTTCCCAGCTCCTATACTCTGCTGTGATTTATGAAGGCTAACATACCAAATGCCTTCTTAACCATGGGAATCCACCTTCAAGGAACAATGCACCATAACTCCAAGATCTCTTTGTTCTTGTGCATTCCCCAATGTCTTCCCCTTTAATACATATGTCCTATTTTGAATAATTTATCTGAAATTAAGCACCTCATACTTCTCTACATTAAATTCCATCTACCATCTTTCAGCCCAATTTTCCAGACAAACCTAATCCCTTCATAATCGCTGAAAACCTTCCTCGCTATCCACCGCTCCCCCAATTTTCTGCACATTTACTTACCCAGTTAACCACCCCATTGTCCAAATCATTAATATAAATTAAGAACAACAGGGGACCTAGCACCGATCCTTGAGGCACACCGCTCATCACAGGCTTCCATCCTGATAGTTGTCCACCATGACCCACTGAACCCATTTTACTATTTATCTATTAATCCCTAGTGACTGAACCTATCTTACTAACCTTTCATGTGGAACCTTATCAAAAGCTTTGCTAAAATCCAGATAGACTACATCAACTACCCTACCTTCATCCGCCTTTCTTGTCACTTCTTTGAAAAACTAAACAAGGAACATCAAACATGACTTCCCCTTCACAATTACACACTGGGTGCACCTGATCAATCCCTGCTTATCCAGATATTTATTCACACCATCTCTAAGAATAATCTCTATAACTTTCCCTACCACCAAAGTCAAGCTTACAGGCTTATAATTACTTGGCGGACACTGCGTGCCTTTTTTAAACAATGGAATTACATTAGCGACCTTCCAATCTTGCAGCACCAGACAGTCCTCCAGTGATCGTCGAAAAATTACTAACAGCGCCTCCGCTATTTGCGCCCTGACCTCCCTTAATGGCCCGGGGGAAATCCCATCAGGACCACTTTTACTGACACAAGAAGCTCCATAACCCTCCGTTTACTAATCCCTATATTTTCCATAACAAAGCCATTTACCTCACTTATCTCACATAGTCCAATGTCCTTTTCCTTCATGATCACAGATAAGAAAAAATCATTTTATATCAGGATAGCGGTACATGACCTACTGCAATCAGGACAGAGGTACATGACCCACAATCATCAGGACAGAGATACATGACTCACGATCATCATGTCAGAGATACATGACCAACAATCATCAGGACGGAGATATGTGACTCGCAATCATCAGGACAGAGATACAGGACCCACAATCATCAGGATGGACATACATGACCCACAATCAATAGGACAGTGATACATGACACACAATCATCAGGATGGAATACATGGCCCACAATCATCAGGACGGAGCTATGTGACTCGCAATCATCAGGACAGAGATTCTTGACCCACAATCATCAGGACAGAGATACATAACCCACAATCATCAGGACAGAGATACACGACCCGCAATGATCAGGATGGAGATACATGACACAAAATCATCAGGACTGAGATACATGACACACAATCATCAGGACATAGATATATGACCAACAATCATCAGGACAGAGATACATGACCCGCAATCATCAGGACAGAGATACATGACCCACAATCATCAGCACAGAGATACATAACTTACAATTATCAGGAAAGAGATACATGACCCGCAATCATCAGGACGGAAGTACATGACCCGCAATCATCAGGACCGAGATACATGACCCACAATATCAGGACGAAGATACATGACCCGCAACTGCAGTATGGAGATACATGACCCGCCATATCAGGATGGAGATACATGACCCACAATCATCAGGACAGAGATACATCACTAACAATCATCAGGACGGAAATACATGACCCACAATCATCAGGATGGAGATACATGACCCGCAATCATCCGGATGGACATACATCACTCACAATCATCAGGACAGAGATACATGACCCACAATCATCAGGACAGAGATACATGACTCGCAATCATCATGACTGAGATACATAAACCAATCATCAGATTGGAGATACATGACCCACAATCATCAGGACAGAGATACATGACCCGCAATCATCAAGATGGATATACATGACCCACAATCATCAGGACAGAGATACATAACCCACAATAATCAGGACAGTGATACATGACCCACAATGATCAGGACAGAGATACATGACCCACCATCATCAGGATGGAGATACGTGACTCGCAATCATCAGGACAGAGATACATGACCCACAATCATCAGGGCAATGATACATGACCCGTAATCATCAGGACAGAGATACACGACCCGCAGTCATCAAGATAGAGATACATGACACACAATCATCAGGATGTAGATACATTCCCACCATCATCAGGATGGAGATACGCGACCCACGACCATCAGGATGGAGATACATGACTCACGATCATCAGGACAAAGATACATGACTCGCAATCATTAGGACAGAGATACATGACCCACAATCATCTGTACTGAGATACATGACCCACAATCATCAGGACGGAGATACATGACGCCCAATAATCAGGACAGTGATACATGACCCACAATTATCAGGACAGAGATACACGACCAGCAATCATCACGACAGAGATACATTGCACACAATCATCAGGATGGAGAAACATGACCCGCAATCATCAGGACGGAGATACATGACCCGCAACATCAGTATGGAGATACATGACCCGCCACATCAGGATGGAGATACATGACCCAGAATCATCCGGATGCAGATACATGACTCACAATCATCAGGACAGAGATACATGACCCGCAATCATCAGGACGGAAGTACATGACCCACAATCATCAGGACATTGATACATAACCCGTAATCATCAGGACAGAGATACACGACCCGCAATCATCACGATAGAGATACATTACACACAATCATCAGGATGCAGATATATGACCCGCAATTATCAGGATGGGGATACAAGGCCCACGACCATCAGGATGGAGATACATGACTCGCAATCATTAGGACAGAGATACATGACCCACAATCATCTGTACTGAGATACATGACCCAAAATCATCAGGACGGAGATACATGACGCACAATAATCAGGACAGTGATACATGACCCACAATCATCAGGAATGTGATACATGATCCACAATCATCAGGACAGACATACATGACACAGAATCATCAGGATGGAGATACATGACCAGCTATTATCAGGACGGAGATACATGACCCATAATCATCAGGATAGAGAAACATCACTCGCAATCATCAGGATGGAAATTCATGACCCACAACCATCACGATGGAAATAGATGACCCACAATCATCAGGACAGTGACACATGACTCATAATCATATGAACAGAGATACATGACACACAATCATCAGGATGGAGATACATGACCCACAATAATCAGGACAGAGATACATGACAAACAATCATCAGGACGGAGATACATTCCCACGTTCATCAGGATGGAGATACGTGACCCACGACCATCAGGATGAAGATACATGACTCACGATCATCAGGATAGAGATACATGACTCGCAATCATCAGGACGGAGATACATGTCTCGCAATCATCAGGAAAGAGATACACGACCCGCAATCACGATAGAGATACATGACATACAATCATCAAGATGGAGATACCTGACCAGCAATCATCAGGACAGGGAAACATGACCCACAACATCAGGACGGATATACATGACCCGCCATATCAGGATTGAGATACCTGACCCACAATCATCAGGATACTGATACATGGACCGCAATCATCAGGACAGAGATACATGACCTACAATTGTCAGGACTGAGATACATCACCCACAATCATCAGAACAGAGATAAATGACCCGCAATCATCACGACAGAGATACAATGCACACAATTATCAGGATGGAGATACATGACCGACAATTGTCAGGACTGAGATACATCACCCACAATCATCAGGACAGAGATAAATGACCCGCATTCATAAGGACTGAAATACATGACCCACAATCATCAAGACAGAGATACATGACCCACAATCATCAGGACAGAGATACACAATCCAGAATCATCACGACAGAGATACATTGCACACAATCATCAGGATGGAGATACATGACCCACAATCATCAGGACAGAGATACATGACCCACAATATTCAGGACAGTGATACATGACCCACAATCATCAGGACAGAGATACACGACCAGCAATCATCATGACAGAGATACATGACACACAATCATCAGGATGGAGATACATGACATGCAATCATGAGGACGGAGATACATGACCACCAATATCAGGACGGAGATTCATAACCCGCCACATCAGGATGGAGATACATGACCTGCGATCATGCGGACAGATTTACATGACACGCAATCATCAGGACAAAGATACATGACTCGCAATCATCAGGACTGAGATACATGACTCGCAACCATCAGGACAGAGATACATGACCCACAATCATCTGGACAGAGATACATGACTCGCAATTATCAGGAAAGAGATACATGACCCGCAATCATCAGGATGGAGATATATGGCCCACAATCACCAGGACAGAGATGCATGACCCACAATCATCAGGACGGAAGTACATGACCCACAATCATCAGGACATAGATACATGACCAACAATCATCAGGACAGTGATACATGACCCGCAATCATCAGGACAGAGATACACGACCCGCAATAATCACGATAGAGATACATGACACACAATCATCAGGATGGAGATTCATGACCAGCAATCATTAGGACCGAAATACATGACCCACAATATCAGGACGAAGATACATGACCCGCAACTGCAGTATGGAGGTACATGACCCGCCATATCAGGATGGAGATACATGACCCACAATCATCAAGACGGAGATACATGACCCACAATCATCAGGACAGAGATACATCACTAACAATCATCAGGATGGAAATACATGACCAACAATCATCAGGATGGAGGTATATGACCCGCAACATCAGGATGGAGATACATGACCCGCAACATCAGGACGGAGATACATGACCCACAATCATCCGGATGGACATACATCACTCACAATCATCAGGACAGAGATACATGACCCTCAATCATCAGGACAGAGATACAACACTCGCAATCATCAGGATGTAGATACATGACCCGCGATCATTAGGACGGAGATACATGACCCACCATCATCAGGATGGAGATACGTGACTCGCAATCATCAGGACAGAGATACATGACCCACAATCATCAGGGCAGTGATACATGACACACAATCATCAGGATAGAGATTTTTTCTTTCTCTCTTTGGCTTGGCTTCGCGGACGAAGATTTATGGAGGGGGTAAAAAGTCCACGTCAGCTGCAGGCTCGTTTGTGGCTGACCAGTCCGATGCGGGACAGGCAGACACGATTGCAGCGGTTGCAAGGGAAAATTGGTTGGTTGGGGTTGGGTGTTGGGTTTTTCCTCCTTTGCCTTTTGTCAGTGAGGTGGGCTCTGCGGTGTTCTTCAAAGGAGGCTGCTGCCCGCCAAACTGTGAGGCGCCAAGATGCACGGTTTGAGGCGTTATCAGCCCACTGGCGGTGGTCAATGTGGCAGGCACCAAGAGATTTCTTTAGGCAGTCCTTGTACCTTTTCTTTGGTGCACCTCTGTCACGGTGGCCAGTGGAGAGCTCGCCATATAATACGATCTTGGGAAGGTGATGGTCCTCCATTCTGGAGACGTGACCCATCCAGCGCAGCTGGATCTTCAGCAGCGTGGACTCGATGCTGTCGACCTCTGCCATCTCGAGTACCTCGACGTTAGGGGTGTGAGCGCTCCAATGGATGTTGAGGATGGAGCGGAGACAACGCTGGTGGAAGCGTTCTAGGAGCCGTAGGTGGTGCCGGTAGAGGACCCATGATTCGGAGCCGAACAGGAGTGTGGGTATGACAACGGCTCTGTATACGCTTATCTTTGTGAGGTTTTTCAGTTGGTTGTTTTTCCAGACTCTGATATATGACACACAATCATCAGGATTGGGATACACATCCCACGACCATCAGGATGGGATACGCGACTCAAAATCATCAGAACAGATATACATGACTCGCAATCATCATGACTGAGATACATAACCCAATCATCAGGATGGAGATACATGACCCGCAACATCAGGATGGAGATGCATGACCCGCAACATCAGGATGGAGATACATGACCCTCAATCATCCGGATGGACATACATCACTCACAATCATCAGGACAGAGATACATGACCCACTATCATCAGGATGGAGATACATGACATGCAATCATGAGGACGGAGATACATGACCACCAATATCAGGACGGAGATACATAACCCGCCACATCAGGAGAGAGATACATGACCCGCAATCATCAGGACGGATATACATGACCCACAATCATCAGGACAGAGATACATAACCCACAATAATCAGGACAGTGATACATGACTCACAATCATCATGACAGAGATACATGACCCGCAATCATCAGGAAGGAAGTACATGACCCACAATCATCAGGACATTGATACATGACCTGTAATCATCAGGACAGAGATACACGATCCGCAATCATCACAATAGAGACACATGACACACAATCATCAGGATGTAGATACATTCCCACCATCATCAGGATGGAGATACGCGACCCACGACCATCAGAATGGAGATACAAGACTCACGATCAGCAGGACAGATATACATGACTCGCAATCATTAGGACAGAGATACATGACCCACAATCATCTGTACTGAGATACATGACCCACAATCATCAGGACGGAGATACATGACCCACAATAATCAGGACAGTGTTACATGACCCACAATTATCAGGACAGAGATACATGACCAGCAATCATCACGACAGAGATACATTGAACACAATCATCAGGATGGAGAAACATGACCCGCAATCATCAGGATGGAGATACATGACCCGCAACATCAGTATGGAGATACATGACCCGCCACATCAGGATGGAGATACATGACCCAGAATCATCCGGATGCAGATACATGACTCACAATCATCAGGACAGAGATACATGACCCGCAATCATCAGGACGGAAGTACATGACCCACAATCATCAGGACATTGATACATGACCCGTAATCATCAGGACAGAGATACACGACCCGCAATAATCAGGACAGTGATACATGACCCACAATCATCAGGACAGAGATACACGACCAGCAATCATCATGACAGAGATACATGACACACAATCATCAGGATGGAGATACATGACATGCAATCATGAGGACTGAGATACATGACCACCAACATCAGGACGGAGATACATAACCCGCCACATCAGGATGGAGATACATGACCTGCGATCATCAGGACGGAGATACATGACCCGCAACATTACGAAGGAGACATATGACCTGCCACATCAGGATAGAGATACCTGATCCACAATCATCAGCATGGAGATACATGACTCGCAACATTAGGACAGAGATACTTGACCCGCCACATCAGGATGGAGATACATGACCCACCATCAACAGGATGGAGATACATGACTCACAACCATCAGGACAGTGATGAATAACCAGCCATGATCAGGACAGAGATACATGACCCACAATTATCAGGACAGGGATACTTAACCCACAATCATGAGGACAGAGATACATGACCCTCAATCATCAGGACAGAGTTACACGACCCACAATCATCAGGATAGTGATAAATGAACCGCAATAATCAGGTCAGAGATACACAACCCGCAATCATCACGACAGACAGAGATACATGACCCGCAATCATCAGGATGTAGATACATGACCTGCAATCATTAGGATGGAGATATATGACTCACATTCATCTGTACTGAGATACATGACCCACAATAATCAGGATGGAGATACATGACCCACAATAATCAGGATGGAGATACATGACCCACAATCATTAGGACAGAAATACATGACACACAATCATCAAGACAGAGATACATGACGCACAATAATCAGGACAGTGATACATGACCCACAATCATCAGGACAGAGATACACGACCAGCAATCATCATGACAGAGATGCATGGCACACAATCATCAGGATGGAGATACATGACCCGCAATCATCAGGACGGAGATACATAACCCATAATCATCCGGATGGAGATACATGACTCACAATCATCAGGACAGAGATACATGACCCACAATCATAAGAATGGAGATATATGACTCGCAACACTAGGACGGATATACATGACCCGCCACATCAGGATGGAGATACATGGCTCGCAATCATCAGGACAGAGATACACGACCCGCAATCATCACGACTGACAGAAATACATGATCCGCAATCATCAGGACGGAGATACATGACCCACAATTGTCAGGACTGAGATACATCACCCGCAATCATCAGCACAGAGAAACACGACCGGCAATGATCATGACAGAGATACATGACACACAATCATCAGGATGGAGATACATGAACTGTAATCATCAAGACGAGATACATGACCCGCAACATCAGGACGGAGATACATGACCTGCCACATCAGGATAGAGATACATGACCCACAAACATCAGGAAGGAAATATATGACTCGCAACACTAGGACGGAGATATATGACCCACCATCATCAGGATGGAGATACGTGACTCGCAATCATCAAGACAGAGATACATGACACAAAATCATCAGGATGGAGATACATGACCTGCCATCAACAGGACGGAGATACATGACCTGCAACATTAGGACGGAGATACATGACCCGCCATATCAGGATAGAGATACATGACCCACAATCATCAGGATGGAGATATATGACTCGCAACACTAGGACGGAGATACATGACCCGCCACATCAGGATGGAGATACATGATCCACAATCATCAGGATGGAGATACATGACTCGCAATCATCAGGACAGAGATACACGACCTGCAATCATCAGGACGGAGATACATGACCCACAATTGTCGGGACTGAGAAACATCACCCACAATCATCACCACAGAGATACACGACCGGCAATGATCATGACAGAGATACATGACACACAATCATCAGTATGGAGATACATGAACTGTAATCATCAAGACGGAGATACATGATCCGCAACAACAGGACGGAGATACATGACCTGCCACATCAGGATAGAGATACATGACCCACAAACATCAGGAAGGAGATACATGACTCACAATAATCAGGACAGAGATACATGACAAACAATCATCAGGACGGAGATACATGACCCACAATAATCAGGACAGAGATACATGACAAACAATCATCAGGACGGAGATACATTCCCACGTTCATCAGGATGGAGATACATGACCCACGACCATCAGGATGAAGATACATGACTCACGATCATCAGGATAGAGATACATGACTCGCAATCATCAGGACGGAGATACATGTCTCGCAATCATCAGGAAAGAGATACACGACCCGCAATCACGATAGAGATACATGACATACAATCATCAAGATGGAGATACCTGACCCATAACATCAGGACGGATATACATGACCCGCCATATCAGGATTGAGATACCTGACCCACAATCATCAGGATACTGATACATGGACCGCAATCATCAGGACAGAGATACATGACCTACAATTGTCAGGACTGAGATACATCACCCACAATCATCAGAACAGAGATAAATGACCCGCAATCATCACGACAGAGATACAATGCACACAATTATCAGGATGCAGATACATGACCGACAATTGTCAGGACTGAGATACATCACCCACAATCATCAGGACAGAGATAAATGACCCGCATTCATAAGGACTGAAATACATGACCCACAATCATCAAGACAGAGATACATGACCCACAATCATCAGGACAGAGATACACAATCCAGAATCATCACGACAGAGATACATTGCACACAATCATCAGGATGGAGATACATGACCCACAATCATCAAGACAGAGATACATGACCCACAATCATCAGGACAGAGATACACAATCCAGACTCATCACGACAGAGATACATTGCACACAATCATCATGACAGAGATACATGACACACAATCATCAGGATAGAGATATATGACACACAATCATCAGGATGGGGATACACATCCCACGAACATCAGGATGGGATACGCGACTCAAAATCATCAGAACAGATATACATGACTCGCAATCATCATGACTGAGATACATAACCCAATCATCAGGATGGAGATACATGACCCGCAACATCAGGACAGAGATACACAATCCAGAATCATCACGACAGAGATACATTGCACACAATCATCAGGATGGAGATACATGACCCACAATCATCAAGACAGAGATACATGACCCACAATCATCAGGACAGAGATACACAATCCAGACTCATCACGACAGAGATACATTGCACACAATCATCATGACAGAGATACATGACACACAATCATCAGGATAGAGATATATGACACACAATCATCAGGATGGGGATACACATCCCACGAACATCAGGATGGGATACGCGACTCAAAATCATCAGAACAGATATACATGACTCGCAATCATCATGACTGAGATACATAACCCAATCATCAGGATGGAGATACATGACCCGCAACATCAGGATGGAGATGCATGACCCACAACATCAGGACGGAGATACATGACCCTCAATCATCCGGATGGACATACATGACTCACAATCATCAGGACAGATATACATGACCCACTATCATCAGGACAGAGATACATAACCCACAATAATCAGGACAGTGATACATGACCCACAATAATCAGGACAGAGATACATTGCACACAATCATCACGATGGAGATACATGACCCGCAACCATCAGGACGGAGATACATGACCCGCAACATCAGTATGGAGATACATGACCCGCCACATCAGGATGGAGATAAATGACCCATAATCATCCGGATGAAGATACATGACTCACAATCATCATGACAGAGATACATGACCCGCAATCATCAGGAAGGAAGTACATGACCCACAATCATCAGAACAGAGATACACGACCCGCAATCATCAGGATGGAGATATATTGCCCACAATCACCAGGACAGAGATTCATGACCCGCAATCATCAGGACGGAAGTACATGACCCGCAATCATCAGGACAGAGATACACGACCTGCAATCATCAAGATAGAGATACATGACACACAATCATCAGGATGGAGATTCATGACCAGCAATCATCAGGACCGAGATACATGACCCACAATTTCAGGACGAAGATACATGACCCGCAACATTAGGATGGAGATACATGACCCGCAACATCAGGATGGAGATACATAACCCACAATCATCCGGATGGACATACATCACTCGCAATCATCAGGACAGAGATACATGACCCACAATAATTAGGACAGAGATACAACACTCGCAATCATCAGGATAGAAATTCATGACACACAACCATCAGGATGGAGATACATGACCCACCATCATCAGGATGGAGATACGTGACTCAAAATCATCAGGACAGAGATACATGACTCGCAATCATCATGACTGAGATACATAACCCAATCATCAGGATGGAGATACATGACCCACAACATCAGGATGGAGATGCATGACCCGCAACATCAGGATGGAGATACATGACCCACAATCATCCGGATGGACATACATCACTCACAATCATCAGGACAGAGATACATGACTCGCAATCATCATGACTGAGATACATAAACCAATCATCAGATTGGAGATACATGACCCACAATCATCAGGAGAGAGATACATGACCCGCAATCATCAAGATGGATATACATGACCCACAATCATCAGGACAGAGATACATAACACACAATAATCAGGACAGTGATACATGACCCACTATCATCAGGACAGAGATACATGACCCACAATCATCAGGGCAATGATACATGACACACAATCATCAGGATAGAGATATATGACACACAATCATCAGGATGGGGATACACATCCCACGACCATCAGGATGGAGATACGTGACTCAAAATCATCAGGACAGAGATACATGACTCGCAATCATCATGACTGAAATACATAACCCAATCATCAGGATGGAGATACATGACCCACAACATCAGGATGGAGATGCATGACCCGCAACATCAGGATGGAGATACATGACCCACAATCATCCGGATGGACATACATCACTTACAATCATCAGGACAGAGATACATGACTCGCAATCATCATGACTGAGATACATAAACCAATCATCAGATTGGAGATACATGACCCACAATCATCAGGAGAGAGATACATGACCCGCAATCATCAAGATGGATATACATGACCCACAATCATCAGGACAGAGATACATAACCCACAATAATCAGGACAGTGATACATGACCCACAATGATCAGGACAGAGATACATGACCCACAATCATCAGGACAGAGATACACGACCAGCAATCATCACGACAGAGATACATTGCACTCAATCATCAGGATGGAGATACATGACCCACCATCAACAGGATGGAGATACATGACTCACAACCATCAGGACAGTGATGAATAACCAGCCATGATCAGGACAGAGATACATGACCCACAATTATCAGGACAGGGATACTTAACCCACAATCATGAGGACAGAGATACATGACCCTCAATCATCAGGACAGAGTTACACGACCCACAATCATCAGGATAGTGATAAATGAACCGCAATAATCAGGTCAGAGATACACAACCCGCAATCATCACGACAGACAGAGATACATGACCCGCAATCATCAGGATGTAGATACATGACCTGCAATCATTAGGATGGAGATATATGACTCACATTCATCTGTACTGAGATACATGACCCACAATAATCAGGATGGAGATACATGACCCACAATAATCAGGATGGAGATACATGACCCACAATCATTAGGACAGAAATACATGACACACAATCATCAAGACAGAGATACATGACGCACAATAATCAGGACAGTGATACATGACCCACAATCATCAGGACAGAGATACACGACCAGCAATCATCATGACAGAGATGCATGGCACACAATCATCAGGATGGAGATACATGACCCGCAATCATCAGGACGGAGATACATAACCCATAATCATCCGGATGGAGATACATGACTCACAATCATCAGGACAGAGATACATGACCCACAATCATAAGAATGGAGATATATGACTCGCAACACTAGGACGGATATACATGACCCGCCACATCAGGATGGAGATACATGGCTCGCAATCATCAGGACAGAGATACACGACCCGCAATCATCACGACTGACAGAAATACATGATCCGCAATCATCAGGACGGAGATACATGACCCACAATTGTCAGGACTGAGATACATCACCCGCAATCATCAGCACAGAGAAACACGACCGGCAATGATCATGACAGAGATACATGACACACAATCATCAGGATGGAGATACATGAACTGTAATCATCAAGACGAGATACATGACCCGCAACATCAGGACGGAGATACATGACCTGCCACATCAGGATAGAGATACATGACCCACAAACATCAGGAAGGAAATATATGACTCGCAACACTAGGACGGAGATATATGACCCACCATCATCAGGATGGAGATACGTGACTCGCAATCATCAAGACAGAGATACATGACACAAAATCATCAGGATGGAGATACATGACCTGCCATCAACAGGACGGAGATACATGACCTGCAACATTAGGACGGAGATACATGACCCGCCATATCAGGATAGAGATACATGACCCACAATCATCAGGATGGAGATATATGACTCGCAACACTAGGACGGAGATACATGACCCGCCACATCAGGATGGAGATACATGATCCACAATCATCAGGATGGAGATACATGACTCGCAATCATCAGGACAGAGATACACGACCTGCAATCATCAGGACGGAGATACATGACCCACAATTGTCGGGACTGAGAAACATCACCCACAATCATCACCACAGAGATACACGACCGGCAATGATCATGACAGAGATACATGACACACAATCATCAGTATGGAGATACATGAACTGTAATCATCAAGACGGAGATACATGATCCGCAACAACAGGACGGAGATACATGACCTGCCACATCAGGATAGAGATACATGACCCACAAACATCAGGAAGGAGATACATGACTCACAATAATCAGGACAGAGATACATGACAAACAATCATCAGGACGGAGATACATGACCCACAATAATCAGGACAGAGATACATGACAAACAATCATCAGGACGGAGATACATTCCCACGTTCATCAGGATGGAGATACATGACCCACGACCATCAGGATGAAGATACATGACTCACGATCATCAGGATAGAGATACATGACTCGCAATCATCAGGACGGAGATACATGTCTCGCAATCATCAGGAAAGAGATACACGACCCGCAATCACGATAGAGATACATGACATACAATCATCAAGATGGAGATACCTGACCCATAACATCAGGACGGATATACATGACCCGCCATATCAGGATTGAGATACCTGACCCACAATCATCAGGATACTGATACATGGACCGCAATCATCAGGACAGAGATACATGACCTACAATTGTCAGGACTGAGATACATCACCCACAATCATCAGAACAGAGATAAATGACCCGCAATCATCACGACAGAGATACAATGCACACAATTATCAGGATGCAGATACATGACCGACAATTGTCAGGACTGAGATACATCACCCACAATCATCAGGACAGAGATAAATGACCCGCATTCATAAGGACTGAAATACATGACCCACAATCATCAAGACAGAGATACATGACCCACAATCATCAGGACAGAGATACACAATCCAGAATCATCACGACAGAGATACATTGCACACAATCATCAGGATGGAGATACATGACCCAGAATCATCAAGACAGAGATACATGACCCACAATCATCAGGACAGAGATACACAATCCAGACTCATCACGACAGAGATACATTGCACACAATCATCATGACAGAGATACATGACACACAATCATCAGGATAGAGATATATGACACACAATCATCAGGATGGGGATACACATCCCACGACCATCAGGATGGGATACGCGACTCAAAATCATCAGAACAGATATACATGACTCGCAATCATCATGACTGAGATACATAACCCAATCATCAGGATGGAGATACATGACCCGCAACATCAGGATGGAGATGCATGACCCACAACATCAGGACGGAGATACATGACCCTCAATCATCCGGATGGACATACATGACTCACAATCATCAGGACAGAGATACATGACCCACTATCATCGGGACAGAGATACATAACCCACAATAATCAGGACAGTGATACATGACCCACAATAATCAGGACAGAGATACATTGCACACAATCATCAGGATGGAGATACATGACCCGCAACCATCAGGACGGAGATACATGACCCGCAACATCAGTATGGAGATACATGACCCGCCACATCAGGATGGAGATAAATGACCCATAATCATCCGGATGAAGATACATGACTCACAATCATCATGACAGAGATACATGACCCGCAATCATCAGGAAGGAAGTACATGACCCACAATCATCAGAACAGAGATACACGACCCGCAATCATCAGGATGGAGATATATTGCCCACAATCACCAGGACAGAGATTCATGACCCGCAATCATCAGGACGGAAGTACATGACCCGCAATCATCAGGACAGAGATACACGACCTGCAATCATCACGATAGAGATACATGACACACAATCATCAGGATGGAGATTCATGACCAGCAATCATCAGGACCGAGATACATGACCCACAATTTCAGGACGAAGATACATGACCCGCAACATTAGGATGGAGATACATGACCCGCAACATCAGGATGGAGATACATAACCCACAATCATCCGGATGGACATACATCACTCGCAATCATCAGGACAGAGATACATGACCCACAATAATTAGGACAGAGATACAACACTCGCAATCATCAGGATAGAAATTCATGACACACAACCATCAGGATGGAGATACATGACCCACCATCATCAGGATGGAGATACGTGACTCAAAATCATCAGGACAGAGATACATGACTCGCAATCATCATGACTGAGATACATAACCCAATCATCAGGATGGAGATACATGACCCACAACATCAGGATGGAGATGCATGACCCGCAACATCAGGATGGAGATACATGACCCACAATCATCCGGATGGACATACATCACTCACAATCATCAGGACAGAGATACATGACTCGCAATCATCATGACTGAGATACATAAACCAATCATCAGATTGGAGATACATGACCCACAATCATCAGGAGAGAGATACATGACCCGCAATCATCAAGATGGATATACATGACCCACAATCATCAGGACAGAGATACATAACCCACAATAATCAGGACAGTGATACATGACCCACTATCATCAGGACAGAGATACATGACCCACAATCATCAGGGCAATGATACATGACACACAATCATCAGGATAGAGATATATGACACACAATCATCAGGATGGGGATACACATCCCACGACCATCAGGATGGAGATACGTGACTCAAAATCATCAGGACAGAGATACATGACTCGCAATCATCATGACTGAAATACATAACCCAATCATCAGGATGGAGATACATGACCCACAACATCAGGATGGAGATGCATGACCCGCAACATCAGTATGGAGATACATGACCCGCCACATCAGGATGGAGATACATGACCCAGAATCATCCGGATGCAGATACATGACTCACAATCATCAGGACAGAGATACATGACCCGCAATCATCAGGACGGAAGTACATGACCCACAATCATCAGGACATTGATACATAACCCGTAATCATCAGGACAGAGATACACGACCCGCAATCATCACGATAGAGATACATTACACACAATCATCAGGATGCAGATATATGACCCGCAATTATCAGGATGGGGATACAAGGCCCACGACCATCAGGATGGAGATACATGACTCGCAATCATTAGGACAGAGATACATGACCCACAATAATCAGGACAGTGATACATGACCCACAATCATCAGGAATGTGATACATGATCCACAATCATCAGGACAGACATACATGACACAGAATCATCAGGATGGAGATACATGACCAGCTATTATCAGGACGGAGATACATGACCCATAATCATCAGGATAGAGAAACATCACTCGCAATCATCAGGATGGAAATTCATGACCCACAACCATCACGATGGAAATAGATGACCCACAATCATCAGGACAGTGACACATGACTCATAATCATATGAACAGAGATACATGACACACAATCATCAGGATGGAGATACATGACCCACAATAATCAGGACAGAGATACATGACAAACAATCATCAGGACGGAGATACATTCCCACGTTCATCAGGATGGAGATACGTGACCCACGACCATCAGGATGAAGATACATGACTCACGATCATCAGGATAGAGATACATGACTCGCAATCATCAGGACGGAGATACATGTCTCGCAATCATCAGGAAAGAGATACACGACCCGCAATCACGATAGAGATACATGACATACAATCATCAAGATGGAGATACCTGACCAGCAATCATCAGGACAGGGAAACATGACCCACAACATCAGGACGGATATACATGACCCGCCATATCAGGATTGAGATACCTGACCCACAATCATCAGGTTACTGATACATGGACCGCAATCATCAGGACAGAGATACATGACCTACAATTGTCAGGACTGAGATACATCACCCACAATCATCAGAACAGAGATAAATGACCCGCAATCATCACGACAGAGATACAATGCACACAATTATCAGGATGGAGATACATGACCGACAATTGTCAGGACTGAGATACATCACCCACAATCATCAGGACAGAGATAAATGACCCGCATTCATAAGGACTGAAATACATGACCCACAATCATCAAGACAGAGATACATGACCCACAATCATCAGGACAGAGATACACAATCCAGAATCATCACGACAGAGATACATTGCACACAATCATCAGGATGGAGATACATGACCCACAATCATCAGGACAGAGATACATGACCCACAATAATCAGGACAGTGATACATGACCCACAATCATCAGGACAGAGATACACGACCAGCAATCATCATGACAGAGATACATGACACACAATCATCAGGATGGAGATACATGACATGCAATCATGAGGACGGAGATACATGACCACCAATATCAGGACGGAGATTCATAACCCGCCACATCAGGATGGAGATACATGACCTGCGATCATGCGGACAGATTTACATGACACGCAATCATCAGGACAAAGATACATGACTCGCAATCATCAGGACTGAGATACATGACTCGCAATCATCAGGACAGAGATACATGACCCACAATCATCTGGACAGAGATACATGACTCGCAATTATCAGGAAAGAGATACATGACCCGCAATCATCAGGATGGAGATATATGGCCCACAATCACCAGGACAGAGATGCATGACCCACAATCATCAGGACGGAAGTACATGACCCACAATCATCAGGACATAGATACATGACCAACAATCATCAGGACAGTGATACATGACCCGCAATCATCAGGACAGAGATACACGACCCGCAATAATCACGATAGAGATACATGACACACAATCATCAGGATGGAGATTCATGACCAGCAATCATTAGGACCGAAATACATGACCCACAATATCAGGACGAAGATACATGACCCGCAACTGCAGTATGGAGGTACATGACCCGCCATATCAGGATGGAGATACATGACCCACAATCATCAAGACGGAGATACATGACCCACAATCATCAGGACAGAGATACATCACTAACAATCATCAGGATGGAAATACATGACCAACAATCATCAGGATGGAGGTATATGACCCGCAACATCAGGATGGAGATACATGACCCGCAACATCAGGACGGAGATACATGACCCACAATCATCCGGATGGACATACATCACTCACAATCATCAGGACAGAGATACATGACCCTCAATCATCAGGACAGAGATACAACACTCGCAATCATCAGGATGTAGATACATGACCCGCGATCATTAGGACGGAGATACATGACCCACCATCATCAGGATGGAGATACGTGACTCGCAATCATCAGGACAGAGATACATGACCCACAATCATCAGGGCAGTGATACATGACACACAATCATCAGGATAGAGATTTTTTCTTTCTCTCTTTGGCTTGGCTTCGCGGACGAAGATTTATGGAGGGGGTAAAAAGTCCACGTCAGCTGCAGGCTCGTTTGTGGCTGACCAGTCCGATGCGGGACAGGCAGACACGATTGCAGCGGTTGCAAGGGAAAATTGGTTGGTTGGGGTTGGGTGTTGGGTTTTTCCTCCTTTGCCTTTTGTCAGTGAGGTGGGCTCTGCGGTCTTCTTCAAAGGAGGCTGCTGCCCGCCAAACTGTGAGGCGCCAAGATGCACGGTTTGAGGCGTTATCAGCCCACTGGCGGTGGTCAATGTGGCAGGCACCAAGAGATTTCTTTAGGCAGTCCTTGTACCTTTTCTTTGGTGCACCTCTGTCACGGTGGCCAGTGGAAAGCTCGCCATATAATACGATCTTGGGAAGGTGATGGTCCTCCATTCTGGAGACGTGACCCATCCAGCACAGCTGGATCTTCAGCAGCGTGGACTCGATGCTGTCGACCTCTGCCATCTCGAGTACCTCGACGTTAGGGGTGTGAGCGCTCCAATGGATGTTGAGGATGGAGCGGAGACAACGCTGGTGGAAGCGTTCTAGGAGCCGTAGGTGGTGCCGGTAGAGGACCCATGATTCGGAGCCGAACAGGAGTGTGGGTATGACAACGGCTCTGTATACGCTTATCTTTGTGAGGTTTTTCAGTTGGTTGTTTTTCCAGACTCTGATATATGACACACAATCATCAGGATGGGGATACACATCCCACGACCATCAGGATGGGATACGCGACTCAAAATCATCAGAACAGATATACATGACTCGCAATCATCATGACTGAGATACATAACCCAATCATCAGGATGGAGATACATGACCCGCAACATCAGGATGGAGATGCATGACCCGCAACATCAGGATGGAGATACATGACCCTCAATCATCCGGATGGACATACATCACTCACAATCATCAGGACAGAGATACATGACCCACTATCATCAGGATGGAGATACATGACATGCAATCATGAGGACGGAGATACATGACCACCAATATCAGGACGGAGATACATAACCCGCCACATCAGGAGAGAGATACATGACCCGCAATCATCAGGACGGATATACATGACCCACAATCATCAGGACAGAGATACATAACCCACAATAATCAGGACAGTGATACATGACTCACAATCATCATGACAGAGATACATGACCCGCAATCATCAGGAAGGAAGTACATGACCCACAATCATCAGGACATTGATACATGACCTGTAATCATCAGGACAGAGATACACGATCCGCAATCATCACAATAGAGACACATGACACACAATCATCAGGATGTAGATACATTCCCACCATCATCAGGATGGAGATACGCGACCCACGACCATCAGAATGGAGATACATGACTCACGATCAGCAGGACAGATATACATGACTCGCAATCATTAGGACAGAGATACATGACCCACAATCATCTGTACTGAGATACATGACCCACAATCATCAGGACGGAGATACATGACCCACAATAATCAGGACAGTGTTACATGACCCACAATTATCAGGACAGAGATACATGACCAGCAATCATCACGACAGAGATACATTGAACACAATCATCAGGATGGAGAAACATGACCCGCAATCATCAGGATGGAGATACATGACCCGCAACATCAGTATGGAGATACATGACCCGCCACATCAGGATGGAGATACATGACCCAGAATCATCCGGATGCAGATACATGACTCACAATCATCAGGACAGAGATACATGACCCGCAATCATCAGGACGGAAGTACATGACCCACAATCATCAGGACATTGATACATGACCCGTAATCATCAGGACAGAGATACACGACCCGCAATCATCACGATAGAGATACATTACACACAATCATCAGGATGTAGATACATGACCCGCAATCATCAGGATGGGGATACAAGGCCCACGACCATCAGGATGGAGATACTTGACTCACAATCATCAGGACTGAGATACATTACCCACTATCATCAGGACTGTGATACATGATCCACAATCATCAGGACAGACATACATGACACAGAATCATCAGGATGGAGATACATGACCAGCTATCATCAAGACAGAGATACATGACCCATAATCATCAGGATAGAGAAACATCACTCACAATCATCAGGATGGAAATTCATGACCCACAACCATCACGATGGAAATAGATGACCCACAATCATCAGGAGAGTGACACATGACTCATAATCATATGAATAGAGATACATGACACACAATCATCAGGATGGAGATACGTGACTCGCAATCATCAGGACAGAGATACATGACCCACAATCATCAGGGCAGTGATACATGACACACAATCATCAGGATAGAGATTTTTTCTTTCTCTCTTTGGCTTGGCTTCGCGGACGAAGATTTATGGAGGGGGTAAAAAGTCCACGTCAGCTGCAGGCTCGTTTGTGGCTGACCAGTCCGATGCGGGACAGGCAGACACGATTGCAGCGGTTGCAAGGGAAAATTGGTTGGTTGGGGTTGGGTGTTGGGTTTTTCCTCCTTTGCCTTTTGTCAGTGAGGTGGGCTCTGCGGTCTTCTTCAAAGGAGGCTGCTGCCCGCCAAACTGTGAGGCGCCAAGATGCACGGTTTGAGGCGTTATCAGCCCACTGGCGGTGGTCAATGTGGCAGGCACCAAGAGATTTCTTTAGGCAGTCCTTGTACCTTTTCTTTGGTGCACCTCTGTCACGGTGGCCAGTGGAGAGCTCGCCATATAATACGATCTTGGGAAGGCGATGGTCCTCCATTCTGGAGACGTGACCCATCCAGCGCAGCTGGATCTTCAGCAGCGTGGACTCGATGCTGTCGACCTCTGCCATCTCGAGTACCTCGACGTTAGGGGTGTGAGCGCTCCAATGGATGTTGAGGATGGAGCGGAGACAACGCTGGTGGAAGCGTTCTAGGAGCCGTAGGTGGTGCCGGTAGAGGACCCATGATTCGGAGCCGAACAGGAGTGTGGGTATGACAACGGCTCTGTATACGCTTATCTTTGTGAGGTTTTTCAGTTGGTTGTTTATCCAGACTCTGATATATGACACACAATCATCAGGATGGGGATACACATCCCACGACCATCAGGATGGGATACGCGACTCAAAATCATCAGAACAGATATACATGACTCGCAATCATCATGACTGAGATACATAACCCAATCATCAGGATGGAGATACATGACCCGCAACATCAGGATGGAGATGCATGACCCGCAACATCAGGATGGAGATACATGACCCTCAATCATCCGGATGGACATACATCACTCACAATCATCAGGACAGAGATACATGACCCACTATCATCAGGATGGAGATACATGACATGCAATCATGAGGACGGAGATACATGACCACCAATATCAGGACGGAGATACATAACCCGCCACATCAGGAGAGAGATACATGACCCGCAATCATCAGGACGGATATACATGACCCACAATCATCAGGACAGAGATACATAACCCACAATAATCAGGACAGTGATACATGACTCACAATCATCATGACAGAGATACATGACCCGCAATCATCAGGAAGGAAGTACATGACCCACAATCATCAGGACATTGATACATGACCTGTAATCATCAGGACAGAGATACACGATCCGCAATCATCACAATAGAGACACATGACACACAATCATCAGGATGTAGATACATTCCCACCATCATCAGGATGGAGATACGCGACCCACGACCATCAGGATGGAGATACATGACTCACGATCAGCAGGACAGATATACATGACTCGCAATCATTAGGACAGAGATACATGACCCACAATCATCTGTACTGAGATACATGACCCACAATCATCTGGACGGAGATACATGACCCACAATAATCAGGACAGTGTTACATGACCCACAATTATCAGGACAGAGATACATGACCAGCAATCATCACGACAGAGATACATTGAACACAATCATCAGGATGGAGAAACATGACCCGCAATCATCAGGATGGAGATACATGACCCGCAACATCAGTATGGAGATACATGACCCGCCACATCAGGATGGAGATACATGACCCAGAATCATCCGGATGCAGATACATGACTCACAATCATCAGGACAGAGATACATGACCCGCAATCATCAGGACGGAAGTACATGACCCACAATCATCAGGACATTGATACATGACCCGTAATCATCAGGACAGAGATACACGACCCGCAATCATCACGATAGAGATACATTACACACAATCATCAGGATGTAGATACATGACCCGCAATCATCAGGATGGGGATACAAGGCCCACGACCATCAGGATGGAGATACTTGACTCACAATCATCAGGACTGAGATACATTACCCACTATCATCAGGACTGTGATACATGATCCACAATCATCAGGACAGACATACATGACACAGAATCATCAGGATGGAGATACATGACCAGCTATCATCAAGACAGAGATACATGACCCATAATCATCAGGATAGAGAAACATCACTCACAATCATCAGGATGGAAATTCATGACCCACAACCATCACGATGGAAATAGATGACCCACAATCATCAGGAGAGTGACACATGACTCATAATCATATGAACAGAGATACATGACACACAATCATCAGGATGGAGATACGTGACCACAATAAGCAGGACAGAGATACATGACACACAATCATCAGGACAAAAATACATGACTCACAATCATCAGGACAGAGATACATGACAAACAATCATCAGGACGTAGATACATGACTGACAATCATCAGGACAGAGATACATGACCCACAATCATCAGGACGGAGATACATTCCCACGATCATCAGGATGAAGATACGTAACCCACGACCATCAGGATGAAGATACATGACTCACGATCATCAGGACAGCGATACATGACTCGCAATCATCAGGACGGAGATACATGTCCCGCAATCATCAGGACAGAGATACACGACACGCATTCAAGATAGAGGTACATGACATACAATCATCAAGATGGAGATATCTGACCAGCAATCATCAGGACGGGGATACATGACCCGCAACGTCAGGACGGATATACATGACTTGCCATATCAGGATTGAGATACCTGACCCACAATCATCAGGATACTGATACATGGACCGCGATCATCAGGATGGAGATACATGACCCGCAACATCAGAATGGAGATACATGACCTGCAACATCAGGACGGAAATACTTGACCCACAATCTTCTGGATGGACATACATCATCCACAATCATCAGGACAGAGATACATGACCCACAATAATCAGGACAGTGATACATGACCCACAATCATCAGGACAGAGATACACGACCAGCAATCATCATGACAGAGATACATGACACACAATCATCAGGATGGAGATACATGACATGCAATCATGAGGACTGAGATACATGACCACCAACATCAGGACGGAGATACATAACCCGCCACATCAGGATGGAGATACATGACCTGCGATCATCAGGACGGAGATACATGACCCGCAACATTACGAAGGAGACATATGACCTGCCACATCAGGATAGAGATACCTGATCCACAATCATCAGCATGGAGATACATGACTCGCAACATTAGGACAGAGATACTTGACCCGCCACATCAGGATGGAGATACATGACCCACCATCAACAGGATGGAGATACATGACTCACAACCATCAGGACAGTGATGAATAACCAGCCATGATCAGGACAGAGATACATGACCCACAATTATCAGGACAGGGATACTTAACCCACAATCATGAGGACAGAGATACATGACCCTCAATCATCAGGACAGAGTTACACGACCCACAATCATCAGGATAGTGATAAATGAACCGCAATAATCAGGTCAGAGATACACAACCCGCAATCATCACGACAGACAGAGATACATGACCCGCAATCATCAGGATGTAGATACATGACCTGCAATCATTAGGATGGAGATATATGACTCACATTCATCTGTACTGAGATACATGACCCACAATAATCAGGATGGAGATACATGACCCACAATAATCAGGATGGAGATACATGACCCACAATCATTAGGACAGAAATACATGACACACAATCATCAAGACAGAGATACATGACGCACAATAATCAGGACAGTGATACATGACCCACAATCATCAGGACAGAGATACACGACCAGCAATCATCATGACAGAGATGCATGGCACACAATCATCAGGATGGAGATACATGACCCGCAATCATCAGGACGGAGATACATAACCCATAATCATCCGGATGGAGATACATGACTCACAATCATCAGGACAGAGATACATGACCCACAATCATAAGAATGGAGATATATGACTCGCAACACTAGGACGGATATACATGACCCGCCACATCAGGATGGAGATACATGGCTCGCAATCATCAGGACAGAGATACACGACCCGCAATCATCACGACTGACAGAAATACATGATCCGCAATCATCAGGACGGAGATACATGACCCACAATTGTCAGGACTGAGATACATCACCCGCAATCATCAGCACAGAGAAACACGACCGGCAATGATCATGACAGAGATACATGACACACAATCATCAGGATGGAGATACATGAACTGTAATCATCAAGACGAGATACATGACCCGCAACATCAGGACCGAGATACATGACCTGCCACATCAGGATAGAGATACATGACCCACAAACATCAGGAAGGAAATATATGACTCGCAACACTAGGACGGAGATATATGACCCACCATCATCAGGATGGAGATACGTGACTCGCAATCATCAAGACAGAGATACATGACACAAAATCATCAGGATGGAGATACATGACCTGCCATCAACAGGACGGAGATACATGACCTGCAACATTAGGACGGAGATACATGACCCGCCATATCAGGATAGAGATACATGACCCACAATCATCAGGATGGAGATATATGACTCGCAACACTAGGACGGAGATACATGACCCGCCACATCAGGATGGAGATACATGATCCACAATCATCAGGATGGAGATACATGACTCGCAATCATCAGGACAGAGATACACGACCTGCAATCATCAGGACGGAGATACATGACCCACAATTGTCGGGACTGAGAAACATCACCCACAATCATCACCACAGAGATACACGACCGGCAATGATCATGACAGAGATACATGACACACAATCATCAGTATGGAGATACATGAACTGTAATCATCAAGACGGAGATACATGATCCGCAACAACAGGACGGAGATACATGACCTGCCACATCAGGATAGAGATACATGACCCACAAACATCAGGAAGGAGATACATGACTCACAATAATCAGGACAGAGATACATGACAAACAATCATCAGGACGGAGATACATGACCCACAATAATCAGGACAGAGATACATGACAAACAATCATCAGGACGGAGATACATTCCCACGTTCATCAGGATGGAGATACATGACCCACGACCATCAGGATGAAGATACATGACTCACGATCATCAGGATAGAGATACATGACTCGCAATCATCAGGACGGAGATACATGTCTCGCAATCATCAGGAAAGAGATACACGACCCGCAATCACGATAGAGATACATGACATACAATCATCAAGATGGAGATACCTGACCCATAACATCAGGACGGATATACATGACCCGCCATATCAGGATTGAGATACCTGACCCACAATCATCAGGATACTGATACATGGACCGCAATCATCAGGACAGAGATACATGACCTACAATTGTCAGGACTGAGATACATCACCCACAATCATCAGAACAGAGATAAATGACCCGCAATCATCACGACAGAGATACAATGCACACAATTATCAGGATGCAGATACATGACCGACAATTGTCAGGACTGAGATACATCACCCACAATCATCAGGACAGAGATAAATGACCCGCATTCATAAGGACTGAAATACATGACCCACAATCATCAAGACAGAGATACATGACCCACAATCATCAGGACAGAGATACACAATCCAGAATCATCACGACAGAGATACATTGCACACAATCATCAGGATGGAGATACATGACCCAGAATCATCAAGACAGAGATACATGACCCACAATCATCAGGACAGAGATACACAATCCAGACTCATCACGACAGAGATACATTGCACACAATCATCATGACAGAGATACATGACACACAATCATCAGGATAGAGATATATGACACACAATCATCAGGATGGGGATACACATCCCACGACCATCAGGATGGGATACGCGACTCAAAATCATCAGAACAGATATACATGACTCGCAATCATCATGACTGAGATACATAACCCAATCATCAGGATGGAGATACATGACCCGCAACATCAGGATGGAGATGCATGACCCACAACATCAGGACGGAGATACATGACCCTCAATCATCCGGATGGACATACATGACTCACAATCATCAGGACAGAGATACATGACCCACTATCATCGGGACAGAGATACATAACCCACAATAATCAGGACAGTGATACATGACCCACAATAATCAGGACAGAGATACATTGCACACAATCATCAGGATGGAGATACATGACCCGCAACCATCAGGACGGAGATACATGACCCGCAACATCAGTATGGAGATACATGACCCGCCACATCAGGATGGAGATAAATGACCCATAATCATCCGGATGAAGATACATGACTCACAATCATCATGACAGAGATACATGACCCGCAATCATCAGGAAGGAAGTACATGACCCACAATCATCAGAACAGAGATACACGACCCGCAATCATCAGGATGGAGATATATTGCCCACAATCACCAGGACAGAGATTCATGACCCGCAATCATCAGGACGGAAGTACATGACCCGCAATCATCAGGACAGAGATACACGACCTGCAATCATCACGATAGAGATACATGACACACAATCATCAGGATGGAGATTCATGACCAGCAATCATCAGGACCGAGATACATGACCCACAATTTCAGGACGAAGATACATGACCCGCAACATTAGGATGGAGATACATGACCCGCAACATCAGGATGGAGATACATAACCCACAATCATCCGGATGGACATACATCACTCGCAATCATCAGGACAGAGATACATGACCCACAATAATTAGGACAGAGATACAACACTCGCAATCATCAGGATAGAAATTCATGACACACAACCATCAGGATGGAGATACATGACCCACCATCATCAGGATGGAGATACGTGACTCAAAATCATCAGGACAGAGATACATGACTCGCAATCATCATGACTGAGATACATAACCCAATCATCAGGATGGAGATACATGACCCACAACATCAGGATGGAGATGCATGACCCGCAACATCAGGATGGAGATACATGACCCACAATCATCCGGATGGACATACATCACTCACAATCATCAGGACAGAGATACATGACTCGCAATCATCATGACTGAGATACATAAACCAATCATCAGATTGGAGATACATGACCCACAATCATCAGGAGAGAGATACATGACCCGCAATCATCAAGATGGATATACATGACCCACAATCATCAGGACAGAGATACATAACCCACAATAATCAGGACAGTGATACATGACCCACTATCATCAGGACAGAGATACATGACCCACAATCATCAGGGCAATGATACATGACACACAATCATCAGGATAGAGATATATGACACACAATCATCAGGATGGGGATACACATCCCACGACCATCAGGATGGAGATACGTGACTCAAAATCATCAGGACAGAGATACATGACTCGCAATCATCATGACTGAAATACATAACCCAATCATCAGGATGGAGATACATGACCCACAACATCAGGATGGAGATGCATGACCCGCAACATCAGTATGGAGATACATGACCCGCCACATCAGGATGGAGATACATGACCCAGAATCATCCGGATGCAGATACATGACTCACAATCATCAGGACAGAGATACATGACCCGCAATCATCAGGACGGAAGTACATGACCCACAATCATCAGGACATTGATACATAACCCGTAATCATCAGGACAGAGATACACGACCCGCAATCATCACGATAGAGATACATTACACACAATCATCAGGATGCAGATATATGACCCGCAATTATCAGGATGGGGATACAAGGCCCACGACCATCAGGATGGAGATACATGACTCGCAATCATTAGGACAGAGATACATGACCCACAATAATCAGGACAGTGATACATGACCCACAATCATCAGGAATGTGATACATGATCCACAATCATCAGGACAGACATACATGACACAGAATCATCAGGATGGAGATACATGACCAGCTATTATCAGGACGGAGATACATGACCCATAATCATCAGGATAGAGAAACATCACTCGCAATCATCAGGATGGAAATTCATGACCCACAACCATCACGATGGAAATAGATGACCCACAATCATCAGGACAGTGACACATGACTCATAATCATATGAACAGAGATACATGACACACAATCATCAGGATGGAGATACATGACCCACAATAATCAGGACAGAGATACATGACAAACAATCATCAGGACGGAGATACATTCCCACGTTCATCAGGATGGAGATACGTGACCCACGACCATCAGGATGAAGATACATGACTCACGATCATCAGGATAGAGATACATGACTCGCAATCATCAGGACGGAGATACATGTCTCGCAATCATCAGGAAAGAGATACACGACCCGCAATCACGATAGAGATACATGACATACAATCATCAAGATGGAGATACCTGACCAGCAATCATCAGGACAGGGAAACATGACCCACAACATCAGGACGGATATACATGACCCGCCATATCAGGATTGAGATACCTGACCCACAATCATCAGGTTACTGATACATGGACCGCAATCATCAGGACAGAGATACATGACCTACAATTGTCAGGACTGAGATACATCACCCACAATCATCAGAACAGAGATAAATGACCCGCAATCATCACGACAGAGATACAATGCACACAATTATCAGGATGGAGATACATGACCGACAATTGTCAGGACTGAGATACATCACCCACAATCATCAGGACAGAGATAAATGACCCGCATTCATAAGGACTGAAATACATGACCCACAATCATCAAGACAGAGATACATGACCCACAATCATCAGGACAGAGATACACAATCCAGAATCATCACGACAGAGATACATTGCACACAATCATCAGGATGGAGATACATGACCCACAATCATCAGGACAGAGATACATGACCCACAATAATCAGGACAGTGATACATGACCCACAATCATCAGGACAGAGATACACGACCAGCAATCATCATGACAGAGATACATGACACACAATCATCAGGATGGAGATACATGACATGCAATCATGAGGACGGAGATACATGACCACCAATATCAGGACGGAGATTCATAACCCGCCACATCAGGATGGAGATACATGACCTGCGATCATGCGGACAGATTTACATGACACGCAATCATCAGGACAAAGATACATGACTCGCAATCATCAGGACTGAGATACATGACTCGCAATCATCAGGACAGAGATACATGACCCACAATCATCTGGACAGAGATACATGACTCGCAATTATCAGGAAAGAGATACATGACCCGCAATCATCAGGATGGAGATATATGGCCCACAATCACCAGGACAGAGATGCATGACCCACAATCATCAGGACGGAAGTACATGACCCACAATCATCAGGACATAGATACATGACCAACAATCATCAGGACAGTGATACATGACCCGCAATCATCAGGACAGAGATACACGACCCGCAATAATCACGATAGAGATACATGACACACAATCATCAGGATGGAGATTCATGACCAGCAATCATTAGGACCGAAATACATGACCCACAATATCAGGACGAAGATACATGACCCGCAACTGCAGTATGGAGGTACATGACCCGCCATATCAGGATGGAGATACATGACCCACAATCATCAAGACGGAGATACATGACCCACAATCATCAGGACAGAGATACATCACTAACAATCATCAGGATGGAAATACATGACCAACAATCATCAGGATGGAGGTATATGACCCGCAACATCAGGATGGAGATACATGACCCGCAACATCAGGACGGAGATACATGACCCACAATCATCCGGATGGACATACATCACTCACAATCATCAGGACAGAGATACATGACCCTCAATCATCAGGACAGAGATACAACACTCGCAATCATCAGGATGTAGATACATGACCCGCGATCATTAGGACGGAGATACATGACCCACCATCATCAGGATGGAGATACGTGACTCGCAATCATCAGGACAGAGATACATGACCCACAATCATCAGGGCAGTGATACATGACACACAATCATCAGGATAGAGATTTTTTCTTTCTCTCTTTGGCTTGGCTTCGCGGACGAAGATTTATGGAGGGGGTAAAAAGTCCACGTCAGCTGCAGGCTCGTTTGTGGCTGACCAGTCCGATGCGGGACAGGCAGACACGATTGCAGCGGTTGCAAGGGAAAATTGGTTGGTTGGGGTTGGGTGTTGGGTTTTTCCTCCTTTGCCTTTTGTCAGTGAGGTGGGCTCTGCGGTCTTCTTCAAAGGAGGCTGCTGCCCGCCAAACTGTGAGGCGCCAAGATGCACGGTTTGAGGCGTTATCAGCCCACTGGCGGTGGTCAATGTGGCAGGCACCAAGAGATTTCTTTAGGCAGTCCTTGTACCTTTTCTTTGGTGCACCTCTGTCACGGTGGCCAGTGGAAAGCTCGCCATATAATACGATCTTGGGAAGGTGATGGTCCTCCATTCTGGAGACGTGACCCATCCAGCACAGCTGGATCTTCAGCAGCGTGGACTCGATGCTGTCGACCTCTGCCATCTCGAGTACCTCGACGTTAGGGGTGTGAGCGCTCCAATGGATGTTGAGGATGGAGCGGAGACAACGCTGGTGGAAGCGTTCTAGGAGCCGTAGGTGGTGCCGGTAGAGGACCCATGATTCGGAGCCGAACAGGAGTGTGGGTATGACAACGGCTCTGTATACGCTTATCTTTGTGAGGTTTTTCAGTTGGTTGTTTTTCCAGACTCTGATATATGACACACAATCATCAGGATGGGGATACACATCCCACGACCATCAGGATGGGATACGCGACTCAAAATCATCAGAACAGATATACATGACTCGCAATCATCATGACTGAGATACATAACCCAATGATCAGGATGGAGATACATGACCCGCAACATCAGGATGGAGATGCATGACCCGCAACATCAGGATGGAGATACATGACCCTCAATCATCCGGATGGACATACATCACTCACAATCATCAGGACAGAGATACATGACCCACTATCATCAGGATGGAGATACATGACATGCAATCATGAGGACGGAGATACATGACCACCAATATCAGGACGGAGATACATAACCCGCCACATCAGGAGAGAGATACATGACCCGCAATCATCAGGACGGATATACATGACCCACAATCATCAGGACAGAGATACATAACCCACAATAATCAGGACAGTGATACATGACTCACAATCATCATGACAGAGATACATGACCCGCAATCATCAGGAAGGAAGTACATGACCCACAATCATCAGGACATTGATACATGACCTGTAATCATCAGGACAGAGATACACGATCCGCAATCATCACAATAGAGACACATGACACACAATCATCAGGATGTAGATACATTCCCACCATCATCAGGATGGAGATACGCGACCCACGACCATCAGAATGGAGATACATGACTCACGATCAGCAGGACAGATATACATGACTCGCAATCATTAGGACAGAGATACATGACCCACAATCATCTGTACTGAGATACATGACCCACAATCATCAGGACGGAGATACATGACCCACAATAATCAGGACAGTGTTACATGACCCACAATTATCAGGACAGAGATACATGACCAGCAATCATCACGACAGAGATACATTGAACACAATCATCAGGATGGAGAAACATGACCCGCAATCATCAGGATGGAGATACATGACCCGCAACATCAGTATGGAGATACATGACCCGCCACATCAGGATGGAGATACATGACCCAGAATCATCCGGATGCAGATACATGACTCACAATCATCAGGACAGAGATACATGACCCGCAATCATCAGGACGGAAGTACATGACCCACAATCATCAGGACATTGATACATGACCCGTAATCATCAGGACAGAGATACACGACCCGCAATCATCACGATAGAGATACATTACACACAATCATCAGGATGTAGATACATGACCCGCAATCATCAGGATGGGGATACAAGGCCCACGACCATCAGGATGGAGATACTTGACTCACAATCATCAGGACTGAGATACATTACCCACTATCATCAGGACTGTGATACATGATCCACAATCATCAGGACAGACATACATGACACAGAATCATCAGGATGGAGATACATGACCAGCTATCATCAAGACAGAGATACATGACCCATAATCATCAGGATAGAGAAACATCACTCACAATCATCAGGATGGAAATTCATGACCCACAACCATCACGATGGAAATAGATGACCCACAATCATCAGGAGAGTGACACATGACTCATAATCATATGAATAGAGATACATGACACACAATCATCAGGATGGAGATACGTGACTCGCAATCATCAGGACAGAGATACATGACCCACAATCATCAGGGCAGTGATACATGACACACAATCATCAGGATAGAGATTTTTTCTTTCTCTCTTTGGCTTGGCTTCGCGGACGAAGATTTATGGAGGGGGTAAAAAGTCCACGTCAGCTGCAGGCTCGTTTGTGGCTGACCAGTCCGATGCGGGACAGGCAGACACGATTGCAGCGGTTGCAAGGGAAAATTGGTTGGTTGGGGTTGGGTGTTGGGTTTTTCCTCCTTTGCCTTTTGTCAGTGAGGTGGGCTCTGCGGTCTTCTTCAAAGGAGGCTGCTGCCCGCCAAACTGTGAGGCGCCAAGATGCACGGTTTGAGGCGTTATCAGCCCACTGGCGGTGGTCAATGTGGCAGGCACCAAGAGATTTCTTTAGGCAGTCCTTGTACCTTTTCTTTGGTGCACCTCTGTCACGGTGGCCAGTGGAGAGCTCGCCATATAATACGATCTTGGGAAGGCGATGGTCCTCCATTCTGGAGACGTGACCCATCCAGCGCAGCTGGATCTTCAGCAGCGTGGACTCGATGCTGTCGACCTCTGCCATCTCGAGTACCTCGACGTTAGGGGTGTGAGCGCTCCAATGGATGTTGAGGATGGAGCGGAGACAACGCTGGTGGAAGCGTTCTAGGAGCCGTAGGTGGTGCCGGTAGAGGACCCATGATTCGGAGCCGAACAGGAGTGTGGGTATGACAACGGCTCTGTATACGCTTATCTTTGTGAGGTTTTTCAGTTGGTTGTTTATCCAGACTCTGATATATGACACACAATCATCAGGATGGGGATACACATCCCACGACCATCAGGATGGGATACGCGACTCAAAATCATCAGAACAGATATACATGACTCGCAATCATCATGACTGAGATACATAACCCAATCATCAGGATGGAGATACATGACCCGCAACATCAGGATGGAGATGCATGACCCGCAACATCAGGATGGAGATACATGACCCTCAATCATCCGGATGGACATACATCACTCACAATCATCAGGACAGAGATACATGACCCACTATCATCAGGATGGAGATACATGACATGCAATCATGAGGACGGAGATACATGACCACCAATATCAGGACGGAGATACATAACCCGCCACATCAGGAGAGAGATACATGACCCGCAATCATCAGGACGGATATACATGACCCACAATCATCAGGACAGAGATACATAACCCACAATAATCAGGACAGTGATACATGACTCACAATCATCATGACAGAGATACATGACCCGCAATCATCAGGAAGGAAGTACATGACCCACAATCATCAGGACATTGATACATGACCTGTAATCATCAGGACAGAGATACACGATCCGCAATCATCACAATAGAGACACATGACACACAATCATCAGGATGTAGATACATTCCCACCATCATCAGGATGGAGATACGCGACCCACGACCATCAGGATGGAGATACATGACTCACGATCAGCAGGACAGATATACATGACTCGCAATCATTAGGACAGAGATACATGACCCACAATCATCTGTACTGAGATACATGACCCACAATCATCTGGACGGAGATACATGACCCACAATAATCAGGACAGTGTTACATGACCCACAATTATCAGGACAGAGATACATGACCAGCAATCATCACGACAGAGATACATTGAACACAATCATCAGGATGGAGAAACATGACCCGCAATCATCAGGATGGAGATACATGACCCGCAACATCAGTATGGAGATACATGACCCGCCACATCAGGATGGAGATACATGACCCAGAATCATCCGGATGCAGATACATGACTCACAATCATCAGGACAGAGATACATGACCCGCAATCATCAGGACGGAAGTACATGACCCACAATCATCAGGACATTGATACATGACCCGTAATCATCAGGACAGAGATACACGACCCGCAATCATCACGATAGAGATACATTACACACAATCATCAGGATGTAGATACATGACCCGCAATCATCAGGATGGGGATACAAGGCCCACGACCATCAGGATGGAGATACTTGACTCACAATCATCAGGACTGAGATACATTACCCACTATCATCAGGACTGTGATACATGATCCACAATCATCAGGACAGACATACATGACACAGAATCATCAGGATGGAGATACATGACCAGCTATCATCAAGACAGAGATACATGACCCATAATCATCAGGATAGAGAAACATCACTCACAATCATCAGGATGGAAATTCATGACCCACAACCATCACGATGGAAATAGATGACCCACAATCATCAGGAGAGTGACACATGACTCATAATCATATGAACAGAGATACATGACACACAATCATCAGGATGGAGATACGTGACCACAATAAGCAGGACAGAGATACATGACACACAATCATCAGGACAAAAATACATGACTCACAATCATCAGGACAGAGATACATGACAAACAATCATCAGGACGTAGATACATGACTGACAATCATCAGGACAGAGATACATGACCCACAATCATCAGGACGGAGATACATTCCCACGATCATCAGGATGAAGATACGTAACCCACGACCATCAGGATGAAGATACATGACTCACGATCATCAGGACAGCGATACATGACTCGCAATCATCAGGACGGAGATACATGTCCCGCAATCATCAGGACAGAGATACACGACACGCATTCAAGATAGAGGTACATGACATACAATCATCAAGATGGAGATATCTGACCAGCAATCATCAGGACGGGGATACATGACCCGCAACGTCAGGACGGATATACATGACTTGCCATATCAGGATTGAGATACCTGACCCACAATCATCAGGATACTGATACATGGACCGCGATCATCAGGATGGAGATACATGACCCGCAACATCAGAATGGAGATACATGACCTGCAACATCAGGACGGAAATACTTGACCCACAATCTTCTGGATGGACATACATCATCCACAATCATCAGGACAGAGATACATGACCCACAATAATCAGGACAGTGATACATGACCCACAATCATCAGGACAGAGATACACGACCAGCAATCATCATGACAGAGATACATGACACACAATCATCAGGATGGAGATACATGACATGCAATCATGAGGACTGAGATACATGACCACCAACATCAGGACGGAGATACATAACCCGCCACATCAGGATGGAGATACATGACCTGCGATCATCAGGACGGAGATACATGACCCGCAACATTACGAAGGAGACATATGACCTGCCACATCAGGATAGAGATACCTGATCCACAATCATCAGCATGGAGATACATGACTCGCAACATTAGGACAGAGATACTTGACCCGCCACATCAGGATGGAGATACATGACCCACCATCAACAGGATGGAGATACATGACTCACAACCATCAGGACAGTGATGAATAACCAGCCATGATCAGGACAGAGATACATGACCCACAATTATCAGGACAGGGATACTTAACCCACAATCATGAGGACAGAGATACATGACCCTCAATCATCAGGACAGAGTTACACGACCCACAATCATCAGGATAGTGATAAATGAACCGCAATAATCAGGTCAGAGATACACAACCCGCAATCATCACGACAGACAGAGATACATGACCCGCAATCATCAGGATGTAGATACATGACCTGCAATCATTAGGATGGAGATATATGACTCACATTCATCTGTACTGAGATACATGACCCACAATAATCAGGATGGAGATACATGACCCACAATAATCAGGATGGAGATACATGACCCACAATCATTAGGACAGAAATACATGACACACAATCATCAAGACAGAGATACATGACGCACAATAATCAGGACAGTGATACATGACCCACAATCATCAGGACAGAGATACACGACCAGCAATCATCATGACAGAGATGCATGGCACACAATCATCAGGATGGAGATACATGACCCGCAATCATCAGGACGGAGATACATAACCCATAATCATCCGGATGGAGATACATGACTCACAATCATCAGGACAGAGATACATGACCCACAATCATAAGAATGGAGATATATGACTCGCAACACTAGGACGGATATACATGACCCGCCACATCAGGATGGAGATACATGGCTCGCAATCATCAGGACAGAGATACACGACCCGCAATCATCACGACTGACAGAAATACATGATCCGCAATCATCAGGACGGAGATACATGACCCACAATTGTCAGGACTGAGATACATCACCCGCAATCATCAGCACAGAGAAACACGACCGGCAATGATCATGACAGAGATACATGACACACAATCATCAGGATGGAGATACATGAACTGTAATCATCAAGACGAGATACATGACCCGCAACATCAGGACGGAGATACATGACCTGCCACATCAGGATAGAGATACATGACCCACAAACATCAGGAAGGAAATATATGACTCGCAACACTAGGACGGAGATATATGACCCACCATCATCAGGATGGAGATACGTGACTCGCAATCATCAAGACAGAGATACATGACACAAAATCATCAGGATGGAGATACATGACCTGCCATCAACAGGACGGAGATACATGACCTGCAACATTAGGACGGAGATACATGACCCGCCATATCAGGATAGAGATACATGACCCACAATCATCAGGATGGAGATATATGACTCGCAACACTAGGACGGAGATACATGACCCGCCACATCAGGATGGAGATACATGATCCACAATCATCAGGATGGAGATACATGACTCGCAATCATCAGGACAGAGATACACGACCTGCAATCATCAGGACGGAGATACATGACCCACAATTGTCGGGACTGAGAAACATCACCCACAATCATCACCACAGAGATACACGACCGGCAATGATCATGACAGAGATACATGACACACAATCATCAGTATGGAGATACATGAACTGTAATCATCAAGACGGAGATACATGATCCGCAACAACAGGACGGAGATACATGACCTGCCACATCAGGATAGAGATACATGACCCACAAACATCAGGAAGGAGATACATGACTCACAATAATCAGGACAGAGATACATGACAAACAATCATCAGGACGGAGATACATGACCCACAATAATCAGGACAGAGATACATGACAAACAATCATCAGGACGGAGATACATTCCCACGTTCATCAGGATGGAGATACATGACCCACGACCATCAGGATGAAGATACATGACTCACGATCATCAGGATAGAGATACATGACTCGCAATCATCAGGACGGAGATACATGTCTCGCAATCATCAGGAAAGAGATACACGACCCGCAATCACGATAGAGATACATGACATACAATCATCAAGATGGAGATACCTGACCCATAACATCAGGACGGATATACATGACCCGCCATATCAGGATTGAGATACCTGACCCACAATCATCAGGATACTGATACATGGACCGCAATCATCAGGACAGAGATACATGACCTACAATTGTCAGGACTGAGATACATCACCCACAATCATCAGAACAGAGATAAATGACCCGCAATCATCACGACAGAGATACAATGCACACAATTATCAGGATGCAGATACATGACCGACAATTGTCAGGACTGAGATACATCACCCACAATCATCAGGACAGAGATAAATGACCCGCATTCATAAGGACTGAAATACATGACCCACAATCATCAAGACAGAGATACATGACCCACAATCATCAGGACAGAGATACACAATCCAGAATCATCACGACAGAGATACATTGCACACAATCATCAGGATGGAGATACATGACCCACAATCATCAAGACAGAGATACATGACCCACAATCATCAGGACAGAGATACACAATCCAGACTCATCACGACAGAGATACATTGCACACAATCATCATGACAGAGATACATGACACACAATCATCAGGATAGAGATATATGACACACAATCATCAGGATGGGGATACACATCCCACGAACATCAGGATGGGATACGCGACTCAAAATCATCAGAACAGATATACATGACTCGCAATCATCATGACTGAGATACATAACCCAATCATCAGGATGGAGATACATGACCCGCAACATCAGGACAGAGATACACAATCCAGAATCATCACGACAGAGATACATTGCACACAATCATCAGGATGGAGATACATGACCCACAATCATCAAGACAGAGATACATGACCCACAATCATCAGGACAGAGATACACAATCCAGACTCATCACGACAGAGATACATTGCACACAATCATCATGACAGAGATACATGACACACAATCATCAGGATAGAGATATATGACACACAATCATCAGGATGGGGATACACATCCCACGAACATCAGGATGGGATACGCGACTCAAAATCATCAGAACAGATATACATGACTCGCAATCATCATGACTGAGATACATAACCCAATCATCAGGATGGAGATACATGACCCGCAACATCAGGATGGAGATGCATGACCCACAACATCAGGACGGAGATACATGACCCTCAATCATCCGGATGGACATACATGACTCACAATCATCAGGACAGATATACATGACCCACTATCATCAGGACAGAGATACATAACCCACAATAATCAGGACAGTGATACATGACCCACAATAATCAGGACAGAGATACATTGCACACAATCATCACGATGGAGATACATGACCCGCAACCATCAGGACGGAGATACATGACCCGCAACATCAGTATGGAGATACATGACCCGCCACATCAGGATGGAGATAAATGACCCATAATCATCCGGATGAAGATACATGACTCACAATCATCATGACAGAGATACATGACCCGCAATCATCAGGAAGGAAGTACATGACCCACAATCATCAGAACAGAGATACACGACCCGCAATCATCAGGATGGAGATATATTGCCCACAATCACCAGGACAGAGATTCATGACCCGCAATCATCAGGACGGAAGTACATGACCCGCAATCATCAGGACAGAGATACACGACCTGCAATCATCAAGATAGAGATACATGACACACAATCATCAGGATGGAGATTCATGACCAGCAATCATCAGGACCGAGATACATGACCCACAATTTCAGGACGAAGATACATGACCCGCAACATTAGGATGGAGATACATGACCCGCAACATCAGGATGGAGATACATAACCCACAATCATCCGGATGGACATACATCACTCGCAATCATCAGGACAGAGATACATGACCCACAATAATTAGGACAGAGATACAACACTCGCAATCATCAGGATAGAAATTCATGACACACAACCATCAGGATGGAGATACATGACCCACCATCATCAGGATGGAGATACGTGACTCAAAATCATCAGGACAGAGATACATGACTCGCAATCATCATGACTGAGATACATAACCCAATCATCAGGATGGAGATACATGACCCACAACATCAGGATGGAGATGCATGACCCGCAACATCAGGATGGAGATACATGACCCACAATCATCCGGATGGACATACATCACTCACAATCATCAGGACAGAGATACATGACTCGCAATCATCATGACTGAGATACATAAACCAATCATCAGATTGGAGATACATGACCCACAATCATCAGGAGAGAGATACATGACCCGCAATCATCAGGACAGAGATACATGACAAACAATCATCAGGACGTAGATACATGACTGACAATCATCAGGACAGAGATACATGACCCACAATCATCAGGACGGAGATACATTCCCACGATCATCAGGATGAAGATACGTAACCCACGACCATCAGGATGAAGATACATGACTCACGATCATCAGGACAGCGATACATGACTCGCAATCATCAGGACGGAGATACATGTCCCGCAATCATCAGGACAGAGATACACGACACGCATTCAAGATAGAGGTACATGACATACAATCATCAAGATGGAGATATCTGACCAGCAATCATCAGGACGGGGATACATGACCCGCAACGTCAGGACGGATATACATGACTTGCCATATCAGGATTGAGATACCTGACCCACAATCATCAGGATACTGATACATGGACCGCGATCATCAGGATGGAGATACATGACCCGCAACATCAGAATGGAGATACATGACCTGCAACATCAGGACGGAAATACTTGACCCACAATCTTCTGGATGGACATACATCATCCACAATCATCAGGACAGAGATACATGACCCACAATAATCAGGACAGTGATACATGACCCACAATCATCAGGACAGAGATACACGACCAGCAATCATCATGACAGAGATACATGACACACAATCATCAGGATGGAGATACATGACATGCAATCATGAGGACTGAGATACATGACCACCAACATCAGGACGGAGATACATAACCCGCCACATCAGGATGGAGATACATGACCTGCGATCATCAGGACGGAGATACATGACCCGCAACATTACGAAGGAGACATATGACCTGCCACATCAGGATAGAGATACCTGATCCACAATCATCAGCATGGAGATACATGACTCGCAACATTAGGACAGAGATACTTGACCCGCCACATCAGGATGGAGATACATGACCCACCATCAACAGGATGGAGATACATGACTCACAACCATCAGGACAGTGATGAATAACCAGCCATGATCAGGACAGAGATACATGACCCACAATTATCAGGACAGGGATACTTAACCCACAATCATGAGGACAGAGATACATGACCCTCAATCATCAGGACAGAGTTACACGACCCACAATCATCAGGATAGTGATAAATGAACCGCAATAATCAGGTCAGAGATACACAACCCGCAATCATCACGACAGACAGAGATACATGACCCGCAATCATCAGGATGTAGATACATGACCTGCAATCATTAGGATGGAGATATATGACTCACATTCATCTGTACTGAGATACATGACCCACAATAATCAGGATGGAGATACATGACCCACAATAATCAGGATGGAGATACATGACCCACAATCATTAGGACAGAAATACATGACACACAATCATCAAGACAGAGATACATGACGCACAATAATCAGGACAGTGATACATGACCCACAATCATCAGGACAGAGATACACGACCAGCAATCATCATGACAGAGATGCATGGCACACAATCATCAGGATGGAGATACATGACCCGCAATCATCAGGACGGAGATACATAACCCATAATCATCCGGATGGAGATACATGACTCACAATCATCAGGACAGAGATACATGACCCACAATCATAAGAATGGAGATATATGACTCGCAACACTAGGACGGATATACATGACCCGCCACATCAGGATGGAGATACATGGCTCGCAATCATCAGGACAGAGATACACGACCCGCAATCATCACGACTGACAGAAATACATGATCCGCAATCATCAGGACGGAGATACATGACCCACAATTGTCAGGACTGAGATACATCACCCGCAATCATCAGCACAGAGAAACACGACCGGCAATGATCATGACAGAGATACATGACACACAATCATCAGGATGGAGATACATGAACTGTAATCATCAAGACGAGATACATGACCCGCAACATCAGGACGGAGATACATGACCTGCCACATCAGGATAGAGATACATGACCCACAAACATCAGGAAGGAAATATATGACTCGCAACACTAGGACGGAGATATATGACCCACCATCATCAGGATGGAGATACGTGACTCGCAATCATCAAGACAGAGATACATGACACAAAATCATCAGGATGGAGATACATGACCTGCCATCAACAGGACGGAGATACATGACCTGCAACATTAGGACGGAGATACATGACCCGCCATATCAGGATAGAGATACATGACCCACAATCATCAGGATGGAGATATATGACTCGCAACACTAGGACGGAGATACATGACCCGCCACATCAGGATGGAGATACATGATCCACAATCATCAGGATGGAGATACATGACTCGCAATCATCAGGACAGAGATACACGACCTGCAATCATCAGGACGGAGATACATGACCCACAATTGTCGGGACTGAGAAACATCACCCACAATCATCACCACAGAGATACACGACCGGCAATGATCATGACAGAGATACATGACACACAATCATCAGTATGGAGATACATGAACTGTAATCATCAAGACGGAGATACATGATCCGCAACAACAGGACGGAGATACATGACCTGCCACATCAGGATAGAGATACATGACCCACAAACATCAGGAAGGAGATACATGACTCACAATAATCAGGACAGAGATACATGACAAACAATCATCAGGACGGAGATACATGACCCACAATAATCAGGACAGAGATACATGACAAACAATCATCAGGACGGAGATACATTCCCACGTTCATCAGGATGGAGATACATGACCCACGACCATCAGGATGAAGATACATGACTCACGATCATCAGGATAGAGATACATGACTCGCAATCATCAGGACGGAGATACATGTCTCGCAATCATCAGGAAAGAGATACACGACCCGCAATCACGATAGAGATACATGACATACAATCATCAAGATGGAGATACCTGACCCATAACATCAGGACGGATATACATGACCCGCCATATCAGGATTGAGATACCTGACCCACAATCATCAGGATACTGATACATGGACCGCAATCATCAGGACAGAGATACATGACCTACAATTGTCAGGACTGAGATACATCACCCACAATCATCAGAACAGAGATAAATGACCCGCAATCATCACGACAGAGATACAATGCACACAATTATCAGGATGCAGATACATGACCGACAATTGTCAGGACTGAGATACATCACCCACAATCATCAGGACAGAGATAAATGACCCGCATTCATAAGGACTGAAATACATGACCCACAATCATCAAGACAGAGATACATGACCCACAATCATCAGGACAGAGATACACAATCCAGAATCATCACGACAGAGATACATTGCACACAATCATCAGGATGGAGATACATGACCCACAATCATCAAGACAGAGATACATGACCCACAATCATCAGGACAGAGATACACAATCCAGACTCATCACGACAGAGATACATTGCACACAATCATCATGACAGAGATACATGACACACAATCATCAGGATAGAGATATATGACACACAATCATCAGGATGGGGATACACATCCCACGAACATCAGGATGGGATACGCGACTCAAAATCATCAGAACAGATATACATGACTCGCAATCATCATGACTGAGATACATAACCCAATCATCAGGATGGAGATACATGACCCGCAACATCAGGACAGAGATACACAATCCAGAATCATCACGACAGAGATACATTGCACACAATCATCAGGATGGAGATACATGACCCACAATCATCAAGACAGAGATACATGACCCACAATCATCAGGACAGAGATACACAATCCAGACTCATCACGACAGAGATACATTGCACACAATCATCATGACAGAGATACATGACACACAATCATCAGGATAGAGATATATGACACACAATCATCAGGATGGGGATACACATCCCACGAACATCAGGATGGGATACGCGACTCAAAATCATCAGAACAGATATACATGACTCGCAATCATCATGACTGAGATACATAACCCAATCATCAGGATGGAGATACATGACCCGCAACATCAGGATGGAGATGCATGACCCACAACATCAGGACGGAGATACATGACCCTCAATCATCCGGATGGACATACATGACTCACAATCATCAGGACAGATATACATGACCCACTATCATCAGGACAGAGATACATAACCCACAATAATCAGGACAGTGATACATGACCCACAATAATCAGGACAGAGATACATTGCACACAATCATCACGATGGAGATACATGACCCGCAACCATCAGGACGGAGATACATGACCCGCAACATCAGTATGGAGATACATGACCCGCCACATCAGGATGGAGATAAATGACCCATAATCATCCGGATGAAGATACATGACTCACAATCATCATGACAGAGATACATGACCCGCAATCATCAGGAAGGAAGTACATGACCCACAATCATCAGAACAGAGATACACGACCCGCAATCATCAGGATGGAGATATATTGCCCACAATCACCAGGACAGAGATTCATGACCCGCAATCATCAGGACGGAAGTACATGACCCGCAATCATCAGGACAGAGATACACGACCTGCAATCATCAAGATAGAGATACATGACACACAATCATCAGGATGGAGATTCATGACCAGCAATCATCAGGACCGAGATACATGACCCACAATTTCAGGACGAAGATACATGACCCGCAACATTAGGATGGAGATACATGACCCGCAACATCAGGATGGAGATACATAACCCACAATCATCCGGATGGACATACATCACTCGCAATCATCAGGACAGAGATACATGACCCACAATAATTAGGACAGAGATACAACACTCGCAATCATCAGGATAGAAATTCATGACACACAACCATCAGGATGGAGATACATGACCCACCATCATCAGGATGGAGATACGTGACTCAAAATCATCAGGACAGAGATACATGACTCGCAATCATCATGACTGAGATACATAACCCAATCATCAGGATGGAGATACATGACCCACAACATCAGGATGGAGATGCATGACCCGCAACATCAGGATGGAGATACATGACCCACAATCATCCGGATGGACATACATCACTCACAATCATCAGGACAGAGATACATGACTCGCAATCATCATGACTGAGATACATAAACCAATCATCAGATTGGAGATACATGACCCACAATCATCAGGAGAGAGATACATGACCCGCAATCATCAAGATGGATATACATGACCCACAATCATCAGGACAGAGATACATAACACACAATAATCAGGACAGTGATACATGACCCACTATCATCAGGACAGAGATACATGACCCACAATCATCAGGGCAATGATACATGACACACAATCATCAGGATAGAGATATATGACACACAATCATCAGGATGGGGATACACATCCCACGACCATCAGGATGGAGATACGTGACTCAAAATCATCAGGACAGAGATACATGACTCGCAATCATCATGACTGAAATACATAACCCAATCATCAGGATGGAGATACATGACCCACAACATCAGGATGGAGATGCATGACCCGCAACATCAGGATGGAGATACATGACCCACAATCATCCGGATGGACATACATCACTTACAATCATCAGGACAGAGATACATGACTCGCAATCATCATGACTGAGATACATAAACCAATCATCAGATTGGAGATACATGACCCACAATCATCAGGAGAGAGATACATGACCCGCAATCATCAAGATGGATATACATGACCCACAATCATCAGGACAGAGATACATAACCCACAATAATCAGGACAGTGATACATGACCCACAATGATCAGGACAGAGATACATGACCCACAATCATCAGGACAGAGATACACGACCAGCAATCATCACGACAGAGATACATTGCACTCAATCATCAGGATGGAGATACATGACCCGCAATCATCACGACGGAGATACATGACCCGCAACATCAGTATGGAGATACATGACCCGCCACATCAGGATGGAGATAAATGACAAATAATCATCCGGATGAAGATACATGACTCACAATCATCAGGACAGAGATACATGTCCTGCAATCATCAGGAAAGAAGTACATGACCAACAATCATCAGGACATTGATACATGACCCGTAATCATCAGGACAGAGATACACGACCCGCAATCATCAAGATAGAGATACATAACACACAATCATCAGGATGTAGATACATTCCCACCATCATCAGGATGGAGATACGCGACCCACGACCATCAGGATGGAGATACATGACTCACGATCATCAGGACAAAGATACATGACTCGCAATCATTAGGACAGAGATACATGACCCACAATCATCTGTACTGAGATACATGACCCACAATCATCAGGACGGAGATACATGACGCACAATAATCAGGACAGTGATACATGACCCACAATCATCAGGACGGAGATACATGACCCGCAACATCAGTATGGAGATACATGACCCGCCACATCAGGATGGAGATACATGACCCAGAATCATCCGGATGCAGATACATGACTCACAATCATCAGGACAGAGATACATGACCCGCAATCATCAGGACGGAAGCACATGACCCACAATCATCAGGACATTGATACATAACCCGTAATCATCAGGACAGAGATACACGACCCGCAATCATCACGATAGAGATACATTACACATAATCATCAGGATGCAGATATATGACCGCAATTATCAGGATGGGGATACAAGGCCCACGACCATCAGGATGGAGTTACATGACTCGCAATCATTACGACAGAGATACATGACCCACAATCATCTGTACTGAGATACATGACCCACAATCATCAGGACAGTGATACATGACCCACAATCATCAGGAATGTGATACATGATCCACAATCATCAGGACAGACATACATGACACAGAATCATCAGGATGGAGATAAATGACCAGCTATTATCAGGACGGAGATACATGACCCATAATCATCAGGATAGAGAAACATCACTCGCAATCATCAGGATGGAAATTCATGACCCACAACCATCACGATGGAAATAGATGACCCACAATCATCAGGACAGTAACACATGACTCATAATCATATGAACAGAGATACATGACACACAATCATCAGGATGGAGATACATGACCCACAATAATCAGGACAGAGGTACATGACAAACAATCATCAGGACGGAGATACATTCCCACGTTCATCAGGATGGAGATACGTGACCCACGACCATCAGGATGAAGATACATGACTCACGATCATCAGGATAGAGATACATGACTCGCAATCATCAGGACGGAGATACATGTCTCGCAATCATCAGGAAAGAGATACACGACCCGCAATCACGATAGAGATACATGACATACAATCATCAAGATGGAGATACCTGACCCATAACATCAGGACGGATATACATGACCCGCCATATCAGGATTGAGATACCTGACCCACAATCATCAGGATACTGATACATGGACCGCAATCATCAGGACAGAGATACATGACCTACAATTGTCAGGACTGAGATACATCACCCACAATCATCAGAACAGAGATAAATGACCCGCAATCATCACGACAGAGATACAATGCACACAATTATCAGGATGGAGATACATGACCGACAATTGTCAGGACTGAGATACATCACCCACAATCATCAGGACAGAGATAAATGACCCGCATTCATAAGGACTGAAATACATGACCCACAATCATCAAGACAGAGATACATGACCCACAATCATCAGGACAGAGATACACAATCCAGAATCATCACGACAGAGATACATTGCACACAATCATCAGGATGGAGATACATGACCCACAATCATCAAGACAGAGATACATGACCCACAATCATCAGGACAGAGATACACAATCCAGACTCATCACGACAGAGATACATTGCACACAATCATCATGACAGAGATACATGACACACAATCATCAGGATAGAGATATATGACACACAATCATCAGGATGGGGATACACATCCCACGAACATCAGGATGGGATACGCGACTCAAAATCATCAGAACAGATATACATGACTCGCAATCATCATGACTGAGATACATAACCCAATCATCAGGATGGAGATACATGACCCGCAACATCAGGATGGAGATGCATGACCCACAACATCAGGACGGAGATACATGACCCTCAATCATCCGGATGGACATACATGACTCACAATCATCAGGACAGAGATACATGACCCACTATCATCAGGACAGAGATACATAACCCACAATAATCAGGACAGTGATACATGACCCACAATAATCAGGACAGAGATACATTGCACACAATCATCAGGATGGAGATACATGACCCGCAACCATCAGGACGGAGATACATGACCCGCAACATCAGTATGGAGATACATGACCCGCCACATCAGGATGGAGATAAATGACCCATAATCATCCGGATGAAGATACATGACTCACAATCATCATGACAGAGATACATGACCCACTATCATCAGGACAGAGATACATAACCCACAATAATCAGGACAGTGATACATGACCCACAATAATCAGGACAGAGATACATTGCACACAATCATCAGGATGGAGATACATGACCCGCAACCATCAGGACGGAGATACATGACCCGCAACATCAGTATGGAGATACATGACCCGCCACATCAGGATGGAGATAAATGACCCATAATCATCCGGATGAAGATACATGACACACAATCATCAGGATGTAGATACATTCCCACCATCATCAGGATGGAGATACGCGACCCACGACCATCAGGATGGAGATACATGACTCACGATCAGCAGGACAGATATACATGACTCGCAATCATTAGGACAGAGATACATGACCCAAAATCATCTGTACTGAGATACATGACCCACAATCATCAGGACGGAGATACATGACCCACAATAATCAGGACAGTGATACATGACCCACAATTATCAGGACAGAGATACATGACCAGCAATCATCACGACAGAGATACATTGCACACAATCATCAGGATGGAGAAACATGACCCGCAATCATCAGGATGGAGATACATGACCTGCAACATCAGTATGGAGATACATGACCCGCCACATCAGGATGGAGATACATGACACAGAATCATCCGGATGCAGATACATGACTCACAATCATCAGGACAGAGATACATGACCCGCAATCATCGGGACGGAAGTACATGAACCACAATCATCAGGACATTGATACATGACCCGTAATCATCAGGACAGAGATACACGACCCGCAATCATCACGATACAGATACATGACACAGAATCATCAGGATGGAGATACATGAGCAGCTATCATAAAGACAGAAATACATGACCCATAATCATCAGGATAGAGAAACATCACTCGCAATCATCAGGATGGAAATTCATGACCCACAACCATCACGATGGAAATAGATGACCCACAATCATCAGGACAGTGACACATGACTCATAATCATATGAACGGAGATATATGACTCGCAATCATCAGGACGGAGATACATGTCTCGCAATCATCAGGAAAGAGATACACGACCCGCAATCACGATAGAGATACATGACATACAATCATCAAGATGGAGATACCTGACCCACAACATCAGGACGGATATACATGACCCGCCATATCAGGATTGAGATACCTGACCCACAATCATCAGGATACTGATACATGGACCGCAATCATCAGGACAGAGATACATGACCTACAATTGTCAGGATGAGATACATCACCCACAATCATCAGAACAGAGATAAATGACCTGCAATCATCACGACAGAGATACAATGCACACAATTATAAGGATGGAGATACATGACCGACAATTGTCAGGACTGAGATACATCACCCACAATCATCAGGACAGAGATAAATGACCCGCATTCATAAGGACTGAAATACATGACCCACAATCATCAAGACAGAGATACATGACCCACAATCATCAGGACAGAGATACACAATCCAGAATCATCACGACAGAGATACATTGCACACAATCATCAGGATGGAGATACATGACCCACAATCATCAAGACAGAGATACATGACCCACAATCATCAGGACAGAGATACACAATCCAGAATCATCACGACAGAGATACATTGCACAAAATCATCATGACAGAGATACATGACACACAATCATCAGGATGGAGATACATGACATGCAATCATGAGGACGGAGATACATGACCACCAATATCAAGACGGAGATACATAACCCGCCACATCAGGATGGAGATACATGACCTGCGATCATGCGGACAGATTTACATGACACGCAATCATCAGGACAAAGATACATGACTCGCAATCATCAGGACTGAGATACATGACCCACAATCATCTGGACAGAGATACATGACTCGCAATTACCAGGAAAGAGATACATGACCCGCAATCATCAGGATGGAGATATATGGCCCACAATCATCAGGATGGAGATATATAGCCCACAATCACCAGGACAGAGATACATGACCCGCAATCATCAGGACGGAAGTACATGACCCACAATCATCAGGACATAGATACATGACCAACAATCATCAGGACAGTGATACATGACCCGCAATCATCAGGACAGAGATACACGACCCGCAATCATCACGATAGAGATACATGACACACAATCATCAGGATGGAGATTCATGACCAGCAATCATCAGGACCGAGATACATGACCCACAATCATCAGGACGGAGATACATGACCCACAATCATCAGGACAGAGATACATCACTAACAATCATCAGGATGGAAATACATGACCCACAATCATCAGGATGGAGGTATATGACCCGCAACATAAGGATGGAGATACATGACCCGCAACATCAGGACGGAGATACATGACCCACAATCATCCGGATGGACATACATCACTCACAATCATCAGGACAGAGATACATGACCCTCAATCATCAGGACAGAGATACAACACTCGCAATCATCAGGATGTAGATCCATGACCCGCGATCATTAGGACGGAGATACATGACCCACCATCATCAGGATGGAGATACGTGACTCGCAATCATCAGGACAGAGATACATGACCCACAATCATCAGGGCAGTGATACATGACACACAATCATCAGGATAGAGATATATGACACACAATCATCAGGATGGGGATACACATTCCACGACCATCAGGATGGGATACGCGACTCAAAATCATCAGAACAGATATACATGACTCGCAATCATCATGACTGAGATACATAACCCAATCATCAGGATGGAGATACATGACCCGCAACATCAGGATGGAGATGCATGACCCGCAACATCAGGACGGAGATACATGACCCTCAATCATCCGGATGGACATACATGACTCACAATCATCAGGACAGAGATACATGACCCACTATCATCAGGAGAGAGATACATGACTCGCAATCATCATGACTGAGATACATAACCCAATCATCAGATTGGAGATACATGACCCACAATCATCAGGAGAGAGATACATGACTCGCAATCATCAGGACGCATATACATGACCCACAATCATCAGGACAAGATACATAACCCACAATAATCAGTACAGTGATACCTGACCCACAATAATCAGGACAGAGATACATTGCACACAATCATCAGGATGGAGATACATGACCCGCCACATCAGGATGGAGATAAATGACCCATAATCATCCGGATGAAGATACATGACTCACAATCATCATGACAGAGATACATGACCCGCAATCATCAGGAAGGAAGTACATGACCCACAATCATCAGGACAGAGATACACGACCCGCAATCATCACGATAGAGATACATGACACACAATCATCAGGATGTAGATACATTCCCACCATCATCAGGATGGAGATACGCGACCCACGACCATCAGGATGGAGATACATGACTCACGATCAGCAGGACAGATATACATGACTCGCAATCATTAGGACAGAGATACATGACCCAAAATCATCTGTACTGAGATACATGACCCACAATCATCAGGACGGAGATACATGACCCACAATAATCAGGACAGTGATACATGACCCACAATTATCAGGACAGAGATACATGACCAGCAATCATCACGACAGAGATACATGACCCATAATCATCAGGATAGAGAAACATTACTCGCAATCATCAGGATGGAAATTCATGACCCACAACCATCACGATGGAAATAGATGACCCACAATCATCAGGACAGTGACACTTGACTCATAATCATATGAACAGAGATACATGACACACAATCATCAGGATGGAGATACGTGACCACAATAATCTGGACAGAGATACATGACACATAATCATCAGGACAAAAATACATGACTCACAATCATCAGGACAGAGATACATGACAAACAATCATCAGGACGTAGATACATGACTGACAATCATCAGGACAGAGATACATGACCCACAATCATCAGGACAGAGATACATTCCCACGATTATCAGGATGAAGATACGTAACCCACGACAATCAGGATGAAGATACATGACTCACGATCATCAGGACAGCGATACATGACTCGCAATCATCAGGACGGAGATACATGTCCCGCAATCATCAGGACAGAGATACACGACACGCATTCAAGATAGAGGTACATGACATACAATCATCAAGATGGAGATACCTGACCAGCAATCATCAGGACGGGGATACATGTCCTGCAACATCAGGACGGATATACATGACCCGCCATATCAGGATTGAGATACCTGACCCACAATCAACAGGATACTGATACATGGACCGCGATCATCAGGATGGAGATACATGACCCGCAATAATCAGGACAGTGATACATGACCCACAATCATCAGGACAGAGATACAAGACCAGCAATCATCATGACAGAGATACATGACACACAATCATCAGGATGGAGATACATGACATGCAATCATGAGGACGGAGATACATGACCCACAACATCAGGACGGAGATACATAACCCGCCACATCAGGATGGAGATACATGACTCACAATCATCAGGTCAGAGATACATGACCCACAATTATCAGGACTGAGATATATGACCCACAATCATCAAGAGAGAGATACATCACCCACAATCATCAGGACAGAGATACAGGACCAGCAATCATCACGACAGAGATACATTGCACACAATCATCAGGATGGAGATACATGACCCGCAATCATCAGGACGGAGATACATGACCCGCAACATCAGTATGGAGATACATGACCCTCCACATCAGGATGGAGATACATGACCCCTAATCATCCGGATGGAGATACATGACTCACAATCACCAGGACAGAGATACATGACCCGCAATCATCAGGACGGAAGTATATGACCCACAATCATCAGGACATTGATACATGACCCGTAATCATTAGGACAGAGATACACGACCCGCAATCATCACGATAGAAAAACATGACACACAATCATCAGGATGTAGATACATTCCCACCATCATCAGAATGGAGATACGCGACCCACAACCATCAGGATCTACACACATGACTCACGATCATCAGGACAGAGATACATGACTCGCAATCATCAGGACAGAGATACATGACCCACAATCATCAGGACGGAGGCACATGACCCACAATAATCAGGACAGTGATACATGACCACAAACATCAGGACAGAGATACACGACCAGCAATCATCACGACAGAGATACATTGCACACAATCATCAGGATGGAGATACATGACCCGCAATCATAAGGACGGTGATACATGACACGCAACATCAGTATGGAGATACATGACCCGCCACATCAGGATGGAGATACATGATCCATAATCATCCAGATGGAGATACATGACCCACAATTATCAGGACTGAGATACATGACACACAATCATCAAGATAGAGATACATGACAAACAATCACCACGACGGAGATACATGACCCACAATCAGCAGGACAGAGATAAATAACCCACAATCAACAGGACAGAGATACATGGCCCGCAATCATCAGGATGGAGACACATGACCCAAAATTATCAGGACTGAGATACATGACAAACAATCATCAGGACGGAGGCACATGACCCACAATAATCAGGACAGTGATACATGACCCACAATTCTCAGGACAGAGATACATGACCCGCAATCATCAGGAAGGAGATACATGACCCGCAATCATCAGGACGGAGATACATGAACCGCAACATCAGTATTGAGATACATGACCCGCCACATCAGGAAGGAGATACATGACCCATAATCAACCGGATGGATATACATGACTCACAATCACCAGGACAGAGATACATGACCCACAATCATTAGGATGGAGATACATGACCCACCATCATCAGATGGAGATACGTAACTCACTATCATCAGGACAGGGATTCATGACCCACAATCATCAGGACAGAGATACATGACCCGCAATCATCAGGATGGGGATACATGACCCAATCATCAGGACAGAGATACATGTCTCACAATCATCATGACTGGGATACATGACCCAATCATCAGGATGGAGATACATGACCCACAATCATCAGGATGTAGATACATGACCAGCAATCATCAGGATGGGGATACACGGCCCACGAACATAAGGATGGAGATACATGACTCGCAATGATCAAGACAGAGATACATGACCCACAATCATCAGTACTGGGATACATGACCCACAATCATCAGGATGGAGATACATGACCCACAATCATCAGGAGAGCGATACATGACCCACAATCATCAGGACTGAGATACATGACCCACAATCATCAGGACAGTGATACATGATCCACAATCATTACGACGGAGATACATGACACAGAATCATCAAGATGGATAAACATGACCCACAATCATCAGGATGGAGATACATGACCAGCAATCATCAGGATGGAGATACATGACCCACAACATCAGGACTGAGATACATGACCCACCATATCAGGATGAAGATACATGACACACAATCATCAGGATGGCGATACATGACCCACAATCATCAGGACAGAGATACATGACCCACAATCATCAGGACAGAGATACATGACTCATAATCATAAGAGCAGATATACATGACACACAATCATCTGGATGGAGATACATGACCCACAATCATCAGGACAGAGATAAATGACACACAATAATCATACAGAGATACATGACTCACAATCATCAGGACAGAGATACATGACCCACAATCATCAGGACAGAGATACATAACCCACATTCAACAGAATAGAGATACATGGCCCACAATCATCAGGACAGAGATACATGACTCGCAATCATCAGGAAGGAGATACATGACCCACAATTATCAGGACTGAGATACATGACACACAATCATCAGGACAGAGATACATGACACACAATCATCAGGATGTAGATACATGACCCACAATCATCAGGATAGTGATACGTGACCCGCAATCATCAGGACAGAGATACACAACCTGCAATCATCAAGACAGAGAGAGATACAAGTCCCGCAATCATCACGATAGAGATATATGACACACAAACTTAAGGATGTAGATACATGACCCGCAATCATCAGGATGGGGATACAAGGTCCACGACAATCAGGATGGATATACATGACTCAGAATCATCAGGACAAAGATACATGACCCACAATCATCAGGACAGTGATACATGATCCACAATCATCAGGACAGACATACATGACACAGAATCATCAGGATGGAGATACATGACCAGCAATCATCAGGACAGAAATAAATGACCGATAATCATCAGGATAGAGATACATCACTCGCAATCATCAGGATGGAAATTCATGACCCACAACCATCACGATGGAAATAGATGACCCACAATCATCAGGACAGAGATACATGACTCACAATCATCAGGACAGAGATACATGACACACAATCATCAGGATGTAGATACATGACTCACAATCATCAGGACTGAGATACATGACCCACAATTATCAGGACTGAGATATATGACCCACAATCATCAAGAGAGCGATAAATGACCCACAATAATCAGGACAGTGATACATCACCCACAATCATCAGGACAGAGATACAGGACCAGCAATCATCACGACAGAGATACATTGCACACAATCATCAGGATGGAGATACATGACCCGCAATCATCAGGACGGAGATACATGACCCGCAACATCAGTATGGAGATACATGACCCGCCACATCAGGATGGAGATACATGACCCATAATCATCCGGGTGCAGATACATGACTCACATTCATCAGGACAGAGATACATGACCCGCAATCATCAGGACGGAAGTATATGACCCACAATCATCAAGAGAGCGATAAATGACCCACAATAATCAGGACAGTGATACATCACCCACAATCATCAGGACAGAGATACAGGACCAGCAATCATCACGACAGAGATACATTGCACACAATCATCAGGATGGAGATACATGACCCGCAATCATCAGGACGGAGATACATGACCCACAACATCAGTATGGAGATACATGACCCGCCACATCAGGATGGAGATACATGACCCATAATCATCCGGGTGCAGATACATGACTCACATTCATCAGGACAGAGATACATGACCCGCAATCATCAGGACAGACGTATATGACCCACAATCATCAGGACATTGATACATGACCCGTAATCATCAGGATGGAGATACATGACCCACAACATCAGGACTGAGATACATGACCAACAATATCAGGATGAAGATACATAACCCACAATCATCAGGACAAAGATACATGACCCACAATCATCAGGACAGAGATACATGACTCATAATCATAAGAAGAGATATTCATGACACACAAACATCAGGATGGAGATACATGACCCATAATCATCCGGGTGCAGATACATGACTCACATTCATCAGGACAGAGATACATGACCCGCAATCATCAGGACAGACGTATATGACCCACAATCATCAGGACATTGATACATGACCCGTAATCATCAGGATGGAGATACATGACCCACAACATCAGGATGGGGATACACGGCCCACGAACATAAGGATGGAGATACATGACTCGCAATGATCAAGCCAGAGATACATAACCCACAATCATCAGTACTGGGATACATGACCCACAATCATCAGGATGGAGATACATGACCCACAATCATCAGGAGAGCGATACATGACCCACAATCATCAGGACTGAGATACATTACCCACAATCATCAGGACAGTGATACATGATCCACAATCATTATGACGGAGATACATGACACAGAATCATCAAGATGGATAAACATGACCCACAATCATCAGGATGGAGATACATGACCAGCAATCATCAGGATGGAGATACATGACCCACAACATCAGGACTGAGATACATGACCCACCATATCAGGATGAAGATACATAACCCACAATCATCAGGACAGAGATACATGACTCATAATCATAAGAACAGATATTCATGACACACAAACATCAGGATGGCGATACATGACCCACAATCATCAGGACAGAGATACATGACCCACAATCATCAGGACAGAGATACATAACCCACATTCAACAGGAGAGAGATACATGACCCACAATCATCAGGACAGATATACATGACCCGCAATCATCAGGAAGGAGATACTTGACCCACAATCATCAGGACAGTGATACATGACTCACAATCATCAGGACAGAGATACATGACACACAATCATCAGGATGTAGATACATGAATCACAATCATCAGGACAGAGATACATGACCCACAATTATCAGGACTGAGATATATGACCCACAATCATCAAGAGAGAGATACATCACCCACAATCATCAGGACAGAGATATAGGACCAGCAATCATCACGACAGAGATACATTGCACACAATCATCAGGATGGAGATACATCACCCGCAATCATCAGGACGGAGATACATGACCCGCAACATCAGTATGGAGATACATGACCCGCCACATCAGGATGGAGATACATGACCCTTAATCATCCGGATGGAGATACACGACTCACAATCATCAGGACAGAGATACATGACCCGCAATCATCAGGACGGAAGTATATGACCCACAATCATCAGGACATTGATACATGACCCGTAATCATTAGGACAGAGATACACGACCCGCAATCATCACGATAGAAAAACATGACACACAATCATCAGGACAGTGATACATGACCACAAACATCAGGACAGAGATACACGACCAGCAATCATCACGACAGAGATACATTGCACACAATCATCAGGATGGAGATACATGACCCGCAATCATAAGGACGGTGATACATGACCCACAACATCAGGACTGAGATACATGACCCACCATATCAGGATGAAGATACATAACCCACAATCATCAGGACAGAGATACATGACCCACAATCATCAGGACAGAGATACATGACTCATAATCATAAGAACAGATATACATGACACACAATCATCAGGATGGCGATACATGACCCACAATCATCAGGACAGAGATACATGACCCACAATCATCAGGACAGAGATACATAACCCACATTCAACAGGAGAGAGATACATGACCCACAATCATAAGGAGAGAGATACATGACCCGCAATCATCAGGAAGGAGATACATGACCCACAATCATCAGGACAGAGATACATGACCCACAATCATCAGGACTGAGATACATGACTCATAATCATAAGAGCAGATATACATGACACACAATCATCTGGATGGAGATACATGACCCACAATCATCAGGACAGAGATAAATGACACACAATAATCATACAGAGATACATGACTCACAATCATCAGGACAGAGATACATGACCCACAATCATCAGGACAGAGATACATAACCCACATTCAACAGAATAGAGATACATGGCCCACAATCATCAGGACAGAGATACATGACCCGCAATCATCAGGAAGGAGATACATGACCCACAATTATCAGGACTGAGATACATGACACACAATCATCAGGACAGAGATACATGACACACAATCATCAGGATGTAGATACATGACCCACAATCATCAGGATAGTGATACGTGACCCGCAATCATCAGGACAGAGATACACAACCTGCAATCATCAAGACAGACAGAGATACAAGTCCCGCAATCATCACGATAGAGATATATGACACACAAACTTAAGGATGTAGATACATGACCCGCAATCATCAGGATGGGGATGCAAGGTCCACGACAATCAGGATGGATATACATGACTCAGAATCATCAGGACAAAGATACATGACCCACAATCATCAGGACAGTGATACATGATCCACAATCATCAGGACAGACATACATGACGCAGAATCATCAGGATGGAGATACATGACCAGCAATCATCAGGACAGAAATAAATGACAGATAATCATCAGGATAGAGATACATCACTCGCAATCATCAGGATGGAAATTCATGACCCACAACCATCACGATGGAAATAGATGACCCACAATCATCAGGACAGAGATACATGACTCACAATCATCAGAACAGAGATACATGACACATTATCATCAGGATGTAGATACATGACCCACAATAATCAGGACAGTGATACATCGCCCACAATCATCAGGACAGAGATACAGGACCAGCAATCATGACGACAGAGATACATTGCACACAATCATCAGGATGGAGATACATGACCCGCAACATCAGTATGGAGATACATGACCCGCCACATCAGGATGGAGATACATGACCCATAATCATCCGGGTGCAGATACATGACTCACATTCATCAGGACAGAGATACATGACCCGCAATCATCAGGACGGAAGTATATGACCCACAATCATCAGGACATTGATACATGACCCGTAATCATTAGGACAGAGATACACGACCCGCAATCATCACGATAGAAAAACATGACACACAATCATCAGGATGTAGATACATTCCCACCATCATCAGAATGGTGATACGCGACCCACAACCAGCAGGATGGACACATATGACTCACGATCATCAGGACAGAGATACATGACACGCAATCATCAGGACAGAGATACATGACCCACAATCATCTGTACTGAGATACATGACCCACAATCATCAGGACGGAGACACATGACCCACAATCATTAGGACAGAAATACATGACCCAGAATCATCAAGACAGAGATACATGACCCACAATAATCAGGACAGTGATACATGATCCACAATCATCAGGACAGACATACATGACACAGAATCATCAGGATGGAAATACATGACCAGCAATCATCAGGACAGAAATAAATGACCGATAATCATCAGGATAGAGATACATCACTCGCAATCATCAGGATGGAAATTCATGACCCACTACCATCACGATGGAAATAGATGACCCACAATCATCAGGACAGAGATACATGACTCACAATCATCAGAACAGAGATACATGACACACAATCATCAGGATGTAGATACATGACTCACAATCATCAGGACTGAGATACATGACCCACAATTATCAGCACTGAGATATATGACCCACAATCATCAAGAGAGCGATAAATGACCCACAATAATCTGGACAGTGATACATCACCCACAATCATCAGGACAGAGATACAGGACCAGCAATCATCACGACAGAGATACATTGCACACAATCATCAGGATGGAGATACATGACCCGCAATCATCAGGACGGAGATACATGACCCGCAACATCAGTATGGAGATACATGACCCGCCACATCAGGATGGAGATACATGACCCATAATCATCCGGATGCAGATACATGACTCACATTCATCAGGACAGAGATACATGACCCGCAATTATCAGGACGGAAGTATATGACCCACAATCATCAGGACTAAGATACATGACCCACAATTATCAGGACTGAGATATATGACCCACAATCATCAAGAGAGCGATAAATGACCCACAATAATCAGGACAGTGATACATCACCCACAATCATCAGGACAGAGATACAGGACCAGCAATCATCACGACAGAGATACATTGCACACAATCATCAGGATGGAGATACATGACCCGCAATCATCAGGACGGAGATACATGACCCACAACATCAGTATGGAGATACATGACCCGCCACATCAGGATGGAGATACATGACCCATAATCATCCGGGTGCAGATACATGACTCACATTCATCAGGACAGAAATACATGACCCGCAATCATCAGGACAGACGTATATGACCCACAATCATCAGGACATTGATACATGACCCGTAATCATTAGGACAGAGATACACGACACGCAATCATCACGATAGAAAAACATGACACACAATCATCAGGATGTAGATACATTCCCACCATCATCAGAATGGAGATACGCGACCCACAACCATCAGGATGGACACATATGACTCACGATCATCAGGACAGAGATACATGACACGCAATCATCAGGACAGAGATACATGACCCACAATCATCTGTACTGATATACATGACCCACAATCATCAGGACGGAGACACATGACCCACAATCATTAGGACAGAAATACATGACCCACAATCATCAAGACAGAGATACATGACCCACAATAATCAGGACAGTGATACATGACCACAATCATCAGGACAGAGATACACGACCAGCAATCATCACGACAGAGATACATTGCACACAATCATCAGGATGGAGATACATGTCCCGCAATCATAAGGACGGTGATACATGACACGCAACATCAGTATGGAGATACATGACCCGCCACATCAGGATGGAGATACATGATCCATAATCATCCAGATGGAGATACATTACCCACAATTATCAGGACTGAGATACATGACTCGCAATCATCAGGACAGAGATACATGACCCACAATCATCTGTACTGAGATACAAGACCCACAATCATCAGGACGGAGGCACATGACCCACAATCATTAGGACAGAAATACATGACCCACAATCATCAAGACAGAGATACATGACCCACAATAATCAGGACTGTGATACATGACCACAATCATCGGGACAGAGATATACGACCAGCAATCATCACGACAGAGATACATTGCACACAATCATCAGGATGGAGATACATGTCCCGCAATCATAAGGACGGTGATACATGACACGCAACATCAGTATGGAGATACATGACCCGCCACATCAGGATGGAGATACATGATCCATAATCATCCAGATGGAGATACATGACCCACAATTATCAGGACTGAGATACATGACACACAATCATCAAGATAGAGATACATGACACACAATCATCACGACAGAGATACATGACCCACAATCAGCAGGACAGAGATAAATAACCCACAATCAACAGGACAGAGATACATGGCCCGCAATCATCAGGATGGAGACACATGACCCAAAATTATCAGGTCTGAGATACATGACAAACAATCATCAGAACGGAGATACATTACCCACAATCATCAGTATAGTGATACATGACCCACAATTCTCAGGACAGAGATACATGACCCGCAATCATCAGGAAGGAGATACATGACCCACAATTATCAGGACTGAGATACATGACACAGAATCATCAGGATGGAAATACATGACCAGCAATCATCAGGACAGAAATAAATGACCGATAATCATCAGGATAGAGATACATCACTCGCAATCATCAGGATGGAAATTCATGACCCACAACCATCACGATGGAAATAGATGACCCACAATCATCAGGACAGAGATACATGACTCACAATCATCAGAACAGAGATACATGACACACAATCATCAGGATGTAGATACATGACTCACAATCATCAGGACTGAGATACATGACCCACAATTATCAGGACTGAGATATATGACCCACAATCATCAAGAGAGCGATAAATGACCTACAATAATCTGGACAGTGATACATCACCCACAATCATCAGGACAGAGATACAGGACCAGCAATCATCACGACAGAGATACATTGCACACAATCATCAGGATGGAGATACAAGACCCGCAATCATCAGGACGGAGATACATGACCCGCAACATCAGTATGGAGATACATGACCCGCCACATCAGGATGGAGATACATGACCCATAATCATCCGGATGCAGATACATGACTCACATTCATCAGGACAGAGATACATGACCCGCAATTATCAGGACGGAAGTATATGACCCACAATCATCAGGACTAAGATACATGACCCACAATTATCAGGACTGAGATATAAGACCCACAATCATCAAGAGAGCGATAAATGACCCACAATAATCAGGACAGTGATACATCACACACAATCATCAGGACAGAGATACAGGACCAGCAATCATCACGACAGAGATACATTGCACACAATCATCAGGATGGAGATACATGACCCGCAATCATCAGGACGGAGATACATGACCCACAACATCAGTATGGAGATACATGACCCGCCACATCAGGATGGAGATACATGACCCATAATCATCCGGGTGCAGATACATGACTCACATTCATCAGGACAGAGATACATGACCCGCAATCATCAGGACAGACGTATATGACCCACAATCATCAGGACATTGATACATGACCCGTAATCATTAGGACAGAGATACACGACACGCAATCATCACGATAGAAAAACATGACACACAATCATCAGGATGTAGATACATTCCCACCATCATCAGAATGGAGATACGCGACCCACAACCATCAGGATGGACACATATGACTCACGATCATCAGGACAGAGATACATGACACGCAATCATCAGGACAGAGATACATGACCCACAATCATCTGTACTGATATACATGACCCACAATCATCAGGACGGAGACACATGACCCACAATCATTAGGACAGAAATACATGACCCACAATCATCAAGACAGAGATACATGACCCACAATAATCAGGACAGTGATACATGACCACAATCATCAGGACAGAGATACACGACCAGCAATCATCACGACAGAGATACATTGCACACAATCATCAGGATGGAGATACATGTCCCGCAATCATAAGGACGGTGATACATGACACGCAACATCAGTATGGAGATACATGACCCGCCACATCAGGATGGAGATACATGATCCATAATCATCCAGATGGAGATACATGACCCACAATTATCAGGACTGAGATACATGACACACAATCATCAAGATAGAGATACATGACACACAATCATCACGACAGAGATACATGACCCACAATCAGCAGGACAGAGATAAATAACCCACAATCAACAGGACAGAGATACATGACCAGCAATCATCAGGATGGGGATACACGGCCCACGAACATAAGGATGGAGATACATGACTCGCAATGATCAAGACAGAGATACATGACCCACAATCATCAGTCCTGGAATACATGACCCACAATCATCAGGATGGAGATACATGACCCACAATCATCAGGAGAGCGATACATGACCCACAATCATCAGGACTGAGATACATTACCCACAATCATCAGGACAGTGATACATGATCCACAATCATTACGACGGAGATACATGACACAGAATCATCAAGATGGATAAACATGACCCACAATCATCAGGATGGAGATACATGACCAGCAATCATCAGGATGGAGATACATGACCCACAACATCAGGACTGAGATACATGACCCACCATATCAGGATGAAGATACATAACCCACAATCATCAGGACAAAGATACATGACCCACAATCATCAGGACAGAGATACATGACTCATAATCATAAGAACAGATATTCATGACACACAAACATCAGGATGGCGATACATGACCCACAATCATCAGGACAGAGATACATGACCCACAATCATCAGGACAGAGATACATAACACACATTCAACAGGAGAGAGATACATGACCCACAATCATCAGGACAGATATACATGACCCGCAATCATCAGGAAGGAGATACATGACCCACAATCATCAGGACAGTGATACATGACTCACAATCATCAGGACAGAGATACATGACACACAATCATCAGGATGTAGATACATGAATCACAATCATCAGGACATTGATACATGACCCGTAATCATCAGGATGGAGATACATGACCCACAACATCAGGATGGGGATACACGGCCCACGAACATAAGGATGGAGATACATGACTCGCAATGATCAAGACAGAGATACATAACCCACAATCATCAGTACTGGGATACATGACCCACAATCATCAGGATGGAGATACATGACCCACAATCATCAGGAGAGCGATACATGACCCACAATCATCAGGACTGAGATACATTACCCACAATCATCAGGACAGTGATACATGATCCACAATCATTATGACGGAGATACATGACACAGAATCATCAAGATGGATAAACATGACCCACAATCATCAGGATGGAGATACATGACCAGCAATCATCAGGATGGAGATACATGACCCACAACATCAGGACTGAGATACATGACCCACCATATCAGGATGAAGATACATAACCCACAATCATCAGGACAGAGATACATGACTCATAATCATAAGAACAGATATTCATGACACACAAACATCAGGATGGCGATACATGACCCACAATCATCAGGACAGAGATACATGACCCACAATCATCAGGACAGAGATACATAACCCACATTCAACAGGAGAGAGATACATGACCCACAATCATCAGGACAGATATACATGACCCGCAATCATCAGGAAGGAGATACTTGACCCACAATCATCAGGACAGTGATACATGACTCACAATCATCAGGACAGAGATACATGACACACAATCATCAGGATGTAGATACATGAATCACAATCATCAGGACAGAGATACATGACCCACAATTATCAGGACTGAGATATATGACCCACAATCATCAAGAGAGAGATACATCACCCACAATCATCAGGACAGAGATATAGGACCAGCAATCATCACGACAGAGATACATTGCACACAATCATCAGGATGGAGATACATCACCCGCAATCATCAGGACGGAGATACATGACCCGCAACATCAGTATGGAGATACATGACCCGCCACATCAGGATGGAGATACATGACCCTTAATCATCCGGATGGAGATACACGACTCACAATCATCAGGACAGAGATACATGACCCGCAATCATCAGGACGGAAGTATATGACCCACAATCATCAGGACATTGATACATGACCCGTAATCATTAGGACAGAGATACACGACCCGCAATCATCACGATAGAAAAACATGACACACAATCATCAGGACAGTGATACATGACCACAAACATCAGGACAGAGATACACGACCAGCAATCATCACGACAGAGATACATTGCACACAATCATCAGGATGGAGATACATGACCCGCAATCATAAGGACGGTGATACATGACCCACAACATCAGGACTGAGATACATGACCCACCATATCAGGATGAAGATACATAACCCACAATCATCAGGACAGAGATACATGACCCACAATCATCAGGACAGAGATACATGACTCATAATCATAAGAACAGATATACATGACACACAATCATCAGGATGGCGATACATGACCCACAATCATCAGGACAGAGATACATGACCCACAATCATCAGGACAGAGATACATAACCCACATTCAACAGGAGAGAGATACATGACCCACAATCATAAGGAGAGAGATACATGACCCGCAATCATCAGGAAGGAGATACATGACCCACAATCATCAGGACAGAGATACATGACCCACAATCATCAGGACTGAGATACATGACTCATAATCATAAGAGCAGATATACATGACACACAATCATCTGGATGGAGATACATGACCCACAATCATCAGGACAGAGATAAATGACACACAATAATCATACAGAGATACATGACTCACAATCATCAGGACAGAGATACATGACCCACAATCATCAGGACAGAGATACATAACCCACATTCAACAGAATAGAGATACATGGCCCACAATCATCAGGACAGAGATACATGACCCGCAATCATCAGGAAGGAGATACATGACCCACAATTATCAGGACTGAGATACATGACACACAATCATCAGGACAGAGATACATGACACACAATCATCAGGATGTAGATACATGACCCACAATCATCAGGATAGTGATACGTGACCCGCAATCATCAGGACAGAGATACACAACCTGCAATCATCAAGACAGACAGAGATACAAGTCCCGCAATCATCACGATAGAGATATATGACACACAAACTTAAGGATGTAGATACATGACCCGCAATCATCAGGATGGGGATGCAAGGTCCACGACAATCAGGATGGATATACATGACTCAGAATCATCAGGACAAAGATACATGACCCACAATCATCAGGACAGTGATACATGATCCACAATCATCAGGACAGACATACATGACACAGAATCATCAGGATGGAGATACATGACCAGCAATCATCAGGACAGAAATAAATGACAGATAATCATCAGGATAGAGATACATCACTCGCAATCATCAGGATGGAAATTCATGACCCACAACCATCACGATGGAAATAGATGACCCACAATCATCAGGACAGAGATACATGACTCACAATCATCAGAACAGAGATACATGACACATTATCATCAGGATGTAGATACATGACCCACAATAATCAGGACAGTGATACATCGCCCACAATCATCAGGACAGAGATACAGGACCAGCAATCATGACGACAGAGATACATTGCACACAATCATCAGGATGGAGATACATGACCCGCAACATCAGTATGGAGATACATGACCCGCCACATCAGGATGGAGATACATGACCCATAATCATCCGGGTGCAGATACATGACTCACATTCATCAGGACAGAGATACATGACCCGCAATCATCAGGACGGAAGTATATGACCCACAATCATCAGGACATTGATACATGACCCGTAATCATTAGGACAGAGATACACGACCCGCAATCATCACGATAGAAAAACATGACACACAATCATCAGGATGTAGATACATTCCCACCATCATCAGAATGGTGATACGCGACCCACAACCAGCAGGATGGACACATATGACTCACGATCATCAGGACAGAGATACATGACACGCAATCATCAGGACAGAGATACATGACCCACAATCATCTGTACTGAGATACATGACCCACAATCATCAGGACGGAGACACATGACCCACAAACATTAGGACAGAAATACATGACCCAGAATCATCAAGACAGAGATACATGACCCACAATAATCAGGACAGTGATACATGATCCACAATCATCAGGACAGACATACATGACACAGAATCATCAGGATGGAAATACATGACCAGCAATCATCAGGACAGAAATAAATGACCGATAATCATCAGGATAGAGATACATCACTCGCAATCATCAGGATGGAAATTCATGACCCACTACCATCACGATGGAAATAGATGACCCACAATCATCAGGACAGAGATACATGACTCACAATCATCAGAACAGAGATACATGACACACAATCATCAGGATGTAGATACATGACTCACAATCATCAGGACTGAGATACATGACCCACAATTATCAGCACTGAGATATATGACCCACAATCATCAAGAGAGCGATAAATGACCCACAATAATCTGGACAGTGATACATCACCCACAATCATCAGGACAGAGATACAGGACCAGCAATCATCACGACAGAGATACATTGCACACAATCATCAGGATGGAGATACATGACCCGCAATCATCAGGACGGAGATACATGACCCGCAACATCAGTATGGAGATACATGACCCGCCACATCAGGATGGAGATACATGACCCATAATCATCCGGATGCAGATACATGACTCACATTCATCAGGACAGAGATACATGACCCGCAATTATCAGGACGGAAGTATATGACCCACAATCATCAGGACTAAGATACATGACCCACAATTATCAGGACTGAGATATATGACCCACAATCATCAAGAGAGCGATAAATGACCCACAATAATCAGGACAGTGATACATCACCCACAATCATCAGGACAGAGATACAGGACCAGCAATCATCACGACAGAGATACATTGCACACAATCATCAGGATGGAGATACATGACCCGCAATCATCAGGACGGAGATACATGACCCACAACATCAGTATGGAGATACATGACCCGCCACATCAGGATGGAGATACATGACCCATAATCATCCGGGTGCAGATACATGACTCACATTCATCAGGACAGAAATACATGACCCGCAATCATCAGGACAGACGTATATGACCCACAATCATCAGGACATTGATACATGACCCGTAATCATTAGGACAGAGATACACGACACGCAATCATCACGATAGAAAAACATGACACACAATCATCAGGATGTAGATACATTCCCACCATCATCAGAATGGAGATACGCGACCCACAACCATCAGGATGGACACATATGACTCACGATCATCAGGACAGAGATACATGACACGCAATCATCAGGACAGAGATACATGACCCACAATCATCTGTACTGATATACATGACCCACAATCATCAGGACGGAGACACATGACCCACAATCATTAGGACAGAAATACATGACCCACAATCATCAAGACAGAGATACATGACCCACAATAATCAGGACAGTGATACATGACCACAATCATCAGGACAGAGATACACGACCAGCAATCATCACGACAGAGATACATTGCACACAATCATCAGGATGGAGATACATGTCCCGCAATCATAAGGACGGTGATACATGACACGCAACATCAGTATGGAGATACATGACCCGCCACATCAGGATGGAGATACATGATCCATAATCATCCAGATGGAGATACATTACCCACAATTATCAGGACTGAGATACATGACTCGCAATCATCAGGACAGAGATACATGACCCACAATCATCTGTACTGAGATACAAGACCCACAATCATCAGGACGGAGGCACATGACCCACAATCATTAGGACAGAAATACATGACCCACAATCATCAAGACAGAGATACATGACCCACAATAATCAGGACTGTGATACATGACCACAATCATCGGGACAGAGATATACGACCAGCAATCATCACGACAGAGATACATTGCACACAATCATCAGGATGGAGATACATGTCCCGCAATCATAAGGACGGTGATACATGACACGCAACATCAGTATGGAGATACATGACCCGCCACATCAGGATGGAGATACATGATCCATAATCATCCAGATGGAGATACATGACCCACAATTATCAGGACTGAGATACATGACACACAATCATCAAGATAGAGATACATGACACACAATCATCACGACAGAGATACATGACCCACAATCAGCAGGACAGAGATAAATAACCCACAATCAACAGGACAGAGATACATGGCCCGCAATCATCAGGATGGAGACACATGACCCAAAATTATCAGGTCTGAGATACATGACAAACAATCATCAGAACGGAGATACATTACCCACAATCATCAGTATAGTGATACATGACCCACAATTCTCAGGACAGAGATACATGACCCGCAATCATCAGGAAGGAGATACATGACCCACAATTATCAGGACTGAGATACATGACACAGAATCATCAGGATGGAAATACATGACCAGCAATCATCAGGACAGAAATAAATGACCGATAATCATCAGGATAGAGATACATCACTCGCAATCATCAGGATGGAAATTCATGACCCACAACCATCACGATGGAAATAGATGACCCACAATCATCAGGACAGAGATACATGACTCACAATCATCAGAACAGAGATACATGACACACAATCATCAGGATGTAGATACATGACTCACAATCATCAGGACTGAGATACATGACCCACAATTATCAGGACTGAGATATATGACCCACAATCATCAAGAGAGCGATAAATGACCCACAATAATCTGGACAGTGATACATCACCCACAATCATCAGGACAGAGATACAGGACCAGCAATCATCACGACAGAGATACATTGCACACAATCATCAGGATGGAGATACATGACCCGCAATCATCAGGACGGAGATACATGACCCGCAACATCAGTATGGAGATACATGACCCGCCACATCAGGATGGAGATACATGACCCATAATCATCCGGATGCAGATACATGACTCACATTCATCAGGACAGAGATACATGACCCGCAATTATCAGGACGGAAGTATATGACCCACAATCATCAGGACTAAGATACATGACCCACAATTATCAGGACTGAGATATAAGACCCACAATCATCAAGAGAGCGATAAATGACCCACAATAATCAGGACAGTGATACATCACACACAATCATCAGGACAGAGATACAGGACCAGCAATCATCACGACAGAGATACATTGCACACAATCATCAGGATGGAGATACATGACCCGCAATCATCAGGACGGAGATACATGACCCACAACATCAGTATGGAGATACATGACCCGCCACATCAGGATGGAGATACATGACCCATAATCATCCGGGTGCAGATACATGACTCACATTCATCAGGACAGAGATACATGACCCGCAATCATCAGGACAGACGTATATGACCCACAATCATCAGGACATTGATACATGACCCGTAATCATTAGGACAGAGATACACGACACGCAATCATCACGATAGAAAAACATGACACACAATCATCAGGATGTAGATACATTCCCACCATCATCAGAATGGAGATACGCGACCCACAACCATCAGGATGGACACATATGACTCACGATCATCAGGACAGAGATACATGACACGCAATCATCAGGACAGAGATACATGACCCACAATCATCTGTACTGATATACATGACCCACAATCATCAGGACGGAGACACATGACCCACAATCATTAGGACAGAAATACATGACCCACAATCATCAAGACAGAGATACATAACCCACAATAATCAGGACAGTGATACATGACCACAATCATCAGGACAGAGATACACGACCAGCAATCATCACGACAGAGATACATTGCACACAATCATCAGGATGGAGATACATGTCCCGCAATCATAAGGACGGTGATACATGACACGCAACATCAGTATGGAGATACATGACCCGCCACATCAGGATGGAGATACATGATCCATAATCATCCAGATGGAGATACATGACCCACAATTATCAGGACTGAGATACATGACACACAATCATCAAGATAGAGATACATGACACACAATCATCACGACAGAGATACATGACCCACAATCAGCAGGACAGAGATAAATAACCCACAATCAACAGGACAGAGATACATGGCCCGCAATCATCAGGATGGAGACACATGACCCAAAATTATCAGGTCTGAGATACATGACAAACAATCATCAGGACGGAGATACATTACCCACAATCATCAGTATAGTGATACATGACCCACAATTCTCAGGACAGAGATACATGACCCGCAATCATCAGGAAGGAGATACATGACCCACAATTATCAGGACTGAGATACATGACACACAATCATCAGGACAGAGATACATGACCCACAATCCTCAAGACAGAGAGACATGACCCACAATAATCAGGACAGAGATACACGACCAGCAATCATCATAACAGAGATACATTGCACACATTCATCAAGATGGAGATACATGACCCGCAATCATCAGGACGGAGATACATGACACACAATCATCAGGACAGAGATACATGACACACAATCATCAGGATGTAGATACATGACCCACAATCATCAGGATAGTGATACGTGACCCGCAATCATCAGGACAGAGATACACAACCTGCAATCATCAAGACAGACAGAGATACAAGTCCCGCAATCATCACGATAGAGATATATGACACACAACTTAAGGATGTAGATACATGACCCGCAATCATCAGGATGGGGATAAAGGTCCACGACAATCAGGATGGATATACATGACTCAGAATCATCAGGACAAAGATACATGACCCACAATCATCAGGACAGTGATACATGATCCACAATCATCAGGACAGACATACATGACACAGAATCATCAGGATGGAGATACATGACCAGCAATCATCAGGACAGAAATAAATGACCGATAATCATCAGGATAGAGATACATCACTCGCAATCATCAGGATGGAAATTCATGACCCACAACCATCACGATGGAAATAGATGACCCACAATCATCAGGACAGAGATACATGACTCACAATCATCAGGACAGAGATACATGACACACAATCATCAGGATGTAGATACATGACTCACAATCATCAGGACTGAAATACATGACCCACAATTATCAGGACTGAGATATATGACCCACAATCATCAAGAGAGCGATAAATGACCCACAATAATCAGGACAGTGATACATCACCCACAATCATCAGGACAGAGATACAGGACCAGCAATCATCACGACAGAGATACATTGCACACAATTATCAGGATGGAGATACATGACCCGCAATCATCAGGACGGAGATACATGACCCGCAACATCAGTATGGAGATAAATGACCCACCACATCAGGATTCAGATACATGACCCATAATCATCCGGATGCAGATACATTACTCACATTCATCAGGACAGAGATACATGACCCGCAATCATCAGGACGGAAGTATATGACCCACAATCATCAGGACATTGATACTTGACCCGTAATCATTAGGACAGAGATACACGAACCGCAATCATCACGATAGAAAAACATGACAGACAATCATCAGGATGTAGATACATTCCCAACATCATCAGAATGGAGATACGCGACCCACAACCATCAGGATGGACACATATGACTCACGATCATCAGGACAGAGATACATGACTCGCAATCATCAGGACAGAGATACATGACCCACAATCATCTGTACTGATATACATGACCCACAATCATCAGGACGGAGACACATGACCCACAATCATTAGGACAGAAATACATGACCCACAATCATCAAGACAGAGATACATGACCCACAATAATCAGGACAGTGATACATGACCACAATCATCAGGACAGAGATACATGACCAGCAATCATCACGACAGAGATACATTGCACACAATCATCAGGATGGAGATACATATCCCGCAATCATAAGGACGGTGATACATGACACGCAACATCAGTATGGAGATACATGACCCGCCACATCAGGATGGAGATACATGATCCATAATCATCCAGATGGAGATACATGACCCACAATTATCAGGACTGAGATACATGACACACAATCATCAAGACAGAGATACATGACACACAATCATCTCGACAGAGATACATGACCCACAATCATCAGGACAGAGATACATGTCCCGCAATCATCAGGATGGGGACACATGACCCAAAATTATCAGGACTGAGATACATGACAAACAATCATCACGACGGAGATACATGACCCACAATCATCAGTATAGTGATACATGACCCACAATTCTCAGGACAGAGATACATGACCCGCAATCATCAGGAAGGAGATACATGACCCACAATTATCAGGACTGAGATACATGACACACAATCATCAGGACAGAGATACATGACCCACAATCCTCAAGACAGAGAGACATGACCCACAATAATCAGGACAGAGATACACGACCAGCAATCATCATAACAGAGATACATTACACACAATCATCAAGATGGAGATACATGACCCGCAATCATCAGGACGGAGATACATGAACCGCAACATCAGTATTGAGATACATGACCCGCCACATCAGGAAGGAGATACATGACCCATAATCAACCGGATGGATATAAATGACTCACAATCACCAGGACAGAGATACATGACCCACAATCATTAGGATGGAGATACATGACCCACCATCATCAGATGGAGATACGTAACTCACTATCATCAGGACAGGGATTCATGACCCACAATCATGAGGACAGAGATACATGACCCGCAATCATCAGGATGGGGATACATGACCCAATCATCAGGACAGAGATACATGTCTCACAATCATCATGACTGGGATACATGACCCAATCATCAGGATGGAGATACATGACCCACAATCATCAGGATGTAGATACATGACCAGCAATCATCAGGATGGGGATACACGGCCCACGAACATAAGGATGGAGATACATGACTCGCAATGATCAAGACAGAGATACATGACCCACAATCATCAGTCCTGGAATACATGACCCACAATCATCAGGATGGAGATACATGACCCACAATCATCAGGAGAGCGATACATGACCCACAATCATCAGGACTGAGATACATTACCCACAATCATCAGGACAGTGATACATGATCCACAATCATTACGACGGAGATACATGACACAGAATCATCAAGATGGATAAACATGACCCACAATCATCAGGATGGAGATACATGACCAGCAATCATCAGGATGGAGATACATGACCCACAACATCAGGACTGAGATACATGACCCACCATATCAGGATGAAGATACATAACCCACAATCATCAGGACAAAGATACATGACCCACAATCATCAGGACAGAGATACATGACTCATAATCATAAGAACAGATATTCATGACACACAAACATCAGGATGGCGATACATGACCCACAATCATCAGGACAGAGATACATGACCCACAATCATCAGGACAGAGATACATAACCCACATTCAACAGGAGAGAGATACATGACCCACAATCATCAGGACAGATATACATGACCCGCAATCATCAGGAAGGAGATACATGACCCACAATCATCAGGACAGTGATACATGACTCACAATCATCAGGACAGAGATACATGACACACAATCATCAGGATGTAGATACATGAATCACAATCATCAGGACAGAGATACATGACCCACAATTATCAGGACTGAGATATATGACCCACAATCATCAAGAGAGAGATACATCACCCACAATCATCAGGACAGAGATATAGGACCAGCAATCATCACGACAGAGATACATTGCACACAATCATCAGGATGGAGATACATGACCCGCAATCATCAGGACGGAGATACATGACCCGCAACATCAGTATGGAGATACATGACCCGCCACATCAGGATGGAGATACATGACCCCTAATCATCCGGATGGAGATACACGACTCACAATCATCAGGACAGAGATACATGACCCGCAATCATCAGGACGGAAGTATATGACCCACAATCATCAGGACATTGATACATGACCCGTAATCATTAGGACAGAGATACACGACCCGCAATCATCACGATAGAAAAATATGACACACAATCATCAGGATGTAGATACATTCCCACCATCATCAGAATGGAGATACGCGACCCACAACCATCAGGATCTACACACATGACTCACGATCATCAGGACAGAGATACATGACTCGCAATCATCAGGACAGAGATACATGACCCACAATCATCAGGACGGAGGCACATGACCCACAATCATTAGGACAGAAATACATGACCCACAATCATCAAGACAGAGATACATGACCCACAATAATCAGGACAGTGATACATGACCACAAACATCAGGACAGAGATACACGACCAGCAATCATCACGACAGAGATACATTGCACACAATCATCAGGATGGAGATACATGACCGCAATCATAAGGACGGTGATACATGACCCACAACATCAGGACTGAGATACATGACCCACCATATCAGGATGAAGATACATAACCCACAATCATCAGGACAGAGATACATGACCCACAATCATCAGGACAGAGATACATGACTCATAATCATAAGAACAGATATACATGACACACAATCATCAGGATGGCGATACATGACCCACAATCATCAGGACAGAGATACATGACCCACAATCATCAGGACAGAGATACATAACCCACATTCAACAGGAGAGAGATGCATGACCCACAATCATAAGGAGAGAGATACATGACCCGCAATCATCAGGAAGGAGATACATGACCCACAATCATCAGGACAGAGATACATGACACACAATCATCAGGACTGAGATACATGACTCACAATCATCAGGACAGAGATACATGACCCACAATCATCAGGACAGAGATACATAACCCACATTCAACAGAGTTGAGATACATGGCCCACAATCATCAGGACAGAGATACATGACGCGCAATCATCAGGAAGGAGATACATGACCCACAATTATCAGGACTGAGATACATGACACACAATCATCAGGACAGAGATACATGACACACAATCATCAGGATGTAGATACATGACCCACAATCATCAGGATAGTGATACGTGACCCGCAATCATCAGGACAGAGATACACAACCTGCAATCATCAAGACAGACAGAGATACCAGTCCCGCAATCATCACGATAGAGATATATGACACACAAACTTAAGGATGTAGATACATGACCCGCAATCATCAGGATGGGGATACAAGGTCGACGACAATCAGGATGGATATACATGACTCAGAATCATCAGGACAAAGATACATGACCCACAATCATCAGGACAGTGATACATGATCCACAATCATCAGGACAGACATACATGACACAGAATCATCAGGATGGAGATACATGACCAGCAATCATCAGGACAGAAATAAATGACCGATAATCATCAGGATAGAGTTACATCACTCGCAATCATCAGGATGGAAATTCATGACCCACAACCATCACGATGGAAATAGATGACCCACAATCATCAGGACAGAGATACATGACTCACAATCATCAGGACAGAGATATATGACACATTATCATCAGGATGTAGATACATGACCCACAATAATCAGGACAGTGATACATCGCCCACAATCATCAGGACAGAGATACAGGACCAGCAATCATGACGACAGAGATACATTGCACACAATCATCAGGATGGAGATACATGACCCGCAACATCAGTATGGAGATACATGACCCGCCACATCAGGATGGAGATACATGACCCATAATCATCCGGGTGCAGATACATGACTCACATTCATCAGGACAGAGATACATGACCCGCAATCATCAGGACAGAAGTATATGACCCACAATCATCAGGACATTGATACATGACCCGTAATCATTAGGACAGAGATACACGACCCGCAATCATCACGATAGAAAAACATGACACACAATCATCAGGATGTAGATACATTCCCACCATCATCAGAATGGAGATACGCGACCCACAACCATCAGGATGGACACATATGACTCACGATCATCAGGACAGAGATACATGACACGCAATCATCAGGACAGAGATACATGACCCACAATCATCTGTACTGAGATACATGACCCACAATCATCAGGACGGAGACACATGACCCACAATCTTTAGGACAGAAATACATGACCCAGAATCATCAAGACAGAGATACATGACCCACAATAATCAGGGCAGTGATACATGACCACAATCATCAGGACAGAGATACACGACCAGCAATCATCACGACAGAGATACATTGCACACAATCATCAGGATGCAGATACATGTACCGCAATCATAAGGACGGTGATACATGACACGCAACATCAGTATGGAGATACATGACCCGCCACATCAGGATGGAGATACATGATCCATAATCATCCAGATGGAGATACATGACCCACAATTATCAGGACTGAGATACATGACTCGCAATCATCAGGACAGAGATACATGACCCACAATCATCTGTACTGAGATACAAGACCCACAATCATCAGGACGGAGGCACATGACCCACAATCATTAGGACAGAAATACATGACCCACAATCATTAAGACAGAGATACATGACCCACAATAATCAGGACAGTGATACATGACTACAATCATCAGGACAGAGATATACGACCAGCAATCATCACGACAGAGATACATTGCACACAATCATCAGGATGGAGATACATGTCCCGCAATCATAACGACGGTGATACATGACACGCAACATCAGTATGGAGATACATGACCCTCCACATCTGGATGGAGATACATGATCCATAATCATCCAGATGGAGATACATGACCCACAATTATCAGGACTGAGATACATGACACACAATCATCAAGATAGAGATACATGACACACAATCATCACGACAGAGATACATGATCCACAATCAGCAGGACAGAGATAAATAACCCACAATCAACAGGACAGAGATACATGGCCCGCAATCATCAGGATGGAGACACATGACCCAAAATTATCAGGACTGAGATACATGACAAACAGTCATCAGGACGGAGATACATGACCCACAATCATCAGTATAGTGATACATGACCCACAATTCTCAGGACAGAGATACATGACCCACAATCATCAGGAAGGAGATACATGACCCACAGTTATCAGGACTGAGATACATGACACACAATCATCAGGACAGAGATACATGACCCACAATCCTCAAGACAGAGAGACATGACCCACAATAATCAGGACAGAGATACACGACCAGCAATCATCATAACAGAGATACATTGCACACAATCATCAAGATGGAGATACATGACCCGCAATCATCAGGACGGAGATACATGAACCCACAATCAACAGGACAGAGATACATGGCCCGCAATCATCAGGATGGAGACACATGACCCAAAATTATCAGGACTGAGATACATGACAAACAATCATCAGGACGGAGATACATGACCCACAATCATCAGTATAGTGATACATGACCCACAATTCTCAGGATAGAGATACATCACTCGCAATCATCAGGATGGAAATTCATGACCCACAACCATCACGATGGAAATAGATGACCCACAATCATCAGGACAGAGATACATGACTCACAATCATCAGGACAGAGATACATGACACACAATCATCAGGATATAGATATATGACTCACAATCATCAGTACAGAGATACATGACCCACAATTATCAGGACTGAGATATATGACCCACAATCATCAAGAGAGAGATACATGACCCACAATAATAAGGACAGTGATACATCACCCACAATCATCAGGACAGAGATACAGGACTAGCAATCATCACGACAGAGATACATTGCACACAATCATCAGGATGGAGATACATGACCCGCAATCATCAGGACGGAGATACATGACCCGCAACATCAGTATGGAGATACATGACCCGCCACATCAGGATGGAGATACATGACCCATAATCATCCGGATGCAGATACATGACTCACAATCATCAGGACAGAGATACATGACCCGTAATCATCAGGACAGTGATACATGATCGACAATCATCAGGATAGACATACATGACACAGAATCATCAGGATGGAGATACATGACCAGCAATCATCAGGACGGTGATACATGACCCATAATCATCAGGATAGAGATACATCACTTGAAATCTTCAGGATGGAAATTCATGACCCACAACCATCACGACGGAAATAGATGACCCATAATCATCAGGAGTGTGATACATGACTCATAATCATATGAACAGAGATACATGACACACAATCAACAGGATGGAGATACATGACCCACAATCATTAGGACAGAGATACATGAATCATAATCATCAAGACAGAGATACATGACCCACAATAATCAGGAGAGTGATACATGACCACAATCATCAGGACAGAGATACACGACCAGCAATCATCACGACACAGATACATTGCACACAATCATCAGGATGGAGATACATGACCTTCAATCATAAGGACGGTGATACATGACACGCAACATCAGTATGGAGATACATGACCCGCCACATCAGGATGGAGATACATGACCCATCATCATCCGGATGGAGATAAATGACCCACAATCATCAGGACAGAGATACATAACCCACAATCAATAGGACAGAGATACATGACCCACAATCATCAGGACAGAGATACATGACCCGCGAGCATCAAGATGGTGATACATGACCCACAATTATCAGGACTGAGATACATGACACACAATCATCAGGACAGAGATACATGACACACAATCATCACGACAGAGATACATGACCCACAATCATCTGGACAGAGATACATAACCCACAATCAATAGGACAGAGATACATGGCCCGCAATCATCAGGATGGAGACACATGACCCACAATTATCAGGACTGAGATACATGACACACAATCAACAGGACGGAGACACATGACCCACAATCAACAGTATAGTGATACATGACCCGCAATTATCAGGACAGATATACATGACCCACAATCATCATGATGGAAGTACATGACCCACAATCATCAGGATATTGATACATCACCCGTAATCATCAGGACAGAGATACACGACTCGCAATCATCACGACAGATATACATGACACAGAATCATCAGGATGGAGATACATGAACCACAATCATCAGGACAGAGATACTTGACACACAATCATGAGGACGTAGATACATGACTGTCAATCATCAGGACAGAGATACATGACCCACAATCATCAGGACTGAGATATATGACCCACAATCATCAGGACGGAGATACATTACCACCATCATCAGGATGGAGATACGTGACCCACGACCATCAGGATGGAGATACTTGACTCATGATCATCACGACAGAGATACATGACTCGCAATCATCAGGAAGGTGATACATGACCCACAATCATCAGAACAGAGATACATGACCCACAATCATCAGGACAGGGATACATGACCCACAATCATCTGTACTGAGAAACATGACCAACAATCATCAGGACGGAGATACATGACCCACAATCATCAGGGTAGTGATACATCACCCGTAATCATCAGGACAGAGATACACGACCCGCAATCATCACGATAGATATACATGACACACAATCATCAGGAGGTAGATACATGACCCACAATCATCAGGACAGAGATACATGACCCACAATCATCAGGACAGAGATATATAACCCACATTCAACAGGAGAGAGATACATGACCCACAATCATCAGGACAGAGATACATGACCCGCAATCATCAGGAAGGAGATACATGACCCACAATCATCAGAACAGAGATACATGACCCACAATCATCAGGACAGAGATACATGACCCACAATCATCTGTACTGAGATACATGACCCGCAATCATCAGGACGGAAGTATATGACCCACAATCATCAGGACAGTGATACATGACCACAATCATCAGGACAGAGATACACGACCAGCAATCATCACGACAGAGATACATTGCACACAATCATCAGGATGCAGATACATGTCCCGCAATCATAAGGACGGTGATACATGACACGCAACATCAGTATGGAGATACATGACCCGCCACATCAGGATGGAGATACATGATCCATAATCATCCAGATGGAGATACATGACCCACAATTATCAGGACTGAGATACATGACTCGCAATCATCAGGACAGAGATACATGACCCACAATCATCTGTACTGAGATACAAGACCCACAATCATCAGGACGGAGGCACATGACCCACAATCATTAGGACAGAAATACATGACCCACAATCATCAAAACAGAGATACATGACCCACAATAATCAGGACAGTGATACATGACCACAATCATCAGGACAGAGATATACGACCAGCAATCATCACGACAGAGATACATTGCACACAATCATCAGGATGGAGATACATGTCCCGCAATCATAACGACGGTGATACATGACACGCAACATCAGTATGGAGATACATGACCCGCCACATCTGGATGGAGATACATGATCCATAATCATCCAGATGGAGATACATGACCCACAATTATCAGGACTGAGATACATGACAAACAATCATCAAGATAGAGATACATGACACACAATCATCACGACAGAGATACATGACCCACAATCAGCAGGACAGAGATAAATAACCCACAATAAACAGGACAGAGATACATGGCCCGCAATCATCAGGATGGAGACACATGACCCAAAATTATCAGGACTGAGATACATGACAAACAGTCATCAGGACGGGGATACATGACCCACAATCATCAGTTTAGTGATACATGACCCACAATTCTCAGGACAGAGATACATGACCCGCAATCATCAGGAAGGAGATACATGACCCACAGTTATCAGGACTGAGATACATGACACACAATCATCAGGACAGAGATACATGACCCACAATCCTCAAGACAGAGAGACATGACCCACAATAATCAGGACAGAGATACACGACCAGCAATCATCATAACAGAGATACATTACACACAATCATCAAGATGGAGATACATGACCCGCAATCATCAGGACGGAGATACATGAACCCACAATCAACAGGACAGAGATACATGGCCCGCAATCATCAGGATGGAGACACATGACCCAAAATTATCAGGACTGAGATACATGACAAACAATCATCAGGACGGAGATACATGACCCACAATCATCAGTATAGTGATACATGACCCACAATTCTCAGGATAGAGATACATCACTCGCAATCATCAGGATGGAAATTCATGACCCACAACCATCACGATGGAAATAGATGACCCACAATCATCAGGACAGAGATACATGACTCACAATCATCAGGACAGAGATACATGACACACAATCATCAGGATGTAGATATATGACTCACAATCATCAGTACAGAGATACATGACCCACAATTATCAGGACTGAGATATATGACCCACAATCATCAAGAGAGAGATACATGACCCACAATAATCAGGACAGTGATACATCACCCACAATCATCAGGACAGAGATACAGGACTAGCAATCATCACGACAGAGATACATTGCACACAATCATCAGGATGGAGATACATGACCCGCAATCATCAGGACGGAGATACATGACCCGCAACATCAGTATGGAGATACATGACCCGCCACATCAGGATGGAGATACATGACCCATAATCATCCGGATGCAGATACATGACTCACAATCATCAGGACAGAGATACATGACCCGTAATCATCAGGACAGTGATACATGATCGACAATCATCAGGATAGACATACATGACACAGAATCATCAGGATGGAGATACATGACCAGCAATCATCAGGACGGTGATACATGACCCATAATCATCAGGATAGAGATACATCACTCGCAATCATCAGGATGGAAATTCATGACCCACAACCATCACGATGGAAATAGATGACCCACAATCATCAGGACAGAGATACATGACTCACAATCATCAGGACAGAGATACATGACACACAATCATCAGGATGTAGATATATGACTCACAATCATCAGGACAGTGATACATGATCCACAATCATCAGGACAGAGATACATGACCCACAATCATCAGGACTGAGATATATGACCCACAATCATCAGGACGGAGATACATTCCCACCATCATCAGGATGGAGATACGTGACCCACGACCATCAGGATGGAGATACTTGACTCATGATCATCACGACAGAGATACATGACTCGCAATCATCAGGACAGGGATACATGACCCACAATCATCTGTACTGAGATACATGACCCACAATCATCAGGACGGAGATACATGACCCACAAACATCAGGGTAGTGATACATCACCCGTAATCATCAGGATAGAGATACACGACCCGCAATCATCACGATAGATATACATGACACACAATCATCAGGAGGTAGATACATGACCCACAATCATCAGGACAGATATACATGACCCACAATCATCAGGACAGAGATATATAACCCACATTCAACAGGAGAGAGATACATCACCCACAATCATCAGGACAGAGATACATGACCCGCAATCATCAGGAAGGAGATACATGACCCACAATCATCAGAACAGAGATACATGACCCACAATCATCAGGACAGAGATACATGACCCACAATCATCAGAACAGAGATACATAACCCACATTCAACAGGAGAGAGATACATGACCCACAATCATCAGGACAGAGATACATGACCCGCAATCATCAGGAAGGAGATACATGACCCACAATCATCAGGACAGAGATACATGACCCACAATCATCAGGACAGAGATACATGACTCATAATCATAAGAGCAGATATACATGACACACAATCATCTGGATGGAGATACTTGACCCACAATCATCAGGACAGAGATAAATGACACACAATAATCATACACAGATACATGACTCACAATCATCAGGACAGAGATACATGACACAGAATCATCAGGATGGAGATACATGACCAGCAATCATCAGGACAGAAATAAATGACCGATAATCATCAGGATAGAGATACATCACTCGCAATCATCAGGATGGAAATTCATGACCCACAACCATCACGATGGAAATAGATGACCCACAATCATCAGGACAGAGATACATGACTCACAATCATCAGGACAGAGATACATGACACACAATCATCAGGATGTAGATACATGACTCACAATCATCAGGACAGAGATACATGACCCACAATTATCAGGACTGAGATATATGACCCACAATCATCAAGAGAGAGATACATGACCCACAATAATCAGGACAGTGATACATCACCCACAATCATCAGGACAGAGATACAGGACCAGCAATCATCACGACAGAGATACATTGCACACAATCATCAGGATGGAGATACATGACCCGCAATCATCAGGACGGAGATACATGACCCACAACATCAGTATGGAGATACATGACCCGCCACATCAGGATGGAGATACATGACCCATAATCATCCAGATGGAGATACATGACTCACAATCATCAGGACAGAGATACATGACCCGCAATCATCAGGACGGAAGTTTATGACCCACCATCATCAGGACATTGATACATGACCCGTAATCATTAGGACAGAGATACACGACCCGCAATCATCACGATAGAAAAACATGACACACAATCATCAGGATTTAGATACATTACCACCATCATCAGAATGGAGATAGGCGACCCACAACCATCAGGATGGACACACATGACTCACGATCATCAGGACAGAGATACATGACTCGAAATCATCAGGGCAGAGATACATGACCCACAATCATCTGTACTGAGATACATGACCCACGATCATCAGGACGGAGACACATGACCCACAATCATTAGGACAGAAATACATGACCCACAATCATCAAGACAGAGATACATGACCCACAATAATCATGACAGTGATACATGACAACAATCATCAGGACAGAGATACACGACCAGCAATCATCACGACAGAGGTACATTGCGCACAATCATCAGGATGGAGATACATGACCCGCAATCATAAGGACGGTGATACATGACACGCAACATCAGTATGGAGATACATGACCCGCCACATCAGGATGGAGATACATGATCCATAACCATCCAGATGGAGATACATGACCCACAATTATCAGGACTGAGATACATGACACACAATCATCAAGACAGAGATACATGACACACAATCATCACGACAGAGATACATGACCCACAATCATCAGGACAGAGATACATAACCCACAATCAACAGGACAGAGATACATGGCCCGCAATCATCAGTATGGAGATACATGACCTTCAATCATAAGGACGGTGATACATGACACGCAACATCAGTATGGAGATACATGACCCGCCACATCAGGATGGAGATACATGACCCATCATCATCCGGATGGAGATACATGACCCACAATCATCAGGACAGAGATACATAACCCACAATCAACAGGACAGAGATACATGGCCCACAATCATCAGGACAGAGATACATGACCCGCGAACATCAAGATGGTGATACATGACCCACAATTATCAGGACTGAGATACATGACACACAATCATCAGGACAGAGATACATGACACACAATCATCACGACAGAGATACATGACCCACAATCATCTGGACAGAGATACATAACCCACAATCAATAGGACAGAGATACATGGCCCGCAATCATCAGGATGGAGACACATGACCCACAATTATCAGGACTGAGATACATGACACACAATCAACAGGACGGAGATACATGACCCACAATCAACAGTATAGTGATACATGACCCGCAATCATCAGGACAGATATACATGACCGACAATCATCATGATGGAAGTTCATGACCCACAATCATCAGGATATTGATACATCACCCGTAATCATCAGGACAGAGATACACGACTCGCAATCATCACGACAGATATACATGACACAGAATCATCAGGATGGAGATACATTAACCACAATCATCAGGACAGAGATACATGACACACAATCATGAGGACGTAGATACATGACTGTCAATCATCAGGACAGAGATACATGACCCATAATCATCAGGACTGAGATATATGACCCACAATCATAAGGACGGAGATACATTCCCACCATCATCAGGATGGAGATACGTGACCTACGACCATCAGGATGGAGATACTTGACTCATGATCATCACGACAGAGATACATGACTCGCAATCATCAGGACAGGGATACATGACCTACAATCATCTGTACTGAGATACATGACCCACAATCATCAGGACGGAGATACATGACCCACAATCATCAGGGTAGTGATACATCACCCGTAATCATCAGGACAGAGATACACGACCCGCAATCATCACGATAGATATACATGACACACAATCATCAGGAGGTAGATACATGACCCACAATCATCAGGACAGTGATACATCACCCGTAATCATCAGGACAGAGATACACGACCCGCAATCATCACGATAGATATACATGACACACAATCATCATGATGGAAGTACATGACCCACAATCATCAGGATGGAGATACATGACCTTCAATCATAAGGACGGTGATACATGACACGCAACATTAGTATGGAGATACATGACCCGCCACATCAGGATGGAGATACATGACCCATCATCATCAGGAGGTAGATACATGACCCACAATCATCAGGACAGAGATACATAACCCACAATCAATGGGACAGAGATACATGGCCCGCAATCATCAGGATGGAGACACATGACCCACAATTATCAGGACTGAGATACATGACACACAATCATCATGATGGAAGTACATGACCCACAATCATCAGGATGGAGATACATGACCTTCAATCATAAGGACGGTGATACATGACACGCAACATCAGTATGGAGATACATGACCCGCCACATCAGGATGGAGATACATGACCCATCATCATCAGGAGGTAGATACATGACCCACAATCATCAGGACAGAGATACATAACCCACAATCAATGGGACAGAGATACATGGCCCGCAATCATCAGGATGGAGACACATGACCCACAATTATCAGGACTGAGATACATGACACACAATCATCAAGACAGAGATACATGACACACAATAATCACGACAGAGATACATGACCCACAATCATCAGGACAGAGATACATAACCCACAATCAACAGGACAGAGATACATGGCCCGCAATCATCAGGATGGAGATACATGACCTTCAATCATAAGGACGGTGATACATGACATGCAACATCAGTATGGAGATACATGACCCGCCACATCAGGATGGAGATACATGACCCATCATCATCCGGATGGAGATACATGACCCACAATAATCAGGACAGTGATACATCACCCACAATCATCAGGACAGAGGTACAGGACCAGCAATCATCACGACAGAGATACATTGCACACAATCATCAGGATGGAGATACATGACCCGCAATCATCAGGACGGAGATACATGACCCGCAACATCAGTATGGAGATACATGACCCGCCACATCAGGATGGAGATACATGACCCATAATCATCCGGATGGAGATACATGACTCACAATCATCAGGACAGAGATACATGACCCGCAATCATCAGGACGGAAGTTTATGACCCACAATCATCAGGACATTGATACATGACCCGTAATCATTAGGACAGAGATACACGACCCGCAATCATCACGATAGAAAAACATGACACACAATCATCGGGATTTAGATACATTACCACCATCATCAGAATGGAGATAGGCGACCCACAACCATCAGGATGGACACACATGACTCACGATCATCAGGACAGAGATACATGACTCGCAATCATCATGGCAGAGATACATGACCCACAATCATATGTACTGAGATAAATGACCCACGATCATCAGGACGGAGACACATGACCCACAATCATTAGGACAGAAATACATGACCCACAATTATCAAGACAGAGATACATGACCCACAATAATCATGACAGTGATACATGACAACAATCATCAGGACAGAGATACACGACCAGCAATCATCACGACAGAGATACATTGCACACAATCATCAGGATGGAGATACATGACCCGCAATCATAAGGACGGTGATACATGACAAGCAACATCAGTATGGAGATACATGACCCGCCACATCAGGATGGAGATACATGATCCATAACCATCCAGATGGAGATACATGACCCACAATTATCAGGACTGAGATATATGACACACAATCATCAAGACAGAGATACATGACACACAATCATCACGACAGAGATACATGACCCACAATCATCATGACAGAGATACATAACCCACAATCAACAGGACAGAGATACATAGCCCGCAATCATCAGGATGGAGACACATGTCCCAAAATTATCAGGACTGAGATACATGACAAACAATCATCAGGACGGAGATACATGACCCACAATCATCAGTATAGTGATACATGACCGGCAATCATCAGGACAGAGATACATGACCCGCAATCATCATGATGGAAGTACATGACCCACAATCATCAGGACATTGATACATCACCCGTAATCATCAGGACAGAGATACACGACCCGCAATCATCACGACAGATATACATGACACAGAATCATCTGGATGGAGATACATGAACTACAATCATCAGGACAGAGATACATGACACACAATCATGAGGACGTAGATACATGACTGTCAATCATCAGGACAGAGATACATGACCCACAATCATCAGGACTGAGATATATGACCCACAATCATCAGGACAAAGATACATTCCCACCATCATCAGGATGGAGATACGTGACCACGACCATCAGGATGGAGATACATGACTCACGATCATCACGACAGAGATACATGACACACAATCATAAGGATGTAGATACATGACCCGCAATCATCAGGATGGGGATACAAGGCGCACGACCATCAGGATGGAGATACATGACTCACATTCATCAGGACAAAGATACATGACTCGCAATCATCAGGACTGACAAACATGACCCACAATCATCAGGACAGTGATACATGATCGACAATCATCAGGATAGACATACATGACACAGAATCATCAGGATGGAGATACATGACCAGCAATCATCAGGACGGAGATACATGACCCATAATCATCAGGATAGAGATACATCACTTGCAATCATCAGGATGGAAATTCATGACCCACAACCATCACGATGGAAATAGATGACCCATAATCATCAGGACAGTGATACATGACCCGCAATCAGCAGGAAGGAGATACATGACCCACAATCATCAGGACAGAGATACATGACCCACAATCATAAGGACAGAGATACATGACTCATGATCATATGAGCAGATATACATGACACACAATCATCTGGATGGAGATACATGACCCACAATCATCAGGACAGAGATAAATGACACACAATATTCATACAGAGATACATGCCTCACAATCATCAGGATAGAGATACATGACCCACAATCATCAGGACAGAGATACATAACCCACATTCAACAGAATAGAGATACATGACCCACAATCATCAGGACAGAGATACATGACCCGCAATCATCAGAAAGGAGATACATGACCCACAATTATCAGGACTGACATACATGACACACAATCATCAGGACAGAGATACATGACACACAATCATCAGAATGTAGATACATGACCCTCAATCATCAGGATAGTGATACGTGTCCCGCAATCATCAGGACAGAGATACACAACCTGCAATCATCAAGACAGACAGAGATACAAGTCCCGCAATCATCACGATAGAGATATATGACACACAAACTTCAGGATGTAGATACATGACCCGCAATCATCAGGATGGGGATACAAGGTCCACGACAATCAGGATGGATATACATGACTCAGAATCATCAGGACAAAGATACATGACCCACAATCATCAGGACAGTGATACATGTTCCACAATCATCAGGACAGACATACATGACACTGAATCATCAGGATGGAAATACATGACCAGCAATCATCACGACAGAAATAAATGACCGATAATCATCAGGATAGAGATACATCACTCGCAATCATCAGGATGGAAATTCATGACCCACAACCATCACGATGGAAATAGATGACCCACAATCATCAGGACAGAGATACATGACTCACAATCATCAGGACAGAGATACATGACACACAATCATCAGGATGTAGATATATGACTCACAATCATCAGGACAGAGATACATGACCCACAATTATCAGGACTGAGATATATGACCCACAATCATCAAGAGAGAGATACATGACCCACAATAATCAGGACAGTGATACATCACCCACAATCATCAGGACAGAGATACAGGACCAGCAATCATCACGACAGAGATACATTGCACACAATCATCAGGATGGAGATACATGACCCGCAATCATCAGGACGGAGATACATGACCCGCAACATCAGTATGGAGATACATGACCCGCCACATCAGGATGGAGATACATGACCCATAATCATCCGGATGCAGATACATGACTCACAATCATCAGGACAGAGATATATGACCCGCAATCATCAGGACGGAAGTATATGACCCACAATCATCAGGACATTGATACATGATCCGTAATCATTAGGACAGAGATACACGACCCGCAATCAACACGACAGATATACATGACACAGAATCATCAGGATGGAGATACATGAACCACAATCATCAGGACAGAGATACATGACACACAATCATGAGGACGTAGATACATGACCGTCAATCATCAGGACAGAGATACATGACCCACAATCATCAGGACTGAGATATATGACCGTCAATCATCAGGACGGAGATACATGACCCACAATCATCAGGACAGAGATACATAACCCACAATCAACAGGACAGAGATACATGGCCCGCAATCATCAGGATGGAGATACATGACCTTCAATCATAAGGACGGTGATACATGACACGCAACATCAGTATGGAGATACATGACCCGCCACATCAGGATGGAGATACATGACCCATCATCATCCGGATGGAGATACATGACCCACAATCATCAGGACAGAGATACATAACCCACAATCAACAGGACAGAGATACATGACCCACAATCATCAGGACAGAGATACATGACCCGCGAACATCAAGATGGTGATACATGACCCACAATTATAAGGACTGAGATACATGACACACAATCATCAGGACAGAGATACATGACACACAATCATCACGACAGAGATACATGACCCACAATCATCTGGACAGAGATACATAACCCACAATCAATAGGACAGAGAAACATGGCCCGCAATCATCAGGATGGAGACACATGACCCACAATTATCAGGACTGAGATACATGACACACAATCAACAGGACGGAGATACATGACCCACAATCAACAGTATAGTGATACATGACCCGCAATCATCAGGACAGATATACATGACCGACAATCATCATGATGGAAGTACATGTCCCACTATCATCAGGATATTGATACATCACCCGTAATCATCAGGACAGAGATACACGACTCGCAATCATCACGACAGATATACATGACACAGAATCATCAGGATGGAGATACATTAACCACAATCATCAGGACAGAGATACATGACACACAATCATGAGGACGTAGATACATGACTGTCAATCATCAGGACATAGATACATGACCCACAATCATCAGGACTGAGATATATGACCCACAATCATCAGGACGGAGATACATTCCCACCATCATCAGGATGGAGATACGTGACCCACGACCATCAGGATGGAGATACTTGACTCATGATCATCACGACAGAGATACATGACTCGCAATCATCAGGACAGGGATACATGACCCACAATCATCTGTACTGAGATACATGACCCACAATCATCAGGACGGAGATACATGACCCACAATCATCAGGGTAGTGATACATCACCCGTAATCATCAGGACAGAGATACACGACCCGCAATCATCACGATAGATATACATGACACACAATCATCAGGAGGTAGATACATGACCCACAATCATCAGGACAGAGATACATAACCCACAATCAATGGGACAGAGATACATGGCCCGCAATCATCAGGATGGAGACACATGACCCACAATTATCAGGACTGAGATACATGACACACAATCATCATGATGGAAGTACATGACCCACAATCATCAGGATGGAGATACATGACCTTCAATCATAAGGACGGTGATACATGACACGCAACATCAGTATGGAGATACATGACCCGCCACATCAGGATGGAGATACATGACCCATCATCATCAGGAGGTAGATACATGACCCACAATCATCAGGACAGAGATACATAACCCACAATCAATGGGACAGAGATACATGGCCCGCAATCATCAGGATGGAGACACATGACCCACAATTATCAGGACTGAGATACATGACACACAATCATCAAGACAGAGATACATGACACACAATAATCACGACAGAGATACATGACCCACAATCATCAGGACAGAGATACATAACCCACAATCAACAGGACAGAGATACATGGCCCGCAATCATCAGGATGGAGATACATGACCTTCAATCATAAGGACGGTGATACATGACACGCAACATCAGTATGGAGATACATGACCCGCCACATCAGGATGGAGATACATGACCCATCATCATCCGGATGGAGATACATGACCCACAATAATCAGGACAGTGATACATCACCCACAATCATCAGGACAGAGGTACAGGACCAGCAATCATCACGACAGAGATACATTGCACACAATCATCAGGATGGAGATACATGACCCGCAATCATCAGGACGGAGATACATGACCCGCAACATCAGTATGGAGATACATGACCCGCCACATCAGGATGGAGATACATGACCCATAATCATCCGGATGGAGATACATGACTCACAATCATCAGGACAGAGATACATGACCCGCAATCATCAGGACGGAAGTTTATGACCCACAATCATCAGGACATTGATACATGACCCGTAATCATTAGGACAGAGATAAACGACCCGCAATCATCACGATAGAAAAACATGACACACAATCATCAGGATTTAGATACATTACCACCATCATCAGAATGGAGATAGGCGACCCACAACCATCAGGATGGACACACATGACTCACCATCATCAGGACAGAGATACATGACTCGCAATCATCAGGGCAGAGATACATGACCCACAATCATCTGTACTGAGATAAATGACCCACGATCATCAGGACGGAGACACATGACCCACAATCATTAGGACAGAAATACATGACCCACAATCATCAAGACAGAGATACATGACCCACAATAATCATGACAGTGATACATGACAACAATCATCAGGACAGAGATACACGACCAGCAATCATCACGACAGAGATACATTGCACACAATCATCAGGATGGAGATACATGACCCGCAATCATAAGGACGGTGATACATGACAAGCAACATCAGTATGGAGATACATGACCCGCCACATCAGGATGGAGATACATGATCCATAACCATCCAGATGGAGATACATGACCCACAATTATCAGGACTGAGATACATGACACACAATCATCAAGACAGAGATACATGACACACAATCATCACGACAGAGATACATGACCCACAATCATCATGACAGAGATACATAACCCACAATCAACAGGACAGAGATACATGGCCCGCAATCATCAGGATGGAGACACATGTCCCAAAATTATCAGGACTGAGATACATGACAAACAATCATCAGGACGGAGATACATGACCCACAATCATCAGTATAGTGATACATGACCGGCAATCATCAGGACAGAGATACATGACCCGCAATCATCATGATGGAAGTACATGACCCACAATCATCAGGACATTGATACATCACCCGTAATCATTAGGACAGAGATACACGACCCGCAATCATCACGACAGATATACATGACACAGAATCATCTGGATGGAGATACATGAACTACAATCATCAGGACAGAGATACATGACACACAATCATGAGGACGTAGATACATGACTGTCAATCATCAGGACAGAGATACATGACCCACAATCATCAGGACTGAGATATATGACCCACAATCATCAGGACAAAGATACATTCCCACCATCATCAGGATGGAGATACGTGACCACGACCATCAGGATGGAGATACATGACTCACGATCATCACGACAGAGATACATGACACACAATCATCAGGATGTAGATACATGACCCGCAATCATCAGGATGGGGATACAAGGCGCACGACCATCAGGATGGAGATACATGACTCACATTCATCAGGACAAAGATACATGACTCGCAATCATCAGGACTGACAAACATGACCCACAATCATCAGGACAGTGATACATGATCGACAATCATCAGGATAGACATACATGACACAGAATCATCAGGATGGAGATACATGACCAGCAATCATCAGGACGGAGATACATGACCCATAATCATCAGGATAGAGATACATCACTTGCAATCATCAGGATGGAAATTCATGACCCACAACCATCACGATGGAAATAGATGACCCATAATAATCAGGACAGTGATACATGACCCGCAATCAGCAGGAAGGAGATACATGACCCACAATCATCAGGACAGAGATACATGACCCACAATCATAAGGACAGAGATACATGACTCATGATCATATGAGCAGATATACATGACACACAATCATCTGGATGGAGATACATGACCCACAATCATCAGGACAGAAATAAATGACACACAATATTCATACAGAGATACATGCCTCACAATCATCAGGATAGAGATACATGACCCACAATCATCAGGACAGAGATACATAACCCACATTCAACAGAATAGAGATACATGACCCACAATCATCAGGACAGAGATACATGACCCGCAATCATCAGAAAGGAGATACATGACCCACAATTATCAGGACTGACATACATGACACACAATCATCAGGACAGAGATACATGACACACAATCATCAGAATGTAGATACATGACCCTCAATCATCAGGATAGTGATACGTGTCCCGCAATCATCAGGACAGAGATACACAACCTGCAATCATCAAGACAGACAGAGATACAAGTCCCGCAATCATCACGATAGAGATATATGACACACAAACTTCAGGATGTAGATACATGACCCGCAATCATCAGGATGGGGATACAAGGTCCACGACAATCAGGATGGATATACATGACTCAGAATCATCAGGACAAAGATACATGACCCACAATCATCAGGACAGTGATACATGTTCCACAATCATCAGGACAGACATACATGACACTGAATCATCAGGATGGAAATACATGACCAGCAATCATCAGGACAGAAATAAATGACCTATAATCATCAAGATAGAGATACATCACTCGCAATCATCAGGATGGAAATTCATGACCCACAACCATCACGATGGAAATAGATGACCCACAATCATCAGGACAGAGATACATGACTCACAATCATCAGGACAGAGATACATGACACACAATCATCAGGATGTAGATATATGACTCACAATCATCAGGACAGAGATACATGACCCACAATTATCAGGACTGAGATATATGACCCACAATCATCAAGAGAGAGATACATGACCCACAATAATCAGGACAGTGATACATCACCCACAATCATCAGGACAGAGATACAGGACCAGCAATCATCACGACAGAGATACATTGCACACAATCATCAGGATGGAGATACATGACCCGCAATCATCAGGACGGAGATACATGACCCGCAACATCAGTATGGAGATACATGACCCGCCACATCAGGATGGAGATACATGACCCATAATCATCCGGATGCAGATACATGACTCACAATCATCAGGACAGAGATATATGACCCGCAATCATCAGGACGGAAGTATATGACCCACAATCATCAGGACATTGATACATGATCCGTAATCATTAGGACAGAGATACACGACCCGCAATCAACACGACAGATATACATGACACAGAATCATCAGGATGGAGATACATGACCCACAATCATCAGGACAGAGATACATGACACACAATCATGAGGACGTAGATACATGACCGTCAATCATCAGGACAGAGATACATGACCCACAATCATCAGGACTGAGATATATGACCGTCAATCATCAGGACGGAGATACATGACCCACAATCATCAGGACAGAGATACATAACCCACAATCAACAGGACAGAGATACATGGCCCGCAATCATCAGGATGGAGATACATGACCTTCAATCATAAGGACGGTGATACATGACACGCAACATCAGTATGGAGATACATGACCCGCCACATCAGGATGGAGATACATGACCCATCATCATCCGGATGGAGATACATGACCCACAATCATCAGGACAGAGATACATAACCCACAATCAACAGGACAGAGATACATAACCCACAATCATCAGGACAGAGATACATGACCCGCGAACATCAAGATGGTGATACATGACCCACAATTATCAGGACTCAGATACATGACACACAATCATCAGGACAGAGATACATGACACACAATCATCACGACAGAGTTACATGACCCACAATCATCTGGACAGAGATACATAACCCACAATCAATAGGACAGAGAAACATGGCCCGCAATCATCAGGATGGAGACACATGACCCACAATTATCAGGACTGAGATACATGACACACAATCAACAGGACGGAGATACATGACCCACAATCAACAGTATAGTGATACATGACCCGCAATCATCAGGACAGATATACATGACCGACAATCATCATGATGGAAGTACATGTCCCACAATCATCAGGATATTGATACATCACCCGTAATCATCAGGACAGAGATACACGACTCGCAATCATCACGACAGATATACATGACACAGAATCATCAGGATGGAGATACATTAACCACAATCATCAGGACAGAGATACATGACACACAATCATGAGGACGTAGATACATGACTGTCAATCATCAGGACAGAGATACATGACCCACAATCATCAGGACTGAGATATATGACCCACAATCATCAGGACGGAGATACATTCCCACCATCATCAGGATGGAGATACGTGACCCACGACCATCAGGATGGAGATACTTGACTCATGATCATCACGACAGAGATACATGACTCGCAATCATCAGGACAGGGATACATGACCCACAATCATCTGTACTGAGATACATGACCCACAATCATCAGGACGGAGATACATGACCCACAATCATCAGGGTAGTGATACATCACCCGTAATCATCAGGACAGAGATAGACGACCCGCAATCATCACGATAGATATACATGACACACAATCATCAGGAGGTAGATACATGACCCACAATCATCAGGACAGAGATACATAACCCACAATCAATGGGACAGAGATACATGGCCCGCAATCATCAGGATAGAGACACATGACCCACAATTATCAGGACTGAGATACATGACACACAATCAACAGGACGGAGATACATGACCCACAATCAACAGTATAGTGATACATGACCTGCAATCATCAGGACAGATATACATGACCGACAATCATCATGATGGAAGTACATGACCCACAATCATCAGGATATTGATACATCACCCGTAATCATCAGGACAGAGATACACGACTCGCAATCATCACGACAGATATACATGACACAGAATCATCAGGATGGAGATACATGAACCACAATCATCAGGACAGAGATACATGACACACAATCATGAGGACGTAGATACATGACTGTCAATCATCAGGACAGAGATACATGACCCACAATCATCAGGACTGAGATATATGACCCACAATCATCAGGACGGAGATACATTCCCACCATCATCAGGATGGAGATACGTGACCCACGACCATCAGGATGGAGATACTTGACTCATGATCATTACGACAGAGATACATGACTCGCAATCATCAGGACGGAGATACATGACCCACAATCATCTGTACTGAGATACATGACCCACAATCATCAGGACGGAGATACATGACCCACAATCATCAGGGTAGTGATACATCACCCGTAATCATCAGGATGGAGATACATGACCCGCCACATCAGGATGGAGATACATGATCCATAACCATCCAGATGGAGATACATGACCCACAATTATCAGGACTGAGATACATGACACACAATCATCAAGACAGAGATACATGACACACAATCATCACGACAGAGATACATGACCCACAATCATCAGGACAGAGATACATAACCCACAATCAACAGGACAGAGATACATGGCCCGCAATCATCAGGATGGAGATACATGACCTTCAATCATAAGGACGGTGATACATGACACGCAACATCAGTATGGAGATACATGACCCGCCACATCAGGATGGAGATACATGACCCATCATCATCCGGATGGAGATACATGACCCACAATAATCAGGACAGTGATACATCACCCACAATCATCAGGACAGAGGTACAGGACCAGCAATCATCACGACAGAGATACATTGCACACAATCATCAGGATGGAGATACATGACCCGCAATCATCAGGACGGAGATACATGACCCGCAACATCAGTATGGAGATACATGACCCGCCACATCAGGATGGAGATACATGACCCATAATCATCCGGATGGAGATACATGACTCACAATCATCAGGACAGAGATACATGACCCGCAATCATCAGGACGGAAGTTTATGACCCACAATCATCAGGACATTGATACATGACCCGTAATCATTAGGACAGAGATACACGACCCGCAATCATCACGATAGAAAAACATGACACACAATCATCAGGATTTAGATACATTACCACCATCATCAGAATGGAGATAGGCGACCCACAACCATCAGGATGGACACACATGACTCACGATCATCAGGACAGAGATACATGACTCGCAATCATCAGGGCAGAGATACATGACCCACAATCATCTGTACTGAGATAAATGACCAACGATCATCAGGACGGAGACACATGACCCACAATCATTAGGACAGAAATACATGACCCACAATCATCAAGACAGAGATACATGACCCACAATAATCATGACAGTGATACATGACAACAATCATCAGGACAGAGATACACGACCAGCAATCATCACGACAGAGATACATTGCACACAATCATCAGGATGGAGATACATGACCCGCAATCATAAGGACGGTGATACATGACAAGCTACATCAGTATGGAGATACATGACCCGCCACATCAGGATGGAGATACATGATCCATAACCATCCAGATGGAGATACATGACCCACAATTATCAGGACTGAGATACATGACACACAATCATCAAGACAGAGATACATGACACACAATCATCACGACAGAGATACATGACCCTCAATCATCAGGACAGAGATACATAACCCGCAATCATCATGATGGAAGTACATGACCCACAATCATCAGGACATTGATAAATCACCCGTAATCATCAGGACAGAGATACACGACCCGCAATCATCACGACAGATATACATGACACAGAATCATCTGGATGGAGATACATGAACTACAATCATCAGGACAGAGATACATGACACACAATCATGAGGACGTAGATACATGACTGTCAATCATCAGGACAGAGATACATGACCCACAATCATCAGGACTGAGATATATGACCCACAATCATCAGGACGGAGATACATTCCCACCATCATCAGGATGGAGATACGTGACCACGACCATCAGGATGGAGATACATGACTCACGATCATCACGACAGAGATACATGACTCGCAATCATCAGGACAGGGATACATGACCCACAATCATCTGTACTGAGATACATGACCCACAATCATCAGGACGGAGATACATGACCCACAATCATCAGGGTAGAGATACATCACCCGCAATCATCAGGACAGAGATACACGACCCGCAATCATCACGATAGAGATACCTGACACACAATCATCAGGATGTAGATACATGACCCGCAATCATCAGGATGGGGATACAAGGCGCACGACCATCAGGATGGAGATACATGACTCACATTCATCAGGACAAAGATACATGACTCGCAATCATCAGGACTGACAAACATGACCCACAATCATCAGGACAGTGATACATGATCGACAATCATCAGGATAGACATACATGACAAAGAATCATCAGGATGGAGATACATGACCAGCAATCATCAGGACGGAGATACATGACCCATAATCATCAGGATAGAGATACATCACTTGCAATCATCAGGATGGAAATTCATGACCCACAACCATCACGATGGAAATAGATGACCCATAATCATCAGGACAGTGATACATGACCCGCAATCAGCAGGAAGGAGATCCATGACCCACAATCATCAGGACAGAGATACATGACCCACAATCATAAGGACAGAGATACATGACTCATGATCATATGAGCAGATATACATGACACACAATCATCTGGATGGAGATACATGACAAACAATCATCAGGACAGAGATAAATGACACACAATAATCATACAGAGATACATGACTCACAATCATCAGGATAGAGATACATGACCCACAATCATCAGGACAGAGATACATAACCCACATTCAACAGAATAGAGATACATGACCCACAATCATCAGGACAGAGATACATGACCCGCAATCATCAGAAAGGAGATACATGACCCACAATTATCAGGACTGACATACATGACACACAATCATCAGGACAGAGATACATGACACACAATCATCAGAATGTAGATACATGACCCTCAATCATCAGGATAGTGATACGTGTCCCGCAATCATCAGGACAGAGATACACAACCTGCAATCATCAAGACAGACAGAGATACAAGTCCCGCAATCATCACGATAGAGATATATGACACACAAACTTCAGGATGTAGATACATGACCCGCAATCATCAGGATGGGGATACAAGGTCCACGACAATCAAGATGGATATACATGACTCAGAATCATCAGGACAAAGATACATGACCCACAATCATCAGGACAGTGATACATGTTCCACAATCATCAGGACAGACATACATGACACAGAATCATCAGGATGGAAATACATGACCAGCAATCATCAGGACAGAAATAAATGACCGATAATCATCAGGAAAGAGATACATCACTCGCAATCATCAGGATGGAAATTCATGACCCACAACCATCACGATGGAAATAGATGACCCACAATCATCAGGACAGAGATACATGACTCACAATCATCAGGACAGAGATACATGACACACAATCATCAGGATGTAGATATATGACTCACAATCATCAGGACAGAGATACATGACCCACAATTATCAGGACTGAGATATATGACCCACAATCATCAAGAGAGAGATACATGACCCACAATAATCAGGACAGTGATACATCACCCACAATCATCAGGACAGAGATACAGGACCAGCAATCATCACGACAGAGATACATTGCACACAATCATCAGGATGGAGATACATGACCCGCAATCATCAGGACGGAGATACATGACCCGCAACATCAGTATGGAGATACATGACCCGCCACATCAGGATGGAGATACATGACCCATAATCATCCGGATGCAGATACATGACTCACAATCATCAGGACAGAGATATATGACCCGCAATCATCAGGACGGAAGTATATGACCCACAATCATCAGGACATTGATACATGATCCGTAATCATTAGGACAGAGATACACGACCCGCAATCAACACGACAGATATACATGACACAGAATCATCAGGATGGAGATACATGAACCACAAACATCAGGACAGAGATACATGACACACAATCATGAGGACGTAGATACATGACCGTCAATCATCAGGACAGAGATACATGACCCACAATCATCAGGACTGAGATATATGACCCACAATCATCAGGACGGAGATACATTCCCTCCATCATCAGGATGGAGATACGTGACCATGACCATCAGGATGGAGATACATGTCTCACGATCATCACGACAGAGATACATGACTCGCAATCATCAGGACAGGGATACATGACCCGCAATCATCAGGACGGAAGTATATGACCCACAATCATCAGGACATTGATACATGACCCGTAATCATTAGGACAGAGATACACGACCCGCAATCATCACGACAGATATACATGACACAGAATCATCAGGATGGAGATACATGAACCACATTCATCAGGATGGAAGTATATGACCCACAATCATCTGGACATTGGTACATGACCCGTAATCTTTAGGACAGAGATACACGACCCGCAATCATCACGACAGATATACATGACACAGAATCATCAGAATGGAGATACATGAACCACAATCATCAGGACAGAGCTACATAACCCACAATCAACAGGACAGAGATACATGGCCCGCAATCATCAGGATGGAGACACATGACCCAAAATTATCAGGACTGAGATACATGACAAACAGTCATCACGACGGAGATAGATGACCCACAATCATCAGTATAGTGATACATGACCGGCAATCATCAGGACAGAGATACATGACCCGCAATCATCATGATGGAAGTACATGACCCACAATCATCAGGATATTGATACATCACCCGTAATCATCAGGACAGAGATACACGACCCGCAATCATCACGACAGATATACATGACACAGAATCATCAGGATGGAGATACATGAACCACAATCATCAGGACAGAGATACATGACACACAATCATGAGGACGTAGATACATGACCGTCAATCATCAGGACAGAGATACATGACCCACAATCATCAGGACTGAGATATATGACCCACAATCATCAGGACGGAGAAACATTCCCTCCATCATCAGGATGGAGATACGTGACCACGACCATCAGGATGAATATACATGACTCACGATCATCACGACAGAGATAAATGACACACAATAATCATACAGAGATACATGACTCACAATCATCAGGACAGAGATGCATGACCCACAATCATCAGGACAGAGATACATAATCCACATTCAAAAGAATAGAGATACATGACCCACAATCATCAGGACAGTGATACATGATCGACATTCATCAGGATAGACATACATGACACAGAATCATCAGGATGGAGATACATGACCAGCAATCATCAGGACGGAGATACATGACCCATAATCATCAGGATAGAGATACATCACTTGCAATCATCAGGATGGAAATTCATGACCCACAACCATCACGATGGAAATAGATGACCCACAATCATCAGGACAGTGATACACGACCCGCAATCATCACGATAGAGATACTTGACACACAATCATCAGGATAGAGATACATAATCAACAATCATCATGACAGAGATACACGACCCGCAATCATCACGACAGAGATACTTGACACACAATCATCAGGATAGAGATACATGACCAGCAATCATCAGGATGGGGATACACGGCCCACGAACATAAGGATGGAGATACATGACTCGCAATCATCAGGACAGGGATACATGACAAACAATCATCTGTACTGAGATACATGACCCACAATCATCAGGACGGAGATACATGACCCACAATCATCAGGGTAGTGATACATCACCCGTAATCATCAGGACAAAGATACACTACCCGCAATCATCACGATAGAAATACATGACACACAATCATCAGGATGTAGATACATTACCCGCAATCATCAGGATGGGGATACAAGGCGCACGACCATCAGGATGGAGATACATGACTCACAATCATCAGGACAAAGATACATGACTCGCAATCATCAGGACTGAGATACATGACCCACAATCATCAGGACAGTGATACATGATCGACAATCATCAGGATAGACATACATGACACAGAATCATCAGGATGGAGATACATGACCAGCAATCATCAGGACGGAGATACATGACCCATAATCATCAGGATAGAGATACATCACTTGCAATCTTCAGGATGGAAATTCATGACCCACAACCATCACGACGGAAATAGATGACCCATAATCATCAGAACAGTGATACATGACTCATAATCATATGAACAGAGATACATGACACACAATCATCAGGATGGAGATACATGACCCACAATCATTAGGACAGAGATACATGACTCATAATCATCAAGACAGAGATACATGACCCACAATAATCAGGACAGTGATACATGACCACAATCATCAGGACAGAGATATATGACCAGCTATCATCACGACAGAGATACATTGCACACAATCATCAGGATGGAGATACATGACACGCAACTTCAGTATGGAGATACATGACCCGCCACATCAGGATGGAGATACATGACCCATAATCATCCGGATGGAGATACATGACCCACAATCATCAGGAAAGAGATACATAACCCACAATCAACAGGACAGAGATACATGACCCACAATCATCAGGACAGAGATACATGACCCGCGAACATCAAGATGGAGATACATGACCCACAATTATCAGGACTGAGATACATGTCACACAATCATCAGGACAGAGATACATGACACACAATCATCACGACAGAGATACATGACCCACAATCATCTGGACAGAGATACATAACCCACAATCAATAGGGCAGAGATACATGGCCCGCAATCATCAGGATGGAAACACATGACCCACAATTATCAGGACTGAAATACATGACACACAATCAATAGGACGGAGATACATACCCACAATCAACAGTATAGTGATACATGACCCGCAATCATCAGGACAGATATACATGACCCACAATCATCATGATGGAAGTACATGACCCACAATCATCAGGATATTGATACATCACCCGTAATCATCAGGACAGAGATACACGACTCGCAATCATCACGACAGATATACATGACACAGAATCATCAGGATGGAGATACATGAACCACTATCATCAGGACAGAGATACATGACACACAATCATGAGGACGTAGATACATGACTGTCAATCATCAGGACAGAGATACATGACCCACAATCATCAGGACTGAGATATATGACCCACAATCATCAGGACGGAGATACATTCCCACCATCATCAGGATGGAGATACGTGACCCACGACCATCAGGATGGAGATACTTGACTCATGATCATCACGACAGAGATACATGACTCGCAATCATCAGGACAGGGATACATGACCCACAATCATCTGTACTGAGATACATGACCCACAATCATCAGGACGGAGATACATGACACACAATCATCAGGATGTAGATACATGACCCACAATCATCAGGACAGAGATACAAGACCCACAATCATCAGGACAGAGATATATAACCCACATTCAACAGGAGAGAGATACATGACCAACAATCATCAGGAGAGAGATACATGACCCGCAATCATCAGGAAGGAGATACATGACCCACTATCATCAGGACAGAGATACATGACCCACAATCATCAGGACAGAGATACATGACCCACAATCATCAGAACAGAGATACATAACCCACATTCAACAGGAGAGAGATACATGACCCACAATCATCAGGACAGAGATACATGACCCGCAATCATCAGGAAGGAGATACATGACCCACAATCATCAGGACAGAGATACATGACCCACAATCATCAGGACAGAGATACATGACTCATAATCATAAGAGCAGATATACATGACACACAATCATCTGGATGGAGATACATGACCCACAATCATCAGGACAGAGATAAATGACACACAATAATCATACAGAGATACATGACTCACAATCATCAGGACAGAGATACATGACCCACAATCATCAGGACAGAGATACATAACCCACATTCAAAAGAATAGAGATACATGACCCACAATCATCAGGACAGAGATACATGACACGCAATCATCAGGAAGGAGATACATGACCCACAATTATCAGGACTGAGATACATGACACACAATCATCAGGACAGATATACATGACACACAATCATCAGGAGAGTGATACATGACCCGCAATCATCAGGACAGAGATACACAACCTGCAATCATCAAGACAGACAGAGATACAAGTCCCGCAATCATCACGATAGAGATATATGACACACAAACTTCAGGATGTAGATACATGACCCGCAATCATCAGGATGGGGATACAAGGTCCACGACAATCAGGATGGATATACATGACTCAGAATCATCAGGACAAAGATACATGACCCACAATCATCAGGACAGTGATACATTATCCACAATCATCAGGACAGACATACATGACACAGAATCATCAGGATGGAGATACATGAGCAGCAATCATCAGGACAGAAATAAATGACCGATAATCATCAAGATAGAAATACATCACTCGCAATCATCAGGATGGAAATTCATGACTCACAACCATCACGATGGAAATAGATGACCCACAATCATCAGGACAGAGATACATGACTCACAATCATCAGGACAGAGATACATGACACACAATCATCAGGATGTAGATACATGACCCACAATAATCAGGACAGAGATACATGACCCACAATCATCAGGACAGAGATACAGGACCAGCAATCATCACGACAGAGATACATTGCACACAATTATCAGGATGGAGATGCATGACCCGCAATCATCAGGACGGAGATACATGACCCGCAACATCAGTATGGAGATACATGACCCGCCACATCAGGATGGAGATACATGACTCACAATCATCAGGACAGAGATACATGACACACAATCATCAGGATGTAGATATATGACTCACAATCATCAGGACAGAGATACATGACCCACAATTATCAGGACTGAGATATATGACCCACAATCATCAAGAGAGAGATACATGACCCACAATAATCAGGACAGTGATACATCACCCACAATCATCAGGACAGAGATACAGGACCAGCAATCATCACGACAGAGATACATTGCACACAATCATCAGGATGGAGATACATGACCCGCAATCATCAGGACGGAGATACATGACCCGCAACATCAGTATGGAGATACATGACCCGCCACATCAGGATGGAGATACATGACCCATAATCATCCGGATGCAGATACATGACTCACAATCATCAGGACAGAGATATATGACCCGCAATCATCAGGACGGAAGTATATGACCCACAATCATCAGGACATTGATACATGATCCGTAATCATTAGGACAGAGATACACGACCCGCAATCAACACTACAGATATACATGACACAGAATCATCAGGATGGAGATACATGAACCACAATCATCAGGACAGAGATACATGACACACAATCATGAGGACGTAGATACATGACCGTCAATCATCAGGACAGACATACATGACCCACAATCATCAGGACTGAGATATATGACCCACAATCATCAGGACGGAGATACATTCCCTCCATCATCAGGATGGAGATACGTGACCATGACCATCAGGATGGAGATACATGTCTCACGATCATCACGACAGAGATACATGACTCGCAATCATCAGGACAGGGATACATGACCCGCAATCATCAGGACGGAAGTATATGACCCACAATCATCAGGACATTGATACATGACCCGTAATCATTAGGACAGAGATACACGACCCGCAATCATCATGACAGATATACATGACACAGAATCATCAGGATGGAGATACATGAACCACATTCATCAGGATGGAAGTATATGACCCACAATCATCTGGACATTGGTACATGACCCGTAATCTTTAGGACAGAGATACACGACCCGCAATCATCACGACAGATATACATGACACAGAATCATCAGAATGGAGATACATGAACCACAATCATCAGGACAGAGCTACATAACCCACAATCAACAGGACAGAGATACATGGCCCGCAATCATCAGGATGGAGACACATGACCCAAAATTATCAGGACTGAGATACATGACAAACAGTCATCACGACGGAGATAGATGACCCACAATCATCAGTATAGTGATACATGACCGGCAATCATCAGGACAGAGATACATGACCCGCAATCATCATGATGGAAGTACATGACCCACAATCATCAGGATATTGATACATCACCCGTAATCATCAGGACAGAGATACACGACCCGCAATCATCACGACAGATATACATGACACAGAATCATCAGGATGGAGATACATGAACCACAATCATCAGGACAGAGATACATGACACACAATCATGAGGACGTAGATACATGACCGTCAATCATCAGGACAGAGATACATGACCCACAATCATCAGGACTGAGATATATGACCCACAATCATCAGGACGGAGAAACATTCCCTCCATCATCAGGATGGAGATACGTGACCACGACCATCAGGATGAATATACATGACTCACGATCATCACGACAGAGATAAATGACACACAATAATCATACAGAGATACATGACTCACAATCATCAGGACAGAGATGCATGACCCACAATCATCAGGACAGAGATACATAATCCACATTCAAAAGAATAGAGATACATGACCCACAATCATCAGGACAGTGATACATGATAGACATTCATCAGGATAGACATACATGACACAGAATCATCAGGATGGAGATACATGACCAGCAATCATCAGGACGGAGATACATGACCCATAATCATCAGGATAGAGATACATCACTTGCAATCATCAGGATGGAAATTCATGACCCACAACCATCACGATGGAAATAGATGACCCACAATCATCAGGACAGTGATACACGACCCGCAATCATCACGATAGAGATACTTGACACACAATCATCAGGATAGAGATACATAATCAACAATCATCATGACAGAGATACACGACCCGCAATCATCACGACAGAGATACTTGACACACAATCATCAGGATAGAGATACATGACCAGCAATCATCAGGATGGGGATACACGGCCCACGAACATAAGGATGGAGATACATGACTCGCAATCATCAGGACAGGGATACATGACAAACAATCATCTGTACTGAGATACATGACCCACAATCATCAGGACGGAGATACATGACCCACAATCATCAGGGTAGTGATACATCACCCGTAATCATCAGGACAAAGATACACTACCCGCAATCATCACGATAGAAATACATGACACACAATCATCAGGATGTAGATACATTACCCGCAATCATCAGGATGGGGATACAAGGCGCACGACCATCAGGATGGAGATACATGACTCACAATCATCAGGACAAAGATACATGACTCGCAATCATCAGGACTGAGATACATGACCCACAATCATCAGGACAGTGATACATGATCGACAATCATCAGGATAGACATACATGACACAGAATCATCAGGATGGAGATACATGACCAGCAATCATCAGGACGGAGATACATGACCCATAATCATCAGGATAGAGATACATCACTTGCAATCTTCAGGATGGAAATTCATGACCCACAACCATCACGACGGAAATAGATGACCCATAATCATCAGAACAGTGATACCTGACTCATAATCATATGAACAGAGATACATGACACACAATCATCAGGATGGAGATACATGACCCACAATCATTAGGACAGAGATACATGACTCATAATCATCAAGACAGAGATACATGACCCACAATAATCAGGACAGTGATACATGACCACAATCATCAGGACAGAGATATACGACCAGCTATCATCACGACAGAGATACATTGCACACAATCATCAGGATGGAGATACATGACACGCAACATCAGTATGGAGTTACATGACCCGCCACATCAGGATGGAGATACATGACCCATAATCATCCGGATGGAGATACATGACCCACAATCATCAGGAAAGAGATACATAACCCACAATCAACAGGACAGAGATACATGACCCACAATCATCAGGACAGAGATACATGACCCGCGAACATCAAGATGGAGATACATGACCCACAATTATCAGGACTGAGATACATGTCACACAATCATCAGGACAGAGATACATGACACACAATCATCACGACAGAGATACATGACCCACAATCATCTGGACAGAGATACATAACCCACAATCAATAGGACAGAGATACATGGCCCGCAATCATCAGGATGGAAACACATGACCCACAATTATCAGGACTGAAATACATGACACACAATCAATAGGACGGAGATACATACCCACAATCAACAGTATAGTGATACATGACCCGCAATCATCAGGACAGATATACATGACCCACAATCATCATGATGGAAGTACATGACCCACAATCATCAGGATATTGATACATCACCCGTAATCATCAGGACAGAGATACACGACTCGCAATCATCACGACAGATATACATGACACAGAATCATCAGGATGGAGATACATGAACCACTATCATCAGGACAGAGATACATGACACACAATCATGAGGACGTAGATACATGACTGTCAATCATCAGGACAGAGATACATGACCAACAATCATCAGGACTGAGATATATGACCCACAATCATCAGGACGGAGATACATTCCCACCATCATCAGGATGGAGATACGTGACCCACGACCATCAGGATGGAGATACTTGACTCATGATCATCACGACAGAGATACATGACTCGCAATCATCAGGACAGGGATATATGACCCACAATCATCTGTACTGAGATACATGACCCACAATCATCAGGACGGAGATACATGACACACAATCATCAGGATGTAGATACATGACCCACAATCATCAGGACAGAGATACAAGACCCACAATCATCAGGACAGAGATATATAACCCACATTCAACAGGAGAGAGATACATGACCAACAATCATCAGGAGAGAGATACATGACCCGCAATCATCAGGAAGGAGATACATGACTCACTATCATCAGGACAGAGATACATGACCCACAATCATCAGGACAGAGATACATGACCCACAATCATCAGAACAGAGATACATAACCCACATTCAACAGGAGAGAGATACATGACCCACAATCATCAGGACAGAGATACATGACCCGCAATCATCAGGAAGGAGATACATGACCCACAATCATCAGGACAGAGATAAATGACACACAATAATCATACAGAGATACATGACTCACAATCATCAGGACAGAGATACATGACCCACAATCATCAGGACAGAGATACATAACCCACATTCAAAAGAATAGAGATACATGACCCACAATCATCAGGACAGAGATACATGACACGCAATCATCAGGAAGGAGATACATGACCCACAATTATCAGGACTGAGATACATGACACACAATCATCAGGACAGATATACATGACACACAATTATCAGGAGAGTGATACATGACCCGCAATCATCAGGACAGAGATACACAACCTGCAATCATCAAGACAGACAGAGATACAAGTCCCGCAATCATCACGATAGAGATATATGACACACAAACTTCAGGATGTAGATACATGACCCGCAATCATCAGGATGGGGATACAAGGTCCACGACAATCAGGATGGATATACATGACTCAGAATCATCAGGACAAAGATACATGACCCACAATCATCAGGACAGTGATACATGATCCACAATCATCAGGACAGACATACATGACACAGAATCATCAGGATGGAGATACATGAGCAGCAATCATCAGGACAGAAATAAATGACCGATAATCATCAAGATAGAAATACATCACTCGCAATCATCAGGATGGAAATTCATGACTCACAACCATCACGATGGAAATAGATGACCCACAATCATCAGGACAGAGATACATGACTCACAATCATCAGGACAGAGATACATGACACACAATCATCAGGATGTAGATACATGACCCACAATAATCAGGACAGAGATACATGACCCACAATCATCAGGACAGAGATACAGGACCAGCAATCATCACGACAGAGATACATTGCACACAATCATCAGGATGGAGATGCATGACCCGCAATCATCAGGATGGAGATACATGACCCGCAACATCAGTATGGAGATACATGACCCGCCACATCAGGATGGAGATAAATGACCCATAATCATCCGGATGGAGATACATGACTCACAATCATCAGGACAGAGATACATGACCCGCAATCATCTGGACGGAAGTATATGACCCACAATCATCAGGACATTGATACATGACCCGTAATCATCACGATAGAAAAACATGAAACACAATCATCAGGATGTAGATACATTCCCACCATCATCAGAATGGAGATACGCGACCCACAACCATCAGGATGGACACACATGATTCACGATCATCAGGACAGAGATACATGACTCGCAATCATCAGGACAGAGATACATGACCCACAATCATCTGTACTGAGATATATGACGCACAATCATCAGGACGGAAACACATGACCCACAATCATTAGGACAGAAATACATGACCCACAATCATCAAGACAGAGATAAATGACCCACAATAATCAGGACAGTGATACATGTCCACAATCATCAGGACAGAGATACACGACCAGCAATCATCACGACAGAGATACATTGCACACAATCATAAGGATGGAGATACATGAACCGCAATCATAAGGACGGTGATACATGACACGCAACATCAGTATGGAGATACATGACCCACCACATCAGGATGGAGATACATGATCCATAATCATCCAGATGGAGATACATGACCCACAATTATCAGGACTGTGATACATGACACACAATCATCAAGACAGAGATGCATGACACACAATCATCACGACAGAGATACATGACCCACAATCATCAGGACAGAGATACATAACCCACAATCAACAGGACAGAGATACATGGCCCGCAATCATCAGGATGGAGACACATGACCCAAAATTATCAGGACTGAGATACATGACAAACAATCATCAGGACGGATATACATGACCCACAATCATCAGTATAGTGTTACCTGACCGGCAATCATCAGGACAGAGATACATGACCCACAATCATCATGATGGAAGTACATGACCCACAATCATTAGGACATTGATACATCACCCGTAATCATCAGGACAGAGATACACGACCCGCAATCATCACGACAGATATACATGACACAGTATCATCAGGATGGAGATACATGAACCACAATCATCAGGACAGAGATACATGACACACAATCATGAGGACGTAGATACATGACTGTCAATCATCAGGACAGAGATACATGACCCACAATCATCAGGACAGAGATACACGACCCGCAATCATCACGATAGAGATACATGACACACAATCATCAGGATGTAGATACATGACCCGCAATCATCAGGATGAGGATACAAGGTGCATGACCATCGGGATGGAGATACATGACTCACAATCATCAGGACAAAGACACATGACTCGCAATCATCAGTACTGAGATACATGACCCACAATCATCAGGACAGTGATACATGATCGACAATCATCAGGATACACATACATGACACAGAATCATCAGGATGGAGATACATGACCAGCAATCATCAGGACGGAGATACATGACCCATAATCATCAGGATAGAGATACATCACTTGCAATCATCAGGATGGAAATTCATGACCCACAACCATCACGATGGAAATAGATGACCCATAATCATCAGGAGAGTGATACATGACTCATAATCATTAGGACAGAGATACATGACTCATAATCATCAAGACAGAGATACATGACCCACAATAATCAGGACAGTGATACATGACACACAATCATCAGGATGGAGATACATGACCCACAATCATTAGGACAGAGATACATGACTCATAATCATCAAGACAGAGATACATGACCCACAATAATCAGGACAGTGATACATGACCACAATCATCAGGACAGAGATATACGACCAGCAATCATCACGACAGAGATACATTGCACACAATCATCAGGATGGAGATACATGACCCACAATCATCAGGACAGAGATACATAACCCACAATCAACAGGACAGAGATACATGACCCACAATCGTCAGGACAGAGTTACATGACCCGCAAACATCAAGATGGAGATACATGACCCACAATTATCAGGACTGAGATACATGACACACAACCATCAGGACTGAGATACATGACACACAATCATCACGACAGAGATACATGACCCACAATCATCAGGACAGAGATACATAACCCACAATCAACAGGACAGAGATAGATGACGCACAATCATCAGGACAGAGATACATGACCCGCAAACATCAAGATGGAGATACATGACCCACAATTATCAGGACTGAGATACATGACACACAATCATCAGGACAGAGATACATGACACACAATCATCACGACAGAGATACATGACCCACAATCATCAGGACAGAGATACATAACCCACAATCAAAAGGACACAGATACATGGCCCGCAATCATCAGGATGGAGACACATGACCCACAATTATCAGGACTGAGATACATGACACACAATCATCAGGACGGAGATACATGACCCACAATTATCAGGACTGAGATACATAACCCACAATCAAAAGGACACAGATACATGACCCACAAGCATCAGGATGGAAGAACATGACTCACAATCATCAGGACATTGATACATGACCCGTAATCATCATGACAGAGATACACTACCCTCAATCATCATGATAGAGATACATGACCCACAATCATCAGTACTGAGATACATGACCCACAATCATCAGGACAGAGATACATGACCCACAATCATCAGGAGAGAGATACATGACCCACAATCATCAGGATTGAGATACATGACCCACAATCTTCAGGAGAGTGATACATGATCGACAATCATCAGGACGGAGATAAATGACACAGAATCATCAGGATGGATATATATGACCAACGACCATCAGGTCAGAGGTACATGACCCACAATCATAAGGACATTGATACATGACCCGTAATCATCAGGACAGAGATACACGACCCGCAATCATCACGATAGAGATACTTGACACACAATCATCAGGATAGAGATACATGACTCGCAATCATCAGGATGGGGATACACGTCCCACGACCATCAAGATGGAGATACTTGACTCACAATCATCAGGAGAAAGATACATGACCTGCAATCATCAGGAGAGAAATACATGACCCACAATCATCAGGACAGAGATACATGACAAATGACCATCAGGACAGAGGTACATGACCCACAATCATCAGGACGGAGATACATACCCACCATCATCAGGACATAGATACATGACCCGCAATCATTCTGGACGGAGATATATGACTCGCAATCATCAGGACAGAGACACATGACCCGCAATCATCATGATGGAAGTACATGACCCACAACTATCAGGATGGAAGTACATGACTCACAATCATCAGGACATTGATACACGACCCGCAATCATCACGATAGAGATACTTGACACACAATCATCAGGATAGAGATACATAATCAACAATCATCATGACAGAGATACACGACCCGCAATCATCACGACAGAGATACTTGACACACAATCATCAGGATAGAGATACATGACCAGCAATCATCAGGGTAGTGATACATCACCCGTAATCATCAGGACAAAGATACACTACCCGCAATCATCACGATAGAAATACATGACACACAATCATCAGGATGTAGATACATTACCCGCAATCATCAGGATGGGGATACAAGGCGCACGACCATCAGGATGGAGATACATGACTCACAATCATCAGGACAAAGACACATGACTCGCAATCATCAGGACTGAGATACATGACCCACAATCATCAGGACAGTGATACATGATCGACAATCATCAGGATAGACATACATGACACAGAATCATCAGGATGGAGATACATGACCAGCAATCATCAGGACGGAGATACATGACCCATAATCATCAGGATAGAGATACATCACTTGCAATCTTCAGGATGGAAATTCATGACCCACAACCATCACGACGGAAATAGATGACCCATAATCATCAGAACAGTGATACCTGACTCATAATCATATGAACAGAGATACATGACACACAATCATCAGGATGGAGATACATGACCCACAATCATTAGGACAGAGATACATGACTCATAATCATCAAGACAGAGATACATGACCCACAATAATCAGGACAGTGATACATGACCACAATCATCAGGACAGAGATATACGACCAGCTATCATCACGACAGAGATACATTGCACACAATCATCAGGATGGAGATACATGACACGCAACATCAGTATGGAGTTACATGACCCGCCACATCAGGATGGAGATACATGACCCATAATCATCCGGATGGAGATACATGACCCACAATCATCAGGAAAGAGATACATAACCCACAATCAACAGGACAGAGATACATGACCCACAATCATCAGGACAGAGATACATGACCCGCGAACATCAAGATGGAGATACATGACCCACAATTATCAGGACTGAGATACATGTCACACAATCATCAGGACAGAGATACATGACACACAATCATCACGACAGAGATACATGACCCACAATCATCTGGACAGAGATACATAACCCACAATCAATAGGACAGAGATACATGGCCCGCAATCATCAGGATGGAAACACATGACCCACAATTATCAGGACTGAAATACATGACACACAATCAATAGGACGGAGATACATACCCACAATCAACAGTATAGTGATACATGACCCGCAATCATCAGGACAGATATACATGACCCACAATCATCATGATGGAAGTACATGACCCACAATCATCAGGATATTGATACATCACCCGTAATCATCAGGACAGAGATACACGACTCGCAATCATCACGACAGATATACATGACACAGAATCATCAGGATGGAGATACATGAACCACTATCATCAGGACAGAGATACATGACACACAATCATGAGGACGTAGATACATGACTGTCAATCATCAGGACAGAGATACATGACCAACAATCATCAGGACTGAGATATATGACCCACAATCATCAGGACGGAGATACATTCCCACCATCATCAGGATGGAGATACGTGACCCACGACCATCAGGATGGAGATACTTGACTCATGATCATCACGACAGAGATACATGACTCGCAATCATCAGGACAGGGATATATGACCCACAATCATCTGTACTGAGATACATGACCCACAATCATCAGGACGGAGATACATGACACACAATCATCAGGATGTAGATACATGACCCACAATCATCAGGACAGAGATACAAGACCCACAATCATCAGGACAGAGATATATAACCCACATTCAACAGGAGAGAGATACATGACCAACAATCATCAGGAGAGAGATACATGACCCGCAATCATCAGGAAGGAGATACATGACTCACTATCATCAGGACAGAGATACATGACCCACAATCATCAGGACAGAGATACATGACCCACAATCATCAGAACAGAGATACATAACCCACATTCAACAGGAGAGAGATACATGACCCACAATCATCAGGACAGAGATACATGACCCGCAATCATCAGGAAGGAGATACATGACCCACAATCATCAGGACAGAGATAAATGACACACAATAATCATACAGAGATACATGACTCACAATCATCAGGACAGAGATACATGACCCACAATCATCAGGACAGAGATACATAACCCACATTCAAAAGAATAGAGATACATGACCCACAATCATCAGGACAGAGATACATGACACGCAATCATCAGGAAGGAGATACATGACCCACAATTATCAGGACTGAGATACATGACACACAATCATCAGGACAGATATACATGACACACAATTATCAGGAGAGTGATACATGACCCGCAATCATCAGGACAGAGATACACAACCTGCAATCATCAAGACAGACAGAGATACAAGTCCCGCAATCATCACGATAGAGATATATGACACACAAACTTCAGGATGTAGATACATGACCCGCAATCATCAGGATGGGGATACAAGGTCCACGACAATCAGGATGGATATACATGACTCAGAATCATCAGGACAAAGATACATGACCCACAATCATCAGGACAGTGATACATGATCCACAATCATCAGGACAGACATACATGACACAGAATCATCAGGATGGAGATACATGAGCAGCAATCATCAGGACAGAAATAAATGACCGATAATCATCAAGATAGAAATACATCACTCGCAATCATCAGGATGGAAATTCATGACTCACAACCATCACGATGGAAATAGATGACCCACAATCATCAGGACAGAGATACATGACTCACAATCATCAGGACAGAGATACATGACACACAATCATCAGGATGTAGATACATGACCCACAATAATCAGGACAGAGATACATGACCCACAATCATCAGGACAGAGATACAGGACCAGCAATCATCACGACAGAGATACATTGCACACAATCATCAGGATGGAGATGCATGACCCGCAATCATCAGGATGGAGATACATGACCCGCAACATCAGTATGGAGATACATGACCCGCCACATCAGGATGGAGATAAATGACCCATAATCATCCGGATGGAGATACATGACTCACAATCATCAGGACAGAGATACATGACCCGCAATCATCTGGACGGAAGTATATGACCCACAATCATCAGGACATTGATACATGACCCGTAATCATCACGATAGAAAAACATGAAACACAATCATCAGGATGTAGATACATTCCCACCATCATCAGAATGGAGATACGCGACCCACAACCATCAGGATGGACACACATGATTCACGATCATCAGGACAGAGATACATGACTCGCAATCATCAGGACAGAGATACATGACCCACAATCATCTGTACTGAGATATATGACGCACAATCATCAGGACGGAAACACATGACCCACAATCATTAGGACAGAAATACATGACCCACAATCATCAAGACAGAGATAAATGACCCACAATAATCAGGACAGTGATACATGTCCACAATCATCAGGACAGAGATACACGACCAGCAATCATCACGACAGAGATACATTGCACACAATCATAAGGATGGAGATACATGAACCGCAATCATAAGGACGGTGATACATGACACGCAACATCAGTATGGAGATACATGACCCACCACATCAGGATGGAGATACATGATCCATAATCATCCAGATGGAGATACATGACCCACAATTATCAGGACTGTGATACATGACACACAATCATCAAGACAGAGATGCATGACACACAATCATCACGACAGAGATACATGACCCACAATCATCAGGACAGAGATACATAACCCACAATCAACAGGACAGAGATACATGGCCCGCAATCATCAGGATGGAGACACATGACCCAAAATTATCAGGACTGAGATACATGACAAACAATCATCAGGACGGATATACATGACCCACAATCATCAGTATAGTGTTACCTGACCGGCAATCATCAGGACAGAGATACATGACCCACAATCATCATGATGGAAGTACATGACCCACAATCATTAGGACATTGATACATCACCCGTAATCATCAGGACAGAGATACACGACCCGCAATCATCACGACAGATATACATGACACAGTATCATCAGGATGGAGATACATGAACCACAATCATCAGGACAGAGATACATGACACACAATCATGAGGACGTAGATACATGACTGTCAATCATCAGGACAGAGATACATGACCCACAATCATCAGGACAGAGATACACGACCCGCAATCATCACGATAGAGATACATGACACACAATCATCAGGATGTAGATACATGACCCGCAATCATCAGGATGAGGATACAAGGTGCATGACCATCGGGATGGAGATACATGACTCACAATCATCAGGACAAAGACACATGACTCGCAATCATCAGTACTGAGATACATGACCCACAATCATCAGGACAGTGATACATGATCGACAATCATCAGGATACACATACATGACACAGAATCATCAGGATGGAGATACATGACCAGCAATCATCAGGACGGAGATACATGACCCATAATCATCAGGATAGAGATACATCACTTGCAATCATCAGGATGGAAATTCATGACCCACAACCATCACGATGGAAATAGATGACCCATAATCATCAGGAGAGTGATACATGACTCATAATCATTAGGACAGAGATACATGACTCATAATCATCAAGACAGAGATACATGACCCACAATAATCAGGACAGTGATACATGACACACAATCATCAGGATGGAGATACATGACCCACAATCATTAGGACAGAGATACATGACTCATAATCATCAAGACAGAGATACATGACCCACAATAATCAGGACAGTGATACATGACCACAATCATCAGGACAGAGATATACGACCAGCAATCATCACGACAGAGATACATTGCACACAATCATCAGGATGGAGATACATGACCCACAATCATCAGGACAGAGATACATAACCCACAATCAACAGGACAGAGATACATGACCCACAATCGTCAGGACAGAGTTACATGACCCGCAAACATCAAGATGGAGATACATGACCCACAATTATCAGGACTGAGATACATGACACACAACCATCAGGACTGAGATACATGACACACAATCATCACGACAGAGATACATGACCCACAATCATCAGGACAGAGATACATAACCCACAATCAACAGGACAGAGATAGATGACGCACAATCATCAGGACAGAGATACATGACCCGCAAACATCAAGATGGAGATACATGACCCACAATTATCAGGACTGAGATACATGACACACAATCATCAGGACAGAGATACATGACACACAATCATCACGACAGAGATACATGACCCACAATCATCAGGACAGAGATACATAACCCACAATCAAAAGGACACAGATACATGGCCCGCAATCATCAGGATGGAGACACATGACCCACAATTATCAGGACTGAGATACATGACACACAATCATCAGGACGGAGATACATGACCCACAATCAACAGTATAGTGATACATGACCCGCAATCATCAGGACAGAGATATATGACCCACAATCATCATGATGGAAGTACATGACCCACAAACATCAGGATATTGATACATCACCCGTAATCATCAGGACAGAGATACACGACCCGCAATCATCACGACAGATATACATGACACAGAATCATCAGGATGGAGATACATGAACCACAATCATCAGTACAGAGGTACATGACCCACAAACATCTGGACTGAGATATATGACCCACAATCATCAGGAAGGAGATACATTCCCACCATCATCAGTATGGAGATACGTGACCCACGACCATCAGCATGGAGATACATGACCCACAATCATCAGGGTAGTGATACATCACCCATAATCATCAGGACAGAGATACACGACCCGCAATCATCACGATAGAGATACATGACACACAATCATCAGGATGTAGATACATGACCCGCAATCATCAGTATGGGGATACAAGGCGCACGACCATCAGGATGGAGATACATGACTCACAATCATCAGAACAAAGATACATGACTCGCAATCATCAGGACTGAGATACATGACCCACAATCATCAGGACGGAGATACATGACCCACAATCAACAGTATAGTGATACATGACCCGCAATCATCAGGACAGAGATACATGACCCACAATCATCATGATGGAAGCACATGACCCACAATCATCAGGATATTGATACATCACCCGTAATCATCAGGACAGAGATACACGACCCGCAATCATCACGACAGAGAAACATGACACAGAATCATCAGGATGGAGATACATGAACCACAATCATCAGGACAGAAATACATGACCCACAATCATCTGGACTGAGATATATGACCCACAATCATCAGGAAGGAGATACATTCCCACCATCATCAGGATGGAGATACGTGACCCACGACCATCAGGATGGAGATACATGACCCACAATCATCAGGGTAGTGATACATCACCCATAATCATCAGGACAGAGATACACGACCCGCAATCATCATGATAGAGATACATGACACACAATCATCAGGATGTAGATACATGACCTGCAATCATCAGTATGGGGATACAAGGTGCACGACCATCAGGATGGAGATACATGACTCACAATCATCAGGACAAAGATACATGACTCGCAATCATCAGGACTGAGATACATGACCCACAATCATCAGTACAGTGATACATGATCCACAATCATCAGGATAGACATACATGACACAGAATCATCAGGATGGAGATACATGACCAGCATTCATCAGGACGGAGATACATGACCCATAATCATCAGTATAGAGATACATCACTTGCAATCATCAGGATGGAAATTCATGACCCACAACCATCACGATGGAAATAGATGACCCATAATCATCAGGACAGTGATACATGACTCATAATCATATGAACAGAGATACATGACACACAATCATCAGGATGGAGATACATGACCCACAATAATTAGGACAGAGATACATGACTCATAATCGTATGAACAGAGATACATGACACACAATCATCAGGATGGAGATACATGACCCACAATCATCACGACAGAGATACATGACCCACGATCATCAGGACAGAGATACATAACCCACAATCAACAGGACAGAGATACATGGCCCGCAATCATCAGGATGGAGACACATGACCCACAATTATCAGGACTGAGATACATGACTCATAATCATATGAACAGAGATACATGACACACAATCATCAGGATGGAGATACATGACCCACAATCATTAGGACAGAGATACATGACTCATAATCATATGAACAGAGATACATTACACACAATCATCAGGATGGAGATACATGACCCACAATCATCACGACAGAGACACATGACCCACAATCATCAGGAGAGAGATACATAACCCACAATCAACAGGACAGAGATACATGGCCCGCAATCATCAGGATGGAGACACATGACCCACAATTATCAGGACTGAGTTACATGACACACAATCATCAGGACGGAGATACATTTCCCACAATCATCAGTATAGTGATACATGACCCGCAATCATCAGGACAGAGATACATGACCCGCAATCATCATGATGGAAGTACATGACCCACAATCATCAGGATGGAAGTACATGACTCACAATCATCAGGACATTGATACATGACCCGCAAACATCAGGACAGAGATACGCAACCTGCAATCATCACGACAGACAGAGATACATGTCCCGCAATCATCAGTATGGAGATACATGACCCACAATCATCAGGAGAGGAATACATGACTCACAATCATCAGGACATTGATACATGACCCGTAATCATCATGACAGAGATACACTACCCTCAATCATCACGATAGAGATACATGACCCACAATCATCAGTACTGAGATACATGACCCACAATCATCAGGAGAGAGATACATGACCCACAATCATCAGGATTGAGATACATGACCCACAATCTTCAGGAGAGTGATACATGATCGACAATCATCAGGACGGAGATAAATGACACAGAATCATCAGGATGGATATATATGACCAACGACCATCAGGTCAGAGGTACATGACCCACAATCATCAGGACATTGATACATGACCCGTAATCATCAGGACAGAGATACACGACCCGCAATCATCACGATAGAGATACTTGACACACAATCATCAGGATAGAGATACATAATCAACAATCATCATGACAGAGATACACGACCCGCAATCATCACGACAGAGATACTTGACACACAATCATCAGGATAGAGATACATGACCCGCAATCATCAGGATGGGGATACACGTCCCACGACCATCAGGATGGAGATACTTGACTCACAATCATCAGGAGAAAGATACATGACCTGCAATCATCAGGAGAGAAATACATGACCCACAATCATCAGGACAGAGATACATGACAAACGACCATCAGGACAGAGGTACATGACCCACAATCATAAGGACGGAGATACATACCCACCATCATCAGGACATAGATACATGACCCGCAATCATTCTGGACGGAGATATATGACTCGCAATCATCAGGACAGAGACACATGACCCACAATCACCAGGAAAGAGATACATGACCCACAATCATCAGGACAGAGATACATCACTCGCAATCATCATGACAGTGATACATCACTCGCAATAAACAGAATGGAAATACATATCCCACAATCATCAGGACGGAGATACAAGTACACAATCATCAGGACAGTGATACATGACTCACAATCATCAGGACAGAGATACACGACCCGCAATCATCACGACAGAGATACTTGACACACAATCATCAGGATAGAGATACATGACCCGCAATCATCAGGAGAGAAATACATGACCCACAATCATTAGGACATTGATACATCACCCGTAATCATCAGGACAGAGATACACGACCCGCAATCATCACGACAGATATACATGACACAGAATCATCAGGATGGAGATACATGAACCACAATCATCAGGACAGAGATACATGACACACAATCATGAGGACGTAGATACATGACTGTCAATCATCAGGACAGAGATACATGACCCACAATCATCAGGACAGAGATACATGACCCGCAATCATCAGGATGGGGATACAAGGCGCACGACCATCAGGATGGAGATACATGACTCACATTCATCAGGACAAAGATACATGACTCGCAATCATCAGGACTGACATACATGACCCACAATCATCAGGACAGTGATACATGATCGACAATCATCAGGATAGACATACATGACACAGAATCATCAGGATGGAGATACATGACCAGCAATCATCAGGACGGAGATACATGACCCATAATCATCAGGATAGAGATACATCACTTGCAATCATCACGATGGAAATTCATGACCCACAACCATCACGATGGAAATAGATGACCCATAATCATCAGGACAGTGATACATGACCCGCAATCAGCGGGAAGGTGATACATGACCCACAATCATCACGACAGAGATACATGACCCACAATCATAAGGACAGAGATACATGACTCATGATCATATGAGCAGATATACATGACACACAATCATATGGATGGAGATACATGACCCACAATAATTAGGACAGAGATACATGACTCATAATCATATGAACAGAGATACATGACACACAATCATCAGGATGGAGATACATGACCCACAATCATCACGACAGAGATACATGACCCACAATCATCAGGACAGAGATACATAACCCACAATCAACAGGACAGAGATACATGGCCCGCAATCATCAGGATGGAGACACATCACCCACAATTATCAGGACTGAGATACATGACTCATAATCATATGAACAGAGATACATGACACACAATCATCCGGATGGAGATACATGACCCACAATCATTAGGACAGAGATACATGACTCATAATCATATGAACAGAGATACATTACACACAATCATCAGGATGGAGATACATGACCCACAATCATCACGACAGAGATACATGACCCACAATCATCAGGACAGAGATACATAACCCACAATCAACAGGACAGAGATACATGGCCCGCAATCATCAGGATGGAGACACATGACCCACAATTATCAGGAATGAGATACATGACACACAATCATCAGGACGGAGATACATTTCCCACAATCATCAGTATAGTGATACATGACCCGCAATCATCAGGACAGAGATACATGACCCGCAATCATCATGATGGAAGTACATGACCCACAACTATCAGGATGGAAGTACATGACTCACAATCATCAGGACATTGATACATGACCCGCAAACATCAGGACAGAGATACGCAACCTGCAATCATCACGACAGACAGAGATACATGTCCCGCAATCATCAGGATGGAGATACATGACCCACAATCATCAGGAGAGGAATACATGACCCACAAGCATCAGGATGGAAGAACATGACTCACAATCATCAGGACATTGATACATGACCCGCAAACATCAGGACAGAGATACGCAACCTGCAATCATCACGACAGACAGAGATACATGTCCCGCAATCATCAGTATGGAGATACATGACCCACAATCATCAGGAGAGGAATACATGACCCACAATCATCACGACAGAGATACATGACCCACAATCATCAGGACAGAGATACATAACCCACAATCAACAGGACAGAGATACATGGCCCGCAATCATCAGGATGGAGACACATGACCCACAATTATCAGGACTGAGATACATGACACACAATCATCAGGACGGAGGTACATTTCCCACAATCATCAGTATAGTGATACATGACCCGCAATCATCAGGACAGAGATACATGACCCGCAATCATCATGATGGAAGTACATGACCCACAATCATCAGGATGGAAGTACATGACTCACAATCATCAGGACATTGATACATGACCCGCAAACATCAGGACAGAGATACGCAACCTGCAATCATCACGACAGACAGAGATACATGTCCCGCAATCATCAGGATGGAGATACATGACCCACAATCATCAGGAGAGGAATACATGACCCACAAGCATCAGGATGGAAGAACATGACTCACAATCATCAGGACATTGATACATGACCCGTAATCATCATGACAGAGATACACTACCCTCAATCATCATGATAGAGATACATGACCCACAATCATCAGTACTGAGATACATGACCCACAATCATCAGGACAGAGATACATGACCCACAATCATCAGGAGAGAGATACATGACCCACAATCATCAGGATTGAGATACATGACCCACAATCTTCAGGAGAGTGATACATGATCGACAATCATCAGGACGGAGATAAATGACACAGAATCATCAGGATGGATATATATGACCAACGACCATCAGGTCAGAGGTACATGACCCACAATCATAAGGACATTGATACATGACCCGTAATCATCAGGACAGAGATACACGACCCGCAATCATCACGATAGAGATACTTGACACACAATCATCAGGATAGAGATACATGACTCGCAATCATCAGGATGGGGATACACGTCCCACGACCATCAAGATGGAGATACTTGACTCACAATCATCAGGAGAAAGATACATGACCTGCAATCATCAGGAGAGAAATACATGACCCACAATCATCAGGACAGAGATACATGACAAATGACCATCAGGACAGAGGTACATGACCCACAATCATCAGGACGGAGATACATACCCACCATCATCAGGACATAGATACATGACCCGCAATCATTCTGGACGGAGATATATGACTCGCAATCATCAGGACAGAGACACATGACCCACAATCACCAGGAAAGAGATACATGACCCACAATCATCAGGACAGAGATACATCACTCGCAATCATCATGACAGTGATACATCACTCACAATAAACAGAATGGAAATACATATCCCACAATCATCAGGACGGAGATACAAGTACACAATCATCAGGACAGTGATACATGACTAACAATCATCAGGACAGAGATACACGACCCGCAATCATCACGACAGAGATACTTGACACACAATCATCAGGATAGAGATACATGACCCGCAATCATCAGGAGAGAAATACATGACCCACAATCATTAGGACATTGATACATCACCCGTAATCATCAGGACAGAGATACACGACCCGCAATCATCACGACAGATATACATGACACAGAATCATCAGGATGGAGATACATGAACCACAATCATCAGGACAGAGATACATGACCCACAATCATCAGGACAGAGATACACGACCCGCAATCATCACGATAGAGATATATGACACACAATCATCAGGATGTAGATACATGACCCGCAATCATCAGGATGGGGATACAAGGCGCACGACCATCAGGATGGAGATACATGACTCACATTCATCAGGACAAAAATACATGACTCGCAATCATCAGGACTGACATACATGACCCACAATCATCAGGACAGTGATACATGATCGACAATCATCAGGATAGACATATATGACACAGAATCATCAGGATGGAGATACATGACCAGCAATCATCAGGACGGAGAATCATGACCCATAATCATCAGGATAGAGATACATCACTTGCAATCATCACGATGGAAATTCATGACCCACAACCATCACGATGGAAATAGATGACCCATAATCATCAGGACAGTGATACATGACCCGCAATCAGCAGGAAGGAGATACATGACCCACAATCATCAGGACAGAGATACATGACCCACAATCATAAGGACAGAGATACATGACTCATGATCATATGAGCAGATATACATGACACACAATCATCTGGATGGAGATACATGACCCACAATCATCAGGACAGAGACAAATGACACACAATAATCATACAGAGATACATGACTCACAATCATCAGGATAGAGATACATGACCCACAATCATCAGGACAGAGATACATAACCCACATTCAACAGAATAGAGATACATGACCCACAATCATCAGGACAGAGATACATGACCCGCAATCATCAGAAAGGAGATACATGACCCACAATTATCAGGACTGACATACATGACACACAATCATCAGGACAGAGATACATGACACACAATCATCAGGATGTAGATACATGACCCACAATCATCAGGATAGTGATACGTGTCCCGCAATCATCAGGACAGAGATAGACAACCTGCAATCATCAAGACAGACAGAGATACAAGTCCCGCAATCATCACGATAGAGATATATGACACACAAACTTCAGGATGTAGATACATGACCCGCAATCATCAGGATGGGGATACAAGGTCCACGACAATCAGGATGGATATACATGACTCAGAATCATCAGGACAAAGATACATGACCCACAATCATCAGGACAGTGATACATGATCCACAATCATCAGGACAGACATACATGACACAGAATCATCAGGATGGAAATACATGACCAGCAATCATCAGGACAGAAATAAATGACCGATAATCATCAGGATAGAGATACATCACTCGCAATCATCAGGATGGAAATTCATGACCCACAACCATCACGATGGAAATAGATGACCCACAATCATCAGGACAGAGATACATGACTCACAATCATCAGGACAGAGATACATGACACACAATCATCAGGATGTAGATATATGACTCACAATCATCAGGACAGAGATACATGACCCACAATTATCAGGAATGAGATATATGACCCACAATCATCAAGAGAGAGATACATGACCCACAATAATCAGGACAGTGATACATCACCCACAATCATCAGGACAGAGATACAGGACCAGCAATCATCACGACAGAGATACATTGCACACAATCATCAGGATGGAGATACATGACCCGCAATCATCAGGACGGAGATACATGACCCGCAACATCAGTATGGAGATACATGACCCGCCACATCAGGATGGAGATACATGACCCATAATCAACCGGATGCAGATACATGACTCACAATCATCAGGACAGAGATACATGACCCGCAATCATCAGGACGGAAGTATATGACCCACAATCATCAGGACATTGATACATGACCCGTAATCATTAGGACAGAGATACACGACCCGCAATCATCACGACAGATATACATGACACAGAATCATCAGGATGGAGATACATGAACCACAATCATCAGGAAAGAGATAGATGACACACAATCATGAGGACGTAGATACATGACCGTCAATCATCAGGACAGAGATACATGACCCACAATCATCAGGACTGAGATATATGACCCACAATCATCAGGACGGAGATACATTCCCTCCATCATCAGGATGGAGATACGTGACCACGACCATCAGGATGGAGATACATGACTCATGATCATCACGACAGAGATACATGACTCGCAATCATCAGGACAGGGATACATGACCCGCAATCATCAGGACGGAAGTATATGACCCACAATCATCAGGACATTGATACATGACCCGTAATCATTAGGACAGAGATACACGACCCGCAATCATCACGACAGATATACATGACACAGAATCATCAGGATGGAGATACATGAACCACATTCATCAGGACGGAAGTATATGACCCACAATCATTAGGACATTGGTACATGACCCGTAATCTTTAGGACAAAGATACACGACCCGCAATCATCACGACAGATATACATGACACAGAATCATCAGGATGGAGATACATGAACCACAATCATCAGGACAGAGCTACATAACCCACAATCAACAGGACAGAGATACATGGCCCGCAATCATCAGGATGGAGACACATGACCCAAAATTATCAGGACTGAGATACATGACAAACAGTCATCACGACGGAGATAGATGACCCACAATCATCAGTATAGTGATACATGACCGGCAATCATCAGGACAGAGATACATGACCCGCAATCATCATGATGGAAGTACATGACCCACAATCATCAGGACATTGATACATCACCCGTAATCATCAGGACAGAGATACACGACCCACAATCATCACGACAGATATACATGACACAGAATCATCAGGGTGGAGATACATGAACCACAATCATCAGGGCAGAGATACATGACACACAATCATGAGGACGTAGATACATGACCGTCAATCATCAGGACAGAGATACATGACCCACAATCATCAGGACTGAGATATATGACCCACAATCATCAGGACGGAGATACATTCCCTCCATCATCAGGTTGGAGATACGTGACAACGACCATCAGGATGGAGATACATGACTCACGATCATCACGACAGAGATACATGACTCGCAATCATCAGGACAGGGATACATGACAAACAATCATCTGTACTGAGATACATGACCCACAATCATCAGGACGGAGATACATGACCCACAATCATCAGGGTAGTGATACATCACCCGTAATCATCAGGACAAAGATACACGACCCGCAATCATCACGATAGAGATACATGACACACAATCATCAGGATGGAGATACATGAACCGCAATCATAAGGACGGTGATACATGACACGCAACATCAGTATGGAGATACATGACCCGCCACATCAGGATGGAGATACATGACCCATAATCATCCGGATGGAGATACATGACCCACAATCATCGGGACAGAGATACATAACCCACAATCAACAGGACTGAGATACATGACCCACAATCAGCAGGACAGAGATACATGACCCGTGAACATCAAGATGGAGATACATGACTCACAATTATCAGGACTGAGATACATGTCACACAATCATCAGGACAGAGATACATGACACACAATCATCACGACAGAGATACATGACCCTCAATCATCTGGACAGAGATACATAACCCACAATCAATAGGACAGAGATACATGGCCCGCAATCATCAGGATGGAGACACATGACCCACAATTATCAGGACTGAGATACATGACACACAATCAACAGGACGGAGATACATGACCCACAATCAACAGTATAGTGATACATGACCCGCAATCATCAGGACAGATATACATGACCCACAATCATCATGATAGAAGTACATGACCCACAATCATCAGGATATTGATACATCACCCGTAATCATCAGGACAGAGATACACGACTCGCAATCATCACGACAGATATACATGACACAGAATCATCAGGATGGAGATACATGAACCACAATCATCAGGACAGAGATACATGACACACAATCATGAGGACGTAGATACATGACTGTCAATCATCAGGACAGAGATACATGACCCACAATCATCAGGACTGAGATATATGACCCACAATCATCAGGACGGAGATACATTCCCACCATCATCAGGATGGAGATACGTGACCCACGACCATCAGGATGGAGATACTTGACTCATGATCATCACGACAGAGATACATGACTCGCAATCATCAGGACAGGGATACATCACCCACAATCATCTGTACTGAGATACATGACACACAATCATCAGGACGGAGATACATGACCCGCAATCATCAGGAAGGAGATACATGACCCACAATCATCAGGACAGAGATACATGACCCACAATCAGGACAGAGATACATGACCCACAATCATCAGAACAGAGATACATAACCCACATTCAACAGGAGAGAGATACATGACCCACAATCATCAGGACAGGGATACATGACCCGCAATCATCAGGAAGGAGATACATGACCCACAATCATCAGGACAGAGATACATGACCCACAATCATCAGGACAGAGATACATGACTCATAATCATAAGAGCAGATATACATGACACACAATCATCTGGATGGAGATACATGACCCACAATCATCAGGACAGAGATAAATGACACACAATAATCATACAGAGATACATGACTCACAATCATCAGGACAGAGATACATGACCCACAATCATCAGGACAGAGATACATAACCCACATTCAAAAGAATAGAGATACATGACCCACAATCATCAGGACAGAGATACATGACACGCAATCATCAGGAAGGAGATACATGACCCACAATTATCAGGACTGAGATACATGACACACAATCATCAGGACAGAGATACATGACACACAATCATCAGGATAGTGATACATGACCCGCAATCATCAGGACAGAGATACACAACCTGCAATCATCAAGACAGACAGAGATACAAGTCCCGCAATCATCACGATAGAGATATATGACACACAAACTGCAGGATGTAGATACATGACCCGCAAACATCAGGATGGGGATACAAGGTCCACGACAATCAGGATGGATATACATGACTCAGAATCATCAGGACAAAGATACATGACCCACAATCATCAGGACAGTGATACATGATCCACAATCATCAGAACAGACATACATGACACAGAATCATCAGGATGGAGATACATGACCAGCAATCATCAGGACAGAAATAAATGACCGATAATCATCAGGATAGAAATACATCACTCGCAATCATCAGGATGGAAATTCATGACCCACAACCATCACGATGGAAATAGATGACCCACAATCATCAGGACAGAGATACATGACTCACAATCATCAGGACAGAGATACATGACACACAATTCAGGATGTAGATACATGACCCACAATAATCAGGACAGAGATAAATGACCCACAATCATCAGGACAGAGATACAGGACCAGCAATCATCACGACAGAGATACATTGCACACAATCATCAGGATGGAGATGCATGACCCGCAATCATCAGGACGGAGATACATGACCCGCAACATCAGGATGGACACACATGATTCACGATCATCAGGACAGAGATACATGACTCGCAATCATCAGGACAGAGATACATGACCCACAATCATCTGTACTGAGATACATGACCCACAATCATCAGGACGGAGACACATGACCCACAATCATTAGGATAGAAATACATGACCCACAATCATCAAGACAGAGACACATGAGCCACAATAATCAGGACAGTGATACATGACCACAATCATCAGGACAGAGATACACGACCAGCAATCATCACGACAGAGATACATTGCACACAATCATCAGGATGGAGATACATGAACCGCAATCATAAGGACGGTGATACATGACACGCAACATCAGTATGGAGATACATGACCCGCCACATCAGGATGGAGATACATGATCCATAATCATCCAGATGGAGATACATGACCCACAATTATCAGGACTGAGATACATGACACACAATCATCAAGACAGAGATACATGACACACAATCATCACGACAGAGATACATGTCCCACAATCATCAGGACAGAGATACATAACCCACAATCAACAGGACAGAGATACATGGCCCGCAATCATCAGGATGGAGACACATGACCCAAAATTATCAGGACTGAGATACATGACAAACAATCATCAGGACGGATATACATGACCCACAATCATCAGTATAGTGGTACCTGACCGGCAATCATCAGGACAGAGATACATGACCCGCAATCATCATGATGGAAGTACATGACCCACAATCATTAGGACATTGATACATCACCCGTAATCATCAGGACAGAGATACACGACCCGCAATCATCAGGATGGGGATACAAGGCGCATGACCATCAGGATGGAGATACATGACTCACAATCATCAGGACAAAGACACATGACTCGCAATCATCAGTACTGAGATACATGACCCACAATCATCAGGACAGTGATACATGATCGACAATCATCAGGATAGACATACATGACACAGAATCATCAGGATGGAGATACATGACCAGCAATCATCAGGACGGAGATACATGACCCATAATCATCAGGATAGAGGTACATCACTTGCAATCATCAGGATGGAAATTCATGACCCACAACCATCACGATGGAAATAGATGACCCATAATCATCAGGACAGTGATACATGACTCATAATCATTAGGACAGAGATACATGACTCATAATCATCAAGACAGAGATACATGACCCACAATAATCAGGACAGTGATACATGACACACAATCATGAGAATGGAGATACATGACCCACAATCATTAGGACAGAGATACATGACTCATAATCATCAAGAGAGAGATACATGACCCACAATAATCAGGACAGTGATACATGACCACAATCATCAGGACAGAGATATACGACCAGCAATCATCACGACAGAGATACATTGCACACAATCATCAGGATGGAGATACATGACCTACAATCATCAGGACAGAGATACATAACCCACAATCAACAGGGCAGAGATACATGACCCACAATCATCAGGACAGAGTTACATGACCCTCAAACATCAAGATGGAGATACATGACCCGCAAACATCAAGATGGAGATACATGACCCGCAAACATCAAGATGGAGATACATGACCCACAATTATCAGGACTGAGATACATGACACACAATCATCAGGACAGAGATACATGACACACAATCATCACGACACAGATACATGACCCACAATCATCAGGACAGAGATACATAACCCACAATCAAAAGGACACAGATACATGGCCCGCAATCATCAGGATGGAGACACATGACCCACAATTATCAGGACTGAGATACATGACACACAATCATCAGGACGGAGATACATGACCCACAATCAACAGTATAGTGATACATGACCCTTAATCATCAGGACAGAGATACATGACCCACAATCATCATGATGGAAGTACATGACCCACAAACATCAGGATATTGATACATCACCCGTAATCATCAGAACAGAGATACAAGACCCGCAATCATCACGACAGATATACATGACACAGAATCATCAGGATGGAGATACATGAACCACAATCATCAGTACAGAGATACATGACCCACAATCATCTGGACTGAGATATATGACCCACAATCATCAGGAAGGAGATACATTCCCACCATCATCAGGATGGAGATACGTGACCCACGACCATCAGGATGGAGATACATGACCCACAATCATCAGGGTAGTGATACATCACCCATAATCATCAGGACAGAGATACATGACCCGCAATCATCACGATAGAGATACATGACACACAATCATCAGGATGTAGATACATGACCTGCAATCATCAGTATGGGGATACAAGGTGCACGACCATCAGGATGGAGATACATGACTCACAATCATCAGGACAAAGATACATGACTCGCAATCATCAGGACTGAGATACATGACCCACAATCATCAGTACAGTGATACATGATCCACAATCATCAGGATAGACATACATGACACAGAATCATCAGGATGGAGATACATGACCCGCAATCATCATGATGGAAGTACATGACCCACAATCATCAGGATGGAAGTACATGACTCACAATCATCAGGACATTGATACATGACCCGCAAACATCAGGACAGAGATACACAACCTGCAATCATCACGACAGACAGAGATACATGCCCCGCAATCATCAGGATGGAGATACATGACCCACAATCATCAGGAGAGGAATACAGGACCCACAAGCATCAGGATGGAAGAACATGACTCACAATCATCAGGACATTGATACATGACCCGTAATCATCATGACAGAGATACACTACCCTCAATCATCACGATAGAGATACATGACCCACAATCATCAGTACTGAGATACATGACCCACAATCATCAGGACAGAGATACATGACCCACAATCATCAGGAGAGAGATACATGACCCACAATCATCAGGATTGAGATACATGACCCACAATCTTCAGGAGAGTGATACATGATCGACAATCATCAGGACGGAGATAAATGACACAGAATCATCAGGATGGATATATATGACCAATGACCATCAGGTCAGAGGTACATGACCCACAATCATCAGGACATTGATACATGACCCGTAATCATCAGGACAGAGATACACGACCCGCAATCATCACGATAGAGATACTTGACACACAATCATCAGGATAGAGATACATAATCAACAATCATCATGACAGAGATACACGACCCGCAATCATCACGACAGAGATACTTGACACACAATCATCAGGATAGAGATACATGACCCGCAATAATCAGGATGGGGATACATGTCCCACGACCATCAGGATGGAGATACTTGACTCAAAATCATCAGGAGAAAGATACATGACCTGCAATCATCAGGAGAGAAATACATGACCCACAATCATCAGGACAGAGATACATGACAAACGACCATCAGGACAGAGGTACATGACCCACAATCATCAGGATGGAGATACATACCCACCATCATCAGGACATAGATACATGACCCGCAATCATTCTGGACGGAGATATATGACTCGCAATCATCAGGACAGAGACACATGACCCACAATCACCAGGAAAGAGATACATGACCCACAATCATCAGGACAGAGATACATCACTCGCAATCATCAGGACAGTGATACATGACCCACAATCATCAGTACAGTGATACATGATCCACAATCATCAGGATAGACATACATGACACAGAATCATCAGGATGGAGATACATGACCAGCATTTATCAGGACGGAGATACATGACCCATAATCATCAGTATAGAGATACATCACTTGCAATCATCAGGATGGAAATTCATGACCCACAACCATCACGATGGAAATAGATGACCCATAATCATCAGGACAGTGATACATGACTCATAATCATATGAACAGAGATACATGACACACAATCATCAGGATGGAGTTACATGACCCACAATAATTAGGACAGAGATACATGACTCATAATCATATGAACAGAGATACATGACACACAATCATCAGGATGGAGATACATGACCCACAATCATCACGACAGAGATACATGACCCACAATCATCAGGACAGAGATACATAACCCACAATCAACAGGACAGAGATACATGGCCCGCAATCATCAGGATGGAGACACATGACCCACAATTATCAGGACTGAGATACATGACTCATAATCATATGAACAGAGATACATGACACACAATCATCAGGATGGAGATACATGACCCACAATCATTAGGACAGAGATACATGACTCATAATCATATGAACAGAGATACATAACACACAATCATCAGGATGGAGATACATGACCCACAATCATCACGACAGAGATACATGACCCACAATCATCAGGACAGATATACATAACCCACAATCAACAGGACAGAGATACATGGCCCGCAATCATCAGGATGGAGACACATGACCCACAATTATCAGGACTGAGATACATGACACACAATCATCACGACAGAGATACATGTCCCACAATCATCAGGACAGAGATACATAACCCACAATCAACAGGACAGAGATACATGGCCCGCAATCATCAGGATGGAGACACATGACCCAAAATTATCAGGACTGAGATACATGACAAACAATCATCAGGACGGATATACATGACCCACAATCATCAGTATAGTGGTACCTGACCGGCAATCATCAGGACAGAGATACATGACCCGCAATCATCATGATGGAAGTACATGACCCACAATCATTAGGACATTGATACATCACCCGTAATCATCAGGACAGAGATACACGACCCGCAATCATCAGGATGGGGATACAAGGCGCATGACCATCAGGATGGAGATACATGACTCACAATCATCAGGACAAAGACACATGACTCGCAATCATCAGTACTGAGATACATGACCCACAATCATCAGGACAGTGATACATGATCGACAATCATCAGGATAGACATACATGACACAGAATCATCAGGATGGAGATACATGACCAGCAATCATCAGGACGGAGATACATGACCCATAATCATCAGGATAGAGGTACATCACTTGCAATCATCAGGATGGAAATTCATGACCCACAACCATCACGATGGAAATAGATGACCCATAATCATCAGGACAGTGATACATGACTCATAATCATTAGGACAGAGATACATGACTCATAATCATCAAGACAGAGATACATGACCCACAATAATCAGGACAGTGATACATGACACACAATCATGAGAATGGAGATACATGACCCACAATCATTAGGACAGAGATACATGACTCATAATCATCAAGAGAGAGATACATGACCCACAATAATCAGGACAGTGATACATGACCACAATCATCAGGACAGAGATATACGACCAGCAATCATCACGACAGAGATACATTGCACACAATCATCAGGATGGAGATACATGACCTACAATCATCAGGACAGAGATACATAACCCACAATCAACAGGGCAGAGATACATGACCCACAATCATCAGGACAGAGTTACATGACCCTCAAACATCAAGATGGAGATACATGACCCGCAAACATCAAGATGGAGATACATGACCCGCAAACATCAAGATGGAGATACATGACCCACAATTATCAGGACTGAGATACATGACACACAATCATCAGGACAGAGATACATGACACACAATCATCACGACACAGATACATGACCCACAATCATCAGGACAGAGATACATAACCCACAATCAAAAGGACACAGATACATGGCCCGCAATCATCAGGATGGAGACACATGACCCACAATTATCAGGACTGAGATACATGACACACAATCATCAGGACGGAGATACATGACCCACAATCAACAGTATAGTGATACATGACCCTTAATCATCAGGACAGAGATACATGACCCACAATCATCATGATGGAAGTACATGACCCACAAACATCAGGATATTGATACATCACCCGTAATCATCAGAACAGAGATACAAGACCCGCAATCATCACGACAGATATACATGACACAGAATCATCAGGATGGAGATACATGAACCACAATCATCAGTACAGAGATACATGACCCACAATCATCTGGACTGAGATATATGACCCACAATCATCAGGAAGGAGATACATTCCCACCATCATCAGGATGGAGATACGTGACCCACGACCATCAGGATGGAGATACATGACCCACAATCATCAGGGTAGTGATACATCACCCATAATCATCAGGACAGAGATACATGACCCGCAATCATCACGATAGAGATACATGACACACAATCATCAGGATGTAGATACATGACCTGCAATCATCAGTATGGGGATACAAGGTGCACGACCATCAGGATGGAGATACATGACTCACAATCATCAGGACAAAGATACATGACTCGCAATCATCAGGACTGAGATACATGACCCACAATCATCAGTACAGTGATACATGATCCACAATCATCAGGATAGACATACATGACACAGAATCATCAGGATGGAGATACATGACCCGCAATCATCATGATGGAAGTACATGACCCACAATCATCAGGATGGAAGTACATGACTCACAATCATCAGGACATTGATACATGACCCGCAAACATCAGGACAGAGATACACAACCTGCAATCATCACGACAGACAGAGATACATGCCCCGCAATCATCAGGATGGAGATACATGACCCACAATCATCAGGAGAGGAATACAGGACCCACAAGCATCAGGATGGAAGAACATGACTCACAATCATCAGGACATTGATACATGACCCGTAATCATCATGACAGAGATACACTACCCTCAATCATCACGATAGAGATACATGACCCACAATCATCAGTACTGAGATACATGACCCACAATCATCAGGACAGAGATACATGACCCACAATCATCAGGAGAGAGATACATGACCCACAATCATCAGGATTGAGATACATGACCCACAATCTTCAGGAGAGTGATACATGATCGACAATCATCAGGACGGAGATAAATGACACAGAATCATCAGGATGGATATATATGACCAATGACCATCAGGTCAGAGGTACATGACCCACAATCATCAGGACATTGATACATGACCCGTAATCATCAGGACAGAGATACACGACCCGCAATCATCACGATAGAGATACTTGACACACAATCATCAGGATAGAGATACATAATCAACAATCATCATGACAGAGATACACGACCCGCAATCATCACGACAGAGATACTTGACACACAATCATCAGGATAGAGATACATGACCCGCAATAATCAGGATGGGGATACATGTCCCACGACCATCAGGATGGAGATACTTGACTCACAATCATCAGGAGAAAGATACATGACCTGCAATCATCAGGAGAGAAATACATGACCCACAATCATCAGGACAGAGATACATGACAAACGACCATCAGGACAGAGGTACATGACCCACAATCATCAGGATGGAGATACATACCCACCATCATCAGGACATAGATACATGACCCGCAATCATTCTGGACGGAGATATATGACTCGCAATCATCAGGACAGAGACACATGACCCACAATCACCAGGAAAGAGATACATGACCCACAATCATCAGGACAGAGATACATCACTCGCAATCATCAGGACAGTGATACATGACCCACAATCATCAGTACAGTGATACATGATCCACAATCATCAGGATAGACATACATGACACAGAATCATCAGGATGGAGATACATGACCAGCATTTATCAGGACGGAGATACATGACCCATAATCATCAGTATAGAGATACATCACTTGCAATCATCAGGATGGAAATTCATGACCCACAACCATCACGATGGAAATAGATGACCCATAATCATCAGGACAGTGATACATGACTCATAATCATATGAACAGAGATACATGACACACAATCATCAGGATGGAGTTACATGACCCACAATAATTAGGACAGAGATACATGACTCATAATCATATGAACAGAGATACATGACACACAATCATCAGGATGGAGATACATGACCCACAATCATCACGACAGAGATACATGACCCACAATCATCAGGACAGAGATACATAACCCACAATCAACAGGACAGAGATACATGGCCCGCAATCATCAGGATGGAGACACATGACCCACAATTATCAGGACTGAGATACATGACTCATAATCATATGAACAGAGATACATGACACACAATCATCAGGATGGAGATACATGACCCACAATCATTAGGACAGAGATACATGACTCATAATCATATGAACAGAGATACATAACACACAATCATCAGGATGGAGATACATGACCCACAATCATCACGACAGAGATACATGACCCACAATCATCAGGACAGATATACATAACCCACAATCAACAGGACAGAGATACATGGCCCGCAATCATCAGGATGGAGACACATGACCCACAATTATCAGGACTGAGATACATGACACACAATCATCAGGACGGAGATACATTTCCCACAATTATCAGTATAGTGATACATGACCCGCAATCATCAGGACAGAGATACATTTCCCACAATTATCAGTATAGTGATACATGACCCACAATCATCAGGATGGAAGTACATGACTCACAATCATCAGGACATTGATACATGACCCGCAAACATCAGGACAGAGATACACAACCTGCAATCATCACGACAGACAGAGATACATGTCCCGCAATCATCAGGATGGAGATACATGACCCACAATCATCAGGAGAGGAATACATGACCCACAAGCATCAGGATGGAAGAACATGACTCACAATCATCAGGACATTGATACATGACCCGTAATCATCATGACAGAGATACACTACCCTCAATCATCACGATAGAGATACATGACCCACAATCATCAGTACTGAGATACATGACCCACAATCATCAGGACAGAGATACATGACCCACAATCATCAGGAGAGAGATACATGACCCACAATCATCAGGATTGAGATACATGACCCACAATCTTCAGGAGAGTGATACATGATCGACAATCATCAGGACGGAGATAAATGACACAGAATCATCAGGATGGATATATATGACCAACGACCATCAGGTCAGAGGTACATGACCCACAATCATCAGGACATTGATACATGACCTGTAATCATCAGGACAGAGATACACGACCCGCAATCATCACGATAGAGATACTTGACACACAATCATCAGGATAGAGATACATAATCAACAATCATCATGACAGAGATACACGACCCGCAATCATCACGACAGAGATACTTGACACACAATCATCAGGATAGAGATACATGACCCGCAATAATCAGGATGGGGATACACGTCCCACGACCATCAGGATGGAGATACTTGACTCACAATCATCAGGAGAAAGATACATGACCTGCAATCATCAGGAGAGAAATACATGACCCACAATCATCAGGACAGAGATACATGACAAACGACCATCAGGACAGAGGTACATGACCCACAATCATCAGGATGGAGATACATACCCACCATCATCAGGACATAGATACATGACCCGCAATCATTCTGGACGGAGATATATGACTCGCAATCATCAGGACAGAGGCACATGACCCACAATCACCAGGAAAGAGATACATGACCCACAATCATCAGGACAGAGATACATCACTCGCAATCATCAGGACAGTGATACATCACTCGCAATAAACAGGATGGAAATACATATCCCACAATCATCAGGACGGAGATACAAGTACACAATCATCAGGACAGTGATACATGACTCAGAATCATCAGGACAGAGATACACGACCCGCAATCATCACGACAGAGATACTTGACACACAATCATCAGCATAGAGATACATGACCCGCAATCATCAGGAGAGAAATACATGACCCACAATAATCAGGACAGAGATACATAACCCACAATCATCAGGACAGTTATACATGACCCACAATGATCAGGACAGATATACATAACCCGCTATCATCACGACAGAGGTACATGACCCGCAATCATCAGGACGGAGATACATACCCACCATCATCAGGACATAGATACATGACACACAATCATCAGGACAGAGATACATGACACACAATCATCAGGATGTAGATACATGACCCACAATCATCAGGATAGTGATACATGACCCGCAATTATCAGGACAGAGATACACAACCTGCAATCATCAAGACAGACAGAGATACAAGTCCCGCAATCATCACGATAGAGATATATGACACACAAACTTCAGGATGTAGATACATGACCCGCAATCATCAGGATGGGGATACAAGGTCCACGACAATCAGGATGGATATACATGACTCAGAATCATCAGGACAAAGATATATGACCCACAATCATCAGGACAGTGATACATGATCCACAATCATCAGGACAGACATACATGACACAGAATCATCAGGATGGAGATACATGACCAGCAATTATCAGGACAGAAATAAATGACCGATAATCATCAGGATAGAAATACATCACTCGCAATCATCAGGATGGAAATTCATGACCCACAACCATCACGATGGAAATAGATGACCCACAATCATCAGGACAGAGATACATGACTCACAATCATCAGGACAGAGATACATGACATACAATCATCAGGATGTAGATACATGACCCACAATAATCAGGACAGAGATACATGACCCACAATCATCAGGACAGAGATACAGGACCAGCAATCATCACGACAGAGATACATTGCACACAATTATCAGGATGGAGATGCATGACCCGCAATCATCAGGACGGAGATACATGACCCGCAACATCAGTATGGAGATACATGACCCGCCACATCAGGATGGAGATACATGACTCACAATCATCAGGACAGAGATACATGACCCGCAATCATCTAGACGGAAGTATATGACCCACAATCATCAGGACATTGATACATGACCCGTAATCATCACGATAGAAAAACATGACACACAATCATCAGGATGTAGATACATTCCCACCATCATCAGAATGGAGATACGCGACCCACAGCCATCAGGATGGACACACATGATTCACGATCATCTGGACAGAGATACATGACTCGCAATCATCAGGACAGAGATACATGACCCACAATCATCTGTACTGAGATACATGACCCACAATCATCAGGACGGAGACACATGACCCACAATCATTACGACAGAAATACATGACCCACAATCACCAAGACAGAGATACATGACCCACAATAATCAGGACAGTGATACATGACCACAATCATCAGGACAGAGATACACGACCAGCAATCATCATGATGGAAGTACATGACCCACAATCATCAGGATGGAAGTACATGACTCACAATCATCAGGACATTGATACATGACCCGCAAACATCAGGACAGAGATACACAACCTGCAATCATCACGACAGACAGATATACATGTCCCGCAATCATCAGGATGGAGATACATGACCCACAATCATCAGGAGAGGAATACATGACCCACAAGCATCAGGATGGAAGAACATGACTCACAATCATCAGGACATTGATACATGACCCGTAATCATCATGAAGAGATACACTACCCTCAATCATCACGATAGAGATACATGACCCACAATCATCAGTACTGAGATACATGACCCACAATCATCAGGACAGAGATACATGACCCACAATCATCAGGAGAGAGATACATGATCCACAATCATCAGGACGGAGATACATGACACAGAATCATCAGGATGGAGATACATGAACCACAATCATCAGGACAGAGATACATGACACACAATCATGAGGACGTAGATACATGACTGTCAATCATCAGGACAGAGATACATGACCCACAATCATCAGGACTGAGATATATGACCCACAATCATCAGGACGGAGATACATTCCCACCATCATCAGGATGGAGATACGTGACCCACGACCATCAGGATGGAGATACTTGACTCATGATCATCACGACAGAGATACATGACTCGCAATCATCAGGACAGGGATACATCACCCACAATCATCTGTACTGAGATACATGACACACAATCATCAGGACGGAGATACATGACCCACAATCATCAGGGTAGTGATACATCACCCGTAATCATCAGGAAGGAGATACATGACCCACAATCATCAGGACAGAGATACATGACCCACAATCAGGACAGAGATACATGACCCACAATCATCAGAACAGAGATACATAACCCACATTCAACAGGAGAGAGATACATGACCCACAATCATCAGGACAGGGATACATGACCCGCAATCATCAGGAAGGAGATACATGACCCACAATCATCAGGACAGAGATACATGACCCACAATCATCAGGACAGAGATACATGACTCATAATCATAAGAGCAGATATACATGACACACAATCATCTGGATGGAGATACATGACCCACAATCATCAGGACAGAGATAAATGACACACAATAATCATACAGAGATACATGACTCACAATCATCAGGACAGAGATACATGACCCACAATCATCAGGACAGAGATACATAACCCACATTCAAAAGAATAGAGATACATGACCCACAATCATCAGGACAGAGATACATGACACGCAATCATCAGGAAGGAGATACATGACCCACAATTATCAGGACTGAGATACATGACACACAATCATCAGGACAGAGATACATGACACACAATCATCAGGATAGTGATACATGACCCGCAATCATCAGGACAGAGATACACAACCTGCAATCATCAAGACAGACAGAGATACAAGTCCCGCAATCATCACGATAGAGATATATGACACACAAACTTCAGGATGTAGATACATGACCCGCAAACATCAGGATGGGGATACAAGGTCCACGACAATCAGGATGGATATACATGACTCAGAATCATCAGGACAAAGATACATGACCCACAATCATCAGGACAGTGATACATGATCCACAATCATCAGAACAGACATACATGACACAGAATCATCAGGATGGAGATACATGACCAGCAATCATCAGGACAGAAATAAATGACCGATAATCATCAGGATAGAAATACATCACTCGCAATCATCAGGATGGAAATTCATGACCCACAACCATCACGATGGAAATAGATGACCCACAATCATCAGGACAGAGATACATGACTCACAATCATCAGGACAGAGATACATGACACACAATTCAGGATGTAGATACATGACCCACAATAATCAGGACAGAGATACATGACCCACAATCATCAGGACAGAGATACAGGACCAGCAATCATCACGACAGAGATACATTGCACACAATCATCAGGATGGAGATGCATGACCCACAATCATCAGGACGGAGATACATGACCCGCAACATCAGGATGGACACACATGATTCACGATCATCAGGACAGAGATACATGACTCGCAATCATCAGGACAGAGATACATGACCCACAATCATCTGTACTGAGATACATGACCCACAATCATCAGGACGGAGACACATGACCCACAATCATTAGGACAGAAATACATGACCCACAATCATCAAGACAGAGATACATGACCCACAATAATCAGGACAGTGATACATGACCACAATCATCAGGACAGAGATACACGACCAGCAATCATCACGACAGAGATACATTGCACACAATCATCAGGATGGAGATACATGAACCGCAATCATAAGGACGGTGATACATGACACGCAACATCAGTATGGAGATACATGACCCGCCACATCAGGATGGAGATACATGATCCATAATCATCCAGATGGAGATACATGACCCACAATTATCAGGACTGAGATACATGACACACAATCATCAAGACAGAGATACATGACACACAATCATCACGACAGAGATACATGTCCCACAATCATCAGGACAGAGATACATAACCCACAATCAACAGGACAGAGATACATGGCCCGCAATCATCAGGATGGAGACACATGACGCAAAATTATCAGGACTGAGATACATGACAAACAATCATCAGGACGGATATACATGACCCACAATCATCAGTATAGTGGTACCTGACCGGCAATCATCAGGACAGAGATACATGACCCGCAATCATCATGATGGAAGTACATGACCCACAATCATTAGGACATTGATACATCACCCGTAATCATCAGGACAGAGATACACGACCCGCAATCATCAGGATGGGGATACAAGGCGCATGACCATCAGGATGGAGATACATGACTCACAATCATCAGGACAAAGACACATGACTCGCAATCATCAGTACTGAGATACATGACCCACAATCATCAGGACAGTGATACATGATCGACAATCATCAGGATAGACATACATGACACAGAATCATCAGGATGGAGATACATGACCAGCAATCATCAGGACGGAGATACATGACCCACAATAATCAGGACAGTGATACATGACACACAATCATGAGAATGGAGATACATGACCCACAATCATTAGGACAGAGATACATGACTCATAATCATCAAGAGAGAGATACATGACCCACAATAATCAGGACAGTGATACATGACCACAATCATCAGGACAGAGATATACGACCAGCAATCATCACGACAGAGATACATTGCACACAATCATCAGGATGGAGATACATGACCTACAATCATCAGGACAGAGATACATAACCCACAATCAACAGGGCAGAGATACATGACCCACAATCATCAGGACAGAGTTACATGACCCTCAAACATCAAGATGGAGATACATGACCCGCAAACATCAAGATGGAGATACATGACCCGCAAACATCAAGATGGAGATACATGACCCACAATTATCAGGACTGAGATACATGACACACAATCATCAGGACAGAGATACATGACACACAATCATCACGACAGAGATACATGACCCACAATCATCAGGACAGAGATACATAACCCACAATCAAAAGGACACAGATACATGGCCCGCAATCATCAGGATGGAGACACATGACCCACAATTATCAGGACTGAGATACATGACACACAATCATCAGGACGGAGATACATGACCCACAATCAACAGTATAGTGATACATGACCCTTAATCATCAGGACAGAGATACATGACCCACAATCATCATGATGGAAGTACATGACCCACAAACATCAGGATATTGATACATCACCCGTAATCATCAGAACAGAGATACAAGACCCGCAATCATCACGACAGATATACATGACACAGAATCATCAGGATGGAGATACATGAACCACAATCATCAGTACAGAGATACATGACCCACAATCATCTGGACTGAGATATATGACCCACAATCATCAGGAAGGAGATACATTCCCACCATCATCAGGATGGAGATACGTGACCCACGACCATCAGGATGGAGATACATGACCCACAATCATCAGGGTAGTGATACATCACCCATAATCATCAGGACAGAGATACATGACCCGCAATCATCACGATAGAGATACATGACACACAATCATCAGGATGTAGATACATGACCTGCAATCATCAGTATGGGGATACAAGGTGCACGACCATCAGGATGGAGATACATGACTCACAATCATCAGGACAAAGATACATGACTCGCAATCATCAGGACTGAGATACATGACCCACAATCATCAGTACAGTGATACATGATCCACAATCATCAGGATAGACATACATGACACAGAATCATCAGGATGGAGATACATGACCCGCAATCATCATGATGGAAGTACATGACCCACAATCATCAGGATGGAAGTACATGACTCACAATCATCAGGACATTGATACATGACCCGCAAACATCAAGACAGAGATACACAACCTGCAATCATCACGACAGACAGAGATACATGTCCCGCAATCATCAGGATGGAGATACATGACCCACAATCATCAGGAGAGGAATACAGGACCCACAAGCATCAGGATGGAAGAACATGACTCACAATCATCAGGACATTGATACATGACCCGTAATCATCATGACAGAGATACACTACCCTCAATCATCACGATAGAGATACATGACCCACAATCATCAGTACTGAGATACATGACCCACAATCATCAGGACAGAGATACATGACCCACAATCATCAGGAGAGAGATACATGACCCACAATCATCAGGATTGAGATACATGACCCACAATCTTCAGGAGAGTGATACATGATCGACAATCATCAGGACGGAGATAAATGACACAGAATCATCAGGATGGATATATATGACCAATGACCATCAGGTCAGAGGTACATGACCCACAATCATCAGGACATTGATACATGACCCGTAATCATCAGGACAGAGATACACGACCCGCAATCATCACGATAGAGATACTTGACACACAATCATCAGGATAGAGATACATAATCAACAATCATCATGACAGAGATACACGACCCGCAATCATCACGACAGAGATACATGACAAACGACCATCAGGACAGAGGTACATGACCCACAATCATCAGGATGGAGATACATACCCACCATCATCAGGACATAGATACATGACCCGCAATCATTCTGGACGGAGATATATGACTCGCAATCATCAGGACAGAGACACATGACCCACAATCACCTGGAAAGAGATACATGACCCACAATCATCAGGACAGAGATACATCACTCGCAATCATCAGGACAGTGATACATGACCCACAATCATCAGTACAGTGATACATGATCCACAATCATCAGGATAGACATACATGACACAGAATCATCAGGATGGAGATACATGACCAGCATTTATCAGGACGGAGATACATGACCCATAATCATCAGTATAGAGATACATCACTTGCAATCATCAGGATGGAAATTCATGACCCACAACCATCACGATGGAAATAGATGACCCATAATCATCAGGACAGTGATACATGACTCATAATCATATGAACAGAGATACATGACACACAATCATCAGGATGGAGTTACATGACCCACAATAATTAGGACAGAGATACATGACTCATAATCATATGAACAGAGATACATGACACACAATCATCAGGATGGAGATACATGACCCACAATCATCACGACAGAGATACATGACCCACAATCATCAGGACAGAGATACATAACCCACAATCAACAGGACAGAGATACATGGCCCGCAATCATCAGGATGGAGACACATGACCCACAATTATCAGGACTGAGATACATGACTCATAATCATATGAACAGAGATACATGACACACAATCATCAGGATGGAGATACATGACCCACAATCATTAGGACAGAGATACATGACTCATAATCATATGAACAGAGATACATAACACACAATCATCAGGATGGAGATACATGACCCACAATCATCACGACAGAGATACATGACCCACAATCATCAGGACAGATATACATAACCCACAATCAACAGGACAGAGATACATGGCCCGCAATCATCAGGATGGAGACACATGACCCACAATTATCAGGACTGAGATACATGACACACAATCATCAGGACGGAGATACATTTCCCACAATTATCAGTATAGTGATACATGACCCGCAATCATCAGGACAGAGATACATGACCCGCAATCATCATGATGGAAGTACATGACTCACAATCATCAGGACATTGATACATGACCCGCAAACATCAGGACAGAGATACACAACCTGCAATCATCACGACAGACAGAGATACATGTCCCGCAATCATCAGGATGGAGATACATGACCCACAATCATCAGGAGAGGAATACATGACCCACAAGCATCAGGATGGAAGAACATGACTCACAATCATCAGGACCTTGATACATGACCCGTAATCATCATGACAGAGATACACTACCCTCAATCATCACGATAGAGATACATGACCCACAATCATCAGTACTGAGATACATGACCCACAATCATCAGGACAGAGATACATGACCCACAATCATCAGGAGAGAGATACATGACCCACAATCATCAGGATTGAGATACATGACCCACAATCTTCAGGAGAGTGATACATGATCGACAATCATCAGGACGGAGATAAATGACACAGAATCATCAGGATGGATATATATGACCAACGACCATCAGGTCAGAGGTACATGACCCACAATCATCAGGACATTGATACATGACCCGTAATCATCAGGACAGAGATACACGACCCGCAATCATCACGATAGAGATACTTGACACACAATCATCAGGATAGAGATACATAATCAACAATCATCATGACAGAGATACACGACCCGCAATCATCACGACAGAGATACTTGACACACAATCATCAGGATAGAGATACATGACCCGCAATAATCAGGATGGGGATACACGTCCCACGACCATCAGGATGGAGATACTTGACTCACAATCATCAGGAAAAGATACATGACCTGCAATCATCAGGAGAGAAATACATGACCCACAATCATCAGGACAGAGATACATGACAAACGACCATCAGGACAGAGGTACATGACCCACAATCATCAGGATGGAGATACATACCCACCATCATCAGGACATAGATACATGACCCGCAATCATTCTGGACGGAGATATATGACTCGCAATCATCAGGACAGAGGCACATGACCCACAATCACCAGGAAAGAGATACATGACCCACAATCATCAGGACAGAGATACATCACTCGCAATCATCAGGACAGTGATACATCACTCGCAATAAACAGGATGGAAATACATATCCCACAATCATCAGGACGGAGATACAAGTACACAATCATCAGGACAGTGATACATGACTCAGAATCATCAGGACAGAGATACACGACCCGCAATCATCACGACAGAGATACTTGACACACAATCATCAGCATAGAGATACATGACCCGCAATCGTCAGGAGAGAAATACATGACCCACAATAATCAGGACAGAGATACATAACCCACAATCATCAGGACAGTTATACATGACCCACAATGATCAGGACAGATATACATAACCCGCTATCATCACGACAGAGGTACATGACCCGCAATCATCAGGACGGAGATACATACCCACCATCATCAGGACATAGATACATGACACACAATCATCAGGACAGAGATACATGACACACAATCATCAGGATGTAGATACATGACCCACAATCATCAGGATAGTGATACATGACCCGCAATTATCAGGACAGAGATACACAACCTGCAATCATCAAGACAGACAGAGATACAAGTCCCGCAATCATCACGATAGAGATATATGACACACAAACTTCAGGATGTAGATACATGACCCGCAATCATCAGGATGGGGATACAAGGTCCACGACAATCAGGATGGATATACATGACTCAGAATCATCAGGACAAAGATATATGACCCACAATCATCAGGACAGTGATACATGATCCACAATCATCAGGACAGACATACATGACACAGAATCATCAGGATGGAGATACATGACCAGCAATTATCAGGACAGAAATAAATGACCGATAATCATCAGGATAGAAATACATCACTCGCAATCATCAGGATGGAAATTCATGACCCACAACCATCACGATGGAAATAGATGACCCACAATCATCAGGACAGAGATACATGACTCACAATCATCAGGACAGAGATACATGACATACAATCATCAGGATGTAGATACATGACCCACAATAATCAGGACAGAGATACATGACCCACAATCATCAGGACAGAGATACAGGACCAGCAATCATCACGACAGAGATACATTGCACACAATTATCAGGATGGAGATGCATGACCCGCAATCATCAGGACGGAGATACATGACCCGCAACATCAGTATGGAGATACATGACCCGCCACATCAGGATGGAGATACATGACTCACAATCATCAGGACAGAGATACATGACCCGCAATCATCTAGACGGAAGTATATGACCCACAATCATCAGGACATTGATACATGACCCGTAATCATCACGATAGAAAAACATGACACACAATCATCAGGATGTAGATACATTCCCACCATCATCAGAATGGAGATACGCGACCCACAGCCATCAGGATGGACACACATGATTCACGATCATCTGGACAGAGATACATGACTCGCAATCATCAGGACAGAGATACATGACCCACAATCATCTGTACTGAGATACATGACCCACAATCATCAGGACGGAGACACATGACCCACAATCATTACGACAGAAATACATGACCCACAATCATCAAGACAGAGATACATGACCCACAATAATCAGGACAGTGATACATGACCACAATCATCAGGACAGAGATACACGACCAGCAATCATCATGATGGAAGTACATGACCCACAATCATCAGGATGGAAGTACATGACTCACAATCATCAGGACATTGATACATGACCCGCAAACATCAGGACAGAGATACACAACCTGCAATCATCACGACAGACAGATATACATGTCCCGCAATCATCAGGATGGAGATACATGACCCACAATCATCAGGAGAGGAATACATGACCCACAAGCATCAGGATGGAAGAACATGACTCACAATCATCAGGACATTGATACATGACCCGTAATCATCATGACAGAGATACACTACCCTCAATCATCACGATAGAGATACATGACCCACAATCATCAGTACTGAGATACATGACCCACAATCATCAGGACAGAGATACATGACCCACAATCATCAGGAGAGAGATACATGATCCACAATCATCAGGACGGAGATACATGACACAGAATCATCAGGATGGATATATATGACCAACAACCATCAGGTCAGAGGTACATGACCCACAATCATCAGGACATTGATACATGACCCGTAATCATCAGGACAGAGATACACAACCCGCAATCATCACGATAGAGATACTTGACACACAATCATCAGGATAGAGATACATAATCAACAATCATCATGACAGAGATACACGACCCGCAATCATCACGACAGAGATACTTGACACACAATCATCAGGATAGAGATACATGACCCGCAATCATCAGGATGGGGATACACATCCCACGACCATCAGGATGGAGATACATGACTCACAATCATCAGGAGAAAGATACATGACCTGCAATCATCAGGAGAGAAATACATGACCCACAATCATCAGGACAGAGATACATGACAAACGACCATCAGGACAGAGGTACATGACCCACAATCATCAGGACGGAGATACATACCCACCATCATCAGGACATAGATACATGACCTGCAATCATTCTGGACGGAGATATATGACTCGCAATCATCAGGACAGAGACACATGACCCACAATCACCAGGAAAGAGATACATGACCCACAATCATCAGGACAGAGATACATCACTCGCAATCATCAGGACAGTGATACATAACTCGCAATCAACAGGATGGAAATACATATCCCACAATCATTAGGACGGAGATACAAGTACACAATCATCAGGACAGTGATATATGACTCACAATCATCAGGACAGAGATACACGACCCGCAATCATCACGACAGAGATACTTGACACACAATCATCAGGATAGAGATACATGACCCGCAATCATCAGGAGAGAAATACATGACCCACAATAATCAGGACAGAGATACATAACCCACAATCATCAGGACAGTGATACATGACCCACAATGATCAGGACAGATATACATAACCCGCTATCATCACGACAGAGTTACATGACCCGCAATCATCAGGACGGAGATACATACCCACCATCATCAGGACATAGATAGATGACCCGCAATCATTCAGGACGGAGATATATGACTCGCAATCATCAGGACAGAGACACATGACCCACAATAATCAGGACAGTGATACATGACCCACAATGTTCAGGACAGATATACACGACCCGCTATTATCACGACAGAGGTACATGACCCGCAATCATCAGGACGGAGATACATGACCCGCAATCATCAGGAGAGAAATACATGACCCACAATAATCAGGACAGAGATACATAACCCACAATCATCAGGACAGTGATACATGACCCACAATGATCAGGACAGATATACATAACCCGCTATCATCACGACAGAGGTACATGACCCGCAATCATCAGGACGGAGATACATACCCACCATCATCAGGACATAGATAGATGACCCGCAATCATTCAGGACGGAGATATATGACTCGCAATCATCAGGACAGAGACACATGACCCACAATAATCAGGACAGTGATACATGACCCACAATGTTCAGGACAGATATACACGACCCGCTATTATCACGACAGAGGTACATGACCCGCAATCATCAGGACGGAGATACATGACCCGGCACATCAGGATGTAGATACATGACCCACAATCATCAGGATGAAGATACATTGCTCACAATCATCAGGACAGAGATACAGGACCCGCATTCTTCAGGACAGAGATACATGACTCGCAATCATCAGGACAGAGATACATCACTCGCAATCATCAGGATGGAAATACATGACCCACAATCATCAGGACGGAGATACATGACCCACAATCATCAGGACAGTGATACATGACTCATAATCATCAGGACAGAGATACATGACGCGCAATCATCAGGACTGAGATACATGACCCACAATCATATGGACTGAGATACATGACCCACAATCATCAGGACAGAGATACATGACCCGCTATCATCAGGATGGAGATACATGACTCACTACCTTCAGTCCATTCTAGACTGGTTCTGAGTAATGAGGAAGGGTTAGTTAACAATCTTGTTGTGCGATAACCTTTGGGCAAGAGTGACCACAATATGGTGGAATTTTACATTAGGATGGAAAGTGACAGAGTTAATTCTGTAACTCAGGTTCTGAACTTAAAGAAGGGTGAATTTGAGGGTATGAGTTGCGAATTGATTAAGTTAGATTGGCAAATGTTACTTAAAGTATTAACTGTAGAAAGGATATCCTGGATGAAATACAGCGTTTGTTCATCCCAGTTTGGAAAAAGAATAATTCAAGGAGGGTAGTACATCCTTGGATAACAAGGGAAATCAGGGAGGGTATCAAGGGTAAAGAGGAAGCATATAGACTAGCCAGAAAAGACAGAATACCATAGGATTGGGTGAAATTCAGAGTTCTACAGAGGAAGACAATGGGATTAATCAGGTAAGGCAAAAGAGATTGAGAGAAAATTGGCAGGGAACATAAAAAATGACTGCAAAAGTTTTTATATGTAAGGGGAACAAGGACATGGCAGACCAATTAAATAACTACTTTAGTTTGGTCTTCACTTGGGAAAATATGAATAATCTTCAGAACAAAATAGGGGACCATGGGGCTAATGTGATGGAAGGACTGGGAAAGATTAGTGTAAGTTATGAGGTTGTGTTGGATAAATTGAAGGGATTAAAGACAGACAAGTCCCCAGGACCAGATGGTCTGCATCCCAGAGTGCTAAAGGAAGTACCCCATGAAATAGTGGATGGTTTGTTGATAATTTTTCAAAACTCTTTAGATTCTGGAGTAGTTCCTGAGGACTGGAGGGTGGCTAATGTAACTCCACTTTTTAAAAAAGGAGGGAAAGAGAAATCAGGGAATTATAGACCGGTCAGCTTGACATCGGTAGTGGGGAAAAATGTTAGAGTCAGTTATTAAAGATGTGATTGCGGCACATCTGGAATGTGGTGAATTCATTGGTCAGAGCAGCATGGTTTTATGAAGGGAAAATCGTGTCTGACTAATCTTATTGAATTTTTTGAGGATGTAACTAGTAGAATGGATAGGGGAGAACCAGTAGATGTGGTTTACCTGGATTTTCAGAAGGCTTTTGATAAGGTCCCACACAGGAGATTACTATACAAACTTAAGGCACATGGTATAGGGGATATGGTATTGAGGTGGATAGAGAATTGGTTGACAGATAGGAAACAGAGTAGGAATAAACAGGTACTTTTCAGAATGGCAGTCAGTTACTAGTGGGGTACCACAAGGCTCAGCGCTGGGACCCCAGTTATTTACGATATATATTAATGATTTAGATGAGGAAATAGAAAACAGCACTTCCATGTTTGCCGACGACACGAAGCTGGGTGGGATTGTAAGCTGTGTAGAGGCTGTTAAGAGTGCACAGGGTGACTTGGACAGGTTGGGTGAGTGGGCAAATGCATGGCAGATGCAATATAATGTGGTTAAATGTGTGGTTATCCACTTTGGAGGAAAGAATGGGAGAGCTGAGTACTATCTTAATGGTATCCAATTAGGAAAAGGGGAGATGCAAAGAGACCTGGGTGTCGCTGTGCATCAGTCATTAAAAGTGGGCAGGAAGGTGCAGCAAGCAGTAAAAAAGGCGAATGGTATGTTGGCGTTCATATCAAGAAGATTCGAGTACAGGAGTAGAGAGGACCTTGTTTAGGGCCTTGGTGAGACCTCACCTGGAGTATTGTGTTCAGTTTTGGTCTCCTGATCTGAGGAAGGACATCATTGCCATGGAGAGAGTGCAGAAAAGGTTGACCAGATTGATACCAGGGTTGGTGGGACTTGCATATGAAGAAAGGCTAGAACGACTGGGCTTGTACTCGCTGGAGTTTAGACGATTAAGAGGAGATTTAATAGAAATGTTCAAAATTCTTAAGGGAATTGACAGGCTAGATACAGGAAGATTGTTCCCAATGTTGAGCAAGTCTAGAACCAGGGGTCACAGTTTAAGGATAAAGGGGAAGTCCTTTAGGACTGAGATGAGGAAGAATTCTTTCACTCAGAGGGTGGTGATTTATGGAATTCTCTGCCACAGGAAGTGATTGAGGCCGGTTCCATAGCTATATTTAAGAGAGAGTTAGTACTTGTGACTAGGGGATCAGGGGGTATGGAGAGAGTGCTGGAACAGGGTACTGAGTGGATGATCAGCCATGATCAAAATGAATGGTGGTGTAGACTTGAAGGGCCAAATGGCCTACTCCTACACCTATTTTCTATGTTTCTATACGGAGATACATCAAAATCAGGACTGCCAGGCTGGGAAATAACTTATTGTCACAGACTGTGTGACCTGTAACCTTAGGTCTTTTACATTTCATTTATGAAACAGGTACATTATTCCAAAATATTCCGATAGATTTATTATATATTATATCTTGTGTGTATATGTGATTATTATGTGCTGAGTACTGTGTGCTTTTACTGTGTGTTTACTGTGATCAGGAGAAACACAGTTTTATCTGGTTGTATATGTACAGTCAGATGATAATAAACATGAACTAGATTACAAGCCATCTGGATCAGATGATTTATAGTGAGTCCATCAAGTACCTGCTCTTTCTCAGGTAATAGCCTATGAGAAGCTCAGCCACCTCCCTTCGTGGGTCGCCAGCAGCATTCTCCTCACTGCAAGCTGATAGAAGTTGCTCATTCGGTCCCTCAGCTATTGCCATGCTCTGTACCTTCATGAGTGAAGCACCTTCTTGGTCTCTGATCAGCTCTCCCACTCCTCTTACAACCTGTTCACATGTCTGTACAATTGCAATTTTTTAAATAATTTGCTGCCAGTCTTTTCTCTCTCTCTCTCTCTCTCTCTCTCTCTCTCTCTGTCTCTCTGTCTCTGTCTCTGTCTCTGTCTCTGTCTCTCTCTCTCTCTCTCTCTCTCTCTCTCTCTTCCCCCCCCCCCCCCCCCCCCTCTAATCAGCCTGGTTCTCATGTGTTAACATCTTGCCATCTGCCACTTGCTTCTACCCTCTGCTATTTATTTTTGTGGTCATCGAGGGTGAGCTGGCCTTAGATTCCTTACTCTTCTCCCTCAGGGAAGAGTACCTCTGGTTGACATATTTCTCATCGTTCAATTATGGATTCGCCTGCCAATTTTCATTCTGAATATACCCAACTTGGATCTGTTCTCATTCCATTGGCTTTTGGCAACCATCCAATTGTTTATTTTTACTTCAGAGTTGCTGCTATCCTTTCCCATAGCTATTCAAAACCAAGATATTGTGATAGCTGGTTCTTAGATGTACCCCCATCGATACTTACACCACTTGGCCTGGCTCATTTCCCAGATCCAAGTCTAGAAATGCATTGGTTCAGAAACATAATAATCTAGGACGCACGTTAGGAATTTCTTCCCGTCTTTTCCTTTGTGTGTGCATCTATAATTTACTTCCAAAATCAATTACAGTGCAACTCCAATTATCCAAAATCAGATTATCCAAAATCCTCATTTATCCAACAGAAGTTTGTCATAAGTGATGTCTGTTCACCTCTGAAAAACTTTGGATAACTAAGGATATCCCATACTAATCAGAACTCCTCTTTTACCCAAAATTTGTTTGGAGCCGAACTGACTCACACGTTGAAAAAAAATTCACTTGACATGAGATTGGAATCATGATTGTCCTCATTTCGGGTAACTCCCTCCCCTCTCACTTTCCATTTCTTCTTTACCTTCCTCTATTGGCTTTTCTCTCCAAATTTCCCTCTCAAACTGTGAACCACTGTCTTCCAGCAACAAGCGGTCGGAAGAATCCCTTGACCCGGCGTCATCAAGGAGAGTGGCCCTGCTGGGCAGGAGCAGGACCTCAGGCTCCCGGGCAGGAGTGGGGACCTTGGTGGGGAGGTCTCGGTTCCAGCTACATGGGGGATTGTGGGTAACCAACACGACCATTGATCCCGCATTGAGCCGCCGCCGCCCTAAGTGGGTCTGTGAGATGCTGGAGCAGTGGACACAAGGCCGGAACAGCATCTGCCCGAGCGAGCCCACAGGGAGACAGGAGCCTGTCAACTCACCAGTGAGTTCCACTGGTTCGGGAAGCCTCCCCGGGCAGTGGTGGGGACATGTCGGGAATCGGCGGCAGTGGTTGGGAGGACTCGATGATCGGTGGCAGCATTGGGAACGTGTTGGGGATTGGCGACAACCAGCATTGTTTTTGGTGAGAATTAAACATGATTTTAATGCTTAAAAAAGCCTTCCCTTGTTGTTTAAACATGGATACAAGTAATTTGCTGTTGTTACTGGGCTGGTTTTAAAAAATGACCAATTCTCAAAAAAATTTAGTCTGGTCCCAATCATTTTGGATAGTGGAGTTGTACTGTAGTAGGATGGTGAGAGATAGTTCCAGAGGTGTAACTGCACCTCTTGTTAAACTGCTAAGAACAGATACTACACTTGATCTTAGACAAAAGGCCAAGAAGCGATAACTGCTCCTCTCGTTTCTTAACTCTAACCATTTTGATTCTGCCAACACCTGCACTATTTCCTGTTATCAACACTGCCTCTCCCCTTCTTTTCCGAACACTTTGCATCCAATAATGTTAGAATCCTTGATTTAGACAGGTCTTGTTATTACCAAAAGATCATGGTTAATTGTGCCTGCAACTCACCAACCATGCTCTCCACTCTCACTAAACCCCTGAAGGGTGGATGGCGGAAACTGGCCAGCAAGGGTGCTCAAGTTGAGAGGGGGTTAATGAGGACCCGAGTGAGGCTACAGCTGTGGCAGGAGTGGAGCTGAGCAATTGAGTGGAGGCAAAAATGGGCAGTGGAAGGTGCTTGAGCAAATATGGGATGCAGCCTCACCTCAGGACAATGAGCTTGGAAATTGTGTAATTTGCCAGTCGTGAGATATCAGAGCAGAAGTAAGCCATTCTGGCCATCAATTTTTCTCCACAATTCCATCATGAGCTGATCTATTCTCACAATCAGCCCCACTCCCCTGCCTTCTCCCCATACCTTTGATACCCTGACTATTGAGATACCTATCAAACTCTGCCTTAAATACACCCAACGACCTGGCCTCCACAGCCGCACATGGCAGCAAATTCCAGAGGTTCATCACTCTCACTAGCCATCCTAGACTCACATACGTGCAAAGCAATATTATTTATTTATTTGTTTGTTCTGCATATGTATTGTTTGCCTCTATGTGTGTTTTGTCTGGTTGTGTGTCTGCATGTTTTGCACAGAGGACCGGAGAGTGCTGTTTCGTCGGGTTGTACTTGTACAAATGACAATAAACCAAACTTGACTTGACTCTGGCTAAAAGAAATTCTCCAAAACTCAGTTTTAAATGGGCACCCTTCTGAAGATGCGCCCTTTCCTCCTTGACTGCTCTACTGGGGGGCGAACATCTACTCTCTGTCCAGGCCTTTCAACTTTTGAAAAGCTTCTAGGATGTCTCCCCTTATTTTTCTGAACTCCAAGGAGTACAGTTCAAGCTCTGACAAACTCTCATCGGTTAATCCCTTAATTCCATGAATCATTCTTGTAAATCGTCTCTGAACCCTTTAATGCCAGCACATCCTTCCTTATAATAAGGAGCCCAAAACTGTACCCAGTACTCCGTGAGGCCTCACCAGTGCACAGGGTAGCACTTGAGACCTTTAGTCTTCCCTGTATTTAGTTGGAGGAAACATCTGTACTTATTTTACATCTTCTGTAGGTGCTAGAGCAATGAAATTCACAGGATCACCATCTTGGTCCCAACATAGTTAGTGTCTACATATAGTTCTTTGGGGAGCAATTCCCTCATTGAGCAATGAACTGAACTCTTGACTTCTACCTAGTTATTTGCACCAGATGTATGTTAATGTTCAGTTGCACACCTAACAATAAAGACGTTAACAAATTGTTAATGGATCGGTTTCCATTAGTTGCCACCTTCCTTGTTCACAAGGAGTGAACCTACTAATCAATCCTGAGAATGTCTCGGACAAATTGTGCCCTGATCAGATAAGATATTTTATGTGTATTTTTTTTATTTTGATGTTGATCGATGTAAAACTATTTATCCTGTCTTTTTAGTTTCCTGGACAGGTGAAAAAAATCCTCAGTTGATTCAACACCCGCCAGGGTCAAGTTGGTTGCTTCCTTTTGGAAACTATTCAGCTATTTCTGCAGTTTCCTATAGAATGTTATGAAGAGTTGTGAGTAATGTTTATCTGCTATTCACAGGTACAAGGTGCCCTGGGTGTGCTTTTTAAGTCCTGGTAAAGAAATGTATGTGACACCTTTCAGAAATTCCCAAAGAGTCTGACAGGGAATGAAATATTGATGTTGTACTCTTGAAAGATATGAAATGCAGAAGACAATAATTACTATTTAATCTCACTCAGATACTGGGCAGCTGATAAAGAAACCACATTTGTGTAATGACATGTGTGTGAAATTAGGTTCAGCTATGAACATTTTTGTGGTCAAACACAGCTAATTTATTGCCATGCCAGATGACAAAAGGTCTCTACAGAACTACACTCTAGAAAGCATTGACAATCTCAGGAAGGAAATAATTGGGTAAATATAAATATTCAAAATCTTAGTATTTTCCATAATTGTTAGCTTTAGCTGCTTTTTAAAGGCATTTTCAATTTTCTGGCTAAACATTTGTGGCATTAGCATAAAGAGTGAAGTTAGCATGTCCTCTTGTCTGGAACGCATTGCCTGAAAGGATAACTGAAGCAGAGCAATAACTACAAAAGAAATTGGATACATTCTTGAAAAAAGAAAATAATTCGAAGGCAATGGGTAATGTTCCCTTCCTAGTCCAGGAATGATCCGTCAAATTAGCTCCCAATTAATGTACTGAATAGGCCTTCATGGAGAGGCTTCTTGGAGACATTTTAATTGTCAATTGAAACTAATTTGCTTAGAATTGTCAATGTTTTTAAAAATGTATTCTTAGGCTTTGATGTCTTTGGTACTCCTGCAGTTACATGAGGTTGGGAGCTCCACCATTGCACATGTACTGATCAGGATGAGGTGTGACTTGAGCAGAGATTATATTGTCCCTCATCATTTACTGTATTAATTGTGGCATCGGTGAGTTATTTGGGGTCAGTGAACTGTCCAATACATTCTTATTGTCATGTGAGGAATATTACAGGATAACTGCTTGCCCTCCAACTTTTGACTGATGATCAGTATGCTTAGATTAAGTGTATGACCAAGAAAAACCAATTGGACTGGTTAAACACACTGTCAGCCAGTGATTGACAACAAAACATGAAAACAAAGACTTCACAACCAGAAGTTTCATATTTTCATATTTAAGTACAGGTGTTTCCTCCAACTAAATATAAGGAAGACTAAAGGTCTCAAGTGCTACCCTGTGCACTGGCTGCTCAAAATGTCCCTTGAATAGGTGTGAGGTAGGAGAATCATAGAGTCACACAGCTACACTGTTACAGCGCCAGCGATTGGAACTGGGGTTCGAATCCCACGCTGTCTGTAAGGAGTTTGTACATTCTCCCCATGCCTGCGAGGATTTTCCTCGGGGGGCTCCGGTTTCCTGCCACCCTCCAAAAGGTAGCAGGGGTTGTAGGTCGATTGGTTGTAATTGGGTGGCCCGGGCTCGTGAGCCAAAGGGGCCTCATACTATGCTATCTGTCTAAATTTAAATTTATCCATGCTGACCCAGTTGATCTTCTTGGCTAGTCCCATTTGCCAGCATTTGGTCCATATCCTTCTAAGTTCTTCCTATGCTTATACTATACTTGTCCAAATGCCTTTTGAACATTGTAATTGTGAGATCATGGATGTGTGAGATGTTTCCAGCATATAAATGGGGGAATGTGGTTGATGGAGATAGCATGGACAGTGGGTTGAATGGCCTCAATCTCTATCATGAAAAATATAAGATCTGAGAAATTGGTCCTGAAACCCAAACTCTTGTGGTACTGAAAACAAGAAACTAGTTAAATGTGACCGTAATTCGGTGGCTGTCGGCCACTCTACTTTAGCCTTCGCAGCTCTGGGTAGAAAATAGATTTAACAACAGAAGATGGTGGAAATACTCAACAGGTCAGGCAGTCTCCATGGCAAGAGAAGCAGAGTTAGCATTTCAGGTCTGAGATGCTTTGTCAGAATGGAATCACGGATTCTCTCTCCAAATTGGATGAATTCCCTAAAATGCTCGAACTCTCAGAATTGTGGGGAGAAGTTGCCCTCCAGAAATGCTTGCCTGCATTCACCTTCTCACCTCTAATGCTCCACTTTGGGAATTCCCTGTACTGACAATAACCACACCAGCAGTGTGAGTATAAGAGAGCTTTAATAAACTAATATGTACACTGAGGTGTCTTGTCTCTCTGCAAGTCGAACATGGAAGGCTAGACTGTAGCTCTGGACTGCTTTATATACAAAGTCATCGGGATGACCCCTGGTGACCTAGTGGTGTAATTACATATCACCACATTCCCAACGTATGCCCTTGAGCGCTTGTGCTTTGCACACAGTTTTGTCATGGCTACATGTCCAGTATTTCTGGAGAAGGCTACAAATCTCAAACGTGGTGTAAAAAAGCACAGCCACGGCTATGCTGTACAATACTGGCTGGGGCTGAATTGCTTTTCAATTTCTGTTTGACTCCAGTCATTCAGGATTTGCATTGTTTTCCTTTTGGACTCAGCTCCAGGAGGAAATATATCCTGAATCCAGAGACATTAGCAAGTTCCCAGTTTGGTTTGAAGCCAGAATGGGAAACACTTACTTTTATTCTGAACCTTTAACAATCTCAGGATGTTTTCAATCTCTTCATGGCCAATGGAGCATTTTTGGAAAAGTTGACAGTGTTGTAAAGCAGTTAAAGAACAAACTTGATTCAGTCAGAACCTTGTGAACATCACCCAGATAAACAGGAATATATTAATCCAGCATTGTATGTGCTCAGAACTTCCTCAACAGAAGTGCTAAACCTGCTTCACACAGATAACCTGAAACTGTCCATGCTGGTGCAGGCTGAACACACACACACACACACACACACACACACACACACACACACACACACACCCATGCACACACACACACTCACCCACACACACCCACACAAACACCCACACACCCACACACACACTCACCCACACACACCCATGCACACACACACACTCACCCACACACACACACACACACACACACACAATACCATTGCAAAATGTGTGTTCATGTGAAGGCACTTTGCTGCATTGAATTGCTCAGTGAAAAGTTCATAAGGTATATCAGTGCCTACCTTCAAAGCACACATGCACACCCCTTCCCCCTCACACTCCATCAGGTGCTTGATAGTGGTGGTCTATGTTCATCCATATCTTTTGTTCAAAACATTTTAGCTTAATCACTCCACTAAAATTTCAATGTGGAGCTTTGAAAGATGGGGCAAAGATCTTTGTGAAACTTTTATCATTTATTAAAAACAGGCCCGACAAGTCACGGTTCTGTTCAATGTCCAATGCATAGCCCCATTGGTACGGGACAGCATTAAATCATTAGATTAGATGATATAGAATCATTGTGGGTTGCGTTAAGAAAAAGGCACTGTAAACTGTCATATATAGATATCCTTGCAGTAGATGGAATATGGACTACAAACTGCAACCGCAGATAGAAAAGGCATATCAGAAGGGTAATGTTATAGTAGTCAATGAGATGGCTTTTTAGAACAGCTCATTAATGAGCCATACTGGATTGGGTCTTGTGTAAGGCACCAGAGGTGATTGGAGAGCTTAGAGTAAAGGAGCCATTGGGGGGCAGGGATCACAATATGTCTGAGTTCAATTTGAGATTTAACAAGTAGAAGCTAAAGTCAGAAGTGTCAGTATTTCAGTGGAGTAAAGGGAATTACAGTGGCGTGATACAGGAAGTGGCCAAAGTAGACTGGAAGGGAACACTAGTAGGCAAGATGGCAGACCAGCAGTGGATGGAGTTCCTGGAAGAACTGAGGAAGGTTTAGGATAAATACAGACCAAAAAAAGGGAGGAAATATTCAAATGGACAAATGTCACAACTGTGGGGAAGTCAAAGCTAATGTGAAACCAGAAGAGAGGACAATACAAGGAAGCAAAAATTAGTGGGAAGATAGAAGATTGGGAAGTGTTTAAAATAACTTACAACAAGTAACTGAAAAACTCATCAGGAAGGAAAAGATGAGGTATGAAAGTATTCTAGCAAATAATATCAGAAGATACAAAAAGCTTCTTCAAGGATATAAAGAGTAAAAGAGTGGTGAGAATAGCTGTAGGACCACTAGAAAATTGATGCCGGAGAAGTGATAATGGGAGACAAGGAGACAGCAGATGAACCAAATGAGTATTTTGTATCAGTCTTCACTGTGGAAGACATGGGCAGTGTCCCAGATGTCGAAGGGTCTCAGGGAAGGGAAGTGAGTGTAGTTACTACTTCAAGGGATAAGGTGCTGAGAAACCAAATGGTCTAAGTGGGGGTTAAGTCATTTGGACCAGGTAAATTTCCCCTTGGGTCCCGAAAGAAGTACCTGTAGAGATTGTGGAGACATTCTAAATGATATTTCAGGAAACAATAGATTCTGGTATGGTTCTGGAGGACAGGAAAATCACTATTCAAGAAGGGAGAAAGGCAGCAGAAAGAAAAGTATAGGCTGGTTATCCTGATGTCAGTGGTTGGGAAGATGTGGAGTCAATTATAAATGATGAGGTTACAGAGTTCTTGGAGACACAGGACAGGATAGGCCAAAGCCAGGATGGCTTCCTTAAGGAAAATATTGGAATTATTTGAGGAGGCTGGATAAAGGGATGTTGTTTAATTGGATTTTCAGAAGGCATTTGATAAGGTGCCGCACACGAGGCTACACAGCAGGATAAGAGCATATGGTCTAACAGGAAACATTCTAAAGTGGGTAGAGCATTGGCTGGCTGATTGGCAGGAAGCAGAGAGTTGGAATTCAAGGATCACATCCTGATTCACTGCCAGTTGCTGGTGGTATTTACACAGGGGTCGGTGTGGGGGCCACTTCTTTTTATGTTGTACAGTAATGATTTGGATGATGGAATGAATGGCTTAGTTGGCCAAGTTTGCAGATAATACGGAGGTAGATGGTGGTGCAGATGAAACATGGAGGCTGCAAAGGACAGATTAGGAGATTAGACAGAGAAGTGGCAAATGAAATGTAATGTCAGAAAGTATGTGGTCATTCACTTGGGTGGGGAAAAAAGAATGAGCAGACTATTTTTTAAATGGGGAGAAAATGGAAAATACCCAGATGCAGATGGACCTGGGAGTTTTCGTGTGGATAGGTTGAAGGTAAGTGTGGGGGTTGAAATGTTAGTGAGAAGGGAAATGCACGGCTAGCATTTATTTCAAGAGGAATACAAGAGCAGCCTAAATCATGGAAGGTCCTTCAAAAAGGAAGCAAAGGTGCTGCAGGGGGTATATCATGTAATCAGTATCTGCCAGGTTTATTGGTGTCAGTTATCGACACCATTGTTTTTTTTAAATCCCACACCAATATAATGAATAAATTATGGGACACCCATCAGATATATTTGCATTATCTTGGCCTGGAGGGCAGCCAATATTGTACCAACAAAAAGGGCTGCAAGAACAAGCCAGGCCTCATTTCAGTGGTGGGGAATCCACCTGAGGGAATTCCGAGGCACAGAATCTATTAGCATTTGGAAAGGCAAAGTCTAATCAGGGACTTTTCTTCTTTGGCTTGGCTTCGCGGACGAAGATTTATGGAGGGAGTAAATGTCCACGTCAGCTGCAGGCTCGAATGTGGCTGACAAGTCCGATGCGGGACAGGCAGACACGGTTGCAGCGGTTGCAGGGGAAAATTGGTTGGTTGGGGTTGGGTGTTGGGTTTTTCCTCCTTTGTCTTTTGTCAGTGAGGTGGGCTATGCGGTCTTCTTCAAAGGAGGTTGCTGCCCGCCGAACTGTGAGGCGCCAAGATGCATGGTTTGAGGCGAGATCAGCCCACTGGCGGTGGTCAATGTGGCAGGCACCAAGAGATTTCTTTAGGCAGTCCTTGTACCTCTTCTTTGGTGCACCTCTGTCACGGTGGCCAGTGGAGAGCTCGCCATATAACACGATCTTGGGAAGGCGATGGTCCTCCATTCTGGAGACGTGACCCGCCCAGCGCAGCTGGATCTTCAGCAGCCATCACTGTGGGAAATCATGTTTCCCAAATTTGACAATGTGGTGATATGTAATTACACCACTAGGTCACCAGGGGGGTCATCCCCTTGTATATGCAGTCTAGCCTTCCAGGTTCGTCTTGCTGAGAGACAAGACCTCTTAGAGAGAGTTTCTTAAAGAAGTGCTGGAGGATTGACAAGGACTGGAACATTCTGTGCATGGACTTTAACAAGACCTTTATCAAGGTCCCACATGGTAGGGTGATCTAGAAGGTCAGATCATGTGGGACCCAGAGTGAACTGGCAGTTGGACACAGAATTGGTTTGATGGTAGGAGTCAGAGGGTGGTAAAGGATGGTTGTGATTCAGATTGGAGGTTTATGACCAATGGTGTTCTGCAAGGATTAGTGCTGAGCCCACTGCATTTTGCAATCTATATTCATGACTCAGATGATGATATTGTGAGCATGGTTAGTAAGTTTCTGACGATAGCAAAATTCTGAGTGCAGAAAATCCTCTTGACCATGGGTGTGACAGATGAACGTGGCTGTTTGATAAAGCTTTGCATGTTAGAGCTTTGTAATGGCCTTTTACTAAAGATTTGTAATGACCTTTTACAAAAGCTTTATAATAACATCAATTCCTACTGAGGAATGTCTGGTCCTCCAATGGGCCCTGGTCAGCTGTAACTGTTAGCACTGTCCCAACATCTTGCCATGGTCACTGCAGATGGGGCACCATTGTAGTGCAAAAGCAAACTGAAATGCTGGAGGAACCCAGCTGGTCCATTGGAGACAAAGATACATTACCGATGTCTTGGCCCTTCTTCAAGGTAGAAGCAGAATGAGCCAGTAGCGGGAAATCTCAGAAAGCCTAAAAATTCAGACAATGGGGGAGGAATCCAGACCAACAAAAGGTGTTGATTGGATGTGATAAGGGACCAGGTAAGAATTGATCATGTTTGTGCGAAGAGATGGAATGAAGGGACAGATAGGGAAAGGTGATGGAGAAGACAAGGGGTGGGCTTTAATGAAAGCCAGAGAGGTTGATATTAATGCCATTGGGTTGGAGGGTGCCAAGCCAGAAGATGAGGTGTTGTTCCTCTAATTTATGGGTGGTCTCAGTCTGGCAGTGCACGTGACCATGGACAGACTTTCCTCCAATTTACAGGTGGTCTCAGTCTGGCAGTGCATGAGACCATGGATAGATGTGGCATGAAAGGAATGGGATGGAGAATTGAAATGGGTGGCCACTGGGAGATCCACACTTTTGTGGCAGACGGAGCTGAGATGCTCAACAAAGCGACCTTCCAGTCTGCGTCCAGCCTCTCCAATGTACAGGAAATCACAACGGGAGCATTGAGTGCAGTAGACAACCCCTGCAGAATCATAAGTGAAATGTTGCTTCACTTGGAAGGACTGTTTGGGGCCCCGAATGGTGGTGAAGGAGGAGGTGTGGGTGCGTGGAGCATCTCCTGCAGTCCCAGGGGTAGATTCTAAGGGAATGATTCAAGGGGGAGGAAGGAGTGGAAAAGGAAGTCATGGAGAGAGCAATCCCTACAGAAGGTGGAGAGGGGAGGAGAGGGGAATATGTGTCTAGTGATGGGGGTCACATAGTAGGTGGCGAAAATGGTGGAGGAGAATGGTGGGTGCAGAGGGGGTGGTAGGTGAGGATAAGGGGAATCCTGTTCATGTTGTGAATGGGGGTGGAGGGGGCCATGGCAGATGTGCGGTGTGATAGTACAGATCTATCACCAATGTATATAGTGTATATAGTTACAGTATCTAGACTGTGCTTACAGCGATTGGCTGTGAGCTTAGCCACGTCTACTGTCTGGGCCTTAAAGGGTTGTGTCCCTAGCCAGGTTGGATCATTCCAGACTGGTCGGCCACCTGTGAAGAGCTCCTGTCTTTTGCTAATAAAAGCCTTGGTTTGGATCAACAAGTCTTTGATTCTTTCGACGAGCTCTACATGTGGGTAATGGAGGATAGTCGAATGAGCGCTGAGTTGATGGTGGTAGAGGGAAAGCCACATTGTTTGAAGGAGGAGGACATCTCTGATGATCAAACATGGACGGCCTCATCCTGGGTGCAGATGCGACAAAGAATGGAATGGATTCCTTACAGGGGACAGGGTGGGAGGAAGTGTAGTTGAGATGGCTGTGGGAGTTGTTGGGTTTGTAAAACATGTCCATCGAGAATTTGTCTCCCGAAATGGAGACAGAGAGATTGAGGAAAGGGAGAGTGTTGCTAGAGATGGATTAAGTGAATTTGAGGTCGAGGTGGAAGTTGGCAGCAAAGTGGATGAAGTCAACGAGCTCAACATGGGCACATGAGGCAGCACCAAAGTAGTCATTGATGTAGCGGAGGAAGATTTGAGGGGCCTTGCCTGTGTAGGTCTGTAGCATGGATTGCTCCATACAGCCAACAAAAAGGCAGGCATCGCTGGAGCCCACGCGGGTAGCCATGACTATACATTTAACCTGGAGAAAGTGGGATGAGTTAAAGGAGAAATTATTGAGACCGAGGACAAGTTCTGCCAGTGGGAGGAGGGTGGAGGGGGACTGGTTGGTTTTATTGTCGAGAAAGAAACAGAGCGCTTTGAGGCCTTTGCTGTGGGGGATGGAGGTGTACAGTATAGGGATTGGATGTCCATTGGTAAACATGAGGCGATGGAATTCAGGGAACTGGAAGTTGTTGAAGTGATAGAGAGCATGTGAAATGTCCTGGATGTAGGTGAGGAGGGACTGGACTGGGGGTGGGAAACACAAAAGAGAGTTGAGATAAGCAGAGTAGTACTCAGTAGGGCTACCAGAAGTTCTATGCTACACAGCTCCAGCAATTCAGTTCAATCCTGAATGGTCTGTTAGAATAGAATGGCCATTATCTCAAAGATGAGATGTCTCCTAGTAACTAGACACAAATTCTTTCTATCCAATTAACCTTGACCCTAACTGGGCCTTCATAAATTATGGGAGCATTAATTGCGGCCATGTTATGAACAGGCGCACGTCCAACTTGGCATGACACTAAATGTGAGATTATTTTGCTACAATTTGGAAACAGGAATGTCTGGAGACACTGCGATTGTGGTAAAAGCACACAGAAATGCTGAAGGAGCTCAGCCGGCCTCAGGCCTAAAATGTCGGTGATGTATCTTTATCTCCTGTGGACGCTGCGAGACTGGCTGAGTTCCTCTGGCATTTCTCTGTGTGTTTATTGGAATCTAGGAAGGATGATGACTATGCCATGGAAATGAAAAGAGTAGCAGGATGTACCGCTCATTAAGATGAGGTGTAGCCAGGTTTTCGGTCTCTTGTTATTTTACAATAAATGTGTGCCTTGCAATATCCTGATATTAAAATCAAGAACATTATATTTTAATCTACCTCGCAGTGGTGCAATCTAGTTTCTGCTCCCATAAAACTCAACCAATAATAAAGGATTTTTAAAAAAGAGAAGATAATAATCTGCCCATAAATCCAAACTTCTATGTTGTCTATGTTTGGTGCTGATCCAGTGGAGTGGCTAAATTACAAGCCTGGACTAATATTCCAGAGAATTGTTCAAATCCCAGAATGAAAGCCTGACATGGAATTTAAAATAGTATCAAACCATCATTAAAAACTCTTCTGGTTCACAGAACTACTTTACAGGAAATCTGCAACCCTGACTTGCACAGGGAATCCTTCTGAGCTACAAAAAGGGCTGACTCTTAAATACCCTTTGAAATGGCTTCAAAAGCTACTTAGCTCAAAGTCAATGAGCGAATAAAAATGCCAAAATAAAAGAATTAATGGATGAAAAAAAAGTTTTTTACTTCTCACATTGAGGAGTACATGAGCCCTGGAACAGATAGTGGACGCAGCCCAGGACATCACAGGTAAAACTCTCCCCACCATCGAGAACATCTGCAGGGGACACTGTTGTCGGAGAACAGCAGCAATCGTCAAAGACCCTCACCACTCAGCGCCCGCTCTGTTTTCGATGCTGCCATCAGGAAAGAGGTATCGGTGCCACAAGACTCGCATCATCAGGTTCAGGAACAGCTGCTCCCCCTCCACCATCAGACTCCTCAACAATAAACTCAATCAAGGACTCATTTAAGGACGCTTATTTTGCAATTCATTGTTTGGTTTTTTTTCCCTCTCTGCATTGCACCATCAGTTGTTTATATCTTTTTATTTGTTTACATGTGCATGTTGTGCACAAAGCATTTTTTGTAGTACCAATAAGTGATAATTCTGGCTGGCCTGCAGGACAAAGAATCTCAGGGTTGTATGTGATGTCATGTATGTTCTCTGACAGTAAATCTGAAATCTGAAAACTCATCATGGCAAGGTAAACGTGGAATAGGAAAGCATCCTGGTCCCTTGTCCAACTAGAAAACACCCACCCCTGTCTACTGCTTTGTCTAAAGGTTTATCGACTGATGCAGGGATAATTTATTCCAGGCAAAATCCTCTTTCTACAGGGCTGTCCTCATAATTCAAGCTGTGAGTCCCAGTCACAGTATTTGAAGGGTGTCTCTGTGAAGGCATGCCTCTAATCACATCATGTAATAATCACAGTTCAACCCACACACAAAGTGTTAGTCAGCCAGCGACTATTTCAGGCACTTTGTCTGTCTTCAAACTACTGAGCAAAAGCCACTCTCTACAATGCTCTTTAGAGCCTTGTGTAAGGAGTGAAGGCTGGCGTGGGTTTCACCAAGGCAACAAAGATGCTTTGTGATTGACTTATTTCAGTGGCCATTAAAACCAGCCAATGGACCCAAATGAAGTGTATTGTTCAGCACGCATCTGTTCTATTTATAATTCATCTGCAATCCTTTGTTGCCTTGAAATGTAAGAGTTTCTTTGGAAAATCCGAGGACGCGGGTTCAATCCTGACCTCTGGTGTTACCAGTCTGCATATTTCTTCCAGTGGCCTAGAAGGGTTTCCTGTGGGATGCTCCGGTTTCCACCAACATTGCAAGGACATTTTGGTTGGTTCATTGGCAGCTGTAAATTACCCCTCAGTATGGATAAGTGGCAAAAGAATCATGAGAGAGAATAGGTAGCAGGGCAACAGGAAAAGAACATGACTGATTGGGGCCAGTCTGGGCCATATGGAGCAAATGGCCTTGTTTTATAATGTCATAACAAAGAATCAACATTTGCTCATGCTACTCCAAGCAATATTTTTGTTTAATTTGGTTTGACTAATTCCAATTCCTGTGAAACGACACCATCTATACTCAAACCACGTTCCTAGTCTCGTACAGATCTGAACCTTAAATAACTTTCGGTTAGCGCAATACTATTACAACACCAGGTTCAATCTGGCGCTGTCTCTAAAGAGTTTTATATGTTCTTCCCATGCCTGCATGGGTTTCCTCAGGGCACACCAGTTTTCTCCCATCCTTCAAATACATACAGAGGTTGTTGGTTAATTGGTATATTTGGGTGGCATGGGCTTGTGGGCCAGAAGAATCTGTTACCGTGCTCTATGTCTAAATTTAAAATTTAACTTACACATGTGCTGAGGTGTGGCTTTCAAGGTAACAGTTACTCTCAGGATCATTCTAGACTGCAGCTATTGATGTCTACCACATCTCTTGACAATTGGGGAGACCATCCAAACCCACACTCAAGGACATGGGGTTTTCCTTCAAGTCCACAGAAACAACATTTGCCTGCATTTTCCAGTGCAGTAAGAGATTGCGCTTGTGGCATCACATGGTCCTCCCTGACCAATTCCAAGCAGGATGACCTGGCGATTTCCTTGCAAGGTCACAGAACATGTCTCCTGCGAGATCTTGTATTGGGAAATGAGTTTCAGTGGGAGACCATTTTGGGAATAGCAATCACAGCTTAAATTTTAAGATAGTTATGAAAAAGTCTGGACCTTGGAGGGAAAGTACTAAATTCAGATAGCGAGGTAAAGGTAGATTTACATTACTGATTAGGGAGAATGTCACTGGTGCACTCAGAGGGGATTATCTGTGGATGTAATATGGGTGGAACTCAGAAATAAGAAAGATGTTATTGTTAATGCTATGATGAGATTATACTGTGTGTCCCGCAATAACTATCGGGAAATAGGGGAACAGAAATAGAGGCAGGTTACAAACATAAAATCAACAGGGTTGATGTGATGCAAAACATTAATTTCTCCATTATTGACCTGGATTCCTTTAGTGCAAGAGGCTATTTCAGCAAAATTTATTAGGTGAATCCAAGAGAATTTCAATCAGGGAAAGGACCATGGGAGACCATCTTGTATATTGGGAAAGGAGCCCGTCCAGGTTTCATCTTTGGGAACAGTGGTCACAATGATAACATTTTAAGATATTTATAGATAAGGAAATCTTGACCTCAGGGGAATATGGTAAATGGGTGGAAGGCAAATTACAACATGATTTGGCAGCATGGGGGAAAGTAGATTGGGAGAGATTGTTATTGGGTAAGTCCACATCTGACATATGGAAGCTGCTTCAAGAATTCAGGACCGGTATGTTCCAGTGAGGAAGAGAGACCAGAATGGCAAGTTTGGATGATAAGAGATCATGTAAATGTACTCAAGAAGGAAATTGAAGTGCTTGTAAGGCATAGGAAGCTGAAATCAGACAGATTATGAAGGAATCAGGAGGGTCAAAAAGAGCCACAAATTATCCTTAGTGAGTAGGATTAAGGAATGTCTCAAGGCATTTTATGCAGATTAAACAAAGGAGGTAGCCAGAGAGAGAGAAGGTAGGACTGCTCAAGAATGAAAGAGTTTGCTCCCAGAGGTAGAGTAAGTGAGTGAGGAGTGTTTCGAGGATCCCAAAACCCAGCAGCAATAGATATTTACCAAGACAAATGGTTACTTCAACAAACGTTACTTTTAATTATCTTTCAACATGAAAACAGAATCACACTTTAACTTATCACTCCTGACTTAACTCACCTAACTTAACCCCCTTCTAATTCTAAGCTCAGGTGTATGTAAAGTGTGTGTAAGTTCAATAAAGTTCTTTGATTCACAGTCCAATCTCACTTCTCATTAATCCAAGTTCAATGGGTTTTTTCCACAAGCTTGCCAGCTTGTCCTGTTCCAGTCCCAGATGCTGTTGCTGACTGTAAAGCTGATCTCTCTCTCTCTCTCTCTCTCTCTCTCTCTCTCTCTCTCTCTCTCTCTCTCTCTCTCTCTCTCCCTCTCTTAGAGAGAAAACTTGTTTTACTCTCTCTCTCTGCTTGCCAAACCACATGAGGCTCTTAGAACAGCAGGTTCCGCTCCAGGCATCCTGCGGCTCCGACAAGTTCTTTCATCTGATGCCTTTTTGTAAACAACAATCCATAGTGAAGTCTCTTGGGCTCTCTTCAAAGCTTTTGCAAAAGTTCTTGGCCCTAATATGTCTAGCATGAGCAGAGCTCCAGTATTTTAAATAAAATCTGTTTTAAAGTGTTTGTATGTGACCTACACTAACAAACCCTGTCCCAATTTATCTCCCAAAAACATATCTGTATACAATACAAACACAACATAACACAGGAGCCAAAAGAATACTTTGCTTTGGGATTCAGCAAGGAGAAGGACATGGAGGACAGTGAGATTCTAGATCCTGTTGATATCAAGAAGGGGATGTTGGATATCTTGAAGAACATTAAGGTGGACGTCCCCACAACTCTATTGGGGGTCTTTCCCAGGTTACTGAGAGAGGGTGAGGGGAGAATGCACTGAGTCATGGTCACACCCCTCATTTTATTTCCATTGGATCGCACAACTGAATGCTGCCTTACTATCACAATACAGGTCTCCTGGATCGACATGAAGGGGGTACAAGAAGGATCCAATGGCCACCAAAACACTGTTCCACCTTTCCAAGGATGAAGCACAAATGTGAACGTGCAATGAGATTCTTCCACATCACAATTAACCAATGATCCAAAGGACTATCCTTTATGCCTCCAACATATAAATGCACAATCTAGCCCCTGCCTTGACCCTTTGGATCTGTGCTGTGGCAGATTTCCATGTGGCCAGTGCTGTTGGCAATCGTGGCCTTTCACCAGTGCAAACTAATGGGCCTTGGAAGTAACAGGCTCAACATTTTGTGGGATCACACAATGACTTTGGTCAAGTGATGGACAGAAACTGATTAATGGAACCACTTTGGGCAAATGGTTAGTGAGCTCATTGATCACTGTCTCGATTTATGTGTTCAACCTTGCTTGGAAGGAATGTAGTCACAGGGAAGTGCAAACCTTGCTTCCACTTGGAAGTTGCCGGCAAAGTCCCAACACAGCTCCTGATCTCCGCATCACCCGAGGGTCGACCAGCCACACCCAGGAGGAGGTGGACTCATTTCAAATTTATGAGTTATTCAAAAGGCAAAGTCTCAAATCTCCGAAGATAAGGATAACTGAAAGCATGATCTCATCTCTCAAATATGTGTAAGAGTGTTGGCACAAGTCAAGATGCTACCTCACAGTTCCAGTGACCCAGATCAATGCTGAGTCTGCATAGTTGCACAGTCGCCCTGTGACTTTGTGGGTTTTCCCCAGATATCCCAGTTTCTGACCATAAGACCATAGGCTATTGGATAAGTCCACATGGATCATGCGCTGATCCATTTTTCCACTCAGTCCCCCTGTCCAGCCTTCCCCCATAGCCACACCACAAAGACATGTTGATCAGTAAGTAAATGGTCATTAGCACGTAATGAATAGCAAAATCCAAGGCAGTGCTAATGTGGGGAAAGTAGGGCGGCATTGTTAGCGCAGCGGTTAGCACAGCACTGTTCCAGCACCAGCGTTCAAATCCCACGTGGTCTGTAAGGAGTTTGTTCATTCTCCCCCATATTTGCCTGGTTTTTCCCCGGGGACTGTGGTGATATTTCCTCCATTGTATAGAGTTATTGTTGACAACTGAATATATGGAGCTGGCCCCCCCACTGATGACTCACACCCTATGACTCCTCCCCTGTGGCCCTGGGTCCCTCTTGGTGGTTACTGATAGTGCCCTACAATTTAATCAACAGAACTTTATTCCTCCAGTAATGGAGAAGCTGCTGCACCCCGATCAGTTAGAAGTGGACCCCCAATCTCCAGGAGCGTCTGAACATTACGAGCAGTGGATCAGCTGCTTTGGCAATTTCCTTGAGGCCAATGACTCTGATGAAAAGAAGCTCAAAGTTCTGCAAGCAAGAGTTGGCCAGAGTGTTTTTCAAGCCATCGGGAGCAGCACTACTTATGTCAAGGTGATGGCTGAGCTTCGGGCCCTCTACAAACCCAAGGTCAATGACATGTACTTGGGTTACCTCCTGGCGTCCCAAAAACAGCAGCCCAGTGAGTTGGCAGAAAAGTTCATTCGTGCCCTACTTGTACTGGGGAGAGACTGTAGGGGTAGTTTCAGGTGCATCGGAGACCTTGTCCAGGATGTCTGTGTGTCGGGGTTGAGGTCCGACTACATAAGGCAGCGCCTGCTCGAGGAAGACCAGTTGCCACTGAAGCAAGCCGTACTGCTGGGAAGGACTCTAGACTTGGCCCAGCACCACGCAGAATCGATCGCAGGCAAAGGCGGGCCCTCTATGTGCGTGCCAAAAATGCTGCCATCTTGGGAAATGTCGTCAGGAATGGCCGACCCGACTATGGCAGCTGTGGTGATCGATCATCAGAAGTGCTATTTCTGAGGGGAGACGAAACACCCGCGATGACTCTGCCCCGCGAAGAGCGCTGGCTGCTCTGGCTGCGGAAAGAGGGGACATTATCTGCAGGTATGTAAAGCCAGAACCTCCCCACAAAGCAGTGCAGCATGTACAACCGACGAGCATGCTCTGTCTCCACTTCTGGTGCCGACTGCGTGTGTGGTGAGAGGGGAGCCATCTTGCCTGCTGCCACCTTCATCCTCTGCATGGACTGCACAGTCGCAGCCCACTTCGCTGACATCACTTCCCCCTTCTTCCTCAACCTCGGCAGCCATGACTGCATGGTGGTCGCCATCTTGTGCATCGGGCCTCCCTGTCGACGACGAAGACAATAATCCAATCCTTGCATCGATTGCATTGAACCAGGCCAGCCCTTATCCGATCGCCCACTCCATGATGCAGATCGAGGTGAATGGACAAAAGATGAACTGCTTCCTTGATAGTAGCAGAACAGAGAGCTTCATCCATCCTGATGTGGTCTGCAGACTCTCGCTCTTATTCTGGCCAATGAGCAGTTCCATATCACTGGCAGCAAAAGACCATCAAACGGACATTGTGTGGTGTCTTTGATGGTGGGGGAGGAACGTTAAGATACCTTTTCCTTACTGGTCATGCCCCAGCTCTGTGCGCCGATCCTCCTGGGCCTTGACTTCCAGAATCAGTTTAGAAGTGTGACAATGGTGTTCAGAAGCCCTCAACCGCCCTTCACAGACCTTTGGCCCCCTGGTGGTGGCGGCAGCAATGGACATCGGGCCCCCTGGTGGCGGTGGCAGTGGACCTCGTCTTCCCCAATGGTGGCAAAAGCAATGGACATCGGGCCCACGGTGGCGGCAGCAGATTTCGGGCCCCCCGATGGTGGCAGCGGACTCTGACCCCACCCGGCCCCCCGGCGGCAGCAACAGCAGACCTCATCCCCTCCACGCCCCCACCGCAGAAGTGGCAGCAGTGGACCTGCCCCCCCCCACCCCACCCCTGGCAGGAGCAGGGCCTCGGTGGGGAGGTGTCAGTGATGGGGGATGAGCAGATTGACATCCTGGGTTTGAGAGATGAATGAAACCTCTCCAAGGCCCCTTGAGACTGGAGGATATTCAGGTCATATGATCTGATTAGCTCCCACTCTACAAGCTAATTGCTGAAACAATCCTGATATGGAATCACTCCCCTGATCAAATTGAATCTCCTCAGGCAAAACACACAAAGTGGGTAGCTTTCCAAGAGTTATTGACACACCAAATGTCATTTCCTTAATTTCCTCCTCAGAGAGAGACACCTCTCTCACCTCACCACAATCAGGATCTCCGTTTTACCCCACCACAAACTCTTTGTGGGACAACGACAAGTCCCTACTCTCAGGTTTACTACCAGTTCTCTGTACAGGCCAGCTATATATCCAAATCTGTCTTTGTTTCCTCAATGACTGGCTTGGCAGTCATGTCCATCGCAGGGGCAACCTTACCTCCTGCAAGGTCATTCCCTAGCAATAACGTGACCCTCTCCACTGGGAAACTTGTTTGGACCCCTATCGCAACAGGTCAATTCACTCATTCAGATTTCAACATGATCTTGTGCAGAGGTATTGATTCTGGATTACTCCCCGAACCTCAAATCAAAATCCATGGCAGTCTCATCCCCAAACTTCAAAACACTGGCCGACACAAGTGACTAGGCAGCCCCAGTATGTGGAAAGATTTTCACGGTCACTTGTGGTGTCCCTTCCTCCAATAAAACCAAACCCTCTGATACAAAATAATTGAACTCTTTCCTCAAGTTACCAGTAGGTCTGGAACTCTCTTGGTTTCCAGGTTTCCCAACTTTTTGAATACAGGCAACTGGCACTGCCTCCTTTTCCTTAACATGGAAAAAATTGTTATCACATGACCAGGCTTCCTACAATAGTAGCACAGGGGACCATAAGGGTTTTTCTTTTCTTGCTTTCCTTCATGTTTATCTCTAGCATTAATTCCCATTACGTTTTCTGACTTGTGTGGACATTCCACATTATCCCTGAGGAAGATTTTAGCACAAATTCACCCCTCTGGAAGGCGGACGATCCCAAGAACTTATCAATGTCCATTGCTGCTATCATTCCACATTCGAGCCTCTAATTTGGCATAAAAAATTCTAATCAGTCAAATTGATAATTAATTGATGTCTTGGCTCTCGATTTGGTGTGGTCCCAGATGACGAGCCCCTAATTTTGTTACGTACATGACAGCGGCGATAAAGATTAGCCCAGATGATGTTATATTTAAAATAATATTTTAAATTATTAATCAATATTTCTATAACACCTACTCTAATTTAACTAACTTATCTAAACGTAACTAAATTTATATACAATTATTTAAACATTAACTATACTGGTGTGTGTGGAATACCCAGCTCAAAGCTCATTTCTGGGAAAGGCAGTTCAAAATTTAAAGTTCAGAAATTCAGTGATGATGTGTGGACTCGAAATTGAGGTGACCCACAGGCTGAGACACAGGTGAATGGTGAGACACGCAGGCCTTAAGGTGAAGTCAGCAGTTTCTGAAGTGGGTGTAAGAGACCAGGGGTGACAGAATGACACCCTGGTTGAGGTGCTCCAGAGAAATGTCCTTTTTAGACAAGTGCCGCCTTCTGCAATTAGAACCCTTTCTGTGGGTCAGTTGAGTCATGCAGTGTTTCATCTGCAACTTTAAAACCCCTTTTGTGGGTCAGTAGAATAGTCTCTCATTCCTCTATAAGCAAAAGGAGGAAATCTGACAATTCTGTCAATAACCACACAATGAGGCTGTGGGTTTCTCAATCCCACAGAGGAGGTCGAAAAGCTGCCTCCTCAAAATGCACATGGGTTTTCGAGACACTGCTTTGCTTCTCTTTAAATGTATCTGTTTCGGAGTGCGATGTGTTCAAAGCTTGATGCTAGTTTCACAGTCACTTCAAATCCTGCAGGCAGGTTGTTAAATCTGTTCTCTTAAAGGGACAGTCCCACTCAAATAAAATGAACTGGAAAATGGGGGTGGGGGTGGGGGTGGGGAAACGTCACAGCTTCTATTTCTGTGCTATCTGCCAAGCTTTGAAGTCTTGTTTCTTCTTACTTCTTAAAATCAACCTGCAAATTTGTCCATGTTAGGCGCACCTTTTCCCTCCAGAATGCTGTGACATATGTTCAGTGGTATACTTGGCCCTGACACCAGGGCGACAGCATATCAACCTGGAAACCCATCCATGGCCACAGAAACATTTTCCTCCACACATACCTATAGATTCCCCTGTAACAACACCTTTCCTGACTACTCTCTTCCTTCCTGCACAGCTGAGGCACCCATGTTTATGGTTTTGTCTCTGCCTTGATTAGCTAGGATACTCTTTCCATCAGTTCACTGAACCAGTTAGAGAGCGTCCTGAAATGCCTACTTTTTGACATTTTTAAAATTAATGTCACACACACACCCCCACACACCCCCCCCCCCCCCCCACACACACACACACACACACACACACACTTATCCCTTCTCAAATTGCAGGCCTTGCATCTAAACTTCAGTGATGCCAAAAGCCAGTGTAGTTCCAAGGAGTTTGGGTTCCTCTAACTGTGGTTTTCAACCTTTTTCTTTCCACTCACATACCACTTTACGTATTCTCTATGCTCTGTGATTAGTAAAGGATTGCTTAAGGTGCTATCTGAGTGGGAAGAAAAAGGTGTGAAAACCATTGTTTTAATCGTACCTGGTTGACTCGTTATGTGCACAGTTTCATAACTCCAAAGGAAATTTTCTTAATTTTTTCAAGCAAAATATTTCAGTAATAATTGAGTCTCGAGCAGTGATTCTCAACCTTCCCTTCCCACTCACATCCCACCTTAAGCAATCCCTCACTAATCACAGAGCACCGAGGGCACAGGGATTACTTATGATATGTGAGTGGAAAGAAAAAGGTTGAAAACCACTACTCTAGCTAATAGCACTTTGTGTGTCTCTGGTTAGTCCAAAATCCAGGAATTATCCTGAGCACCCAGGATCTCGGATGCAGCGAGGCAGCAGCTCTGCAAGGCTCCGATATCCAGCCTTCCCATGATCTTTCTCAAACACCTGAAATTCTGAGCTGAGCTAAAATACCCGAATGTGGCTGTTGCCGAGGAGCACTTACTCAACCCACCTTGGGGAGATATATTCTCTGCTTTGGAGCGCTTCCCCTAGGCACCTGAAAGCAGCAAGGCAAAGCTGGCTAGCAGCTTTCAGGTGCCTAGCATGGGGCGGGCTGATGACAGTCAGCCAGCGAACCAACTCCCTGCACCTGACAACCCCCCTCCCCACAGCTGACAGCCCCCCTCACCACTACTTGACACCCCCCCGGCACGGGACAACGGGGCTGAAGTGGCCGGCATGGGACTACAGGGCTGGGGCTGCCGGTGCGGGACTTCAGGCCCCAAAGTCCCGCGCCGGCACTCCAGCCCCATTGGCCCACACCTGGGGGGCTGTCAGGCAGCGATGAGGGGAGCTGTCGGGCAGCGGGGAGGGGGTCCGTCAGGCAGCTGCCCCTGCCCCGATTCAGGTGCCGGCGTTTGCTCCGCGACACCTCTCCCCACTGTAGATCTTTCAGGTGGCAGAACACAGCCTTCAGTGCTGCCACCTGAACGTCCCTTCGCATACACCCATAGCCGGCTCCGGAGCTGCATTCTCCCGGCGATTCCATCTGAAAGCAAACTCTATCACATCCTCAGACTGTTAAAGCACCATTAAAGCTATGTTGTACTGAAATCCCTGATAGAATTTAGGCAATGCTGCTACAAGATCCAACATCCATCATGATCATTACCCAAAATCAGGAAGGACCCCTTTCCACCCCACACACAGAATCTTTCAGCTGCTCCCATCCGGAAAGAGATACAGGAATATCAGAGACAGCACCACCAGGCTGAGGAATAGCTTCTTCCCACAGGCAGTGAGAACGCTGAATGACCAAAGGAACTGCTCACAAAACAATATTAATTTATTTGTATAGCTAAAATCTGTCCTGCATATGTATTGTTTGCCCGTATGTGTGTTACATCTGGCTGTGTGTCCACATGCTTTGCACCGAGGACCGGAGAACGCTGTTTAGTTGGGTTGTACTTGTGGAATCAGATGACAATAAACTTGACGCGATAGATAACATTGTAAAAGTAGCTGGGTTGAGAAGAGTATCAGGTTCACAGAGAGACGAATCTGGACACAAGTGTTACAATCCCACATAAGTTTTATTAAATGGTACTCGATCACTATTTCACTTAAGCGATGATATAGACATTCACCTCGGATTTCAATTGGACTCTGACAACGGAAACCTATACTCAACCCGCTCACACACTGCAAACAGGGACTCTTACACACACCCTGTTCCCTGTACCAACAGGCTGCAGCTCTCTGCAGGTACTGACCTATTGCAGTACTAATAGCTCAGATTCAGTGTAATCCACACCTTACCCACGATGCTTCCAGCGAAGCCCACAGTAGCGACCTGGCAAGGAGCGATGTCCAGGGCTTGGACCATGAGGCAGAAAGAACAATGTGTTGTGCGTTGGTGTTATATCCAGTCCTAATCTGTGCTCCTAGCCAATAATGACCATGGGTGATTTAAATTAGCCAACGTCAAAGTGTGCAGTGATGGGTGGCTGGAGCCCAACCTTGATTGACAGGTGATGTATCTTCTGAATAAGTTTCAGACAGGGAGGTCAGGTGACCACCCACAATATGCACATTCCAGACAGGCAGGGAGGCCACGCTTCTTCCACACACAACACCATTATGTCAACCTTCTACAGGAGCTCTCTCTCGAACGTCTTGGTCGTTTGCATCACTGTGTGGTATGTTTGCCACAGAGAAATGGATCTGAGGTCAATCTACAGGACCCTATGAGTGGCAAAGAGGATCACTGGAGTCTCCCTCCTCCCATCGACATGATCTACTGGGATAATTGATGGAAAAAGGTGTGCAAAATCACGGAAGACCCCTTCCACACTGCACACAGCATTTTTCAGGTGCTCTGTTCGAGTATCAGAGCCAGGACCTCCAGGCTGAAGAACATCTTCCCAAGGGCAGTGAGAATGCTGAATGACCAAAGAAACTGCTCACACTGACCATCTGAGACTCTCATATACATGAAGCAATATTTATTTATTTGTATATATATAAGTACTTGTCCTGTATATGTATTGTTTGTCTGCATGTGTGTTATGTCTAGTTGTGTGTCTGTGTGTTTTGCACTGAGGACTGGACGCTGTTTTATTGGGTTGTACTTGTATAATGGGCAACTGAATGGCCCATTCAGTTGCCCATTCAGAGCCAGCTCTTCAGCGCTTGACGTCCTGCTTTGCGGAAACTGCCAAAATGTTTGGCCTGGAAGTCAGCCTGAAGAAAACTGAGGTCCTCCATCAGCCAGCTCCCCACCATGACTACCAGCCCCCCCACATCTCCATCGGGCACACAAAACTCAAAACGGTCAACCAGTTTACCTATCTCGGCTGCACCATTTCATCAGATGCAAGGATCGACAATGAGATAGACAACAGACTCGCCAAGGCAAATAGCGCCTTTGGAAGACTACACAAAAGAGTCTGGAAAAACAACCAACTGAAAAACCTCACAAAGATAAGCGTATACAGAGCCGTTGTCATACCCACACTCCTGTTCGGCTCCGAATCATGGGTCCTCTACCGGCACCACCTACGGCTCCTAGAACGCTTCCACCAGCGTTGTCTCCGCTCCATCCTCAACATCCATTGGAGCGCTCACACCCCTAACGTCGAGGTACTCGAGATGGCAGAGGTCGACAGCATCGAGTCCACGCTGCTGAAGATCCAGCTGCGCTGGATGGGTCACGTCTCCAGAATGGAGGACCATCGCCTTCCCAAGATCGTATTATATGGCGAGCTCTCCACTGGCCACCGTGACAGAGGTGCACCAAAGAAAAGGTACAAGGACTGCCTAAAGAAATCTCTTGGTGCCTGCCACATTGACCACCGCCAGTGGGCTGATAACGCCTCAAACCGTGCATCTTGGCGCCTCACAGTTTGGCGGGCAGCAGCCTCCTTTGAAGAAGACCGCAGAGCCCACCTCACTGACAAAAGGCAAAGGAGGAAATACCCAACACCCAACCCCAACCAACCAATTTTCCCTTGCAACCGCTGCAATCGTGTCTGCCTGTCCCGCATCGGACTGGTCAGCCACAAACGAGCCTGCAGCTGACGTGGACTTTTTACCCCCTCCATAAATCTTCGTCCGCGAAGCCAAGCCAAAGAGAAAGACTTGTATAATCAGATGACAATAAACTTGACTTGACTTGAATGTACAGAGGCTGAACAATAGGGCATCGACATGAACAGACAGCAGTTACTTATCCAGGCTACTCTAGCCTTTGACACCACCACTAACGTCAAGAGTATTAATAAGGACACCGCCACCTGCAGGTTCCCATCCAAGATGCCCACCATTCTGACTTTGAAATATATCTCCATTCCTTCAATACCCACAGTCTCTACATCATGAAAGTCTCTTCCCACAAAACCGTGGGAAGAGCGGGTTGAGTATAGGTTTCTGTTGTCAGAGTCCAACTGAAATCCGAGGTGAATGTCTATATCATCGCTTAAGTGAAGGATTTTCAGCAATTCAGGAAGAAGGCTCACCACTCGATTCTTGAGGGCAATTAGGAATAGACAGGAAACTGTAGATCACTTTGCCTGACTTCTGTGGTTGGTAAGGTGTAGAATCTACCGTTAAGGATGAGGTTTCAGTGTACTCGAAGGTACACAGTACAATAGGTTGGTCAGCATAGTTTCCTGAAGGAGAAATCTTTCCTAACAAATCTATTGGAAGTCTTAGAGGAAATAACAGGAAGAACAGATAAAGGAGAGGCAGTGGATGTGGTTTCCCTGGATTTTCAAAAAGACTTTGACCAAGTGCAGCACATGAGCCTATCTCTCTGTATTGCACAGTCAGTTTGTTTACATTTGTTATCTGTTTACAGTTCTTTATTTGTTTACATGTATATGCTGTGTACTGTTTTTATTTGGACTACCGCTATGTGGTAATTCTGTCATGCCCGCAGAAAAAAGAATCTCAGGGTTGTATGTGATGTCATGTATGTATTCTGACAATAAATCTGAAAATCTCTAAGCAAGATGAGATCCCAAGGTATTACGGAAACAATGCCAACAAGGATGGCCGGCAAAGGGCAGAGAGTAGAGATAAAAAGGGGCCTTTCTGGTTGGCTGCCGGAGACCAATAGTGCTCCATGGGGCTTGGTGCTGGGGCCAATCTTTTCATGTCATTTGTCAATGATTTGATGATGGATTGGATGGCTTTGTAGCCAAGTTTGTGGATGATACGAAGATTGGAGGAGGGGCAGCACTGACTCTGCAGAAGGACCTAGGCAGGTTAGGAGATTGGGCGAGGAAATGGTAGATGGGACACAAATGGTAGAGAAGTGAATGTGGTGGAAGGAATAAAGGCATAGACTATGTTCTAAATGGGCAACAGGTTCAGAAATCAGAGGTGCAGAGTCCTTGTGCAAGATTCCCTAAAGGTCAACTTGCATGTAGAGTCTGTGGCAAGGAAGGCAACATGGAAAGCTAGCATTCTTTCAAGAGGGAGAGAATATAAAAGCAGGGATGTAATGTTGAGGCATTGGTTAGACCACACTTGGAATATTGTGAGCAGTTTTGGGCCCATATCTAAGGAAGGATGTATTGGCTTTGGAGAGGGTCCAGAGGAGGATTACAAGGATGATCCCAAAGTGAAAGGATTTTCATATGAGGAGGGTTTGAAGGCTCTGGGATTGTACTCGGTGGAGTTTAGAAGGTGTTTGGGGATCCAGGGCTAGCGCTATTATTAGGCCGACTAGGCAGCCATCTTGAGTGCAGACCTCAGGGGGAGCTGTTGAAGAGAGATTCCAACAGCTCTGGCACCTCTGTGTCAGTGGTGTAGCTGGTGGTGGGGAGGTGGGGGGGGGGGGGTGATGAGAGTGCAGAGGGAATAAAATGTGAGTAAAGTTTTTGTTTTATTTTAAAACTGAATTGATTTGCAAATTGTGCCCCACAGTTCAGGTAGACCAAGGGAGGGTTCGGAGTCAGCATCAGGAACTCCAGTGTGGCCTGTAGGCCAACTGCCGAGTGGAGGGTTCAGCTTTCAGGGTCAGGCATTGGGAAAAGGGTTGAAAAGCCAGATGGCCTAATCTCACTCCGATTTCTTATGTAAGCCTAAATGTGAATTTGGCTGTTTAAATGTGAGATATTTATATTTAATGTTCCAATAATTCTAACATTGGTTTGAGCAATTTATTAACACTTCATCAAAAAATGTCAGTGACTAGCCCCTTTGTAAGGATCATAATTCATAAGAGGAACTAAGCAGGTTGGCGTTGCGGTTAGCACAACGCCTTCACAGCACAGGTGATCAGGACAGGTTCAAATCCCGCGCTGTCTGTAAGGAGTTTGTATGTTCTCCCCGTATCTGTGCAGGTTTCCTCAAACTGTACCGGGGGTGTAGGTTAATGGGCTGTAAATTGGATGGCACGGACTCATGGACCAAAATGTAACTGTGCTGTATGACTAAATTTAAATTTTTAATATAAATAAATAAATAGCTGGTTTCTAATAATGGGATAACCAACAATATTCTTAGATGAGAAATAAAAAATATAGAAATTCTTAAAAGAAATCAGCTCAGCAATGACTCCATGCCATTTTTCTCATTATATTAATGATTTTGTTTATCCTAGTGGTCAAAATTCCATAAAACATGAGAGCTTCAAAAGGTAGACTCACAGAAAAGCATTCTTGAAAATCCATGCGTAAAGCCAGGCTGAAATTATATCGTTACATTTTGCTCAAGTTTCTCTATCAATGTATGGCAAGTTCGCACAGCCGTGTGTAATCTCCTTCCAGGCAACTCTTAAAGAGACATGTAATCAGCTTGATTAATTGCTCAAGTTGATGCCGTCTCACAGGGGGGCAATTAATAGAACGACCACCTCACCACTCCAGCCCTCTGGCTTTTGCCCTGAACCCTGGCCCTGTCTGTGTGCACTTTGCACATTCCCCCTGTGACCACGGATGCTTCCTCTGGAGGTTTCCATGTCCTCTCCACCTGATGTAGATTATTGTAGAATCTGGGGGGGGGGGGGGGGGAAATTATAGAACTGGGGGAAAATAAAAAAAGGGAATAGCATTGATTTGTAAAAATGGTTGTGGGAAAGTCAGAGCAAACTCGATGGGCCAAAGGGGCATTTTTACCCTGCATCATTCTTGTGGGGAAAAATGAACACTGGATGGTAGACAGACTTAAAGGGGTGAAGTAAAAGGTTTGAAGGTTGTGTTGCCCTTGACAGAAGGATGCATTCTACTCCCTTTAGTTCAAAATGATTTGTGCGCCAAAATATTGTCTTTTGTATGAGAAGATAATCAAAGATTGATACCCAACTTATTCTTGCAATTGAAAATAAATTTAGCAGTTTCAAGTTCTTTTTTTTCAACAAAACATCTGTTTTTGAAAATCAAAGTTGGCAATTTTTTGGGGGAGGGAGGGTGCTAGTACTTGGACTTGCCAAGAGAGCAAAATAGTCTGGCATGTTTGGAGGGGGGGGGGGAAATGTCATTGTCATTGAAAACTATTGAATACTGAAAGGTCTGGACAGAGTGGATGTGGAGAGGATGTTTCCTATGGTGGGGGAGACTGGGACCAGAGGCCTCAGAATTCATAAACATCCCTTTAGAACAGGTATGAGATTCTTTACCCAGAGGGTGGTGGATTCGTGGGATTCATTGCCGCCGACTGCTGCGGAGACCAAGTCACTGAAGGGGGAGGTAGGTACCTTCTGGATTAGGAAAGGGATTGAAAAGGCTAGAAATAGTGGGCCGAATTCCGTTCTTGTGTTCCAAAAACCGACTTTGCCACAGTCCAAGAAAGGAATTAATGCACATTCTTCACTCGGAGGGAAGGGAATCTTTGGAATTTTCTACTGCAAGAGATGGGGTGGGTGGGTTTTGTCCAAAATTTCCATGAAGATGTGTCAGTGTCCAGGAATTGGGGGAGGAGGGGGTCGGAAATTAACATGCACCGAGGAATTGGTTGGAGGAAAAGGTTCTTCTAAATGTCTTCAAAACAAAAAAAAACCACTTTGGGACTAAATTAATAAAAGAACAGGTCTAGGAAGGGAGTTGAAGCGGTAAACGCGACGCAGCATTCAGAGAGTTAACAGAATGGCTCTCAGAGGTGAGTTCAATGGACTTGTCCGCTGAACCGGGCCGCCTCTCCCTGCGCTGGAAAAGTTAACTCCCGCTTTGGAAGGGTATTAACAAACAACAACAAAACGCGCGTTGTTTTTTATTTGCAAAGGAGCGATCGAGTCGGGGGACGGGGACGGGGGAGGAGACTTCGGCCGAGCGTGCACGTTGTGTGCTGGTGCTGGAGCAGGTTGGTCTGCCTTTTCCTCTCCGGCTCTCAAACTGCGGACTCGGGCTCACGGTGCGGGCGGCCATTCGGCGCGAACGCAGAGGAGCTGCCCCCCTCTCTCTCTCTCTGCACCGGCCCCGTGGGAAGATCACATGGCCTCCCCTCCTCGCTTTAAATCCATCCCCTGGAATAGAAAGAAGGAAGGGCATGGAGAAAGCCTTGACAGTTCTGCGGATTAACCCCGCGCGTCCGATGCCTGCCTTTCAGAAAGCGGAATAAGAAGCGGGCAGCCTATTAACATTCCCCGATCGAGGTCAATGCTGAGGGTCTTCTGGGGAGGGGGGATGAAATCGACGCGCGCTCTTTCTTGTCAATTTCCCTTCTTCCCGCCCCCGCCCTTGTCAATTTCCCTTCTTCCCGCCCCCGCCCTTGTCAATTTCAAGGTGCCGTAATTTGGCGAGAAGAATGTGTGTGCCTTAATCCGTATGTAAATGACAACCAATGAAGGAGTGTGTAGGGCTGGAGCCGGGATTAGCAGGGGCGAATGAGTTTCTGCTTTACTGGGATTACAGAACAAAGGGTAGTCTGAGCAGAGCCAGCAAAAAAACCTGCCAAACCGTGCCCAGTCTGCAATCAGGACCAAAAAAATACCCTTTCAGAAAAAAAGACCCGGGATTGTAATCTCCCCCCTCCCCCCCCAAAGAACATCCCAAAAAGCAACCCCCCCCCAAAAAAAAACGGATGTAAAGGAAAACAAAAATCTAGGACGTTGAGAAGTTGTTTTAAAACAGAAGGAACTCCTGTGTGTGGTTTTTGTGTTGGGAAAGAAGAGATCAGCGCTGTGGTGGGTCGCCTAAATTTAAAGGTGTAAGTAACAAAATAACAAACAAAGCAGAACAAGTTGTCACAATGTTTCATATTTTAAAGGCTACATATTGTATCCTGCGGTGACACGTGACTCGCTGGGGTCGAACACGCTGCCCGGCATCAGTCAGTCAAGATTTGAATTGAGTTCTGGGGAGGGGGAGGGGGGGGTGATGTATTTTCGGCAACGCCACTGGTTTCATGAAGCTGACAGTGCGCGGCACCCCCCCCCCTCCCCCCACTGGCGGCTCCTGGTCCCTGCGGCTCCGATCTGTACGCGCAGCGGTCTGCCCTGGGGAAGGGGGGGGGGGGGTCCTCGGGGAGAGAGGGGCGGCAGGCCGGGACTCAGCCGCTCAACCATCCCTCCTCCCGCGTTCGCGATCAGTTGCGCCCTCTTTCCGCAGTCAGCCAGCGATTCCTCGGGACAGACCACAAATAAACCCCCCCCCCCCCCCCCATCGTTCCCCACCCTCATCCGCCGTTTAACCCTGACGTCTCCGAAGTGCCTGGATTGTTTTCGCGGTTCCCTCTCCCCCAGACTTGACGTTGTTAGATCGGCTTCCCCCTCCCTGCTGACGGGTTGTGTGTATTTGTCAGGTTCGCCGGTGCCATTTAAAAGAACTTCCAGGGGTTCTGTAAGGTCACCAGCTCTTGGATCTGATTTGTATGACCGTGTCTAATAAAGCCACCGTTTCTGCGGCGATAGCGTGCGGGAGGGGAGGTGGGACTGACTCTGCCCACAGTTGCAAGGGTTTTCCGTGGAGTGAACCTGCTTCCGAGCTCAAAGACTATTTCCAGGACAACGTCAGTCCTCTCAGGGGTTCTAGGCATGGTGCTGATGTTGTGATAAGAGTGTGTGCTCTTTCCACTTGTTCCCCAAAAACATTGGTGGTGGGAGTCAGGTCACTGGCTTGATATCCTCTTCATGCAGTTTCTTGGAAAATCAGTCCACCTTCAGACATTTGGAACAGGGAGAAACTTGCATCTTCCATCTTGGATTTCCCCCCTAAATGCTTCACAGCCATGCGATGTCTACTAATTGGACAGTGCATCAGATGTGCAGAGCAATTTCCCACAAAACAGGACAGCCATGTGATCACATCATGTGAGAGAGAGATATACATTGATCACAATATTCTGGACTAGCATCTTGGATCACGCAAAATGTTCTACCTTGGTCAGAGCTTCACCCCTTTGAGACATAATCCTAATCTTTTGAGCTCAGATTCATGGACTTCTGACAGACAGGAGTGCTAATAAGAAGATGCAATTGATACCTGATGTATCTTGTTGAAGCTTGTGGTGCACTTCAGAGTGAGTTGTGAGTTTATAATTTCAAGGGGTGGAGGCAAAAATAAACCCAGTCTCTAAGCAGACCTTGGGAGATGCACTCTTTCGGTGAAGAATCTGAACTGATTTGTGGTTTGTTCTCCCTGGATATATTGTGGGAAAAAGTTGTTCTCTTGTTTTGCTTAATTTGATACCTAAATTAGCATCACTAATTCTTCTTTTTAAAATTTATTCACAGGATGTGGACATTAGTGGTGTCACTAGCACTTATTACCTGCTCATAACTGCTTTTGAGAAAGTGATGGTGAGCCGCCTTATTAAACTGCTACAGTCGGTGTGGTGAAGGTACTCCACAGAGTAGTTGGGTAAGCAGTTTTAGAATTTTGACCCAGTGATTATCAATCAGGACCTTATCATGTTGCTGTTGAGTGAACGTGTCCGTGAATAAAGAGTAATTTCATAACATTACAGAAGTTATTGAGTACAGGTTACGAACAAGTTCCATTCCTAAGTCTGTCTTTAAGTCAAATTTGTACTTAAGTCGGAGCGTTTCTTATTTAGCGTTAGTTAGTCATAGAACATAGTACAAACACTTAGTATATAGTTTATATTTTACATTTCTATACAAAAAAAAAAGAAAAAAGATCATGATTAAAAGTTAACACTTACTCTCCTTCCATCGATGTCTTGACGGGGCTTTCTTGAGGTATTTGAATGTAATGTATGCACCATTTATGCTCATGTGCAAATTGGGGAATGATTCGTTCATGAGTATGGGTTGTCCATAAGCCGGGCGTTTGTAACCTGCCAGAACTCTTAATGGCTGCAAGGTGCTTTTGATTGATATGTGTGCTATTTAAATGTATGTCTTTCTTTCATGTACTAGTATTAAGAAAGTGATGTTAGGAATCTCGTTAGCATGAAATCCCTGCATTCCTTGGTGCTGTATCATATAAATTAGATGTAATCAATGCTATTTAAAATATTCAGACTATATTACTACAGTACAAAGAGTTCTTCATTTCTCTCTTTACTTTCTTGTGAAGCATGTTGGAAGTGTCACTGCATTTCAGGAATTGTTAAACAACAATTTTTATTTGTATGAGTATGTGAGCTTATTGTCATGTACAGATACACCTGTGCTGCAATTGCACAGGTATGTCAGATACATCAACTGCAATGGTATCAGGTAAATTGCCACAATATGCTATGAGACAGAAAAGGAGATGGTGAATATAAGCAATTGAATAACTAATCAGAATTAGCACAAAACAGTAAAGTTTCTATCGTGCAGACAGTTCTTTTGGTGGTTCTGGAGTAGTTCAAGGTAAGGCTCATAGAAGAGATTCGTTTGATAACTGTTGGATTAAAAATTGTTGTTGAAGCTGGAGATGCTGGATGTTGGGCTTTTATAGCAGCGAGCAGAGGTTGTGACCAGGCTGATGGTGATCCTTGATGATGAAACAGTGTCTCGCCTCTCTGGGTTCAAGGGGTGGGAAGTTGGAGCCTGTGATGGCCTTGCCATGTTTGCCACTTTCTGCAGTCTCCTGCATTCCTGGATACCTGACCTATCAGTCCACTTTCCACAGTCCAGCTGTAGAAGTATTCAACAGGCCAAATCGCCTCAGATTTTTTTAAGAAGTTGGCATGCTTTCTTCACAGTTGCCTCTGGGCTAGCTTCAGGGGAGGCCCTCTGATACTGGGATGTGAAAAGAAACCCGACTGGAGGGAATTTAAGTGGAGAAGTTGGCATGCACGTGATAAGACTTAGAGAGAAAAATTGGGTTGAAAATAAGTGGAAGTAATCATCAACGAGTTGAAGAAGATAGAGGCAATAATTAAGGAGAGGCCTGTCAATGTAATTCAAGGTAAGTTGAGTGGTCCACAATTTGGTGGGAGTATCTGCCAATTGGAACATGTTTAGGGAGGCAGATGATAAACAATGAGAAGAGAGTGTGATCTTCAGAATAGGGTGAACTCATAAAGGGGTGGGGGATGGGGCTTCAGAGGCAGCTGGTTGTTGCAGTGGGCAAAGACATCCATGAGTCTGAGGGGAAAGAGTTTTGATGAGGATGCTTGGAATAGGAACAAGACAGGGTTAACATTGCATTTCCAGGACATGGTACAATACTCATGGTTTCTCTTCAGTTGTTATTGCTAACATGTCAATGCAATGTTGCATGACCTGTCACTCACTGTACAACTGGATCCTTTCAGCAAGTCATGTGAACTTGACACTAAGCAGCTTTTCCAGATTTAGAACTTACAGATTTTATTTTCTCCCATCACTTTAAGATCTCTTTCCAGCCCTCACACCTACTCCAATTAGCATTCTCTCTCAGAATGTGTTCTGTCACTTAGTCACTGTCAGGCTTTAATTATAGAATCCATTGAACTCTAAATGGAGTCTGCCAGTGGCCCAATACTCCTTTCAGTCATTGGGGCACTTCCATGAGATCCTCTCTGAGTCTGAAACAGCCTGGTGATCAAACTATTTCTCCTGGTTGACTTGGTGTTGACGCTTGTAACTCTCACTGTCTTCTCTTCATATCCACCTTCAGCAGAATTCTACACAGCTGTCAGCTTCAAAGATGGATATTGCCCTGCTTCAGCACAGTCTCTGGGGATTTGGCAGTGACTTGTTTCCTTTTGTTTATGCCACATCACAGTTGTGGTGAACTGCTTGGCAAGACATTGGGGAGTGAGTCATCCAGGTTTTTGAGTTGAGAAGTTGAGCTTTATTTTATTAAATAAGAAATAATGGAAAGAGATCTGCCTACCAATTTCACCAGACAATCTAGCTTGTTCATTTTAATGCAGGGGATCCCAACCTGGGGTACATGTACCCCCAGTGGTACATTTGCACTTTTCAGGGGGTGCATTGGGTCTGAGAGAATAACCACTATTGTATAATACTTGGTGTTGTAATCTACAGTCAAATTGCACAGTGTTGTGTTTTTTTTCATCCTTAATTTTTAGGGGTACATGGGAATCTATAAAAATGCCCAAGGGGTTACAGAGGAACAAAAAGGTTGGGAACCCCTGCCTTAATGGCTCGGCCTCCCAGTTAAACCATTGAGAACATTGACTGAAAATCTGCATCTAACAACATAGAAAGAAGCGTCAACTTTTTTTTATTCTGTCCTTTCCTGACCCTTCTGGAGAAATCGGGTTGGACTGAAAAGGCAGGAAAGCCACTACTCGATATTTTGCATTAAATATTTTATACAGTGGGCGGCACAGTCAGCATGGTGGTTAGCGCCGCACTGTTACAGCGACCTGGGTTCGCATCCGGCGCTGTCTGTGAGGAGTTTGTACATTCTCTTTGTGTCTGCGTGGGTTTCCTCCCACCGTTCAAAAACGTACTGCGGTGGGGGGTGTAATTGGGCGGCACAGGCTTGTGGGACGAAAGGGCCTGTTACCACGCTGTATGTCCAAATGTAAACATTTTTTTTTCAAAAGTATACATAATGGAATCTTCAATAACACAATATAAACTTTTCTGACAAACAACAACAAAACACAAAACTTTCCTCCCTTCCTCCATCCCTCTGTTCAGATCCATTCACCGTTAGAGCTTCCATCTCTTTTAAATATATAGAGTACAGTTGGGGAAATCACTTTTGGTTATGTATAATAGTAACATTTCTATTCCTTTCTGTTATTGTATTTGGGCCCCTATGTAGTCCGGGTATGGCTGCCTAAATTTACATTTTTAAAAATATGATTTATTGGGATTAGGTTGTAATCCTGATGTCAGGAATGGCCTGTTTTTCAAATCTCCAGTTGTCGTCTAGTGGCAGGGTGAGGCATGGTAAGCTGACAGTGTGGAGAAGGTGTGATGGTGAATTTGATCTTTCTTCTTGGACAAGCCCTTGGGAATGATACATTTTCCCAAGGTGGCTTTGCAAATATTCTTGTTTCCTCTGCCTTGCCCTGTTGTATTTTGTTGCAAGGAGCTTGGTGTAAAGTTTTGTTTTGAAAGTCTGGTGTTGAGCATGTGAACAATGTGGCCTACCTGTTGGAGCTGAATGAGGGTAACTTAGACGTACAGCATGGTAACATGCTCTTGCAGCCCAAGAGCCCATGCTGCCAATTACACCCCAAAGTATGTTTTTTGAATGATGGGCAAAAACCCATGCAGACACTGGGAGAACAATCAACGCGGAATTCGAAGCCCGGTCTTGATCGCTGGTGATGTAATAGTGTTGGGCTAACCATGACACCCCTGATGTTGGATCTTGATGTTAGGATCTTGAGGGGGGGGAGGGGGACGCGGGTGGAAATGCTGACCTTTATCCAACCACTGTATTTGTAGTGTGTTGGGATCTCTCAAAAGCATACAAGAAGGTAGGGGGTTACCTCTATCTGGTAAACTGAGTTTTTTCCCAGATTTTGATCTTCAAAAGCTGTTTTCCTTGGATGGTCAGAAGCTGAGCTGACCATTCGCCAATGGCGAATTTCATTATCATGTCTATCTCCACTGAGGGGTGGCTCCTGTGATATTGTGGGTGGTTCACATTTTCCAAGGCCTTATTGTTTATTTTTATTGTTGGAAGGTAGAGGGTACAATGCAGACACAGGATGGTGAAGAGCCTTTTGGAATTGTTAAGTTGCAAGGATTATTTTCTTGCATACCTCACTTGGAGCTTAGTCTCCAATTTTGTGCATACACAGGTTTCACTTCCATGCTGCTGATAGACAACTCCCACCAGTGATTTTTTTTTCCCCACTTTGCTATTCTTAATCTCTAGCCAGATTCTGTTCCTTAGATCTTGTATTGTCTCTCACTATTGCCTTGATCTCATCCTTAATTAAGAACGCCTCCCCATCACCTTTACCTTCCTGTCTATCTTTTCGTATCACCTGACACCCTTGAATATTTAATTCCCACTCATGCCCACCTTGCAACCATGTTTCTGAGATGGCCACTAAGTCATATGCCTGGGTATTGATTTGCGTCTCAAATTCACTCACCTGGTTTCTAATACTATGGGCATTCAGATGAAGTGCCCTTATGCTCATTGTCCTTTTAGAATCTAGTCACTTCTGCATCCTTTGCTTTTGACTTTTCTGCCCGATATTTTCCTTTTTCTCTGTCCTAACTCTGGCTTTGATCTCTGTACCACCTTCCTCATTCTTTCTTTTTAGGTTCCCATCCCCCTGTCCCATTAGTTTAAACCTGCACAAGCATACAATCTCCCTAGGACATTGATCCTGGCCCAGCTCAGATGGAGACCGTCTGGTCTGTGCTGGTCCCATCTACTCCAGAACTGGTTCCAATGCTCCAAGAAACTGAAACCCTCCCTCCTGCACCACCATTCAAGCCTCATATTTATTCGAACTATCTTGCTATTTCTACTCTGGCTAGCTTGTGGCATCAGTAATAATCCTGAAATTATTACTTTTGAGGTCCTACTCCTTAATTTATCTCCCAGATCCCTAAATTCAGCTAGTTGGTCCTCATCACGCTTTCTTCCTAAATTGTTGGTACCAACATGGATCACATCTGCTGGCTGTTCACCCTCCCCTTTCAGGATGTCCTGCAATCGTTCCGAAACATCCCTGACCCTTGCACCCGGGAGGCAACATACCATCCGGGAGTCCCGTTTGCGGCCACAGAAGCTCCTGTTTGTTCCCCTTACTATAGACTCCCCTATAACTCTACCACCCTTTTTTCCCCTCCTTCTTGCACAGCAGAGCCTCTCACAGTGCCATGATCCTAGCTACTGCTGCCTTCTCCTGATGGGCCATCTCCCCCAACAATATCCAAAGCGGGATCTCTGTTTGGGAGCCACATTGTAATTGGATAATAATAACAGCTCTAACCAGAGTGCATTAGAGGTTCAAAAAGTAAATTTGCATTGAGTTTTAGTTTTGAAGTTACAGATGCCTAACCTTTTATCCGGGATTCCAAACACCGTCAACATCCAAATACCTACACTTTTTTTGGTAATGAAAACACCCAATTGCCTCACTCCTAGCACCCAGCTGTCCGTAGGTCGCCTCCGCCCTCGGTCGTCTGTAGGTCGCCCCCGGCCCTATCTGACTCCCGATGCCCCCCCCCCCCCCCCATCTGACTCCCGACGTCTGCTTCTCTCCCACCATGTACTCAGGGCGAAGAGTCATCTTTCTACCAAAAGTGGGAGAGGGCGGGCACAGGGATGGCAGTCTGAGCCAGTTTTATTTTGAAGTTTTACTTTAAAATAAAAACATGTGAGTGATATTATGGTCTTTATCCTGCGCCCCTCTTTTGTGCTATTTTGTGCAATTTTGAAACAGCCATTGCTGAAAGGGACTGCCATTTTAAAATGATTCCAAACTCCGGAAGATTCCAAACAACGGCAGGGGTCCGGTCCTGACGATCTCGGATAAAAGGTTAAGCACATGTGAGCTGGGCTTACAAAAAATGTTTCAGTCGATATAACAAACTACAGGGATATTTTTATAAAAACGAATACATTTCTGCTGAAACACTGCACAAAAATTTTATAGGCAGTCATTTTGGTGTCACCCTCTCTGATGGTGTCAACAAATGCCCGCCCCCCCCCCCCCCCCCCCCCACCCCAGTGATGCTAGTGGGCCAGAGAGATCCAGGAAGGATTGTTTAATGCTTCACAAGAACAGACCAGGTTTGAAGCAGCTTAAGTTCCTTCCAAACTAATATTTCTGCCCTATTGTACTATATCATTACAGTTTCCTGGGAAAACTGTCTTTTCTATATTTATAGGTGGCAGGTTTCCCTGGTGTTCTCAGTTACTTCATTTATTTATGAATCAACAAACCAAGTTTGTGTATTGCTGTTCTGGGAAGTGTCACGGTGCTGTGTGCAGATAAAAAGATCTGAGAGATTACCCACCAGAGTTACATTGTTCAAATGCCACGAGATTAGTTTCCAAGGAGATGGATCCAGTCACCATGGACACAAAGGGTCCGGGAATTAGGATTGCAAATTTTCTGACCTAGTCACAGAAATACAGGGGAACCTGAGATGCTGAGATAAAAGGACCCAGAGAGCAGTCTGCACTAAGTCTTAACCCCGCTGGGCATTCCATGGCACAGTAGCAAGAAGGGCATTAACCACCTGGCTGTATGGTTAGCACAAATCTGTTGCAGTGCCCTTGGCCTGGGTTCGAATCCCGGGCTGTCTGTAAGGAGTTTGTACAGTCTCCCCATGTCTGCGTGGGTTTTCTCCGGCTACTGCAGTTTCCTCCCACCCTTCAAAAATATACTGGGGTGGGGAGGGGTGGGGGGAAGGTGGCTGTAGGTTAATTGACTCGTGGGCCAAAAGGGCTGTATGTCTACATTTAAAATTAAAGTAAATTGCAGTGCTTTCCTCTTTCATGATCTGATTCTTGTATACATTTTCAACATCAAGAATGTGTGCCCTGGAAACCCCGGCGAGTTCTTGGTGCATACCCATGCTGATAGATTTTATCATTTTGCCTTTGTTTGAATGCTTCTTCGTCCATCCCATGCAGATTTGTTTAAATGCTTTCTTTATTTTCTTTTGAATATTTTATTTTTGTATTTTTTTCATAAATATGCATATCAAAATTTTCCAATTTCATATATCTATATATCTATCATACATGTGTCTATATATGTATAGAACTTTTTTCTCTTACAAAACAAACATACAACCCCTTCACAGTATAAATCTGTATACCGTCAGGGCTTACAGTTGGGTTTAAAAAAGTAAATCTTCATTGGGGAAGTCATTTATAATAGTAGCACCTCTTTTTTAAATTTATATTTGGGCCCCTATATAGTCCAAATATGGTTGCCATATTTTTGTAAATATATCATACTTGTTCTTGAGGTTATATGTGATTTTTTTTTTTTCCATAGGTATACAACTGTTCATCTCTGTCTTCCGTCGTGCTATCTGTAGAGGGGAGTTGGATTTCCAAATAATTGCAATACATTTCTTAGCCTCTGCAAAGGCCACCCCTGTTATCCTTGTTAGTATTTCAGTCATCTCCTGCCAGAAAGGTCTCACCTTCGCACACGACCACGTAGGATGTACAAATGTTCCTATTTCTATTCCACATCTAAAACACATCTCCAATATTTCCGATGTTGATTTACATCATTTCTGTGGCGAGGTACAATTGGTGTAGAAAATTAAATTGTACTAATCCATATCTTGCATTTATAATTGACGTCATGCTATCCAAACACGAATCAGACCAGCATCTTTCCATTATTGCAACTCCCATCTCTCTCTCGATCTCTGTAAACCTAGTTTAACACTTTCATTTTGGAGAGAAAACTACATTTTAGATACAAATTTAGGTGTGTTCTCCAGCCAAATCGTTTGTTCCATCTCACTAATTTCAGGTGGGGCCAAGTTTGGTCCCCATCTTTCTCTTCATAATGGAGAAAGCAAAAGAATTTCCCATTAGCTACTCCATAATTATTTCTTAGTTGTTGTAAAGACATAAGAGATCCTTCCATATAACAATCATCAACATATCTTATTCCTTTGACATACCATGAATTCAATATTTTGTTACCCAGATTCATAGGCAGTCGTACATTTTTACATAATGGTGCCCTCAGTGATACACCTACTTTTTCCCCGATACATTCATTTATTTCTTGCCATATTCTAATATAGGATTGTCCAGTTTTGTTTTTGTTATTGACAATATTCCACTTAAAAATAAAATCCTTCTTTGTCTCCTCTTTTATTGAATTCGGTCCCATTCGAGTCCACTAAGGGGGACTGTTTCTTCAAAGAAAGATGATTAAGAATCTTGCTTGTGCTGATAGATAATACTTCTTAAAATCCAATAGTCTAAGTCCTCCCAATTTATACCCATGTTAACTTTTCCAGTGCAATTCTTGGTACTTTGTTATTCCATAAGAACTGTCTTATTCAATTATCTAATAATTTAAAGAATTTTTTAGTTAGTGCAATAGGCAACGATTGAAAGAAATTCTGTAGTTTTGGCATTACCTTCATTTTCATACAATTTACCCTTCCTATTAATGTAACCGGCAGATCTTTCCATTTCTGTAAAACTTTTCCTAATTTTCCTAGTAGAGGGGTGTAATTGAGCTTATGTAATTTCTGTAAATTATTATCTGTCATTATTCCTAAGTATTTAATTCCATCTTTCTTCCATTTAAATCTACTACCTTTTTAGTATCTTTCATAATCAAAATTCTAAAATGGCATTATTTCACTTTTGTCCATTTTTATTTTATATCCCAATATTCTTCCATATTTTTCTTTTTATTTAGAAAATTATACATACTAACATTTTAAATATACATTATGTTAAACTTTTTCTCACAAATACAACAAACAAAAACAAAACAGTCCCTCCTCCACCCGCCCCCCCCCCCCCCCCCCCCCGCCGCCCCATACATACAGATCCATTCACCGTCAGAGTTACATATATTTTAAGTATGTAGTTGGGGAAACTATGTTTTTGTAAAAATAATAGTTACTTTTATACCCTTTTTTTGTTCCTTTTTATTACTCTATCTGGGCCCCTATGTGGTCCAGATATGGCTGCCAGACCTTTATAAAAGTGTCATATTTATTCTTTAAATTGTATTTGATTTTTTTCCCATAGGTATACAGCTGTTCATTTCTGCAGTCCATCATTCTTCCATATTTTTCTAATGTTGTTTGTAATCTTATCAGTGAGTAAATTGTTGGGACTGAGGGCTGATAAATCCCCAGGGCCTGATGGGCTGCATCCCAGGGTGCTTAAAGAAGTTACTATGGAAATTGTGGAGGCTCTGGTCGACATTTTCCAAAGTTCCATAGATTCGGGGGAGGTCCCTGAGGATTGGAGAGTGGCTGATGTGGTGCCGATTTTTAAGAAGGGAGGGAGGGAGAAAACGGAAAATTATAGACCGGTCAGCCTGACGTCAGTGGTGGGGAAGATATTGGAATCTATCATAAAAGGAGTAATAGCAGAACACTTAGGCAGAAATAATAGTACAAGGGCTAGTCAGCATGGATTCCTTAAGGGTAAGTCATGCTTGACTAACCTTCTGGAATTTTTCGAGGATGTGACAAAGAGGGTGGACTCGGGAGAGCCAGTGGATGTGGTGTATTTGGACTTCCAGAAGGCCTTTGATAAGGTACCGCACGGGAGACTAGTGGGCAAGATCAGGGAGCATGGTATTGGAGGTAAGGTGCTGACATGGATAGGAAATTGGTTAAGAAATAGGAAACAAAGGGTTGGAGTAAGCGGGTCTTTTTCAGGATGGCAGGATGTGACGAGTGGAGTGCTGCAGGGATCGGTATTGGGTCCTCAGTTGTTTGTAATTTATGTAAATGATTTGGATGAGGGGATTATTAATAACTTGAGCAAATTTGCAGATGACACTAAACTGGGTGGCGGTGTGGGGTGTGAGGAGGATGTCAGGAAAATGCAGAGGGACTTGGACAGGTTGGGGGAGTGGGCTGCTGAATGGAAGATGACGTTCAATGTGAGCAAGTGTGAGGTTATCCATTTTGGGGGCAATAATAGGAAAGCTGAGTAGTATTTAAATGGAGACAAGCTAGGGAGTGGGGAGGTGTAAATGGATCTGGGTGTACTTGTTCACCGGTCACTGAAGGCTAACATACAGATTCAGAAAGCTGTGAAGAAGACAAATGGCATGTTGGCTTTCATAAAGAGGGGATTGGAGTATAGGAACAGAGACGCCCTTCTGCATTTGTACAGGGCCCTGGTGAGACCCCACCTGGAGTATTGCGTCCAGTTCTGGTCTCCAATTTTGAGGAAGGACATACTAGCTATAGAGGGTGTGCAGCGCAGATTTACAAGGTTAGTTCCAGGGATGGCGGGGTTGACATATGCTGAAAGGCTAGAAAAGCTGGACTTGTATCCGATGGAGTTTAGAAGAATGAGGGGGGACATGATTGAGGTATACAAAATTATCAGGGGGATAGACAGGGTGAAGTCGGATTACTTGTTCCGAATGATGGGGGAGACGAGGACTAGAGGGCATAGTTTAAGAATACGGGGTAGGCCCTTTAGGACGGAGATAAGAAAACATTTTTTTACCCAGAGAAGTGTGAATCTGTGGAATGCTCTGCCACAGAGGGTGGTAGAGGCAGATTCGCTGATTATGTTCAAAAGAGAGTTAGATAAGACTCTAGTGGGCAAAGGAGTTAAGGGTTATGGGGATAAGGCTGGAAAGGGGTACTGATAGTAGTGATCAGCCATGATCTGTAAAATGGCGGTGCTGGCTCGATGGGCCGAAGGGCCTACTCCAGCTCCTATTGTCTATTGTCAACCAGGTCAGACATATATAATAGCATATTATCAGCAAATAAACTAAATTTACGTACTTCTTGTCCAACTTCGAAATTTAGCTTGTGGCTTATAATAAAGTTTTAATCCAATTTGTGAATTTTTTACTTACACCAAATTTTTCCAATGTTTCATAGAAGAAAGACCATTCTAGTTGGTCAAATGCCTTTTCTGCATCTAAAGTAATAGTTTGTTTGGATTCAACCTTGATTTTGCCATATGTATTATATTGAAATATTGACCTAGACTATTTGAAGAATATCTTCCTTTAACAAATCCTTCCTGATCTGGATGCATTAATTTTGTTAAATACTCATCCAATCTATTAGCTAGTGCCTTTGGTAGGATTTTATAATCTGCATTCAGGAATGATATTGGTCTGTACGATGAGGTTTTTTAGTGGGATCTCGACCTTTCTTCGGCAACTCTGTAATTAAAGCAGTCGAGAACATTTCCGGGAGGGTCTGGCTCTCCACCGCCTGGTCCAACACATCCATCAACAAATCTTTAAATTGTCTATAGAACTCAGGAGGGACCCATCTTCCTCTGGGGTCTTTCTTTGGCTTGGCTTCGCGCACCAAGATTTATGGAGGGGACTTATTAGCTTGTAAAATACCCTGAACGTTTGCTATTTCTTCCCTTGTAAAAAGAGCATCTAAATCATCTTTTTCTCTCTCTTCTAGTTTAGGAAATTCAACATTTGTTAAAAATTCTTCCATTTCGTTTTCATCACCAACTAATTCTGATTTATGTAGTTTCATATGGTATTGTCTAAACCAGGGTCAGCAACGTGGTCTATATTGATCCCTGGGAGTCAATGGGTCTATCAAAGTGGTTGATAAATGTCAAGGCTATAGAGAAATTTATGATCGATAAAATTTATTTATTTATTTTACATGCTTGGGGGTCGATTAGAGATCAAGGATTTCATGAAGAGGTCAATGGTTTAAAAAAGTTTGCTGACCCCTGGTCAAAACATTATTTCTTTCTTTTTGATTATATGTTATAGTATCAGCTCCTGTTTCTAGTGCATTTATCATTCTGGATGAGTCCTCTGCTTTAACCTGCTCATTCTCCTAGTTCATAATATTTTGTTTAGTTTTTAATATCATTTTTCCCATTCTATATGATTGTAGTGTGCTATATTGTTTCTAATATTCTATATTTTTCTTGCATTCTTAATATCTGATGTTCTTTTGCCAATTTTGTTATATCCTTCTCTAGACCTTCTAATTCTCTCGCATATTCTCTCTTTAAGATTTTTACTGTAAAAAATCATTTGTTCCCTCAAGTAAGCTTTTAGCATATCCCATATGCGAAAACTGTTGTTAGTGGAAGGAAGATTGTTTTCACAGAATATTTTGATCTGTCTCTTAACAAACTCACATAAATCCTTCTTCTTTAGTAAGGTGCCTGTCTACACATATTTTCTTGCTTTTAGTTAATGATGAGTGGTCTGATAAAAGTCTTGCCAAATACTCTGTTTTTACCATTCTACTTTGTAACTGGGCAAACATTAAAAATGGGTCAGTCCTTGTGTGTGAATCATGTACCCTTGAGTAGAATGAATAGTCTCTTTCTAAGGGGTTGGATTGCCTCCATAAATTTAAATCCTTCATAAATGATAATGTTGTTTTTGCAGCTCACGCCCTTGTTACCGTTCTCGCTGATTTGTCCAACATTAGATCTAAACAAAAATTGAAATCTCCTCCAATCAATATTGCTTTCTTTAATTTAAAGCTGCTTGTTTTTGGAAGCCACAGGCAAAACCACCATTTGTTGCCTTTGGAAGGTTCTAGTGAGCTTGTTCTTTTAATTGCCATTATTCCTCTGATGAAGGTTGCCCAATCGTGCTGATGAGAAGGGATTGCCAATATTTAGGCTTAGCAACCCTGAAAGTAGAGCAAAATCAGGGTAGTGTGCAGACTGAATGGGGGTCTGACAAGTAATGGTGTTCCATGCACCTGGTTTCCTCCAGGGCTGTCAACATAGCCGAGGTGAGTAACTGCAGTACCTTTTGCAGTAACACCTGGGGTGGTGGATGCGATGCCGATCAAACAGGCTGCTTTTTCGGGATGGCACCAAGTGACACCCCTGACTTGTGCTTCCTGGGTGGGTGGATCAGATTTGGGTGACCAGGAGGCAAGTCATGTGATGCCCAACCTCTTCCCTGCCCTTGTAGATGCAGCATTTGTGTGGCTGGTCCAGATGTGTGGCCAATGGTGACTCTCCTCTAGCATGTTACTCATTCAAATGCAACCTTCAGGTCAAAGATATAGCTCCTGCCTGAACTTTACTGCTGCACCACACAATATCTAAGTATTGTGTATAATTTTAAATTGGAATTTTTAATCATATGAAGGTGGGTTTCTTTCCCCTTCCTCAGCACCTCTTCCCACTTTGATACTATTGCTGATTTACAGTGACAGCATACACTTCCAAGATCATCAGGAATAACCTAGTTGTGACAGAGTGTATAGAGGTGTTTGGGAGATAAATTGGGAAAGGTTTCTTAGAGCAGATCACACACAAGCAATTTAAAACACAGAATATTTGCAGGAACTTTTGCAAGATGCTCAGACTCTCATGACGGACTGTTATTTGCAAAATGCAACAAATGTAACAACAGGCAGTAGCAGCTTTGTCTGGAAAACAGAATTTACTGTCTGGAAGGTCATGTGATCTTTGCAGACAGAGCGGAGAAAAAAATAACAGAGAGAGAGACTCAGGGATCAGTTCCAGAGGGACAAGCTGGCAAGCTTTGGGAGACGGCCTGGTCAAAGGAGAGGACTGGCTGTCCAGTGTTTCCCTTGGAATAGCAGAAACAGAAAGGAACTCTGTGGTGACCTGAAAGAAAGAGGTTATCATCTGGAGAGCCCTGAAGGAACAAGAAAAACTCTCTCTCTCTCTCTCTCTCGCTCTCTCTCGCTCTCTCTCGCTCTCTCTCGCTCTCTCTCGCTCTCTCTCGCTCTCTCTCGCTCTCTCTCGCTCTCTCTCGCTCTCTCACTGAAAACCAACAAGAACCTTTCTGAATGGTAACCATTTACCTGTTAAGCATCAAAGCCTGGTGAACCTTATTAATGTTAACTACTGTGCACAGTACAAGAATTGCCTATAACCAGTGAGATTGGACTGTGAACCAAAGAACTTGGCTGAACTTACGCACACATCACACACACTTGCACTTAGAGTTAGAAGGGGGTTAAGTGAGTCAATAGAGGTAAGTTAGTTTGATTCTATTTTCATGTTCGAAGATAATTAAAAGCAACTTCTGTTTAAGTTACCCTTTGTGGTAGTGCATATCTATTGCTGTTGAGTATTGGGATACTCTGGACATGTAGCATAGTGAATAGAGTTGTTTGAGCACCCCCACTGAGTATTCATTCACCCCTGGGACACCAGGCTTGCCATTTAATAACATCACCTCTTGCTTAATGCCAGCTGATTTTCTGCACTAAGAGCCACAAGCAATAGCATTGCCCTTCTCTCTTCCTTCACCACCCTCTTGTCATCAGCTGACCAAGCGCGACACTTGGGAACTTCCCCAGTAAACCCAGTCTTCCTCACTTTAGGAAGTTGTTATAACCTGAATTCGTGTCACATTCTTTGGCTGGTTGTCAATCTTTTCTGAATTTTGTCTCTGTGACGCAGCATTGAAGATTTCTGCATGCTGTAGGTGTTGGGTAAATTCAGGTTGTGGCTGCCAGCGATCTCGAACGACCAGAAATAGAAAACTTGTGAAGCTAATGCTTTATGAATCCCATCTACATTGCTGGAAAAGCCATGCGTGGATTAGACACAGCTCTGATTCTTCTTAAAGTTGAATACACAGCAAATGCTCAGGTTTGGACTTGCCAACAGAATTGGCATGGGTGAAAAATAGTGAAGAATAGTTGGAATTGGAGAAACTGGGCCCCCCCAGTGAGAGACTGATGCATCCCACGCTGTAGAATTGAATCCAGGAGAAAGGTGCGGGGGGGTGGGGGGGGGAGAATGGAAAGTGTCACTCTGATTAAGGCCATAAGACAGGATGATCTGATTTTCATCTCAAATACTAATTATACAACGGAAAAGATCTTTAGTTGGCTGGTTAGAATGGATTGTATCAAAGCCACTCCTACATTGTACTAAGTAATTGTTTTGTTATATAACCTACCAGCTGTTCCCGTTTGCTGGGCTGAGCTTGTTTTGCACATGGGATCATTTCCATCTCTGCACTCAGCATTCCTTCCTGTTGATCAGTGGGTGTTCACAGACGTTCTGGTCAGGATTAGTCTAAAACCGTTTGCTTTCTTCTCGTATCTGGTCGATCAGATGTGACGTGGAAAATACTTTTAAACCTGGAACTGAAAATGACATTTCTTTCATCCCCAAAATAGTTTGTAAAATATGACCAAATTCATCATGGTGGCAAGCATGTCCCCACTGCTCATCCTTGGGTAATGAATGGGTTCCATTTCTACAGATGCCCATCTATGATTTAGTCCAAAATACAAAGACGTTGCTGAGTTTGATAGACTCACCTGCGTAGGATTCCACTGAATGGCATCAAAAGCACAAGGCTGATAAGAACAAGAGTTTTTATTGCGATGGACTCAAGGGTTTGGGAGAAAATTAATGGAATTCAAGCATCATCTTCCAAGCAATGTAGAAAGTAAAAGTGTTTCCCAACATTATCATCACCTGACAAGACAGATAAGAAATGACTATGTTAAATCCTGACTATGGTAAGAAATTAAATATCCAAATCAGTGGTTCTCAACCTTTCTCTTCCCACTCACATCCCATTCTAAGTATTCCCTCTGCCACCGGTGCTCTGTGGATTGTTTAAGGTGGTGTTCAGGTGTTCAGTAATGACTGTGCACATGTCTCCGAGGAGATTTCAGGTAGCGGCACCGGCTCTGGCCATCTAGTCGACCATGGTCAATAGATTACATGCTCCTCTGGGTACCGGTAGGGGCCCCACAATGTCTGTGTGCACGTGGCTGAAACGGCGACGTGCTGGTTCAAAAGACTGTGGAGGGGATTTAATGTGGGTCCGGACCTTGGATGCCTGGCACTGAGTACATGTTTTGGCCTACTGAGTGACCGCTTTATGGAGGCCACTATTCTAATTGTAGTCCTGATAGCGGAGTGAGCCAAATTGTGGACCGAATTGAAAACTCGCTTCTTCCATGCAACCGGATTGATGGGCGCAGTTTACCAGTCGAGGTGTCGCAGAGCAGAATGCAGTTACCTGGGACGATCTGGATTTCCTCAATTTGCAGGCCAGTAAATGCTGTCTGGTGCACCAGTATGTCAGGGTCTGCTTGCTGCGCATCTGCCAGGGCCGCAAAGTCTATATCCGGAACGGGGTCGTGCACTGCTAGGATAGCCAGATGGTAAAGGGCATCGGCTACCACATTGGACTTGCCAGCAATATGATCAATGTCTGTCGAAAATTCAGATATGTAGGACAGGTGCCGCTGCTGCCTGGCTGACCACGGGTCTGACACCAGCTGAAAGCAAAGGTAAGTGGTTTGTGGTCTGTGTAAATTTTGAACTTCTTGCCCTCCAGGAAGTAACGGAAATGCTGAATTGCCAGGTATAGTGCTAACACCTCCCGATCAAAGGCACTGTACTTGAGCTCTAGTGACCTGAGATGTTTACTAAAAATGGCCAGCGGCTGCCACTGTCCATTAACCAATTGCTCAAGGAAACCACCCCCCCCACCCTCCCCTGACTTCTGAGCTGGAAGCATCTACCATGAGGATTGTCAGGGCACTGGTCCTGGGATGCATAAGGAGGGTGGCTATTGCCAGGGCTTCTTTGGTTGCTTGTGTCCATTAAATGTCTTTACTGGGCCCTGCCATGAGGAGAAATAGCGGACTCGTGATGTGAGCTGCTGCAGGTATGAAACGATGATAAAAATTGACTATACCTCCAAATCCTTGTCGTCCCTTCATGATTGTTGGTCTGGGGAAGGAATGAATAGCATCCACTTTGGTGGGTAACGGCCTGACTCCATGTTGGTCAATGCAATGGCCGAGGAAATCAATTGTCTCTCAGCCAAACTGACACGGCCAGATTGATGGTTAAACTGAACTCACTTAGCCTGGAGAACAATAGTCTTAAGAGAGCGGTGGGCTCAGTACGGGTGCGGCTGGCTATTAAAATGTTATTGAGGTAGACAAAAGTGAAGTGCAGATCCTGGCCCATCCATCAACCTTTGGAAAGTTTTTCAGCCTGAATGGCATGTGGAGGAATGTGAACAATCCAAAGGGGGCTATGAAGGCATCTGGGTGGACTGAGATCTGATGATACCCCTGATGATGTCCACCTTAGAGAATATCCGTGCCCCTTGCAGATTAGCTAAGTCCTGGATATGGGGCATGGGATATCTGTCAGGCATGTTGGCCTCGTTAAGGTGGCAGTCATCTCCACATGGCCTCCAAATTCCAGCTACCTTAGGTACCATATGGAGGGGGGGAGGCCCATGGGCTATCCGAGTGGTGCACAATGTCGAGTTCCTCCATCTCTCAAAACCCTTCTCTAGCCAGGTTGTTTCTCAGTGGGGGGGGGGGGGGTGGGAGAGATGCCACACCCTGGTATGGAGGGAAGGGTCCTCTGTAATAATTTGGTGTCTCACCCCGTGTTTGGGTTCCACTTATTTGAAATGGGGTGCAGTGATGGAGGGGAATTCCACTAAGGCTCGAGCGAATTTGTTGTCGGTAGTACTCACTGAGTGGATATGGGGGTTAATAAGTTGGGTGCCATTGAGTGAGAGTGTCTGAAATGTCCAGGCTTGTAACAGTGGACGCCCCTTAATGTCCACCAGTAGCAAGTTGGGACACAGAAAATCGGCACCCAGTAACGGTTGTTGTACACTGCCACTGTAAACTTCCAGGTGAATTGTCTGTCCCCAAAGTAGAGGGGAATTGTACGGGTGCCAAATGACCAAATGTTGGAGCTGTTTGCTGCTCTAAGTTCTCAGCCCACCTTGCTGTTGTGGGTTTCTAGGCTGGTGGGGGGAGGTGAGGGAAGAACACTGTACTGTACCCCGGTGTCCACCAAGAAACATTGGTCCGACAGGGAGTCTTGGATGTGGAGGAGGCTATACGGTTGGCTGTCATCGCACCCATCAACGATGGCTGGCCTTGGTGTTTACCTGGAACACGCAAGGAGAGCTGCATCGACGGGCCTCGGTCCCCACCATTGGTGATAGGAACAGTACTTCTCACCGGTGGGGTGCGTCGATCGGTTGGTGGGCTTCCTTGTCCAGCACTGCTGATGAGGTGCAGTCACCTGTTCGAGCGAAGTGCAGGTGTCCCTCTTCGCCGCCTGAAGCACATCTGCTCGGGCAGCCACCCTTCTGGGGACGTCTAAGTCTTCCTCCGCGATGAACAGCCGGATGTCTTCAGGCAGCCGCTTCAGGAAGATCTGCTGGAACAGCAGGACAGAGGTGTGGCCATCATTGAGAGCGAACCCTGTCCCCCAAACCGTCGATGTGTAACAGTCAGGCTGCGCTCTTGTGCTTCGAGAGCCTGAAAGTGTGGGTTAATGGCTCCTTAATGGTCACATACTTCCCTTGCTCCTGTTTCTTGATTGAAGGTGTTGACCACGTGGTAGTAGCGCATGTTGTCTGCAGAGATCCGGCGAGCGATTATAGGTCAAGGTAGAAAGAAGACTCGCACACCAAGGGAGTGTAATCAAAATGGGCTTTATTGGGCTGCAGCTCTGCCTTTTATAGGCAGCCGGCTGTGTCACCACTGGGGGTGTGGCTTGATCGAGGCCAGCTGTTGATTGCCTGTCCTGGATGCGCAAGCTCGGATTAGACCTGCGATCTGCTGGTGGTGATTGGTCGATTCAACCACTATTCCTGTGGCCTATGGGAGCGGGCATCTCATCGTGCGTGCTATCTACCCAATTGTTGTGTTCGACGGCTGTTCACTGTGTCAGCCCATGGAGTGGGCCGTGGGCCACTACACGACTTATCCCCCCCAAACCGGTGATCGGGACACTGTCTTTTGGCGACTGACCCCTGAGGCATGGGGTCAAGTGAGTAACTGGTTGGTTAATGTCCAAATAGGCCTGTTTCAACCGGTTGAGCATGAAGGTCTCCTCCCTGCCGCCAATGTCCAACACGTAGGTGGAGCCGATGTATCTGATGATGCGGTTTGGCCCTTTGTAAGGTAATTGAAGAGGAGACCAGTGGGTCCCGCGCCAGACGAATGCAGCTGTTTGCTGTTGCGGCCTGCTCAGCAGGCTGACTCTAGCATATTTCTCTGGGTCGCATTGCACTTTTGATTGAATTAAATTCCAATCAAATTGTCTTTCTTTAAAAGAATTCAGGGGTTAAAAACAAGTATTCAAACAGTGCTGCAATCTGTGTTAATTGTGCTGTTAGAATTGATTTTTTTTTGGAATATTATATGTTTGAGTTTTTTCAAGATATACATATTAAAATCTTCAATATCACAATATATTAATTTTTTTCTTGCAAAGAACATCAAAGACCAAAAACAAAACAGTCTCCCTCCCTCTCCCTTTCAGATTATGTATCTTTTAAAAATGGGAAATCCTGTTTGGATGTGTATAACAGTTGCATTTATAGTTCTTTTTTTAATTGCTGTATCTGGACCCCTATCTGGCCCAGGTGTGACTGCCAGACCTTTACAAAAATGTCATATTTGTTCTTTAAGTTTTATATGTGATTTTTTAAAATATATAATTAAACAGCTGTTCATTTCCACAGTCCATTGTGCTATAAATAGTGGGGAGTCAGACTTCCAAGTGATCGTGATACATTTTTTTTGCTACTGCCAGGGCTATTTTTAGAAATGAGATTTGATATTTGGTCAATTTGTTACTTATTTCCATAAAATTCCACAGTAGATATAACTCCTGGTCGCCTGTGAAGGCCACTCCTGTTAACCTGGTTAATATTTCTGAGATTTCTTGCCAAAATGGGCTCTCCTTCACGCACGACCACACGGCATGTAGAAAATTATCAGTTCCAATTCTGAAACACATCTCTGATATTTCTGCTTTTGATCTGTGTATCTTCTGTGGGGCAAGATATAATTGGTGTAAAAAATAATTATACTTGCATTTATAATTGATGTCATGCTGTCCTTACACCAATCTGACCAACTTCTTTCTGAATTCACCACACTCAAGTCTGATTCCCATCTTTCCCTTGACCTTTTTAACCCCGGTTTTGCACTTTCGCATAGTACATTTTTGTTATGAATTTTGGGGTATTCCCCATCCAGACCGTTCGTTCAGTTTCACTAGTTTCAGGTGGGGTCAGTGTTGGTCCCTGTCTTTCTCTAAGCTGAAGAAAACAGAAGAACGTTCCATTGTCTACTCCGCATTTATGTTTTAATTGTTTGAAGGATGTAAGAGTTCCTCCCATGTAACAGTCTTTGATGTATCATATACCTTTGTCATTCCACAAATTTAATATTCTATTGCCTAAGGTCATAGGAATTAACATGTTTTTATTGATATCCCTACGTTTTTCTCCCCCTTTACATTCATTAATTTCTTGCCACGTTTTGATCATGTGTATCAGTGTGGGATTATCTGTCTTTGGTAGAATTGACTCTTTAGATTGATCCTCTGCTGCCTGAGGTGCCTCATTTGATGGAATATGCTGTGCCAATATTGAAAGTGATATAAGAAAACCAACATAATAACTTCGCTATTAACTAAAAAGGCTATTGCATTTCTTCAAAAGTAGTTGAATGTCACGTCATTGACCATTAGCAGTTGCTTCTGTATGTTTTGTTTTGTGTTATACTTGGTGTGTGCCAGACCCTCACACATGATTTTCTACACTGTAAATATATTCTGTACTTCCTCACGGAGAAGGAGGTCGTTGGCGCATCGGGGCTCTGGTGGCTCAGGGAGCATTTCCCCTACATCCTTGTCAACTTTATTAATCATGTACTGTAGCGTCGACATTACAGAGGCCAATTAACCTACCACTCCTCATATCTTCGGGGGAGGGACCTTCGGGGAAGACTGGGTGCTCACAACCAAACTTCACAATCTGTATTCTGGGATATAGCATTTTAAAGATGTCTTCATGGGAGCAAAAAATACTTGTATAACTGTGGCAAAGGCTGTGCAAGAAAAGAAACATGACTCCAGAAGGAAAAACCCGGTGACTGATAATGGCCTAAAAATCAAAAATCTATAAAAAATATAATTATAATTTATCCTGATTAGAAATAGGTTGGAGAATGGACAATAGGAAGTAGTGCCTAGCAGAAAAGTGGTGTGGGGAGAGTCTGGTAATAAACTGGCAAGGGGGGTTGCTTTGTAATATCTGATGCTGCCTTAGATTGCTGTCAGACATCCAACAGCAGGTTGGGGGGGGGTGGGGGGGGGGAAGGAGTCAGGTAAATTAGTTGAGCAATAAACAAAATATGATTAGAATGTGAGGGATATATGCATTTGGTTCTGACGGGCAATGCTTTGGCTTCAGGTTATGAGAGTCTTGAGTATCCACTAGTGGATAGTAGATAAGGTGGAGGTTTCCTGATGATTCTTCCTGTGACTCTCTTTTCCTGTTGAACCACTGTCAAGTCTAAAGTTTAATACTGGATAAGGAACTGAGTGAGACTTCACCCTCTGAGCACCCTGTCGCACTTACAGCAGGGATGCCTGGAATTGGACTTGAATCCAACACCCCTGACTTGATGGAGGAAATGCTGTCAGTATGGCCCAAACCTCACTCTAAGTGTATAATCATGTACATTAATTTTGGTATCCAGAGTGGATTGGTGTGAATTCCCATTGGTGGAAAGAACAACTCAGTGTATCTGGTCTTTGTTATTGTTAAATCAGGGTAATATGTATTTGGGTAATTATAACATTGAATTCCCAGGCATTTAAATTAAAAAAAAATTAAATTTAGACATACTGCACAGCATAGTAAATTGGCCATTTCAGCCCACAAGCCCGTGCCACTCAATTTACACCCCCGGTACATTTTGAAGGGTGGGAGGAAACTGGAGCCCCTGGGGGAAAACCCACACAGACACGGGGAGAACATACAAATTTCTTACAAAGAGCTCAGGATTTGAACCTCGGTCCAGTCCCGATTGCTGGCCCTGTAAAGGTGTTGCGCCCACTGTGCCTACTATCCTCGTCAAGTTAAGTTTATTGTCATCTGATTGTACAAGTACAACCTGATGAAACAGCGTTCTCCGGTTCTCGGTGCAAAACATGCAGACACACAACCAAACATAACACACACTGACAAACCATACATATGCAGAACAAGTTCAGTGTATTCATATATACAAATAAATAAATATTGTTTTGTTAAAATGAGTCTTTGGATGGTTAGTGTGAGCAGTTCCTTTGGTCCTAATAAAATATACAGTGAGACCACCCCCCCCCCCCCCCCTGATATCCGGCACCTATGGGGATTGGTAGATGCTGGATAAGTGAATTTTCTGGTTGCTTGAAATTACGTGTTGTGTGATTTGGCAAAGTAATGGTGAGATGCACCAATTTTAAACTTCTGTATTTTTTAGCCCATTTATTTTCTGCAATTTTGTTTTTGTCATTTGCTTGAAGCTGCCGGTTGCTTGAATTCTGGATAACAGGGGTTTTATTGTACACTTCTTTAATGAAAAGGATTGTCAAAAAAGAAGGTACAACGTTAAAAGAGGAGAAAGAAATAGAAGCTTGGGAAGAAATTCTCAGTCAAAGATCCATGGAACTAGATGTGGCTAGGTGCAGCAAAAAGGGTCCCGAACTGTGGAAGTGCTTAGAGATCTGGGGGTTTCAACGAGGTTGCAGAGGCCATTACCAATTTTGTGAAAAGGTAGGAACCAGGAGCCCTGGTGCATGGGGTTTGTGTGAGATGGGAACCAGGTAAGTGGAGATTAAGTTGAATTCTGGTTTGTGCAGGTGTGAGCAGGGAGTCTGGCAGGAGAGCGTTGGAATGGTTGGCACAAGATGCAGATATATAGATAGCGGCTTCACAATAGATACTGGGCAAATGGAAGTGGAGAGATCAGTAGGGGAGGAGATCCCTGGAGACGGAGGGGGAAGGTTGAGAAAAAGATAAAGGGCAGATGGAAACAGTAGGTATCAAATTGCTTTTTGATTCAAGCCAAATGCAAGTTGATTTGGATAAGAAGATAGGAATTGTTTGTTGTACACACACTTCACCTTGTGCCATTCCAACGGTTGCCTGATGCACCTGCATTGTTATTGAGCCATTTTATGAGCACTGTGAATGAACTTGGAACCCACCCAAATAAGGTTTTGGGTTCACTTGTCACAAAATACCGATTAAAGTAAGAAGGCTTCTTCTGTGAACTAACAGGTTATCTTTGACAATCATACAGCTGTGTAAAGAGCACAAATGATAGAGTGCAGTCATTACAGCGCATAGGAAGGTTAGTTGAATACCAAGCAAGGGCAGCATTGCTTCTTTCAGGAGTTGATGGCTGCAGGAAGGAAACTAAACCCATTGGTGGGTACCTTCACATCCTTAAGCCTTCCCGTCCCACACTGTGGTGCACCAAGCATGTTCTTGATGGTGCACTTGTAGAAGTTACTGAGGGATAAGGGGGGGGGGGGAACATTCTGAACTTCTTTAAATTTCTTTGTAAAAACAAAAAGAGGCTTTGCTTTATTAATTGTTATGTTAGTGTGTTTGTCCCAGGTCAGGACAGTGTAGATATTTATTCCTCAGAACTTGAAGCTCTCTCCACTTTTGACTTCAGCACCATTAATGTGGGCAGGGGTGTGGACTCTTCCTGAAGTCAGTGATCTTGTCCTTCATCTCACTGATGCTGAGAGAGACGTTGTTATCTTGGCATCAAGTCACCAGATTTTATTTCTTTCCTGTATTCCATCTCAGCATTATTTGATGATGACCCTCTCCTGTGGTGTCGTCTGTAAAGTTGAAGATGGAATTGGAACAGTTGTAGAGTGAGTATAGCAGGGAGTTGAGTGCATCCTTGAGGAGTGCCAGTGTTGAGCGTGATTGTGGAGGGGACATTGTTCCTCAGCTTCACTGATTGTGGACTATTAGACAGGAGTTAGGGGTCCAGTTGCAGAGGAGGGCACTGAGGCCTAGATCCTGAAGTTTGGAAATTAGTTTGATGGGGACTGGAATTGAATGCAGAGCTATAGTCTGTGAGCAGTGACCTGATGGACTTTCTTGGTGTCTGGGTGTTCTAGGGCTGAGAGGAGAGCCAGGGAGATGGTGACTCCCGTGGATCTGCTTGGCTGATGTGAGCCATGCCCAGCACTTGGTGATGGTGGATGTCAAAGCCACCAGTCAGTCATCATTTAGGCCCATTATTCTGCTGGCCTTTAGTACTGTTGTGCTCACAACCTCCACCCTGACTATGTAGTACAATGAGAAGGCTTTGAAATCAATGAATGGACCACACAGTGTCCTCAGGGAAATAGTGCTGATGTTTCAAGTCGTCAAGTCAAATCAAGTCACCTTTATTTATCGTTCATACCCTGCACACACGGTAAAGACGAGATAGCATTTCTCCAGGACATCAGAGCATATTTACATAAATACGTTAGAATAAAGTTAAATACATTGAAATATTAAGACGTAAATAGTAAAAGTCCACGGTACCCTATCCTCATATGTTCTGAGAATTCAGGAGTCTGATGACTTGGGGGAGAAAAAAGTACCCTGGACAAAAGGGCCCCGAGTGCTATGGTACCTCCTACCAGATGACAGAAGGGAGAACAGTTTACATGAGGAGTCCTTCATAATGTTTATCGCCTTTCACCTGCTTCGAGTGTTGTAGATGTCCTTCATGGGAGGAAGAGGCCCCCCAATGATCTTTTCCGCTGACTTCACTATCCTCTGCAGTGTCTTATGGTCTGAGGTGGTACAGTTTCCAAACCAGGAGGTGAGGCAATTGCTCAGGATGCTCTCAATACATCCTCTGTAGAGTGTAGTGAGGATGGAGGGTAGGAGATGAACTTTCCTCAGCCTTCGCAGGAAGTAGATGCTCTGCTGGGCTTTCGTGGCTATGGAGCTGGTGTTAAGGGTCCAGGTGAGATTCTCAAGTAGACTAACCACAATATCTGATTTGAACTGACTTTAGATGTTTTCTATTGGTACGTCTGCCTGTTATAATGCACCATTTTGAGGTATTCATTCATAAACAATATAATCTCAAGACCCCGTTGTCTTAATTCTGATGCCCACTTGTTATGCACCTTTTCATAACAAAATACTCTGATTTCAAGAAGTAAGGACCAGATTTTGGTGAGAAATGGATTCTAATTTGAGGCTTTTGTGTGCTCTGAATAGCTGGAAGTCAACTCTGGGCCTTCCTTTTATTCAAATAGCAGGGTGGGTGCTTGTCTTAGACCTGTTGTGGAGCATCCAGGTTTTGATGTAGATCTTCTCTCCGGAGAGGTAGTGTGCTCAGATTGGCATCAGTGCAAAGTTAGCTGCTGAGAATCCGACAAATATGAGGAGGTGCAAAAGGCCAGTGCATCTGAGCACAGTGAGTGCTGGCTGATAAATGGTGTGGCATTTGTTTATGTCATGACTGAATTGTGCAGATACCTCTATTATCCATTCATTTCCAACATTCAAGGAGGGAGTTGATTGATTATTGGATATTAATGAATTGACGGATGTGGGGTGGTGCGGAGGCGAAACGTCAATCACAATCTTTTTATATGATGGAAGAGACCCATCTGGCCTCCTCTTATCGACTCCACACTGAACAGGTTGACCATCCAGTGCCATTTTAAGGTTTTCTGGTTGCATAAAGCAGTTCAAGGCTGCCTGTACGTCACCGGGACCTTTAGCTCTCAATGTCCCCTCCATCAACAGATATTTTGATTAGGTTTTGATTTCTCTGCCCCTCACTCCCACTCTTCATTTTTTATTTTGCACATCATGATGTGCCAGCTGATGTCAGGTTCATTGGCCAGCTGAAAACAGCAAGGCCCCTGGACCTTGCTGAAGTTCCAACTTCCAGTGGCGAAGAAGTACGGAGAGGGGATGTTCAAGGGGACCTCGGACATGGTCACCATGAACACTTTCAGGAAAGCGGGCAAATCCATTTGTGGTGAATCACAAGATTCAGCAGAGGCTTTGACTGTAGTAAAATCACAGAAATGCTGGAGAAACTCAGCAGGCCCTTGTGTCACTATGAAGGATGAGAGAAACACGAGTTTGTTGTCCTATATGCACTGAAATTCTTACTTGCTGCTGGACAGGTACTTTGGAGGGTTATGGGTAGGGAGCAGGTAGGTGGAACTCGTGAAGTTTCACTTAATCATTGTGGACTAGAAGGGCCAGTATGGCCTTTTTCTGTACTGTAATTGTTATATGGTTAATAAATTGAATTTAAAAAGACAATAAAAGAGAATAAATATTCGCTGTGATCCTAGTGCGTAAAAATGATTTGCAATAGTGCCCTTTTGTTCTGTCGGAGTAGTCCCTGGCTAGTGTAACAGGTTCAAGAGCCTGATAGTTGTTGAAAAGAAACTTCTTGAGCATGGAGGTTTTGGCCTTTGGGATTCTGCACCTTTGGCCAAGAGAAGAAGATATGAGCTTGTTGATGGGGTCCTTTATGATGTCGGCTGCTTTCTTGAGGCAGTGCCTCACAATAAAATGGACAGGAAATCAGAGTCTGTGATGTTTGCTATCTTCCGCAGCCTTCTGTCTTCCTGGGGCTTCAAATTCCGAAACTGGGCTGTGATGCAACTGTGAAGTTTGGTGGAGTAGTTGATGACGTGCTGGATCTCAGACTACTTAGAAAGGTGATGATATGCTTTCTTCACGCTTTCCTCCATGTGTTCATCCAGGAAAGATCTTCTGAACACTCTGGATTCCCAGGTACCTGAAGGATCTGCCTCTCATGTATAAGTTTATTGATCATCCAGTTACACAAGTACAACTCGGTGAAACTGCGTTCTCCGGTCCTCGGTGCAAAGACATGCAGATGCACAACTAGACATAACATACATGCAGACAAACAAAACATATGCAGAACAAATATGCACATATATTGTAAAAATAAATAAATGTTGTGTAGCAGCATCTGAGGGGGGGGGGGGGTAGGACCATGCTCGAATCAGCCCCGTGATTCTGGCCGACCACGCGTCCCGGGGGTCTGCGCTAAGGTAGTGCCAGACCTCCTTTGCCTCGGGGGTTGAAGTCAGCAGATTGAGGAATGCATCGGGAGCGTTGTGACATTTCTTCCTGTTTCAGGGCGGCTGAACAGGACGTGACATAAAAGTTGCCTGTAAAACTGATTAAAGTAGTATTTTTGCTGACCGCAACTCGAATCAGGCATTTTGTTTGCAGCTTTACCACTTAAGGCGCCGCATGTTGTAGAGTCTCGGAGGGTTTGTATGCGCGGTTCATTCAGTCTCACTGCCTGCGATCAGAAGCTAATTCTCAGCCTGGTGGTATTGGCTCTGATATTCCTGTATCATTTTCTCGACAGGAGTAGCTGAAAGATGTTGTATGCGGAATGGTAGAGTTCCTCAACAATTTGGTACACCCTTTTTGGAGGAACAACAATCCCGTTAGTTCACTTTGGTGTATGTAGACAGGTGCCTGGGCCCCTTGGTCTCTCCTTCCAAAATCCAATAGTAAATTCCTTGACCATGTTGATGTTGAGAGCAAGGTTGTTGTTCTGGCACCACCTAAGCAGATTCTTGATATCCATTCTGCATTCCATCTCATTACCTCCAATCATTCGGCCAACAACATCACCAGATTTGTCGATTCAGCTGTACAATCATGGGCGTACAAGGGATAGATCGGGGGCTAAGCATGCAGCCTTGGGGTGCCCTTGTGTTGCCAGGCAGCATGGAGGAGGTGTCGACGTTGCTGAACAGCACTGATTGGGGCCATAGCCAATGAGGAAGTCAAAGATCTAGGAGTCCCAGACCGTTGGTTGAAACATTTGTAGCTATAATAGTGTTGAACACAAAGAGGTAGTAATTGAACAACTGTTGATATAGATATTCCTGCGGCCTTACTGATTTAATGAATAGTCAACAAGACGGCATCTGCTGTTGACCTGCTGTGGCAATAGGCGAACAGGTTGGTCCACATCTTTTCTGTGATAGGAGTTGATTTGCTCTATGGCATAACTGGCAGCATGGTTGGCGTAACGGTTAGCACAACACCTTTACAGCTCCAGTGATCAGGACTGGGTTTGAATCCCATGCTGTCTGTAAGGAGTTGGCACGCTTTCCCCGTATCTGCGTGGGTTTTTCCCAGGGGCTCCGGTTTCCTCCCACCCTTCAAAATATACCGGGGGTGTAGGTTAATTGGGTGTAAATTGGACGGTCCAGACTCTTGGGCTGAAATGGCCTGTTAACATGCTGTATGTCTAGATTTAAAAAAAAATTAAATTTAAATAATCAACTGTTTGAAGCACTTCATCCCTTTGGACCAACACCACACTTTCTACACTTGGATACTGTCTGACCTGCTGAGTTCTTCCAGCAATTCTTTGTTTACATTGAGAAAGATTGGCTGTTTGTTTGTTCCAAAATCATCTCGAAATGCCTAGCACCCTAGCTGGTTTTGAAAGAATACAACAGGTCAAAAACTTCCAGCTCAAGCGAAAAATATGTGGGTGTGCACTTGAAAAAGAAATTATGTGATAGCATTCTACACAAAAGGTTTCTATAATTAACAAGAAATAACAAACAATTAGATCATGACTTTTAACTTTCAACTTCCCTGTTAAGTGATGCCTCACTGATACAGCCCGGTAAAAGGCTTTTCCCGCCCATCAAACCTGTGCCACTGAATTAATCTACTAACTCTGTATGTTTTTGGAGGCTGGGTGGAAGGCGGAGGGCCTGGAGAAAACCCATGCAGGTTGCAGGGAGAACCTTCAAATTTCTCGCAGTAGTGGATTCAAACCTGGGTCACTGGTACTGTAAGAACATTGTGCTAACTTGCCACAATTTCACCGCCCCCCCTACCCCCCCACCCCGTCTTTCCTTAATCCCTTTCTTAATGAACTGAGAGCTATTTCTATTAATAATTGCGTGTCCTCTACTTTTAAAGAGGTTAAGGTATGCCATGCAGTAAAGCCCCTGGTATCTGGCATCTATGGGGATTGGTAGATGCCGGATAAGTGAATTTTCTGGTGGCTTGAGGTTGCATGTTGTTTGGATTGGTGAACGAATGGCGAGGTGTGGCAATTTTAAGCTTCTGTGTTTTTTTACCTATTTATTTTCTGTGAATTTGATTGCGGGTAGTTTGAGGCTGCTGGTTGTTTAAATTGTGAATAACAGGGTTTTTTTTACTGTATATGGAATTTTGATCTTTAGGGCCAGTTAGTAACAGGGTATTTTTAACTATCTTAGTAAAGTAAAAAAAAAACAAATATTGGAGAGAATTAATTGAACTCAAACATCGTGGGAAGCTAGGTTTTAAGCTTTGTCTTAGCTTTGCAAACATGCGTTTATGGTAAACTGTACATTTGGAACATTTACAGTTTCCTTCCAAAGCCGGCCTCTCACTCAGAAAAAAGAAAGTGCTCTCATTTAAACAGCTTTGCCAGTAGCTGAAGAAACCATTTCTATGGAAGACTTTTTTGACTTATTAATAAGCCTTTCATAATCCTTTTGCTTCTTCTCTGTATCCTCTCAGATGGAGTATTCCCAAGGGCTCCTTCACTGATGGAAGCCATTTTTCAACTGTGACCTTGATAGACTCGGCCAGGATTGCTGTACCTTTCTAGTTCTGGCTCCAAGCTGGTGCTAACCAGAGCTGTCTGCAATTTAAGGAAATGCTGTGTGTGGCCAACAGTTTAAATATTGAGCTCACGATCTGCAGCACCTTCCGTTGCTGGAGGGCCTTGGTTAGTAATGCAAAAGCCACATCGGATTGGGTCTACTTCAGGTCCGAATCATAGCATCTTCACTGTCAAGAAACTTTCTACAGCCTGTTTACAAAGAAGAGGGAATGAGTCAAGATATTTGAAAATATAGTATTTGATTTTGTGATTAGTCTGCCAATAAATTCAATGAAACTGCAACATACTGTGATTGTTCCATAGAAAAATTCAGTCTCTTCACTGTAGTGCAGAAAGCCAACTACCAGTCTCAGTGAGGTCTTAACATCAATTACACTACAGGAGTTGGGTCACTTTCAGTGGAGAAAGAAATGAGTTAATGTTTCAGTCTGTTGACCTCTCACCTTTTTAAATTTGTGCTCCTGTACCATAAGTTTTGGAATGCAGAGATTATATTGGGCAGGCGAAACTCCATTCTATCTGGTCCACCCAGAGTTTTAAAGTCAGTGACAATTTGTAACTTGTTCTTGCATTGCTAAGCTTTTTGCTTGCCTTTCATTTTAAAGCAAATAATCAATAGCCTTTTCCACTGGCACCCTGTCCCAGGAATTAACTGGCAATTTACTGGGGCAGGGTCCAGTGAAAAAGGAACACTGTCTGAATGTTAACTGCCTCTACCCATACTCATATCCCTTGATGTTTTCTGATAAAACCAGTGGAAAAGGGGCAGCTGGAAGTCACCTGTTTCCAGTCGAAGGGAGAACACTCCGATCCCCAGTGATGAGTGTGTTCAGAGGAAAATCAATTTGTGCCCAGTTAAGGGTGGCCCAGTGGAAACAGTACAAAGGGCTTCCTGGGTCACTGCACGGCCAATTAACTGGGACACCTGTGGAAAAGAGGCTGATAAAGTGCAGGAAGAGAGAAAAAAATTTCTGCTGAGAACGCAGCGCCTGAGCTACAAAGAGGAAGCAGTTTAGTGTAAAGCACGATGGCTTATTCCTTGCTGTCCAGGGGAAGAGTTGGAGGGAACAACGTGGTGTGCGAGGAGAACTTTTGTTCCAGTTGGTTTTTGGACGTTTCAATGGAGCTCAGCAAAATGGACGGGTGCTCACAGGAGCATTATCAAAGTTTGGTGCAAAGGTATATCAGGAGATATGAAGACAGATGACCAAAAGGTCCTTGTGGAATATACAGGATAAGTTTCAATGAGTTGTGAGGGAAGAATGGTTAAGAAGGTTGAAGCCCTTAGAGCTGAAGGAGTCACAAAAGAGGAATGTAACCTAACACTGTAGGTGCTCCACATTATTCATGTTGATAATCTTGCATTCTACCTTAATTATATCATTGGTGGCTTGGAGATGTGCTCAGTTCCTTCAGAACATGTTTGTCATGGACCATTTAATTTTACTCATCCACTTGGAACAAGAGAGCTTTTTGGTGTTGACCTTGCTGTAAACAGTAGATACAAGTTTGCACAACAAAATGATTTTATAGTCAAACTAAATTTAGACATCTAGCACAGTAACAGGCCATTTCAGCCCATAAGCCCGTACCACCCAATAATACCTAATTGATCTATAACCTATAGAGTACTGGCCTTGCAAACCAGGGGTCGCCAGTTCGTTTCTTGCTGGGGCCTCAGTTCCTTGAGGGGAACTTGCCAAAGTGGCAACTCTCCGTCTTCCTTACAGAAGCCAAAAGTTAAAGAATTTCATGTAAGCTGCATTCTAAATGTCATATTACGTGGCAATAATGGAACCTCTACCTTTACCCCAGTACGTTTTGAATGGTGGGTGGAAATCGGAGCCCCCGGGGAAAAGCCGCACAGGCACGGGGAGAGTGTGCAAACTCCTTTCATGGGATTCGAACCCCGGACATGATCGCCGGTGCTCTAACAGCGTTGCGCTAACTGCTACACCAGCCGTGCTGCCAAGGGTATTGATTCCTAGGTCCCTTTTGCTTCATCAATCCTCTCCAAGGTGGGGGTGAAAAAGGGTGTCTCCTAAAAATTCCTCCACCCCGGATCAGCTGGACTGGGAGAAAACTATAAACAGCAACATTGCCTAATGCCATCTTCTGTGATTTGATGACATGACTTTTTTGTTAGGTGAAATGTTAAGTATTACCTAATACTAAGACTATACACACCCTCTCAGTTTGTGGCATTTCATAGCTTCTGTGGCGCAAACAAAGTCACCCTGATTTTTGAATCACAACGTCCAGTCCTGAGGAGGAAAATCTGGGCTGATTCCCAGTCTGACAAACTAAATCTGATCCAGTCAGCTGAAGGTTGTTTATTTTTGGTCGAGAAAGGCATGTTCCTGGATTCAATCACAGTGGACATGAAGGGAATGGGGCCATGCTGTTCAAATAAGATCACTCTCTCAGGAAAACCTTGGGCCTCTCCCTAATATGTGGGGATCCATTTCAATTGCCCATCCCATTCCCTTGCCAACATGTCTATCAATGGTCTCATGCACTGTACAAACTGAGACCACCCTCAGATTGGAAGAACAACACCTCCTATTCCTTCTGGGAACCCTCCAACCAGATGGCATTAATATCAACCTCAGATTTCCGTCTCTCTCTCATACCCTCTCCTGATGTCCCTTTTCCTCCAGCTCCCCACCCCTCTCCTTTTCTACACCATTGAAATCACAGAGCTACCTCCCACCCACCCCCCCATCAATTCTCAGCTATTCTCTCCTGTCCTCCTATCCATGTCCAGCTATGGTGTCTTGCCGGTTGGCCTGTGCTCCTCCTCCTCCTCCTTCCCACCTTTTTATGCAGGCACCTACCTGCTTTTCACTCAGGCTTTAACAAAGGGCTCAGGCCTGAATCATTGGGCATCTCATGGACGTTGTAGGACCTGCTGAGTTTCTCCAGCACGTTTGTGTGTGTCCTAATATGCGGTGTCCAGGATTGGTCTGAATATGCCAAATGAGCATAATATCTATTTGAAATAAATTGGCATGAATTCCTATGGTGTCTGATAAATCTAATAATAAGCACAGGTGAATGAAAATATAAAAGGAGCAGAGAGATTTAAAGAGAGTTTTCCAGATTTTGGGATTATGTCTGAATTAATAAACACCATATATTTTGGCATATAAGTTGACCATCAGATAAGTTGCGTCCCCATTTTCAGCCTCATGTTCATGGTTTTATCATTTATTGGACATATATGTCAACCCTCCCAATTTTCTGCAAGGAAGGTGCCAGAGACTGGTGTCTGGGCCTCCCAGCAACAACCCATACTTTGTTACCACTCCCCAATCGCCAAGTAACATATCGGTAAATTCAAGATTAAAGATTCAAGTTTCAATTTATTATCATGGTAATAAAACAGTGTCATATTACATGAAATTTCTTTTTGCCCTGCTGCAAGGCGGACAGATTTGCCACCGGCAGGAATTGCCTAAGCGCCTCTTACAGTCTTACAGTCAGTCGTACAGTCAGTTGTACAGTCAGAGAAACAAAAGAGAGTTCCCCCCCCAGAGTCACCGAGTGTCCGCAGATTCTCCTCCAGCGCTCCTGCAGCTACAGAGTCCAGTCCAAACCATTGATAACCTGAGCTCCAGATACGAACCTCCGACACGGTCAGGAACCCTTCAGCTCCTCCTTGCATCCCAGTTCCGATACCTGGTGCCCCTCCAGCCAGTTTGAGCCAGTCTTCAGCCCATCATGTGCACTGGTCCTTCAGCCGCAGAGCCCCCTCCGTGGCCACCATCCCCACGGGGCATCTCCTCCACTTCTCCTTCTCAGATGGGGGATGACCTTCCCATGCTCTGATGCCCTGCTCCAGTCCTCTGCTTTCTCGGAGTCTGCAGCCCCTTATGGTTGCTGCAGATTAATAGGTGCTGTCTCTTGGGTGCAGACCTGCTGTTGTGGAATTTCTAATAAAACCACTATCAGTTCCCTCAATGGGCCGTTCAAAGCCCATGTGGAGCCAAAAGTGGTCGACTGGGCATCTGGACCTCACAGGAGCGCTTCATCTCTACTCCCTCGCTCTCCTCTGGTCAGAACCAGTGGCAGTACTGCCGCAACAGTGGTTCCTGCAGCACCGCCAATTAAGCGAGAAAGTAAGAAATACAGTTAAAAAAAAGTTTGCTTCTGGCCAGGAAGATGCTAAATGGTGCTGGATCCAAGTCTTCAATATCGGCTGCAGCCAACTCCATTCTCAATATTGGGTGTGGTGCTGTCCACATCGAAGAAGTCACCTCACTGAAAAGTGTGCTCGGTGCAGGAACCGCGGCTATGTGTCGGCTCCCTGGCAGGAGTGGTGACCTCGGGCTCTACAATTGTAAAAGGTCGGGGTGGGTTATGGCGGCGGTGGGGAGGTGTCGGGGAGCAGTGGTGATGGCAGTGGGGAGAGCTTCCAGGCCACCTTATACGCCGAACCTACATCGAACAGTTTCTTTCCTGAGTTGAATTTAAGGTCTCATTTTTGTATCTGGCTTACGAGTCGAACCTTGATTTTTGAGGGTTTCAAGAATACCTCGAAATATACGGTAATTTAAATACGTTGTGGTGTGGTTGCTTGTGTTTGGATTTTATACTGTTGTTAAATGGTCTCCTTCGTATTGTATCATCACAAGAAGCTGACCCGGTTCTTTATCAAGTTAGTAGCAGTTTCCTGTTGCCCCCAATCCTGCAGCCAGGAAGTGGTGAATCTTCAGAGAAAACTCTTTAAGGCCATCTGTAACACGCTGTCTGGGGCACCAAATGGCCTGGAGATTAACACACACCTTTGGCTTTGATTGAACCCATGCTTGTTTTCCTCGCATTCCCTGGTTCAGTTGGTGTTTAATAAAATAAGAAATTTGAATATTTGTCAAAATAACAACATTTCAATGAGGTGGATCTATTATCTGAACAAGCGGTGTTTATTAAATGGTGTAGGTTTACTGCTCCTCCTGTATTGCTGCAGTGAGATGTTGAAGTGGATTGTTGCCTGTTACCCATGGCAGCAAAATTTAAATTACCCCTGAAGAACGCAAAAACCATTTACTGATATCAATCAAGGGAAGTTCAGCAAAAATAGTTATCTAATTGACCACACGGAACAATGTTGTTAAAGGCCTAAATGGTATTAACAACCACTCATTTATCTATGTGTTCCAGAGAAACACGATATTGCAGATGCTGGGAACTTGAGTGAACAGAGGTCAGGGACCATTCATGAGGTTGACTGACTACTTCTACCCCCTGTGTCCCACCATCCAAGTGTTTTAACCCAGGTCTGAGAAGCAGTAAGCCTCAGAAAAACATTCTTCATTTCCCTGACTCCTCTATTTTTAATTTAAACCTTAATAATGCAGCCTTGACATTGTGGAAATTAGATCAGTTAACCTTGGGATGCCATGAAATTCCTTGCTGCATTAATAGGCAGAAATGTGGTATGACGTGCATAGAAAACACAGTTTTTCTTCAGGTATACGATCATCTCATTTTGGATGGCGAACAGATTTTGATAGACAGGACTTCCAGTAGATACTGCCGTCATTAGATTTGCAGCCATTCAAATGTACTTCAGATTGGCTTTAATTTTCCTTCTATTGCTCCAACCCGACAGATTCGGGGTTCCCTGTGAAAATTGCACCATAATTCTTGTTGACTTTCCATAGCAAGGCTTTCCTGTTGAACAATTAATCTTCTGTAGCTTTGCTCATATGTATTAATCAAAAAGAAATCTTCCTGCAAGTGCTACTTGGCCATGGGATTAAGCTTTTTTAGATCACTGTTCCATGTTTAACGGCCACTTGGAGAGCCCTTGATATCTTGAGCCACTATTTGTTGTTTAGCAGATTGGAAATGACAATCCTAGTCCCAAATTGGTTAGTTCCTTTGGGGTGCAGATAGTGATGGAGAATATTTTGAACGGGTATACCCTTCCCTTGGCCAGCACCCAATTAGATTTGTCTTCCTCCTGTTATTCCAAACACAGATAAATGTCTCTTAGTTTCCTCGCACCTGATAATCGAGGCAAACAACCAGAGGGAATTTGCACTCTCCTCTCTTTGCATCAAGGCACCCCTTTTACATTTTAAAACCGAATGAGTTCTGCCATCTCCAAGATATAATTTATTCGGGAGTAGCTCACTCCATTACATCATCTCCTCAAACCTCTTGCTGGAAGGCATCGATTTGATAGAATGCCAACGATTGAAAATTTCTAGTTCCTGTACAAATGATTCCAAAATCAATAATCGTCTTATGCAAATTGATCTTGAAAAACTCCAGTGAGAAACTTGGTTTTCAGCAAACGTTGGTATTGAAATCACAGATTGAGAGACACATTTAACCAATCAATCAAACTTTGTTATTAAGTGCTGAACTCACTTTAAATAAGGTGTTTAAAATTTATGTGAAAATCCTTTCTTGTGTCCTGCTGGCAGAAGGATAAACAAATAGCAGCTCAGTGAAACAGTGGAGAGGAATGCCATTCAGGCATGCTAAACACATGAGACCCAGAGTACTGTGTGATTAGTTAGAGCCTATCTGGTACAAAGACCAACAATTGGTAATCTTTAAACTTTTAACTATGACAGAAATCCATAGGCAAGGAACTTAAATGCAAGTTGAAGGCTATATAGATTGTTTGACATTTTTAGCTGTCATTGCTCGGACTGCAATGTTTATTGTTAAGGTTATCAAATGGTTTTAACTTGTCTGTTTCATATGGTTGGAGCAGATTTCTAGTTGAATACATCCAAATCTGCAAGCCTTGGAGATTGCCAAATCTCCATTTGACCATAGTTGAAATGAGAGGAGAGACTGAGAGGAGTCCTTGTATTACATCCATCTTTACCATGGAGATTTTGAAGTACGTGACAAGATGCCCGAGGCATGAAATGCTTGTCTTATTTACAATAAAGTTTGCTGTAGTTAAAATGGATGGTGTGAAATCCAAATAGTAATGTGCTCTCTTCCTCAAAGTCGCTCAAGATCATGTCTGGCAGTAGAAACATACCATAACTATCTGTATAAATAGAGTTCTTGATAATTACAGATACAGACCATACTTTAGGCAAAAGACTGCTAGATTGTTCCTTTTTCACCATTCGTCCTATAAAGGGTTGATGCTTTGAGGGGCATGTTTCATGGGTTCTTTATTGAACTGTGGTTGGGGTTTGTAATTGCACGTAAAGTTCAAGTTTATCTGATTGTACATATACAACCTGGCGAAACAGCATCTCTCCAGACCATGGTACACACTCAAAAACACACTGCACAGTACATAACAATCACGTATATATAAATATTTGGGGTGATTTACACAGTTACAGCATATTATTCATCATTCTCACAGCCTGTGGGAAGAAGCTATTCCCCAGCCTTGCAGTCCTGATTTTGATGCTTGTGTACCTCCTTTTTGATGGTACTGTGCGCTGTAATTCCTTGAGCCCTCTTTAGACAGCGATTCCAGTAATTATCATCTACAGAGAAAAGGGAGACCCCAGGGATCCTTTTGGCTGTTTTAATTCTCCTCTATTGACTTCCGGCCTGATGTTTTTCAGCTACCACACCACACAATGATGTAGTCAGACAGGACCCTCTAAATTGTGTTCCTGTCAAAGCCTTGGCCTCCCCAGCCTCCTTCAGAAGTGTAGGTACTGCTGCACCTTCCTGACTAATGTGGAGATGTTGTGAGTCCAGGATAGGTCATCCCTTCTATGCATGCCCAGAAACTTTGCGCTCTCCTCTCTTTCCACGACCAAATCGTTGATGTGCAGTGAAGAGTGGTCAACCTTTGTAATAAACACCACAGTCGTCTCTTTTGTCTTGTCCATGTTGAGGCTCAGGTGCTCGTGCTTGCACAATTTTAAGGCCCTTCAACTCCTCTCTCTAATGTGACTCACCGTTGTGGCTGATGAAGCCAGCTACTATTGTCTCATCCGCAGATTTAATGATTCTGTTGGAGCTGAATCTGACGGCGCAGTCATGAGTCAAAGTGTGGACAGTAGTGGTCTGAGTGCACAGCACTGAAGTGTGCGAGCACTATTCCCGAGGTGTTGGGCAAAGAGTTTTTTCCAGAAGGTTTAGTATTGGAGAAGACGTTACAAAAGAAACCGTTACCGGGACAACCACCACGAGCGGTCTTAGTTCGGTGCCTGAACTATCAAGACAGAGAAATGATATTTCGGTTGGCGGGACAGAAGGCGACAAAGTCAATCTCCAATGATTACTCAAAATAACAGAGTATCATTTTAACGCAGATTTGAGTCAAGAAATTATTAGGCGACAACAGGAATTTAATTCGGCTAAAGAAGTATTGTGGCGGAAGGGTTATAAATTTGCTTTTCGCTATCCTGTGTTAAAAGTCTTTTATGGTAAATTTCAATTTTTTGAGAACGACCATGATGCAGTAATTTTTGCTAATTCATTACTGGATTTACAAGGAAATAGACGATCTTCGCCACCGTCGCCTAAAAAGAGGGCAAATGGAAATGGAAATGGGCAGAATGGGAAGAATTGAAAAAATGGAAAGAAAGAGGTTTTAGCACAAAGTCTTATTGACATTGAAGATTCAGAACAATTATTGGGAACGGAGTCATTGGGTTGAATATATTTACAGTATTAATTGTATTAATGTGAATGATATATTTCTGGCTGGGGGGTGGATAACACTGAAATCTTTGATAGTCATCTGCCACTAGTGGGGTTTACCACACCCAGATTTTTAGGGTGTTATTACCTTTGGGTAGTGTTTTTTTTTGGGAGGGGGATAATTACAATTTTTCTATATATACTTTCTTTTGAAAAAAATATTTAGTGGAGGGAGAGTGATTTTAATTTACTAGAAGGGGAGTGATATTTTGTAGTAAGTGATTATATTGTTAGTTTGTAAGGATGCCTAATTTTAAATTTGCAACTTTTAATGTTCAGGGGTTAAATAATACAATTAAGCGAAAGCGAGTTTTGGCTAAAATCAAGAAAATGAAAATTGATATTGCCTTTTTACAAGAAACACATTTGACTGAAAAAGAACATTTGAAATTAAAGAGAGATTGGGTTGGGCATGTGTTTTTATTCTTCATTTAATTCTAAGGTCCTCCATCAGCCAGCTCCCCACCATGACTACCAGCCCCCCCACATCTCCATCGGGCACACAAAACTCAAAACGGTCAACCAGTTTACCTATCTCGGCTGCACCATTTCATCAGATGCAAGGATCGACAACGAGATAGACAACAGACTCGCCAAGGCAAATAGCGCCTTTGCAAGACTACACAAAAGAGTCTGGAAAAACAACCAACTGAAAAACCTCACAAAGATTAGCGTATACAGAGCCGTTGTCATACCCACACTCCTGTTCGGCTCCGAATCATGGGTCCTCTACCGGCATCACCTACGGCTCCTAGAACGCTTCCACCAGCGTTGTCTCCGCTCCATCCTCAACATTCATTGGAGCGACTTCATCCCTAACATCGAAGTACTCGAGATGGCAGAGGCCGACAGCATCGAATCCACGCTGCTGAAGATCCAACTGCGCTGGGTAGGTCACGTCTCCAGAATGGAGGACCATCGCCTTCCCAAGATCGTGTTATATGGCGAGCTCTCCACTGGCCACCGTGACAGAGGTGCACCAAAGAAGAGGTACAAGGACTGCCTAAAGAAATCTCTTGGTGCCTGCCACATTTTCCACCGCCAGTGGGCTGATATTGCCTCAAACCGTGCATCTTGGCGCCTCACAGTTCGGCGGGCAGCAACCTCCTTTGAAGAAGACCGCAGAGCCCACCTCACTGACAAAAGACAAAGGAGGAAAAACCCAACACCCAACCCCAACCAACCAATTTTCCCCTGCCACCGCTGCAACCGTGTCTACCTGTCCTGCATCGGATTTGTCAGCCACAAACGAGCCTGCAGCTGACGTGAACATTTACCCCCTCCATAAATCTTCGTCCGCGAAGCAAAGCCAAAGAAAAGAATTCTAAGGCAAGGGGTGTAGCAATTCTAATTCATAAGAATTTGTCTTTTGAGTTGCAAACTATGGAAGGGAATGCTGGAAGGGTTTTAAAGGTGAATTGTAAAATATTTACTGAATCTTGGACTTTGCTTAATGTTTATGCCCTAAGGTGGACGATGAGTGTTTTATTTCGGATGCTTTTTTGTTATTAAATCAAGCTAATTAAAATATTTTAGTTGGGGGAGATTTTAATTGTGTCTTGGATCCTTTGTTAGATAGATCCCCAAAAAGTATAAAGAAATCAAAGATGGCAATACAAATTGGGGCCTTGATGAAGGATTTAAATTTGGTGGATATTTGGAGAAGGGTTAATCCTACAGAGAAAGATTTTTCTTTTTATTCGTCTCGACATGATTCATTTTCTAGAATAGATTTTTTTTTAGTATTGGCACATCAACAAGGGTATTACAGGCAGAATATAAAAGCAAGGTTATATCAGATCATTATTTTTTTTTCCTTGTGTAAGTTCAGAAGTGGTACGTTCATCTTTTCTTCTTTGGCTTGGCTTCGCGGACGAAGATTTATGGAGGGGGTAAAAGTCCACGTCACCTGCAGGCTCGTTTGTGGCTGACAAGTCCGATGCGGGACAGGCAGACACGGTTGCAGCGGCTGCAGGGGAAAATTGGTTGGTTGGGGTTGGGTGTTGGGTTTTTCCTCCTTTGCCTTTTGTCAGTGAGGTGGGCTCTGCGGTCTTCTTCAAAGGAGGTTGCTGTCCGCCAAACTGTGAGGCGCCAAGATGCACGGTTTGAGGCGTTATCAGCCCACTGGCGGTGGTCAATGTGGCAGGCACCAAGAGATTTCTTTAGGCAGTCCTTGTACCTTTTCTTTGGTGCACCTCTGTCACGGTGGCCAGTGGAGAGCTTGCCATATAACACGATCTTGGGAAGGCGATGGTCCTCCATTCTGGAGACGTGACCCATCCAGCGCAGCTGGATCTTCAGCAGCGTGGACTCGATACTGTCGACCTCTGCCATCTCGAGTACTTCGACGTTAGAGATGAAAGCGCTCTAATGGATGTTGAGTATGGAGCGGAGACAACGCTGGTGGAAGCGTTCTAGGAGCCGTAGGTGATGCCGGTAGAGGACCCATGATTCGGAGCCGAACAGGAGTGTGGGTATGACAACGGCTCTGTATACGCTTATCTTTGTGAGGTTTTTCAGTTGGTTGTTTTTCCAGACTCTTTTGTGTAGTCTTCCAAAGGCGCTATTTGCCTTGGCGAGTCTGTTGTCTATCTCATTGTCGATCCTTGCATCTGATGAAATGGTGCAGCCGAGATAGGTAAACTGGTTGACCGTTTTGAGTTTTGTGTGCCCGATGGAGATGTGGGGGGGCTGGTAGTCATGGTGGGGAGCTGGCTGATGGAGGACCTCAGTTTTCTTCAGGCTGACTTCCAGGCCAAACATTTTGGCAGTTTCCGCAAAGCAGGACGTCAAGCGCTGAAGAGCTGGCTCTGAATGGGCAACTAAAGCGGCATCATCTGCAAGGAGTAGTTCACGGACAAGTTTCTCTTGTGTCTTGGTGTGAGCTTGCAGGCGCCTCAGATTGAAGAGACTGCCATCCGTGCGGTACCGGATGTAAACAGTGTCTTCATTGTTGGGGTCTTTCATGGCTTGGTTCAGCATCATGCTGAAGAAGATTGAAAAGAGGGTTGGTGCGAGAACACAGCCTTGCTTCACGCCATTGTTAATGGAGAAGGGTTCAGAGAGCTCATTGCTGTATCTGACCCGACCTTGTTGGTTTTCGTGCAGTTGGATAATCATGTTGAGGAACTTGGGGGGACATCCGATGCGCTCTAGTATTTGCCAAAGCCCTTTCCTGCTCACAGTGTCGAAGGCTTTGGTGAGGTCAACAAAGGTGATGTAGAGTCCTTTGTTTTGTTCTCTGCACTTTTCTTGGAGCTGTCTGAGGGCAAAGACCATGTCAGTAGTTCCTCTGTTTGCGCGAAAGCCGCTCTGTGATTCTGGGAGAATATTCTCGGCGACACTAGGTATTATTCTATTTAGTAGAATCCTAGCGAAGATTTTGCCTGCAATGGAGAGCAACTTGATTCCCCTGTAGTTTGAGCAGTCTGATTTCTCGCCTTTGTTTTTGTACAGGGTGATGATGGTGGCATCACGAAGATCCTGAGGCAGTTTTCCTTGGTCCCAACAAAGCTTGAAAAACTCATGCAGTTTGGCATGCATGGTTTTGCCGCCAGCCTTCCAGACCTCTGGGGGGATTCCATCCATACCTGCTGCTTTGCCACTTTTCAGTTGTTCGATTGCTTTATATGTCTCATCCAGGGTCAGAACCTCATCCAGCTCTAGCCTTAGGGGCTGTTGAGGGAGCTGGAGCAGGGCGGAATCTTGGACTGAGCGGTTGGCACTGAAAAGAGATTGGAAGTGTTCTGACCATCGGTTGAGGATGGAGATCTTGTCGCTGAGGAGGACTTTGCCGTCTGAGCTGCGCAGCGGGCTTTGGACTTGGGGTGAGGGTCCGTACACAGCCTTTAGAGCCTCGTAGAAACCCCTGAAGTCGCCAATGTCCGCGCTGAGCTGGGTTCGTTTGGCGAGGCTAGTCCACCACTCATTTTGGATCTCCCGGAGTTTGCGCTGAAGATGGCTGCATGCGCGACGGAAGGCTTGTTTCTTCTCTGGACAGGACGGCTTTGTAAGTTGAGCCTGGTGGGCAGCTCGCTTCTTTGCCAGCAGCTCCTGGATTTCCTGGCTGTTTTCGTCAAACCAGTCCTTGTTTTTCCTGGAGGATAAGCCCAGTACCTCTTCAGTGGATTGCAGTATGGTAGTCTTCAACTGATCCCAGAGGGTTTCAGGGGACGGGTCCGTGAGGCGGGTTGCATCGTCGAGCTTTGCTTTGAGGTTTGCCTGGAAGTTTCATCTAATAGATGGAGATTTAACACAAAGTTGTTGAAAAAAACAGAGTTCGTTATTTTTGTTAAAGAACAGATTTTTTTTTGTCTGAAAATGTTAATTCAGTAAAAAGTCGTTTTGTGTTATGGGATGCGTTAAAATCTTATTTAAGAAGACAGATTATTAGTTATACCACTAAAGTTAAGAAGCAGTATATCACAGAAAGCTTTGAATTAGAAAAGCAAATTGATGAATTGGAGAAGGAATTTCAGATGGAAGTGACAGAATATAAAAAGGTGGCTTTGACTAAATTGAAATTGCGTTATAATATGTTGCAGACTTATCAATTTGAATGTTTAATTAATCGATCTAAGCAGCGTTATTATGAGTGGGGTGAGAGAGCACATAAGGTACTTGCATGGCTGTTAAAGAAGGAACAGGTTTCACGGATTATTAATGCTGTAAAAAAGAATTCAACAGTTACCTATAAACCTCAGGAAATTAATGACCAGTTTTATAAAAAAATTATATTCTTCTGAGGGGAAACAGGTTAGTGGTTCTATTGATTCTTATTTATCTAAGTTAAAGTTATCAGGATGTTATGGATCTGGAAGCTTTGTTTACAGAATTAGAGATTAAGGCAACTATGTTGGAAATGCCCAATGGGAAGTCACCAGGTGATGATGGGTTTTCGGTGGAATTTTATAAAAATTTTTATGAAGATTTATCTTCGGTGTTTGGGGAGGTATTACAACAAGTGACTGAACAGTATAAGTTACCAGAATCTTGCTCTAGTGCTTTAATTATTGTAATCCCGAAAAAAGATAGAGACCCATTGAAAGTGTTTTCGTATCGACCTATTTCTTTATTGAATGTTGATTATAAAATAATAACAAAAGTATTAGCAAATCGACTTGCTAAGTATTTACCTAAATTGATACATGTTGATCAAACAGGTTTTATTAAAAATAGAAATGCTTCAGATAATATTCTTCACTTGATTAGTTTGATCAATGCATATCGACAGCAGCCCAATGCTTGATGCGGAAAAAGCCTTTGATAGGGTTGAATGGAATTTTTTATTTAAAGTTTTGGAGAATTTTAAATGTGGCCCTTTTTTTATTGGTTGGGTTAAAGCTTTATATTCAAACCCAACTGCTAGGGTGGTGACAAATGGTCAAGTTTCATCATCGTTTAAATTGACGTTTTCAACTCGACAAGGTTGTCCACTGTCACCAGCTCTGTTTGCATTGGCTATTGAGCCATTAGGTCAAACAATAAGGCAGAATGAACAGATAAGAGGGATGAGAGTTATGGATGAAGAGTATAAGATTAATTTGTTTGCAGATGATGTTTTGATATATTTAACAAACCCAGAACAATCATTGCCACATTTATGGGAATGTTTATTGCATTATGGAACATTATCTGGATATAAAGTTAACTGGGATAAGAATGAAATTTTGCCAGTCGGAGAAGGAGATTATTCAGAGTATAAAAATATTACAAAACTGAAATGGTATGATAAAATTAAATATTTAGGAATAATTGTAAATACCGAGTATCAATCTTTATATGTTAAATTATGTTCCATTATTAAAAAAGATCAAATCAGATTTAATTAAGTGGAAAGATCTTCTGTTAACTTTAATTGGTCGAGTTAAATGTATTAAGATGAATATTTTTCCTCGTATTCAATATTTATTTCAATCAATGCCGTGTTCTCTTTCAAAGAGTTTCTTTCAGGATTTAAATAAAGTTACAAGGGAATTTTTATGGAAAGGTAAACTACCACGGGTAGCATTAAATAAACTTACTTGGAAGTATGCGTTAGGTGGGCTTCAATGACCTCATTTTCAAAATTATTATGAAGCAGCCCAGTTGAAATTTATTAGTAGATTGATGGATTTGGACCAGCCCCTGAGTTGGGCTAAAGTTGAGATGGCCTGTATTTCTGAAGTCGAGTGTATCAATTTATATTTTGTTGGAATATAAATTTGTTGAGGAAATATAATATGCCGATATTAAAACATCTATTAAAACTAAGGATTTAAAAAAATAAGATTTTAGGATCAAAAGGTAAATTGTCAATTTTAACTTCATTATATAATTATCAGCTTATTTCTTTTTCAATGTTTAATAGTCATTTAAAGAGTTGGGATTCTAAGGGTATAAAAACATTACAGGATTGTTTTGTAGGACAGTTTCTTTCAATCAATTGAAAGAGTGTTTTGATATTGCGGAAAATACTTTATTTGTTTATTATCAACCGATCTTTGGTGAAAATTATGTATGGTAGAGAGATGATTTTACCTGTATTGATGGAATTAGAGTTTTTGATTTTTTTCTACACCTAAAAGGGGTTATATTTCTGTTATGTACCAAGTATTATAAGAAAATATGGATAAGTCAGAATGGGGGAAGTCTAAGCTTAAATGGGAAAATGATTTAGCTTTTGTTTTTCCTGAAGACTACTGGGCAGATATGTGTCCTGATAGTGTTACTAAATTGACTAATGTGCAGTATAGAATGGTTAATTATAATTTTCTACATCAGTTGTATTTAACCCCAGAGAAATTGAAAAAATATGGTTTTAGTAATTCGGATTCTTGTTTTAGATGTGGTGTATGTACTGGAACTTTTTTACATGCTGTTTGGTCTTGTGTGCATGTACAACCATTCTGGGATGAAATTAAGTTAATTTTGGAAAAATTATAATTTTAAGTTACCATTAGATCCATCTATTTTTTTAATGGGTTATATTAAGTGGGTTATATCTCCTTTAGGGTTGGATAAATTTCAAATTGTATTATTATATTTAGCATTGTCTGTAGCTCGAAAATGTGTAGCAAGTACATGGAAAGATAATATAGTGATTAATATAATGAGATGGCAGAATGAATTGAAAGCTTGTATTGTTATGGAAAAAATTACATATAATCTGCATGACAATTATTCTTTTTTTGTTAATAATTGGTTACCATATTTGAAATATATGCATTTAGATATATTTTGATTTATTATATACTTTTAGTTTCTGTTTATATATTTTTAGCTCTCCTTAAGAGAGCTTGGTGATGGGGTGAGAGGGAGGGGGGGGTGGGGATTTGATTTATTTTTTTCTCTTGTTTTTTCTTTTTTCTGTCTATTTATTTAAAAAAATATTCGTATAAAATTTTCTTTATGGAATGTATTTTGTACTACTATTAATGATTCTTCAAATAAATAAAGTTTAAAAAAAAGGTGTGCAACACTCAACGTGATGGGGCTTGAGGTTCTGCTGCCAACCCAGATAGACTGTGGTCTTTCAGTCAAGAAGGCCAGAATCCAGTTACAAAGAGGGGTGTTGAGTCCCAGTGAGGACAGTTTATCCACCAGCCTCAGGTATGATCGTGTTAAATACTGAGCTGGTCAATGTACAGCCACCAAGCATATGAGGAATTGTTCTCTAGGTGGTTCGGGAAGGAGTGGATGGAAAACGCTACTGCATCATCTATGGACCGGTTTGGATGACAGGCAAACTGAGATGGGACCATTGTCACTGGAAGGTGTGCTTTGATGTGTTCCATCACCAGCTGCTCAAACACTTCATATTGGTCGATGTCAGTGGCACGTTGCCTGCCACAAACTAAGGACCCACCTTTAATAGAAAGTTGATTGATTTGCGGCATGCAGTGCAACAAAATGGGCATTAAAGCTCAGATTGTCCAGCACCTGTATCTCTTCCAACGTTACTGGTAAAGTCACGCCACCTTTGAGAGGGAACCACAGTAGAGCAGAACAACCGTGTTTTGTTGGCCCCGGGAAAAGAGGTGTATTTTTGGGAACTGATTGGATAAGTGTGGAAGCTAAAGAAAATATCGGCTGAGTATTGGCAAATGTCAGGAAGAAGCATTGTTATTTATTTTATCTGCGGTGAATTTAACCATATTTAATGTGATTTTTTTTTAAACAATCCTTTTTTATAATGAGCCTGAACAATTTATTCACTGTCAGATTAAGAGATTATCGCAGAAAGCACAAAGAGAATAAAAAGCATTCTAGCAATTGTTTGGTCAATTTCAAACCTTCAGAGGCATGCCTATATTCCAGCAGGGCACTCCTTTCTCTGCCTGGTGTTCACTATAGCAATCATCGAATATCAAACACACTGCAGGCAGTCAATGAAGATGACCAATGTTTTCATCATCTGAGTGACAAGCCTTCATTCCAAGGCATTTCATTCTAGTTGCTTGCCAACAATCTAGCTTTGTATGCGCCCAGAGGCTGAAGAGGGCTGTGAAAATTGTGTTGTTGCAACTTTTTTTTGATGTGACCAAAAAAGGTTTGGCAAGAGCAGAGCTGTAGACATTACATATGTAGACTTCAGCAAGGAATTTGATAAGGTTCCATACAGTCAGTTGCTCTGGAAGGTGAGGTCACATGGAGAGATCATTGAAAATTAGCCTCATGGAAGAAAGCAGAGGTTGCTGTGGAAGGATATTTTTCTGACTCGAGGCCTGTGACTCGTGGTGTGCCACAGGGGTAGGTGTTGGGCCCATTGCTCTTTACATCTATAATCAATGAATGAAAACATGCATGACATTAAAGTGTCAAGAGTTGTAGACCGTGTCGACAGTTGCCAAAAAATTGCAGCAGGATCTTGATTGGTTGGGTAAGTGGGCAGAGGATGGAATTGTGAGCTGTTGCATTTTCATAAGTTTAACTCGGGTGGGACCAACACAATAAATGTCAGGGAACTGTAGAATGTTGTAGAGCAGAGATTAGATTAGATTTAACATTTACTGAAAAAGTACGTATATGACATCACATACAACCCTGAGATTCCTTTTTTCTGCAGGCATGGCAGATTTACCACTAATTGGTGCAAAAAAGCTGTACACACCTTACACATTATTATGTACTCCGACAGCAGCAATAGAAATTAACCAAGAGTGTTATATTTAAAATATTTTTTTAATGTTAATAACCATATAACCACTTACAGCACAGAAATAGGTCAGTTTGGCCTTACTTGTCCGTGCCAAACATCTTCTCCCACCTAGTTCTACTGACCCGCATTTGGCCCATAACCCTGCACACCTCTCCCATCCAACTTTTCCATGAATATCAACATCAATCTCGCTTCTACCACATCTGCTGAAAGTTCATTCCACATCCCACCACCCTCTGCGTGAAGAAATTCCCCCTTATGTTTCCCTAAACTTTTCCCCTTTTACTCTCAATCCCCTCTTGTTTGAATCTCCCCCACTCTCAGTGGAAAAAGCTTATCCACATTGACTCTATCTGTCCCCTTTATAATTTTGAATACCTCTATCAAATCATCCCTCAATCTTCTACGCTTGGAGGAGTCATGTGATGGAGTAGTGGCTGGTAGGGGAATACCAGCCCTCTCCAGAAAAGTAAAAATAAAGTGAAGAAAATACAAAGTTTAAAAAATGCAAAATATAACAAATAAAAGATAAAGTTGTGGAGAAAAGAAAGAAAATGGCACCCAAGAAGAAAAAAGTAAAAGCAACGGGAAAAAAAGAAGAAAAGACACCGGAAGAGAGAGAAGGCCTTACCTGCATGAAGAAACAAGGAGCCGTCGAGGAGAAGAGAGCCTGTTCTCCGAGGTTGGTGATGACCCTGCAGAGTCGCGACCCCCCAACCGCTGGACTGCAAAAATGGCTCTCTGAGCCAAACAAAAGTGCACAACTGTGCATGCATGAGGAGAAGGAGAACACCGATGGGAGGGGGGCTCAGCCGAGGAGCGAGCAAACACAACGCGACCAGCTGAGGGATGCCCGACACCAGGGCTCTCAGCTGGAAGAAGAGGAAAGCGACAGGAAAGGGAGTGAAAGGAAAAAAGAGCAGCAGCAGGAGGCCCAACAGATGAATAGCCCAGAAGAAGAGGACCAACAGCAAGAAGCCAAGCAAGAAGAAGCCCAGCAAAGTGAGACAAGCAACTCATCAGGAAAGTCAGAAGAGACACAGATACAAAGAAGAGAAGAAGAAGACACAAACACAGGTACGGACACAGAAGAGGAGGAAAAAGAAGACCAAGATCTGCACAGAGAAATAGAAGGTAAACAGATGGACAGAATATAGAACAAATGAGAGTATTAAAAGAATGGTTGACATTAGAATTTAGTGAAATTAAAAGAAAAATGAAAAGTACAGAAGATAAAGTGAATAGATTAGAGCTGATCATGACAGAAATAGGGAAAAGAGTAGAAAATGTGGAAGAATGAGAAACAGCTGTAGAAATGGAAGTGAATGACTTAAGAAGAAAATTGGAAGAAAGTGATAAAAAACGTTAGTGTCACAAGAGTTGTTAGCTCAGAAAATTGATATGTTGGAAAATTATAGTAGGTGAAACAACATAAAAATAGTGAGCCTAAAGGAAGATAAAGAAGGCACAGATATGAAGGAATTTATAAAAGAATGGATCCCAAAGGTCCTGGGAATGACAGAAATGCAGGAAGGAACGGAAATAGAAAGGGCACACAGAACACTAGCTCCGAATCCACAGATACATCAAAAACCAAGATCCATCTTAGTAAAATTTTTGAGATACACGACAAGAGTAAATATACTGGAGAGGACGAGAAATAAAATTAGAGAAGACAAACCATTGGAATACAAGGGTCAAAAAATATTTTTTTTACCCAGACATAAGTTTTGAACTCTTAAAAAAGAGGAAGGAGTTTAATACAGCAAAATCGATCCTATGGAAAAAAGGTTCTAAATTTATGTTAAGACATCCAGCTGTGCTTAAAATATTTATCCCTGTGGAGCAAAACAGACTGTTCTCGGATCTGGAGGAAGCACGAGAATTTGCAGAATGCCTATAAGACAGAAGGAGAGATGAAGAGTTGTAACAAGAATGAAGAAAACCAATAAAATATATAAAGATGTAAAAATAATGTATATATAAGAACTAAAGAAGGGAAAGAGAAGGGAAGAAAGGAAGTAAGGAGAGAAAAAAGGGTGAACTTTGTTATATGTGTAAAAAACAATGTTTTCTTGGGGGGTTGGGTGGGAGAGAATAACCGTCACTGCACAATCAGTTGATGCTGCGAGTGGGTTCACAATCCAAATGGAGAGGGGAGTTGTGGTTGCCTGGCAGGGGATATGGGGCAACTCATAGAGTGGTGGACATTTGGGGCTAAGGGAATATTGGATTTGGGAGTTGTTGAAGTATTTTATGTTTTAAAAGTGTTGTCATACATTGAGTTTAAAAAGGGAAAACTGAGAGATGAAAATGTGGATAAGTGGAAATGAGGTGTAAACAGGATATGAGATGGCCAAGTTGAATTATATGACTATAAATATTAATGGAATACATAACCAAATTAAATGGAAGAGGCTATTAAATATACTGAAAAATTTTAAAAAATAGACATAGCATTTGTGCAGGAAACAGAAGTGGAACATAATAAATTAAGGAGAGATTGGGTAGGGCACGTAGCGGCAGCATCATATAATTCAAAAGCTAGAGGTGTAGCTATATTAATTAATAAAAATGTACCAATCAAAATAGAGGAGGAAATAATAGATCCAGCAGGAAGGTATGTAATGATAAAGTGTCAGATATATTCAGAATTTTGGAATTTGCTCAATATATATGCACCTAATGAAGAGGATCAAAAGTTAATGCAAGATTTTTTTTGAAGATTGTAGATACACTAGGGAATATATTGATAGGAGGGGATTTTAACCTTATTTTGGATCCAATGTTGGATAAAACTGGACAAAAGACTAGCAAAAAGAATAAAGTGGCCAAATTTATGGTTAAATAAATGCAGGAAATGAAACTTATGGATATATGGAGAAGGCAGCACCCAAGAGGGAAGGAATACTCATATTATTCGAGTAGGCATAAAACATCTCAAGGACTGATATGTTTTTGTTGTCGGCCCATATTTAAGAGAGAGTTAGGAAAACTAAATATAAAGCTAGATTGCTATCTGATCATTCACCCCTGTTATTAGCAATAGAACTGGAGGACATCCCACCAAGAACATATAGATGGAAATTAAACTCCATGCAAAATTAAACTCCTGTTGGAGCTCTGCGCAGAACAGCGGCTTGTCATTACAAACACCCTTTTTCAGCAGAGGGACATCCTGAAGACTACCTGGATGCATCCCCGATCCAAACACTGGCACCTCCTGGACTACGTTCTGGTGCAAGAAAGAGACAAACGAGATGTGCTCCACACCAGGGTCATGCCCAGCGCGGAATGCCACACTGACCACCGGCTGGTTCGCTGCAAGCTCAACCTTCACTTCAAGCCAAAGCTCAGGAACAGTAAAGCCCCCAGAAAGAGGTTCAATGTTGGAAACCTGCAGTCAGACGAAGTGAGAGGAAACTTCCAGGCAAACCTCAAAGCAAAGCTCGAGGATGCAATCCGCCTCACGGACTCGTCCCCTGAAACCCTCTGGGAACAGCTGAAGACTATCATACTGCAATCCACTGAAGAGGTACTGGGCTTATCCTCCAGGAAAAACAAGGACTGGTTCGACGAAAACAGCCAGGAAATCCAGGAGCTGCTGGCAAAGAAGCGAGCTGCCCACCAGGCTCACCTTACAAAGCCGTCCTGGCCAGAGAAGAAACAAGCCTTCCGTCGCGCATGCAGCCATCTTCAGCGCAAACTCCGGGAGATCCAAAATGAGTGGTGGGCTAGCCTCGCCAAACGAACCCAGCTCAGCGCGGACATTGGTGACTTCAGGGGTTTTTATTAGGCTGTGTACGGCCCCTCACCCCAAGTCCAAAGCCCGCTGCGCAGCTCAGACAGCAAAGTCCTCCTCAGCGACAAGATCCCCATTCTCAACCGATGGTCAGAACACTTCCAATCTCTTTTCAGTGCCAACCACTCAGTCCAAGATTCCGCTCTGCTCCAGCTCCCTCAATAGCCCCTAAGGCTAGAACTGGATGAGGTCCTCACCCGGGAAGAGACATGTAAGGCAATTGAACAACTGAAAAGTGGCAAAGCAGCAGGTATGGATGAAATCCCCCCAGAGGTCTGGAAGGCTGGCGGCAAAACTCTGCATGCCAAACTGCATGAGTTTTTCAAGCTTTGTTGGGACACAAGAGCAACTCGTCTGTGAACTACTCTTTGCAGACGATGCTGCTTTAGTTGCCCATTCAGAGCCAGCTCTTCAGCGCTTGGCGTCCTGTTTTGCGGAAACTGCCAAAATGTTTGGCCTGGAAGTCAGCCTGAAGAAAACTGAGGTCCTCCATCAGCCAGCTTCCCACCATGACTACCAGCCCCCCCACATCTCCATCGGGCACACAAAACTCAAAACGGTCAACCAGTTTACCTATCTCGGCTGCACCATTTCATCGGATGCAAGGATCGACAACGAGATAGACAACAGACTCACCAAGGCAAATAGCACCTTTGCAAGACTACACAAAAGAGTCTGGAAAAACAACCAACTGAAAAACCACACAAAGATAAGCGTATATAGAGCCGTTGTCATACCCACACTCCTGTTCGGCTCCGAATCATGGGTCCTCTACCAGCATCACCTATGGCTCCTAGAACGCTTCCATCAGCATTGTGTCCGCTCCATCCTCAACTTTCATTGAAGCGACTTCATCCCTAACATCGAAGTACTCGAGATGGCAGAGGCAGGCAGCATCGAATCCACGCTGTTGATGATCCAACTGCGCTGGGTAGGTCACGTCTCCAGAATGGAGGACCATCGCCTTCCCAAGATCGTGTTATATGGCGAGCTCTTCACTGGCCATCGTGTCAGAGCTGCACCAAAGAAGAGGTACAAGGACTGCCTTAAGAAATCTCTTGGTGCCTGCCACATTTTCCACCGCCAGTGGGCTGATATCGCCTCAAACCGTGCATCTTGGCGCCTCACAGTTCGGCGGGCAGCAACCTCCTTTGAAGAAGACCGCAGAGCCCACCTCACTGACAAAAGACAAAGGAGGAAAAATCCAACACCCAACCCCAACCAACCAATTTTCCGCTGCAACCGTGTCTGCCTGTCCCGCATCGGACTTGTCAGCCACAAACGAGCCTGCAGCTGACGTGGACATTTACCCCTCCATAAATCTTCGTCAGTGAAGCCAAGCCAAAGAAGAAGAAGAAGAAAAAAACTCCATGCTACTTAAAAGGCAGGAATTTAGAGAGTTTATTGAACGCCAAATTAAAATGTATTTTGAAATAAATAGAAAGCCTCTACTTCCTCAGGAGTTTGCGAAGGAGCTAGTGGAGTTGTTCAAGTGAACCGGTACGGACTTGAAGGGCCGACATGGCCTGTTTCCGTGCTGTAAACGGTTATATGGTTATATTATGGGATGCAATGAAAGCTTTCATTAGAGGGCAGATAATAAGTTATGTAACGAAGATGAAAAAGGACTACAATCGGGAAATAGAACAGTTGGAAAGGGAGATAGTAAGTACAGAAAAGGAACTAGCAAAAAGGGATGATATAACAAAAAGAAGAGAGTTGGCAGACAAAAAAAACGAAACATTACAAACGTATAAGGTGGAGAAGAACATAATGAAAATAAAGCAAAAGTATTATGAACAAGGAGAAAAAACACACAAAATATTAGCCTGGCAACTTAAAACAGAACAAGCTAAAAGAACTGTATTGGCATCAAGGAAAAAGGACAAACAAATTACATATAATCCAATGGAGATTAATTAGAACTTTAAGGAATTTTATGAACAATTATACCAAACTGAGAACGAGGGAAACATGATAAAATAGAAGAGTTTTTAGCTAAAATTGAACTGCTGAAATTGCAAGAAGAGGAACAAACCAAACTGATAAAACTATTTGAAATAGAGGAAGTACAGGATATATTTGAAAAGCTGCTGAACAATAAAACGCCTGGAGAGGATGGATTCCCAATAGAATTCGATAAAACATTTAGAGTTATTAATTCCTCCTCTCCTGGAAGTAATGAACCAGATAGAAGAAACACAAAACTTGCCAGATTCTAATTACTGTAATACCAAAGACGGGGAAGGATCCACTCACACCAGCATCATATAGACCAATATCTCTACTTAATTCAAATTAAAAGATAATAGCAAAATTATTAGCAAACAGATTGGCCGATTGTTTTAGCAAAACTGGATTTATTAAGAAAAGACAAACAGCAGATAATGTCTTTAAATTTATTAATTTAATTCATGCAGTTCAAGGAAATAAGATGCCAACAGTGGCTGTTGCTTTGGACGCAGAAAAAGCCCTTTTTAGACAGGGTAGAATAGAATTATTTATTCAAAGTATTACAGAGGTTCAATCTACCAGAAAAATATATTAATTGGATTAAAGCATTATATAATGGACCATTGGCGAAGGTAACAGTAAATGGATATCTATTGAACCAATTTAAATTAAGTAGGTCAACTAGGCAGGGATGTCCACTATCTTCCTCAGCAATAGAACCATTGGCAGAACTGATAAGAACAGAAAATAAAATAAAAGAGATAAAAATAAAGGAGAAGGAGTATAAAATCAGTTTATTTGCAGATGACATCATAGTATACTTAAAAGAACCAGAAATATCAATAAAAGAACTACATAAGAAATTGAAGAAATATGGAGAAATATCAGGGTACAAGATCAACACAAATAAAAGTGAAGTGATGCCAATGAATAATGTGGATTATACAGAATTTTTTAAAAAATCACAATTTAAATGGCAAACATAAGCAATCCGATACCTAGGTATTAGATTAGATAATAATTTAAGCCACTTGTACAAATTAAATTATCAGCCACTAATAAAGAAATTGCAGAAAGACTTAGAACATTGGAAAGAATTACCGCTAACATTGATTGGGAGGGTAAATTGCATTAAAATGAATGTCTTCCCAAGGATACAATACTTATTTCAATCATTACCAATTCCCTTAACAGAGAAATTCTTTAATGAACTAAAAAGAATAATAAGGAAATTTTTGTGGAAAGGTGGGAAACCGAGGATAGCGTTAGATAAATTAACAGAGTGGTACAAACAAGGTGGTTTGCAGTTACCAAACTTAAAAACTTATTATAGACCAGCACAATTAAGGTATTTATCAGATTTTTATCAGACAAGGGAAAAACCAGATTGGACTAAGATAGAGCTAGATAAAATAGGGGAGAAGGTACCGGAACATATACTTTATAAGTGGGATGAAAAGCTGGTACAATATAAAAGCTCACCAATATTGCATAATTTACTCAGTATATAGAAGATTCACTTAGAAAGGAAAAAAACAAATTACCAAATACCAAAATTATTATTGATGCAAAATCAGCTAATCCCTTTCACAATAGATAACCTTTCCTTTAGAGAATGGGAGAGAAAAGGAATTAAAAGAATAGAATATTGTTTTTGGGAAATAATTTATTAACATTTGAACAATTGAAGTACAAATATGGAATAATTCATGCTACAATGTTTGCATATCATCAACTGAAAGCTTATTTAAAGGATAAATTGGGAAATAGACTGAGATTAGCAGAAGGAAGCAGCTTTGAATATGTGATTACAGACACAATGATAATTAAAAGATTTATAATGAACACGTACATCAAGCTGCAAGAGAAGGAAAATGATGAAATAAGCTATAAATCCAAACAAAAGTGGGAAAAGGATTTAAACATAAAGATAAAAAAATGAAACATAGGAAAAGTTATGTTCTGGAACTATGAAGAATATAATAAACACAAGGTTACACATGATACAGTATAATTGGTTACACAGATTATATATCACACCCCAAAAGTTAAAAAAAAATGGGATCCAACATTATGAGATAGATGTTTTCACTGTAAGAAGAAAATGGGAACAACAGTACATGGAATTTGGCATGTGAGAATGTGAAAAAGTTTTGGTAAGATCTAAATCATATATTAAATAAAATCACAAAAAGCAACATACCAAAAAATCCTGAGATCTTTCTTCTAAGTAATATAAGAAGTAAAGAATTAGGCCTCAAACTGGATGAAGTACAAAAAAGATTTATTATGATAGCCTGCGCTGTAGCAAAAAAATGTATAATGTCAACTTGGAAATCAGAAGAGAGCCTGAGAATACAGCAATGGTACATGGAAATGAATAAATGTATTCTATTGGAAAAAATAACATATAATTTAAAAAATAAAGTCACATTATTTGAACAAATTTGGGAACTGTACATGGAACATAACAGAGAGGGCTTGCCTCAGACATCCACCACCTAAAATGATAAGAAGACAAAATGACTTGATCCAGTGTATAAAAGTAGATGACAAATTTTTCTCGTTTATTTTTCATTGTGTGATGACCTTGTTTAATGGTTGTATCCCTTGCAACCGCTGCAACCGTGTCTGCCTGTCCCGCATCGGACTTGTCAGCCACAAACGAGCCTGCAGGTGACGTGGACGTTACCCCTCCATAAATCTTCATCCACGAAGCCAAGCCAAAGATATATTGAATGTTTATTGGTTTTGGAGGGGAGAGGGAAGGTTGTGCAGGGTGGGGGGGGGGGGGGGGGAAGGGAAGAAAATGCCACTGTGTATATTTAAGGGAGAAATGTTTGTATGTATTTTGGTTGATGTGGTTCACAGTGTGAAAAATAAAAAAAATACTTTTAAAAAATCTTCTACACTCCAGGGAATAAAGTCCCAGCCTGGTTAACCTTTCCCTCTAACTCTAGCCCTGAAACACTGACGACATTCTTGTAAACCTCCTCTGCACTATCTCTATTCTGTTTGTTTCTTCCTGTAATTCGACGACCAAAACGGCACACAAGAACTAAGAACTCACAGCCCATCTGCAAAATGGGTTTTCCTCAAGCTTTCCAGCTTATCCTGTTCCACTCCCAGCTGCTGCTGACTGTGAAACTGTAGAACTGATCTCTCTCTCTCTCTCTCTCTCTTTCTCTCTCTCTCTCTCTCTCTCTCTCTCTCTCTCTCTCTCTTCTCTCTCTCTCTCTCTCTCTCTCTCTCTCTCTCTCTCTCTCTCTCTCTCTCTCTCTAAACCTGTTTGACTCTCTCTGCTTGCAAAACTACATGACCTATTAGTGAAGTCTCTTGGGCACTCCCCAAAGTTTTTGCAAAGGCCCCCAGGAGCCACCCTGTCTGGTTTGAGCAGAGCTCCAGTATTTTAAATGAGATTGTTCTGAAGTGTTTGTATGTGAAAAACCTGTCCCACTTTATCTCCTAAAATCATATCAATATACAATACAAATACAAAATAATCTGTCACCGGAGTTCACTTCACAGCCAACTTCCACCCCGATCTCAAACTCACCTGGTCCATCTCCAATAACATTCTTCCCTTCCTGGATCTCTCTGCCTCCATCTCGAGAGACCAGATTTCCACTGACATATATTACAAACCCTCCAACTCTCCTACAACTAACTTGACTACATTTCCTCACACTCTGCCCCTTCAAGGATTCCATCCCCTTCTCTCAATTTCTCTGTCTCTGCCGCATCTGCTCCAGAGATGAAGACTTCCAGTCCAGAGTCTCTGAAATGTCTGCCTTCTTCCACAAACGTGCTTCCCCTCCATCACCATCAACTCAGCCCTCATCTCCTCCATTTCCTGCTCATCTGCCCCCTCTGCTCCCAGATGCAACAAACATAGAATCCCCCTCATCCTCACCTATCACCCCACCAGGCTCCGGCACTTGCTACAGGATCTCACCACCAGACACATTTTTCCCACTCCTCCTCTCTCCGCCTTCTGCAGGGATCGCTCCCTTTCCGATTCCCTCGAGCACTCATCCCTGCCCACCCATTGCATCTCTGGCACCTTCCCCTGTGCTCACAGGAGGTGCAACACCTGCCCCCACACCTCTTCCCTCAAACAGGCCTTTAAAATAAAGCAACACTTCACCTGTACATCCAGGGGACTTATTAACTGCATCCAGTGCACTCTTTATGGCCTTCTCTACGTCGGAGAGATCGATAGCAGACTGGGAGATCGCTTCTCTCAGTACCTCCTCTCCGTCTGCAACCACAGTGACCTCCCACTGGCCAAACACTTCAATTTCTGGCCATATGTCTGTCCATGGCCTTATGTACTATCCCACCCTGACAACCTGCAGCTTGGAGGAACAACACCTTATTTTCCCTCTGGGCACTCTCCAGCCAGATGACATGAACATTGATTTCTCTGCTTTCCATTAAACCTGTCTGCTTTTTTTTCCTTCCCCCATTTCCTACCTTTCCATTTCTTTCACCTACATAGCTCTGCCTTCCCCCCCTCCCCCTCAGTGTTGCTGTACCCACCCTCCCTTCTCCACCTATCATCTCCTTGCCTTCCACCCCCCTCCCACTCTTTTATTCTGATACTCATTGGCATGTTCTCATACTTTGAAGAAGGGCTCAAACCCGAAACGTCAGTTATACATCTCTGCCTTTGCTACATAAAGGACACTGTTTGACCTGCTGGGTCTCTCCAGCATTGTGTGTTTTTACTTCAACCATGGTGTCGACAGAATTCTGTGTTTTACTTTATTCTAGATCCTTTCTCATTTCCTCAAAATTGGCCTTTCTCCAATTTAGAATCTCAACCCAAATTCCAGACCTATCCTCCATAATCATTGGACCCAAAATGTTCCCCTGCACATACTTCTGTCACCTATCCAGTCTCATTTCCTAATAGGAGATCCAGTATTGTACCCTCTCAAGTTGGTACCTCTATGTATTGATTTAGAACACATTTGACAAACTCCAAGCTATTCAGCCCTTTTACAGTATGGGAGTCCCAGTCAATATATGGAAATCAAAATTTCCTACTATCACAACCTTATGTTTCCTGCAGCTGTCCGTTATCTCTTTATAGATTTGCTCCTCCAAATTTCGCTGACTATTGGGCGGTCATACCTTTCCCGTTCCTCAGCTCTACCCAAATAGCCTCAGTAGACAAGCCCTCTGGTTGGTCCTGTCTGAGTACAGCTGAGATATTTTCCCTGTTGAGCAATGCCACTCCTCCCCCCTTACATCTCCCCATTCCATCATATCTAAACGAACAGAAGCCTGGAACATTGATCTGCCAGTCCTGACCCTCCTGCAATCAAGTTTCACTAATGGCCACAATGTCATAATTCCATCTGCCAATCCACGCTCTCAGCTCGTATGCCTTTCCAACGATAATCCTTGCATTAAAATAAATGCACCTCAGATCATTTCCACCACATACACCCTTTGACTTCTAACAGTGCATGCAATTTTAACATCATTTCCCTCCTCCACTCCTCTATCTACTCTTTTACTCTGGTTCCCCTGATCCTGCAAATCTAGTTTAAACCCACTGGAATAACACTAGTAAACCTTCCCACAAAGATATTAGTTCCTCTCCAGTTCAAGATACAAACTGTCCAGTCAAAACAGGTCCCACCTTCCCTAGAAGAGCCCAATGATCTAGAAACCTGAAACCTGAAGCCCTCCCTCCTGCACAAGGTCTTTACCCACGTGTTGAGCTGCCTTATCCTCCTATTTCTAACCTCACCAGCTCGTGGCACGGGCAGCAATCCTGAGATCATTCCACTGGAGGTCCTGTCCAACCTGGCCTCTAACCCCCTGAACGTTCCTTGGAGGACCTCCTCACCCTTCCTACCCACATCATTGGTCCCTCTATGGACCTTGACATCTGGCTGCTCACCCTCCCCCCTGAGAATGCTGTGAACTCAATCTGAGATATCTCGGACCCTGGCACCAGGGAGGCAACATACCATCCAGGATACTCGATCTCTTCCACAGAACCTCTTATCTTCCCCCCACCAAGTATGGAATCTCCTATCACTACAGTTCACCTCTACCTTCCCTTCTTAGTCACAGGATCAGACTCCATGCCAGAGACCTGATCGCTGTAGATCGTCACTGGTAGGTCATTTTCCACCCCTCACCTCTCAAAGTATCTTAAATGGTATACTTGTTATTGAGAGGAATGGCCACAGGGGTGCCCTGCACTGCCTGCCTCTTCCCTTTTCCTCTCGTAACTGTCACCCATCAACCCTCCTCCTGCTTCCCAGGTGTGATGGTGTCCCTGTAACCTGTCTATCAGCACCTCTGCCCCACCCCCCCCTCCCCACGAATGATCCAGATTTAATTCAACTCCAGCTCCAATTCCTTAATTCAGTTTGTCAGGAGCTGCAGCTGGATGTACTTCTCACAGATTAAGTTATCAGGGATACTGCTGGCTTCCCTGACAACACACATTCTGTAAGAGGAACATTCCCTGCCTCGGCTGCCATTCCCACTGTTTATGACTAGAGGAAAAAAAAAGATATCTAAAACCTGCCTTTACCTGTGCCTACCTGCTGAATCCTTTGTTGTTCCTTAAATAAAATGTCCCTTTCTTACTTCAACTCAGCCCACTCCTACGATGAGCTGTTTCTTCATGTTAGAGTTCCTAATATTCCAATGTTTATGCTCCTGAAGGTCAGATATATAGGGCTTGGCATCATCTGAACACCTCTCAGCTAATTCTTGGAATGACAATCTCCATTGGAGTAGGGTATCAAAACAAGGTGATGTATTAAGGGGTTGGTCACACACAATTAGTATTTATATAGCCTGGTGTATAATATTCTACAATGTATAAAATATCCATCCAAATCTCAATAATGATTAATTCTTACATCTGTGTTTCCATTTTATCATATTTACCATGTATACTTTATTGGAACCTGTTTAAGGCAGATGAAACAATTTCTTTGGAGTGTATTTACTCTTTGGAATGCTCTTTCACAAAGGAGGAGCAGAGGGTTAAACTGCTTTAAAGATAGGGGCACATGGATTCTTTATAAGCAAGGAAGGCAAAAAGCAATCACCGTGAATTAGCTGTAATACAGAATCGAGGTAGCAATCTGCTCTGCCATGGTTTAATTAAATGAGGAAGCACACTGCAGTGGTTGATTGGCCCTCTCCTGTTTCTGTAGCTTGTCATGTATTTATTTAGCCCCGCTATTGGTGGGAGGGCTTGCATAGCGCCAAGCTTGCACGAGCAGTTTTTGTTCGAGATGTAGAAATTAGGAATAGAAAATTTAAACCAGAGCAAGTGACTTTGATATGGTGGTCAGCTATGTCCTCAATCCTTGCTTTAGTTATTCTCTGATTTAATTCACTTTATCTAAAGCTACAAAGTGTAACACCATGGGAGATTAACTAAATTATTTCCCAGCGGTTGAACTTGCCAGAAACTTTCCCTTGGAGAAATTCAGGAGGTTGCACTGACAGTGGGAAACTGCAGCGCTGCCCACACGAGAAGTTGTGTAATTGCAGTGTGATGAGCTAATGTCGGCCACTTCAATTGTTTACGTGGGATGTGAGCATTTATCATGCAGAAAAAGAGGGACTTCTTGCAGCCTCCATCCATCACACAAGGAGGAAAGTAACTAACTGGAGTACAAGAAAAATAAAAGAGCTGAATATTATTTAAAGGGTGAAAAACTACAGCATGCTGTTGTGCAGAGGGACTTGGGAGTGCTTGTGCATGAATCACAAAAGTTAGGTTGCAGGTGCAGCAGGTTATTAAGAAGGCAAATGGAATGTTGGCCTTCATCGCTAGAGGAATTGAATTCAGGAGTAGGGAGGTAATGTTGCAACTGTATAAGGTACTGGTGAGACTGCACCTGGAGTAGTGTGTCCAGTTCTGGTCTCCATATTTGAGGAAGGATATACTGGCTTTGGAGATGGTCCAGAGGAGGTTTACTAGGTTGATCCCTGGGATGAAGGGGTTGACTTATGATGAAAGATTAAATCGTCTAGGATTATATTCGCTTGAGTTCAGAAGAATGAGAGGAGATCTTATAGAAACATATAGGATTATGAAGGGTATGGATAGGATAGATGTAAGAAGGTTTTTTGAGCTGGCCGGGGAAACTAAAACGAGAGGACACAGTCTCAAGATTCGGGGGAGTAGATTTAGGACAGAGATGAGGAAAAATAGTTTTTCCCAGAGAGTAGTGAATGTTTGGAATTCTCTAACCAGGGAAGTGGTTGAGGCTGCTTCATTAAACATATTTAAAATTCGGTTAGATAAATTTTTACATGATAGAGGAATTAGGGGATATGGGGAGAAGGCAGGTAGGTGGAGTTAGGTCATAAATTAGATCAGCCACTGTGACTGTAATGCATGATTTTGTTTGGGAGAGGGACTTAAGGATTTAGCTCAATGCAGTTTGGACCTCATGATTAACTTGGCAATCTTTATTTTTGTCTATTTCCAATTAAGGGTTATTGGGATAAGGCTGGAAAGGGGAACTGATGGTAGTGATCAGCCATGATCTGTAAAATGGCGGTGCTGGCTCGACAGGCCGAAGGGCCTACTCCAGCTCCTATTGTCTATTGTCTATTGTCCACAATCTTGTCCCACGGATGCTACTGGACTGACTGAGTTCCTCCAGCATTTTATGTTTTTCTCTTTTTTTTGTCTACAAAAGAAACAAGGGTAGAGGGAAATGTTTTCAGTCTGAATTATTTGTATTAAATGCAGTCTGGGCAGTTTTAAATCTGTAGTTTAATATACTAAACTGCCGGAGAAACTCAGCAGGTCACGCTGTTGGTGTGGGAATGAGGCACTGAATTGAAATGACTTTGTCCACTGGGAGGTCCCTGTTATTTCAGCATTCAGAGTGAAAATCTCCTAGTTTGTGTCCAGTTTCTCCAATGTAGAGGAGGTCACAACAGGAGCATTGGATTGGATGCAGGTTCGCAAATGAAATGATGCTTCACTTGGGCAAAATCTTGGAGGAGTCACGTGATGCAGAGTAGACATGATTCTCGGAGCTCCCAAAATAGCAACTGAAAATAATCAAAAGATGACCAGAAAAATGACAGAAAAGAGGCAGAAAAAATGGCTAGTAGTTTTAAACTTATAGATATGGGGAAGAAAGAAAAAAAGACAATCCAGAAAGAAACAGCACCCTTTGTGCTGCACGAAGGTGGCCTTGTGGCAAAGAAAATGGCAGGGTCTGTTCGAGGCACAAGCGTGAAGAACGACCTACCTGCTCAAGCAGCCGAGTTGGCAGACAACAGGACCCATGAGTCAGTGAGCCCAGGGAGAGTCAATGCCTGCACGTCGAGGTGAAACCTGTGGAAGCTGACAGGAACGGGCTGAGAGAGGCAGTGAGAGGAAGAGCATTGGAAAGGAGGCTAAGCCGGTGACCACCGAACAGCTCTGCGAGCAGCGGAAGCAACGAGGCAGCAGCGGTGCGAGGGCAGAGGTGGGAGTAGTGACACCAGCGGCAGTGAGCCCTGTGGGCGGCGTCAAAAGAGGGCAAAGAGGGGTGGCGCAGGAGAGACTGTGAAGGAGGTGGGTGGTCCCGACCGATCCTGAGGTGGGGCCAGAGGATCAGGCAGCGCCGAGAAAACGGCCTTGCCTGCATCCTGGAGGTAGCAGAGGCTACGAGATGGCGGCAGTGGTGAGGACAGCAGCAATGATGGCAGCACGGCGGCAACAGAGTGTAGGGAGGCAGTGTCAGGAGCAACAGGGAGGGAGAAGGGGAGAGCGGTTGACTGGGAGGCCTGTCGTCATGGACATGAGAGGAAGAGAACAGGGAAGAGAGGAAGAGGGGGATAGGAGCCCTCCATGGAAAACATTATGAGACCCTTCAATAAAAGTTTTAATGTTTTAAAAGATTTAACATCAGAAATAGGGGAATTCAGGAGGGCCATGGGGGAGGTATCTGGAATGGTGAATATGGTAGAAGAGAGGATCAATATGACGGAGGACAGTGTAGAAGGGTTCGAGAATGATAGAGACATGGGGATAAAGGATAGGCAGAATATTTGGGATAAACTAGATATGTTAGAAAACCTTAATAGGATAAATAATATAAACATTGTAGGACTTAGAAGGGAAGGAGGGGGAAAGACCCTTGTGTATTTTTTAAAGGGTGGATCCCTGAGATATTTGGAATGGAAAGGGGAGGAGAGGAACGTGAGGTGGAAGGACCTATCGGTCCCTCTTCCCCAAACCAGGACCGGGACAGAGTCCTCATAAGACTCCGGAGATACCAAGATAGAGAACAAATCCTGCTTGTGGCAGAGGTGGGCATGAAACAAAGAGGTGGCCCATTAGAAGTTGAGAGGGGGGGGAGGAATAGGTTCTATTTTTTTCCCGGATATGTGTAGAATTGGTAAAAGGACGGAAGGAATTCGATACGACAAAACACTTTTCAAAAATAAAGGTATTTGGTTCACATGACTATATCCAGCGACTTTAAAAATGTTCCGGGGTGGGGTGGGGGAGGGAGAGTTTTTTCCAGTAGCTAAAGAGGTGGCGAGATTTGCTAAGAGCTTAGGAGGATTCTCAGGGAAGATAAAGAGATGGTGGGTCAATGATAGGAAGGGATCTGGATGTACTTAATGTATATATAATTATATATTTTTAAAAAATGGTTACACTTGTTTATCACAAAGGTGGTAACTTTGAAAAGGAAAGGTATGTGGGGAGCTTTGAGGTGAAGGAGGAGGTGGGGAGGTTTGATGGGTGCTACAGGCATGCTTCAGATTGGAGGGGGAGTTGGCACGTGTAGAGGATAGGGGCACCAGGAAGTGTAGGAGTGGAGTGAGTAAAAGAGGGGAAGGAGAAGGGACCATGTGGGTTTTTTTAAATGTAATCTTTTGAATTATTGGTTTTGTCAATTTGTGTAGGTTTGTTTTGCACACGAGTCGACACAAAACAAAAGGGACGGAAGGTAAGTATTGGAGGACAGGAAAGGAGGGGGAGAGGAAGAAGAAGGGGCACTGGGGTGATGGGTAAAACAATTAAGTTTTATGTTTTAATGTAAGCGGGATAAATGGGTCAATTAAGGGAAAAGAAAAGAGTCTGGCACACCTTAAGAAGCCTCTGGCAGATGTAGTGTTCCTGCAGGAAACCCATGATACAAACCAGAAAAGGGAGGCAGCTTCCTCCTTCAATTCCAAAGCCAGGGGAGTGGTAATCCTAATAGGAAAGAATGTTCCAGTAACAGTCCAGGGGTGGTCACTGACATGGCAGGGAGGTTCGTGATGATGCGTTGTCAAATATACTCTGAATCCTGGACATTTATGAATGTATATGCCCTGAATTTTGATGATGAAAAATTTATACAAGATATATTCTTGGAAGATTCTGAGGTGGGGGGTGGGGGGGTGTGAGAATATACTGATTGGAGGGGATTTCAATTTTTGACTGGACCTGGTCATGGATAAATCAGCGAAGAAGGTGATGAGGGCCAAGGCAGCTATGTCCACCCTGGCCTTCATGAAAGATTTGAATCTCATAGACAATCAGAGTCTGAGAGAAAGGGATCATTCCTTTTACTCAAGGCAACATGATTCCTACACTAGAATTGATTTTTTTTCTGGCATCAGCCCAGTTGGAAAGTAGGATAGTGGAATCCAATTACATGGTTCGGCTGCTGTCAGACTATAATGTCCAACATAATGCCAGATAAAAAGGGCAGACGCATATAAATGGCACCTAAATCCATTGCTGTTGGAAAAGCTAGAATTTGTAGCTTTGTCAGAACTCAGATAGAGCTGAGGGACAAACTGAGACCAACAATGACCCTGCCTGACTGATTCGAAAGGGGAATGTGTATAAAATTATTTCTAGGATGTTTTCCATAATCCAAAGTGAAGGCCCAAAGCTGGGCTTACATCGGTCTGAAAAAAATTACAAAGATGGATTTTCAACAGGATCCGGAGTTTTACCTTCTAGGGGACATTGGGGTAGTACAGTTTAGACTGTCCAAACACCAAATTCAGTTTGTGATGGTCACCTTGTCAGTAGCCAGGAAGTGTATAGCAGTTACGTGGAAGTCTGACTCCCAGCTAAATATCCCACGATGGAATACAGAAATACAGTGTTGCATTCCCCTGGAGAAAATCACCCACAATTTATGGAAGAGATATGACACATCCATTGAAGTGTGGCAACCATATCTGAGGCATCTTGGGGTACAGATATAATTCACACTCCCCCCCACACTCCTACCACTCCCTCCCGAATGAAAGAAAAGTAACAATTCGTCCCAGCAGATAAAGGATTAAGAGTATGAAATGGGGAATGTGGTGCAGACGAATTGTTCTTTGCCCCAACCTGTTTTTATTTAATATCCAAGGCCCTCTAGCCTTGAGGAGGATCAATGTCTTTGTCGGTATTTAAATGGCTTTTGTATGTCTGTATTTTTATATTTTGGTATTTGTATAATTTAAGGATGGGAGGGTGTAAAGAGAGGGAAATAAGGACTCTGTAAATCAAATTTCGTGGAAAGAGAATGCAATATTTTGTTTATTGGGTTTACACGAGTCTGGAAAATATTCAAAAAAATGTGGTGCTTCACTTGGGGGAACTGTTTGGGGCCTTGAATGGTGGTGAAGGAGGAGGTGTGGGCACAAGTGGAGCATTTCTTGCGTTCATGATACAAGGGGCTGATTCGTAAGAAGGGATGAGTGAACGAGGGAGTCATGGAGGGAACGGTCACTGCAGAAGGCACAGTCGGGAGGAGAGGGGGAGATGTGGCTGGTGGTGGCATCATGTTGTGGGTGGCACAAATTGCAGAGGATAGTATGTTGGAAGCAGAGGCTGGTGGGGAGGTCGGTGAGGCCCTTGTTGTGTCTAGGCATGGAAGGGACCTGGGTTGATGTGTGGGAAAAAGAGGAGAAGTGGGAAAGGACTGAGTTGATGGCAGTAGAGGGAAAACCACATTATTTGGAGGAGGACATCTGGAATGGAAGACCTCATCCTGGGTGCAGATGCGATGGAGGAATTAAGAGAAAGGAATAAAATGGTATGTCCATTGACCGAGGCCACCCACAAACTGGAGGAATGACACAATATTCCGCCAGAACACTCTCCAACCAGATATTAACATCAGCTTCTCCCTTATTGCTCTCTCTCTCTCTCTCTCTCTCTCTCTCTCTCTCCCTCTCTCTGTCTCTCTCTATATATATCTCTCTCTCGCTTTCTCTCTTTCTCTCTCTCCTTCCCTCCAGCTCACTACCCTCTAGCCCAGAGGTTGGCAAACTTTTTAAACCATTGACCTCTTCATGGAATCCTTAATCTCTCATTGACCCCCAAGCATGAAAAAAAATAAATATTACCAATGATAAATTTCTCTATAACCCTGACATTTATCGACCCCTTGGACAGTCCCATCGACTGCCCCCCCACCCTTTGCCGGCCCCCAGCTCTAGCCTCTTCAGCAGAGCGACCCTTTTCCCCACTCAATTCTCAACTTTTTTTTCTCTTTTGCCTGCCTTTTGCTAATACTTTGAGGAATAGCTCAGGCCAATGGACACTGCATGACCTGCTGAGTTTCTCCAGGACATTGTACATTAATCTATAGTCACAGTGTCTAGAGACTTTCTTGTTTAACACTAAATTGATGATAATGTTTATACATTGCTGCACTGTTCAAAACCATTCTGAAGTCCTCAATATCTTTTATGTTTTAAGCCAGGAAACCAACGTCTCTCAGCAGATGTTCACCCTGCAGAATCTGATTCGCTTCTGGGGGTGGATGTGGTTGAATGGGATGTTTTTGCAGTAAATGAAAACAAATTAGGTTTAGATGTTTGGCTAGCAAATGTAAATGGTCGTTCTTTAGGATGATGAACTGAGGGTTGGGGTTAGATAAAAGCCGCTACCTTTGACTGCAAATCCAAACAATTTTTGCAAAATACATTACGAGGTTTGGCTTCAGATGAGATCCCTCAATGAAATCTACTGCAATTATAATTTTACAAGGTGGAAATATGCCCCTCCATCTGACTGGTCCATGCTAACCAAGTTGTCTTGAGCTCAAATCATTTGCTTGTGTTTGGTCACATCTGTATAAACCTTTTCTATCCATTGAACCTGTTCAATTGTTTTTTTTCAACATTGCAATTCTACTCAAATCTTCCACTTCTTCTGGCAGCCAGTCCATATTCCTCCCACCCTAAGGGGGCCCTCGGACTCCCATTGGATTGCTCTTCGTACCTGAAATCTAAATAGGCTCTTCTACCCTGAAAAAAGACCATATTTACCTTATCTATGCCCTCTCCTCCCCTCTTGGCCTTCCCCAGGGACCGCTCCCTCTGTGATTCCTTCGTGCACTCATCCCTCCCCACCTATCGCACCCCAGGCACCTTCCCCTGTGCCCACAGGAGGTGCAACACTTGTGCCACCATGGCCCAGGGCCCCAAACAGGCTTTTCATATAAAGCAACAGTTTATTTGTACTTGTCTACTGCATCTGATGCATCCTTTGTGGCCTTCTCTACATCGGAGAGAGCAGTCGCAGACTGGGAGATTGCTTCGTTCAGCACCTCTCTGTCCCCAACCACAACAACCTCCCAGTGGCCAACCACTTCAATTCTGAGTCCCACTCCCGCACTTGCATGTCTGCCCATGCCCTTATGGACTGTCTCACCCTGACCACCTGCAGATTGGAGGAACAGCACCTTATTTTCCTTCTGGGCACCCCCCAGCCACATGGCATGAACATTGACTTTACTGTTTTCCATTAAACCTGCTTGCCTTTTCTTTCCCCTCCCACTTTTCCTGTCCTTCCAGTTCTTTCACGCACACAGCCCTACCATCCCCCCTCCCCTTATTAACATATAACATAACATAACAATTACAGCACGGAAACAGGCCATTAGGCCCTTCTAGTCCGCACCGAACCAAAGTCCCACCTCCCTGCACAATGCCCATAACCCTCCATCTTCTTCTCATCCATATACCTGTCCAACCTTTTCTTAAATAATACAATTGACTCCGCCGCCACTATTTCTCCCGGAAGATCATTCCACACAGCTACCACTCTCTGAGTAAAGAAGTTCCCCCTCATGTTACCTCTAAACCTCTGCCCCTTAATTCTTAACTCATGTCCTCTTGTTTTAAACTTTCCTCCTCTTAACGGAAATAGTCTATCCACATCCATTCTGTCTATCCCTGTCATAATCTTAAATACTTCTATCAAATCCCCTCTCAACCTTCTACGCTCCAAAGAATAAAGACCCAATCTGTCCAATCTCTCCCCATACTCCAGATGCTTAAACCCAGGCAACATTCTGGTAAACCTTCTCTGCACTCTCTCCACTCTGTTTATATCCTTCCTATAATTAGGCGACCAGAACTGCACACAGAACTCCAAATTAGGCCGCACCAACGTCTTATACAATCTCAACATCACCTCCCAACTCCTATATTCCATGCAATGATTGATAAAGGCCAGCATACTAAAAGCCTTCTTCACCACCCTATTCAGTGAGTTTCTACCTTCAGGGAACGATGTACCGTTACTCCTAAATCTTTCTGCTCTTCTGTATTCCTCAATGCTCTCCCATTTACCACATATGTCCTATTCTGATTCTTCTTACCAAAATGAAGCACCTCACACTTATCAGCATTAAATTCCATCTGCCATTTTTCAGCCCACTTTTCTAAGCATCCCAAATCCCTCTGCAATCCTTGAAAACCTTCTTCATTATCCACTATTCCACCTATCTTAGTATCGTCTGCATATTTACTAATCCAATTCACCACCCCATCATCTAGATCATGAATGTATATAACGAACAACAATGGGCCCAATACAGATCCTTGAGGCACACCACTGGTCACCGGCCTCCAACCTGACAGACAATTATCCACTACCACTCTCTGGCCTCTCCCTTTCAGCCAATGTTCAATCCATTTGACTATCTCAAAATTTATACCTGCTCCTTCCCTCCTTTCTCCACCTATCATCTCCTGCCATTGCCACCCCCCTTTCTCCCCTCCTACTTTTTAGTTCAGACATTTGCCGCTATTTTCTCATACTTTGATGAAGGACTCAAGCCTGAAACGTCGGTTCTTTATCTTTGATACGTAAAGGTCACTGCTTGACCTGCTGAGCTTCTCCAGAAATTTGTGATTTTACTTATCTATGCCCCTAATTATTTTCTAAAGTTCCTCCCCCCCTTTCCCTACACCACATTTAGCTCTCAATGGCAGTATCTCACAATGGCACTGTGAGAAACAGAAGTACCTTCACAGAAATTGCTCGAGTCAAAAATTGAGAACAAAGAACATTTATTATACAACAATGCAAAGTTGGGTGCTTCCCCTTACCCTGGGAATACACACACACACTGGGGCTCACCCAACTTTTATACAGTGAATTTCAGTGTAGAGGTACCCTCCCCCCCTAACATTCTTCTGCCTCCTTGATAAGTTTGGCATTAGGCAATCCTGTCTGCCTATGTGCTATTTCTGTGAACTTGGAGGACCAGGGGGTATCCTGTCTGTATCCCATCATGTCATTGTCCTTATTCACCTGCCTTTGTCCTTATTCAAACCTTCCCAACCCTCAGGGCTTACTAACTCTTATATGCAGAACTTGCTAATTCTGTCTATTAATTACATATGCGGATGTTGCTGACTCTCTCTAAGGCTAGAAGACCCTTATCTTATTCAGACTAACCTTTACTTCCTACATTCTATTATCTACCCTTATCCTATTATTCATTACACATATATCCATACTAGCTTTCTTCATCTCTCATATTTTCATATTAGTTTTACTCATCTCTCACAATCCTCACTTTTCTTTTAGCTACGCTTCGTGAATTCTCAACTGGAATGTATCACTTGTAAACTTGGTCTTTTTCCCAGCGAGTCAGTAAACGAACTGCAGTCTCAGCATCATCAGACAGAATTTGGGAAACATACATCCTTTGGGTTATAGTGATCTGACGAGGGGTCCGTTAAATTAAATACTGCACACAAGTCTTTAGGCAGGGGAGCACCATAATGGCCAGAATAGTGAGTCCAGCTGCTATAAGGGCTGTGGGTATCAGACTCCAGTTACCAATAAAAAGTCTAGTCCATCCCACACCGAACCAAGGTTGCCAAGTCTGAACCTGGGCATGGGAAAATTTTCAAACTCCTCAAGAAGTGTCTTTAACCGCCTGACCGTTGTGAGCATTGTCATTCACAAAAGCTGCCTTCAGCAGCCAACGAGTAATCAAGAGCCAGGCAGTTTTGTTGAACTGTGGCTCGTATCTGTCGTCTTTCTTCAGCCCTTAAATTCAGGGCCATCACTGTCTGTTCGGTGATGATCTCCAAGTCTGGAGTCTGATTAAACGATTTAAATGCCAACAAGCTGTGGTGTTCTGGAGCAGCTTACATCGTTTACAACTAGAACTCCCCTTACGGTGGTGGTTCTTAACATTCCGAATGTCTGTGTGACCCAAAGGATGATTTACAGGAGACCAAGTTGGGGAGGGGTGTTTCTTGTCATTTAACCTGTGAGTTGCAGCTTGTCTGCTAACATTAGCATAAGTATCACTGAACCTGTGAGTTGCAGCCTGTCTGTGAATATTAGCATATGTATTCACTCTATCTCTGCTACATGTACAATCCTGATTAACATTCTGTCTGTCATTGTCCCACCATCTTCTTTGTGCTATCTCTTTAAAACTCCTCTTTTTAATATCTGTAGAGGCCGGAATACAAACCAAGTCTACTCCCCTAGGGCCGTTCTGTTCCCCTGGTCCATGTTGGGATCCTAAATTCTTTGGCTTGGCTTCGCGGATGAAGATTTATGGAGGGGTAAATGTCCACGTCAGCTGCAGGCTCATTTGTGGCTGACAAGTCCGATGAGGGACAGGCAGACATGGTTGCAGCGGTTGCAGGGGAAAATTGGTTGGTTGGGGTTGGATGTTGGGTTTTTCCTCCTTTGTCTTTTGTCAGTGAGGTGGGCTCTGCGGTCTTCTTCAAAGGAGGCTGCTGCCCGCCGAACTGTGAGGCGCCAAGATGCACGGTTTGAGGCGATATCAGCCCACTGGCGGTGGTCAATGTGGTAGGCACCAAGAGATTTCTTTAGGCAGTCCTTGTACCTCTTCTTTGGTGCACCTCTGACACGATGGCCAGTGGAGAGCTCGCCATATAACACGATCTTGGGAAGGCGATGGTCCTCCATTCTGGAGACGTGACCTACCCAGCGCAGTTGGATCTTCAACAGCGTGGATTCGATGCTGTCGGCCTCTGCCATCTCGAGTACTTCGATGTTAGGGATGAAGTCGCTCGAATGAATGTTGAGGATGGAGCGGAGACAACACTGGTGGAAGCGTTCTAGGAGCCGTAGGTGATGCCGATAGAGGACCTATGATTTGGAGCCGAACAGGAGTGTGGGTATGACAACGGCTCTGTATATGCCAATCTTTGTGAGGTTTTTCAGTTGGTTGTTTTCCCACACTCTTTTGTGTAGTCTTGCAAAGGCACTATTTGCCTTGGTGAGTCTGTTGTCTATCTCGTTGTCGATCCTTGCATCTGATGAAATGGTGCAGCCGAGGTAGGTAAACTGGTTGACCATTTTGAGTTTTGTGTGCCCGATGGAGATATGGGGGGGCTCGTAGTCATGGTGGGGAGCTGGCTGATGGAGGACCTCAGTTTTCTTCAGGCTGACTTCCAGGCCAAACATTTTGGCAGTTTCCGCAAAACAGGATGTCAAGCGCTGAAGAGCTGGCTCTGAATGGGCAACTAAAGCGGCATCATCTGCAAAGAGTAGTTCACGGACAAGTTGCTCTTGTGTCTTGGTGTGAGCTTGCAGGCACCTCAGATTAAAGAGACTGCCATCCGTGCAGTACCGGATGTGAACAGCGTCTTCATTGTTGAGGTCTTTCATGGCTTGGTACAGCATCATGCTGAAGAAAATTGAAAAGAGTGTTGGTGCAAGAACGCAGCCTTGCTTCACGCCATTGTTAATGGAGAAGGGTTCAGAGAGCTCATTGCTGTATCTGACCCGACCTTGTTGGTTTTCGTGCAGTTGGATAACCACGTTGAAGAACTTTGGGGGACATCCGAGGCGCTCTAGTATTTGCCAAAGCCCTTTCCTGCTCACGGTGTCGAAGGCTTTGGTGAGGTCAACAAAGGTGACGTAGAGTCCTTTGTTTTGTTCTCTGCACTTTTCTTGCAGCTGTCTGAGGGCAAAGACCATGTCAGTAGTTCCTCTGTTTGCGCGAAAGCCGCACTGTGATTCTGGGAGAACATTCTCGGCGACACTAGGTATTATTCTATTTAGGAGAATCCTAGCGAAGATTTTGCCTGCAATGGAGAGCAACATGATTCCCCTGTAGTTTGAGCAGTCTGATTTCTCGCCTTTGTTTTTGTACAGGGTGATGATGATGGCATCACGAAGGTCCTGAGGCAGTTTTCCTTGGTCCCAACAAAGCTTGAAAAACTCATGCAATTTGGCATGCAGAGTTTTGCCGCAAGCCTTCCAGACCTCTGGGGGGATTCCATCCATACCTGCTGCTTTGCCACTTTTCAGTTGTTCAATTGCCTTATATGTCTCTTCCCGGGTGAGGACCTCATCCAGCTCTAGCCTTAGGGGCTGTTGAGGGAGCTGGAGCAGGGCGGAATCTTGGACTGAGCGGTTGGCACTGAAAAGAGATTGGAAGTGTTCTGACCATCGGTTGAGGATGGAGATCATGTCGCTAAGGAGGACTTTGCCGTCTGAGCTGCGCAGCGGGCTTTGGACTTGGGGTGAGGGGACGTACACAGCCTTTAGAGCCTCGTAAAAACCCCTGAAGTCGCCAATGTCCGTGCTGAGCTAGGTTCGTTTGGCGAGGCTAGCCCACCACTCATTTTGGATCTCCCGGAGTTTGCGCTGAAGATGGCTGCATGCGCGACGGAAGGCTTGTTTCTTCTCTGGCCAGGACGGCTTTGTAAGGTGAGCCTGTTGGGCAGCTCGCTTCTTTGCCAGCAGTTCCTGGATTTCCTGGCTGTTTTCGTCGAACCAGTTCTTGTTTTTTCCTGGAGGAGAAGCCCAGTACCTCTTCAGTGGATTGCAGTATGGTAGTCTTCAGCTGATCCCAGAGGGTTTCAGGGGACGAGTCCGTGAGGCGGATTGCATCCTCGAGCTTTGCTTTGAGGTTTGCCTGGAAGTTTCCTCTCACTTCGTCTGACTGCAGGTTTCCAACATTGAACCTCTTTCTGGGGGCTTTACTGTTCCTGGGCTTTGGCTTGAAGTGAAGGTTGAGCTTGCAGTGAACCAGCCAGTGGTACCCCAGTATGACTATACTCTATACCTGCGCCCTGTCTGCATTCTAAAGATAAATAATTGTCACCTCTGCTGCCCCTATTCCAGGAGGACTTAATACATTGTGAGCAATTTGGTGATTTCCCAAAAATTGGGAACCAACAAGTAAACAAAACAGCAAATGGTAAAAACAACATTACAGCACTTTTTCCCGGCGTTGTGTAACTTTCAGATCAGAAGGATGAAGGACTGCACGCCAGGTGGAGGGTAGATTATCAATGTCTTTAGTCCGTGGATCAGCAGCTTGTTTAATTCATTCTATGTGAGTCCACCCCTTTTCTTTCATTCGCACTGCAGTGTCTGTAATCAAAAGTACACAAAAGGGGCCGTCCCAGACAGGTTTTAGTTAGTGATCTTGCCATGCTTTTACATATACCCAATCACCAGATTTAATAAAATGAATAGGATGCTCCAGGGGTGGGTTTTGAACTAATAAACCCTTCCGTTTTAATTTGTATAGAGAGGCAGAAAGTCCCTTTAAATATTTGGATATGTACTGGTCGTTAGCCTCAGAGGTAGGGGTATTAAAAGGTGACATACAAGGTTCGAGTATACCATCTTTCACCAACTGGTCAATTACTGGCTGCAGCCCCTTTCGGCCAGCCATCGGAATTGGATACTGTTTTCGTCTAATTACTTGCTCAGGATCTTTTAAAGTAACTTGCAGGGGAGGAATATCTAACACTCTTCTATTGCTTCTTTTTGCCCATACTCCAGGATTTATTCGTTCCCGATCCTCCTTGGTTAATACATACAATTGAACCCCAATACCTGATTCCTGTGGTCTGGTGCCGATAGCCAATTGGTCCTGTAAATCTCGTCCTAACAAACAAACTCCAGCTTGGGGAACTAATAGAATGTCCTCCGTTACTATCTTCTCTCCCATTTGTATTCTTACATCCCTTAATACAGAGACCGTAAAATCTCTTCCTCCTACTCCCGAAATCATCACGGTCCCCTCTATCTTAACACCCTCGGGTGGTTGTAAAATACTAGACCGGGCTGCCCCAGAATCAACTAAAAAGGTCATCTTGTCACTGTGGGGTCCTATGCTTAAATTTACTAATGGTTCTTCGTGCAGCCCCACGGTGTGTATTGACTGAGAACCGTGACCCCCCTATTCATAATCTTCTTCCATCCGTGTGTAAGATCGCGTCTCCCTGGCTCGCATTGGGCATTCTCTCTTAAAATGTCCCTCCTTTTTACAATGGTAGCAAATATGCTCCCGTTTCCCAATTCCTACCGGAATTACCACGAGGTCCCGGAAAAGGTCGTCGTCCCCGGAATTCCCCTCTACCCTTGCCCCTGCTCTGGTCTCTACTCTCCCTCTCCTGAAGCTCCTCCCAATGTCCAGGAGCTGGCACATAGCACCTACCCTTTCTTTGCTGTCCCTCCACGACTTCCTTGACTGCCTGCATTAAAATCTTAGCCTTTCCTTTCTGTTTATTGGGCATTCTCTCTTAAAATTACGCACCTCCGTACTAGTCAGGGGCACATTTACGAAACCAAGACCCCCTCCCATGGGAACTTCCCGTAAAGGTCTCATCCAGTTAATTTCTGGCTTATCCTCTCCTTTATAATGTCTAGATTCCTGCTCTCTGGAAAATGAATCAAAGGGTTCTGCCCTTCCCTCCCGGAGGGTCTCACTGTTTTGAATCAAAGTCTCCTCCCTCTCTTGTCAATTGAGGTGGTAATCTAGTACTTTGTTAACGGGTCATCATACCACCCCTACTTTCTTCTCCTTTAGCTGTGGGGGAGGAGGGGAAGGTGAAGAAGGGTAGAGCATAGGAGGGGGGGGGGAAGATAGGAGCCGGCATAGGAGGAGCATAAGGTGGAGGAAGGGAATGTAACACATCCCATCCTTGTGTTTCAGGGACAAAAGGTTCCTCATCCTTCTTGTCCTTACATTCCTTTTCATTCAAAACCAGTTGATCAACCAATCCACTGAGCCAGCAGGCTGGATATTCTCTGCTCTCAATATTATCTCTTTGATTTTGATAGAGCCAGATGTTCAATGCCTGACACATCCAGTCCTCATCGGATCCAAACTTTGGCCAATATACTGAATTCCCTTTTATCGGGTTTTTAACCCATTCCAGACAGCAATACCTGACCATGGTCTGTTTGTCTTTCCCACGGGTTTTCCCCGCACCCCAATCAGATAGCATTAATCCTAACGGACTTTGCTTAGTTATCTGATCATCCCGTCCTTCCTTAGGACTATTTCCCTTGCAACTCACACCTCCCATACTAACAGGTAAGTAAAATTCCTCTTACGGGGATCCAGTAGCTATTCCTAGCGCACTTCCTTAACGTCCTCCCATCGTTTGTTCTCAATGCCTCTTCGCGGATATCACTCACTTCATCCACTGACCAGTCACCCATTGTCCGTGAGTCCAGCTGAATCAGCCGGGGTGCACCTACCCTCGTCGTCGGGCACTCTGTCAGTGGAGGGAGTGGGATCCCGGACGAGCCCCCATTTGTGAGAAACAGAAGTACCTTCACAGAATTTGCTCGAGTCAAAAATTGAGAACAAAGAACATTTATTATACAACAATGCAAAGTTGGGTGCTTCCCCTTACCCTGGGAATACACACATACACTGGGGCTCACCCAACTTTTATACAGTTCATTTCAGTATAGAAGTACCCTCCCCCTTACATTCTTCTGCCTCCTGGATGAGTTTGGCATTAGGCAATCCTGTCTGCCTACGTGCTGTTTCTGTGAACTTGGAGGACCAGGGGGTATCCTGTCTGTGTCCCATCATGTCATTGTCCTTATTCACCTGCCTTTGTCCTTATTCACACCTTCCCAAACCTCAGGGCTTACTAACTCTTATATGCAGAACTTGCTAATTCTGTCTAAGGCTTACTAATTACATATGCGAAAGTTGCTGACTCTCTCTAAGGCTAGAAGACCCTTATCTTATTCAGACTAACTTTACTTCCTACATTCTATTATCTACCCTTATCCTATTCATACTGGCTTTATTCATTACACATATATCCATACTAGCTTTCTTCATCTCTCATATTTTCATATTAGTTTTACTCATCTCTCACAGCAGTATTTCTCACGGTTGGTGAAATGCCATTACAGTGCCAGTGATCGGGACTGGGGTTCGAATCCTGCGCTGTCTGTAAAGAGTTTTGTACATTCTCCCCGTGTCTGCATGGGTTTTCTCCAGGGGCTCCGGTTTCCTCCACCCTTCAAAAAATGTACCGGGAGTGCAGGCCAATTGAGTGTAATTGGATGGCACAGGCTGGTGGGCGAAATGGCCTGTTACCCTGCAGTATGTCTAACATTTAAGAAAAATTTAGAAATGAACAGCAGGCTCCACCATCCAGAGCATTGCGGGGAGCATGTGTCTGGCCTCACCTCTGACTGCAGGTCCCCACCTAATTGCACAGGATCCTGGTTTTTAAATGTGCTGCTGCTTTCTCTCTGTGACTGGGCTTGAATCCTGGGCTTTGTCTAATCTGATGGGCAGTACCTTCACCAGAGGCACACCTCCACCTTCTCGAGAGTGAGAAGGAGGCAAGGATGCAGGACTCGCCATTATGGCCCCAATCCCAAAACTGAGTAAAGAGGGGGAGAAAATGAACAGCCATCCGATGTACCTGGAAAGGTACCAAAGAATATGTGGGATGGAAGAGAAAATTGACCAAGAAGGGGGAAAGCATTGATACCATCAACTCCGTGACATGCACTTTATCCCACCAGACTTATGCAGCTGTTCAAAGAGAGAAATAGAGTCCTAAGATTACCAGTGTCTCAAAAGGCTTCTTAAAGAGTGGTCACCATGGCTCAGAATGTTTTCCTTGAAATTTAGACACACAGCATGGTAACAGTCCCTTCCACCCACAAGCCCATGCTTCCCAATACCAAATAACCTACAACCCCCGTACGTTTTGAAAGTGCAGGAGGAAACTGGAGCAATAGGCGAAACCCATGCAGGCAGTAGGAGAACGTACAAACTCCTTATAGGCAGCGTGGGATTCAAACCCGGGTTGCTGGCCCTGTAATGCGTGGCGCTAACCAGCCTGCAATGGCCTTCTCTCTTTGCGCTCTTGTTTGGGGAGAGAGTAAGGGGCCTTCTGTTTCAAAAAGTGGAGGGAAATTAATCCCCCTGTTTTATACTATGCACAGCTATTTTGTCTGCCCTGTAGAAACCAGTTATTTATTTGTTCAGTTTGTACTTTCCTTCGGTATAAAGCTTGCTCTGTATAAAGCTTGAACTGTGCGCCTCCTGAAAGACAGGGAAGTTCCTCTGGGAAGTTGCATTCCCGTAAACAGCGTGCAAAATAATGGCTTCCTGTTATGATTTCCTATTATGATCACTGGCTTATTCTTGGGATATTGGAGGCAAGCAAAGTTGCTCTTGGGATTGTTAGGAATGTAAAGTCCACTTTCAGAATTGGCTCACTGCTAAACAAAATGTAGGTCAGCACTTATGGCACATTTCCATTCGCTCTGGGTAGTGTCGTGGAATTGAATACTGCATTAGCAGTAGAGTGAGACCATTAGGCTCATTGTGTATGTGTTGGCTGCTTGATAGATGAGTGAAATAATCCCATTTCCCCACTGTTTTCCCCTTTCCCATGCAATTCTTTCTCTTGAAGTGTCCTGTTTCTTTCTGAACATTATTACTGAATGTGCTTTCACATTGCCACGCTAGCTACACTTAAATCAACAGGCTTAATTTACCTGGTCTTTTATGTCACAAAAAACATTAATGAGTGATTCACAGAACATTGTCAAATGAAACTTCCACAGAATATTTGAACACCTGCAAATGCTGTGATTGCAGTAAAACGCACAGTAAATGCTGGAGGAACTTGGCCTGTCTCTCAGCGTCCATAGGAGGTAAAGAGATATTACCGATGTTTCGGGCCTGAGCCCTTCTTCACGGTGTAAGCATAAAGCAGGCAGGCGTCTCAATAAAGATAGGTGACAGAGAGGGGGAAAGGCTGGGAGGGGAGAGTCTGGACTCTCCCCAGTTTTTATTCAGACGCCTGCCTGCTTTTTGCCTATTTAAAAAAAAAATTCAGATTAAATGAGGATATCCAAAATAAATCGGAAATCCTCTTTTATCCAAATTTTTTTCGGAGCCGAACTGACCTTGCAGGTTGGAAAAAATAATTCACTCGACATGAGATTAGAAGCACGATTGTTCTCGTTTCACGTAACACCCTCTCCTCTCTTTCCATTTCTTCTTTGCCTTCCTCTATTGACTTTTTTCTCCAACCCTCCCTCCCAAACTATGTGCCACTTGTCTCCCAGCTGCAAGTGGTCGGATGAATCGCTTGTCCCGGTGCCATCAAGGAAAGTGGCTCCCAGACAGGAGAGGGACCTTGGACTCAATGGCATTCCCTCCCCCTTCCCTCCTTTCCCATTCCTCTCTTCCTTCCTTCCCTCCTCGGCACAATGGGGCTTCCAATGCTGAGCTGCTGCACACGCACACCAGGCTCCCCAGTGTGCATGTGCGGTAGGCTGAGGGGAGAATTCGGTCGGGACTCGGAGTCAGGTGCTCCAGTGACTGGGGATGCAGGAGCCCGGCGATTCACTAGAATGTGTTCCACCGGCCCGGGAAGCCTCCCCAGGGATTGGCGGCAGCGGTTGGCTGGTCTCAGTGATCAGCGGTTGGGTTGTGTTAGGGATCGGTGGCAGCCAGCATTTTTTATTGGTGAGAACTAAACATTATTTTAATGCTTAAAAAGCCTCCCCTTATTGTTTAAACATTGATAAAAGTGATTTGTTGTTGCTACTGGGCTGTTTTTTTAAAAAAAACAACCAGTTCTCCGAAAAAACTTTATCCAATAGAGCAGGTCCTGACCATTTCAGATAATCAGAGCTGTACAGTACCTTTTTCTTACACCTTGGACGCATGGTTGGCGTAGCAGTTAGCGAAATGCCTTTACAGCGCCAGTGATTGGGACTGGGGTTCGAATCCCGCACTGTCTGTAAGGTGTTTGCACCTTCTCCCCGTCAGTGCGTGGGTTTTCCCCGGGGTCTCCAGTTTCCTCCCACTGTTTGAAATGTACTGGGAGATGTAGGTTAATTGGATGTAAATTGGGTGGCGTGGACTCGTGGGCCAAAATGGCCTGTTACCGTGCTGTATGTCTTAAAAAAAGAGTTCAAGCCTGAAACGTCAGTAAAACAGGGCATCTCTTTACAGCCTCTTTATAGAGGCTGTGAAACCTGCTGAGTTCCTCCAGTATTTTCGGGTGTGTTTACAGAATATTTGGAGATGACCTAAATAAAATACCATCCCATCAGGAAGAAGATTCACAAGAGTGAGATCAGGCACCAGCAGATTCAAGGATAGTTTCTTCCCTGCATAATCAGTCACCTAAATGAATTCCAAAATAGTAACTCATGTCACCTTTGCTCCATACTCTTTGCGACTGGAGTCTTTGTATTGTGTCTTATTAAATGTACGATGTGTGAGATGTTTACTCCCAAAATAACCTCTGTCACTGCATCTTGGTACATGTGGCAAAAAACCTGAACTTGTTCATCATTCAGTACTGCAAAACTGCATTCAAAACTGCAAATAGTACAGGCAGTTTGATGGTTTGATTCTCATGGTAGGAAGACCCTGCAGAGGATAGTGAAGTCAGCAGAAAAGATCGTTGGGGGCTCTCTTCCTACCATGAAGGATATCTACAACATGATGTAGGTGAAAGGCAATATACATTGTGAAGGTCTCCACACACCCCTCATGTAAACTGTTCTCCCTTCTGCCATCTGGTAGGAGGTACCGTGGCACTCGGGCCCTGACATCCAGATTGGGCAAAAGATTTTTCCCCCAAGCCATCAGACTCCTGAGTTCCCAGATCATTTGTGGATAGTGGACCATGGACTTCTACTATATACATCTTAATATTTAAATATTTCAATGTGTTTAACTTCTATTATAACTTATATTTATGTAATATACACCATGGTTCTGGAGAGACACTATCTGGTCTTTGCTAGAGATGGGCTCATGGGGACCAAGTCAAGTCAAGGTACCTTTATTTATCATTCATACCATGGATTCGATGCTTGCGGACTCTGCCAGCTCGAGTTCTTCGATGTTGGTGATGAAGTCATTCCAATGAATGTTGAGGATGGAGCGGAGACAGCACTGATGGAAGCGTTTTAGGAGCCGTAGGTGATGCCGGTAGAGGACCGTGCAGCTAAACACAGCTCAAACTACATCATCATGTTTGCTGACAACATGACTGTGGTAGACCTGATCAGTAAGAAAGACAAATCAGCATACAGAGATGAGGTGCACTAACGGACAGCTCGTATCTGAACGTTAAAAAAAACCCGAGCGGTTCCCTGGAAGCCCGCAGCTTGTGTGGATCCATCAGCCACTGAGCCCCTCGGCGATCCCGTGGGGTCGTGTCATAGGCTTCTCTTTCTCAACGGTGGGGGGAGGGGGGGTGTTCTCCCATTTCTGGTGCCATGCGCCATTCCACTGGTTCCTGATGTCTGCAACCCACCCCCCCCCCGGAGCCGCTGCCGAGAATAGGCGATGCCATCTTGGGCACAGACCTGTAATTGAAGGACTTTAGTGTCTAAGCATCGTCGCCTCCTCTAACAGGCTGTTCAATCTCTGTGCGGTGCAACCACCGTTAGGACAGGGTGGATGAATCCTTGAGTCGCAGTGTTGTGCCTCTACTTCTTGGTCTCTTGGGTCTGTCCCAGCAGCAGCGCTGGTATTTGCTTTCCCAGTTCAGACCTCAAATTTGCCACCTGAACCTTAAAATCGATGGGCACATGGCTTATGAAATTACTTTTCAATCTGTGCCCAACTGATTCATCACTAAACTCCACGTACAGGACCTGGGTGAAACAGCACCACGATAAACCGGGAAGGCCTCGTGTTTCGCAAAGAGATACCATTTGCTACTTTTTGTTTTCACAGGTAAGCATGGCACAGAGGGGAAGCCTGGAAGAAGGAGTGCGGAGTAATAATTGTCATGAACAGTTGCTGATGTGTGGAGTGCAAAGCCTTGCGGACAAGAAGGACATCATCACCAGCCTGGTCTCCGCCTTGGACTCGATGGTCAGTACATTCTGTCCTGCTGTGGCAGCTATCGTTGATCAGAGCAACCTCTCTGTTCAGGTCTCATCCTTGTGAATCTGTTTTAGTATTCATTCCAATCACATTATTCCTTCTTAATAATGTAGTGAATGGAACTTTTAAAGAATTCTGAGAGTAGTTTAGCCAAAGTTGAAAAGGTTTGACATATTTCTGCTTTTCGAAGTCACTCTAGATGAACCTTATGCTTAGTTACATTTTATTATAAGAACAGTAACCTGCACCGCAATGTTTAGTGATGAATGGACATGTGCTCTTTGACTCCTTTGTCTGTTAACTCTGTCCAGAGTTTTTAAATCTCCACAGTGCACGGCCTCCCTTATTGGTTCAACTATGGAATGATTCAAGGGCGGCACAGTTAACGTAGCGGCCAGCACGGCGCCTTTACAGCGGCAGCGATCAGAACCGGATTCAAATCCTGCGCTATCAGGAGTTTGAACGTTCTCCCCGTGTCTGTGTGGGTTTTCCCCGGGGACTCTGGTTCCCACCCACTGTTCAAAACGTATTGGGGTCGTAGGTTAATTGGGTGTAAATTGGGCGGCACGGACACATGCGCCCAAATGGTCTGTTACTGTGTTGTATGTCTAAATTTAATTTTTTTTTTAAAAATGCATTAAAAATTATAAATGGCACCACATGCTCTGTATATTTCAGTACTCTCATCCATGGTTCCACACAGAGGCAATAAACTGTGGAAGCAATAAACTTTGAGTACCTTTTCTCCAATCCCTGAATCTATCGGCCAGCCCAACAGATTTCCCAGCAAGCACCGTGCCTATTAGTTCCCAGCATCCTTCACTGTACTGTGAAGTCATCAAAACCAGTCGCTGGCAAGCTTGAATGTGTCAGATGAAAGAAACTGCTGGAAACCATAAGAGTGGTTTTACTGTTAAGAATTTAAATTCAGGAATATTTGCTGTTGCTTAGGATTTTCATCTTGCAGACGTGAGCAGTGTAGAGAGAAGAACAGCCGATGTTTCCACATGGGAAATGACAAGTGAATGGCTTGCACAATGGGTGAAGCGTGAACCCTTTCCCATTCACAGTGTGTAGGTGACAATTAATCCCCTCCACATATCCTCACCCCCCCCCCACAAAAACACACATGCACATTCAGCTCCATGCAAACAGACTTGATCAGAAAGATCTGTGTGCACACTGAGGGGTGAATGCGGCCACGCAAACACAGACGTCCACACAGAAGTGTTTGTGTCATAGTCATACAGCATCTCAGCAGGGCCTTCAGTCCACATCCACATTGCCCAGTAGCCACCCATCCATATTCATCCCAGCTTCCAGTGCTTGGTGCCTGGTCTTCCATGCCTCAGCGATTCAAATGCTTGTCTAGCTACTTCTGGAATGTTCTTGGCACTCTGCCTCCACCACTCTCTCAGACAGTGTACTCCAGGTAAACACCTCTGGATGAAAAGGGCCCCAGTAGATCCCCCTCTAAATCCTTTATCCTTTATCCTCACTGCGTGTCCTCTAATTTTGCCTACTCCTGATATGGGAAAAGGTCTACCCCTCATAATTTAATATCCCTCAAGCGTGTCCCTCTTAATTAACTACCTCCAGAACAGTCTGAGCCTCTCTATTCTCCCTTCATACCTGCAACACCTTTTAGGGCAGCGTTCTGGCGACTCCTCAGCGCTATCATATGTCTATTATAGTATGCTGAGCAGACCACACTACGCTCTAGCTGAGGTCATACCAATAACCTTCCTGCTCTTGTGTTCGATGCCCCAATGAAAGCTGGTGTCCCTATTTCCTCCGTCATCATGGGGTATACCTCTGATGCCACCTTCAAGGATCTTTGAGCGTATTCTCTGTTCCACCATGCTTTCTCGGACTTTATGTTTATGTTTTGGCCTCACTAGTACTCCCCAATTGCATTACCTCACATTTATCAGGATTAGACCACATCTGCCACTTCTCAGCACATTTGACCAATGCATCAAAATTCCCCTCGAGCTGACGACTACCGTCTGTACCGTCATCCACCGATCTTCATGCCATCTCAAGTGTTCCTGGATTTGCGATGGGGAGGGTTGATGTGACGTTCCCTACACCCGGCCATGTGTGGACATTACCTGAAAATAACTTGAGCAAATATTGACGACACCCGGCTCAATCTCTCTCCACTCTGTCTTTCACATTTTCGCGCCCAATACTGGATATTCAGAAGAGTGAAACACGAAGGTCTGCAGGTGCCTTGATTGAAGTAGAAACACAATGCTGGAGAAACTCAGCAGGGCAAACAGTGCACTTTAAATAGCAAAGATAAAAGACACATAACCAAAACTCTTAGCCTGAGCCCTTCATCAAGGTGTAAAAATAGTACGGAGATGAGTTCACACCTTGATGAAGGGCACAGGCCTGAAATGTTGGTTATGTGTCTTTTATCTTTGCTATTAAAAGTTCGCTGTTTGCCCTGCAGAGTTTCTCCAGAATTGTGTTTTTACTGGATATTCAAAATCTTATTTCCAGTTAATTCATTGTCCAAGGCACCTACCACAGTCTCTATTTCCTCACCATCAACTCCTTCCTCCCTTTTGTCATCGTTTTTAAACCCAAATGAGATTGTTTGCAATTAGCTTTTGACTACAAATCTGTTCCACCAGAAAAACTCCCAAATTCCTTTTCTGCAACCTTAGTTGATTCCACTTCTGCTACACCTTGTCTTCTGCTGAAGCCATGTGTTTTGTTCCCTCCCTGTACCATTGTACATGACTGGCTTCCCATTTAACCCTCCCAAACATGAGATCTAAAACTCGAACGTCCACATCACAGCTGTATTTTTTTTTAAAAATGAAATTTAGATTTAGACATCCAGCATCCGTTTTGGTCCAAAAATCCATGCCACCAATTTACACCCCATTAACCTATACCGCCGGTACATTTCAAACGGTGGGAGGAAACTGGAGTCCCCGTGGGAAAACCCACGCCGACACAGGGAGAATGTACAAACTCCTTACACGTGGCGCGGGATTCGAACCCCGGTCCCAATCTCTGGCGCTGTAAAGGCATTGAGTTAACCGCTACGCCAACCGTGCTGGCCAGGCATCATCTCTGCGCTCACATTCCAGAATGACTTGGTTGTAAAATTCCAATTCTTGTTTTCAAATCCCTTTCTTCCCTCCCTGTCTCTGTGATCTTCTCCAATTCTGCCAATTCTTAAAGTGTCTCTATCTGGCCACCTGAGTACCCTTGATATTATGTGTGGCCCTCTGGGTGGCTGGACCTGCAGCAGCTGAGCATTAAAACTCTCATTCCTCTCCCTACAACTTCTAAAACTCTTATTCTACATCTCCTACTGTGCTATCGATTGAATTTGTTGACGTCTGCAAATTTGGCTCAATGACGGAATCTGCTCCACAAGACCCATGCATGCAAGACACAAGCTCACAGATATCCATCATCAATCCAGGTCATTAAAAACATTATAAGCAGTGGTACTGTAATTCAGTCAGGCAAAAATTGATCACAGCAAGGAAAGTAACAGAAACAGCAGTTGGCTGTGGAAGTGGTGTTTGATGAGCAAGCACTTAACATTGACTATGGAGGTAAAACTTCTTACAGGGAATGTTATTTCCACAGTAAATTTTCATTGGTGTTTTAAAAAAAAATGCAACTAACTTACAACGACACTCATTCTTTGAGTCTTTTCTGGCATTGATAAAAATGTGACATGCATCTAATTCCATCTACTGGCACCAGTTCTACAATAATTAACATCCTTGTTTAACAAAAACCTCTCCATTACAAGCTTGTCATGTGAACCCTCCACTCGGTATTGTTTCAGATTGCAGGATTAATTATGTCGAGCACTGGACAATGCAAGTGAAGTTGCTACTTTCTCTCTGTGCATAGTGTTAAGGTTCTGCCTAGCCCTACCCAGAGCTAAATTTTCTTTGTAATCTTTTATCTGCAGTGCACGGCGCTGTCGAAGTTAAACGCTGAAGTTGCCTGCATTGCCGTTCATGATGAAAGCACATTTGTCCTGGGAACAGAGAAAGGCAAAGTGTTTCTGAATGCCAGAAGAGAACTGCAAAAAGAATTTGTCAAGTACTGCGGTGAGTTTACACAACTTTGAACTGCTTTGTTGGGACAAACCAAACTGATGTTTGGCCTCCAGCCGGGCTGGGTGATGCACAATAACTCGTTCTAGTTATGAGCATATCATCATGGCTGCCCTGTCAGTGTAGAGCAGTGGTTCTCAACCCTTTTCTTCCCACTCACATACCACCTTAAACAATCCATTACTGAGCACCGATGGCAGAGGGATTACTTAAAGTGGTATGTGAGTGGAAAGAAAAAGGTTGAGAACCACGGATGTAGAGACATTGTTAGAACTCAGTGTTTTGGGTATCTTGTGAGATAAGAACCAACTACCCCCTCTTCACCAACCTCCCCTCAAAAAGGTGGACAAAGATAGTTACCTAGAACTCAAACCTTTGATGAAGCAGTAACCACGCTATGTAATCACTTCAGCACTTTGTGCTCTGCCATTGGCTTCATAGTAACTTGGCAGTTTGTTTAGTGATACAGCAAGCAATTAATTTCAAAGCAAGTTCACCACTGTTTGAAAAAGAGCAGAGAAGAACTTGTTATTCTAACTGGCATTTATCCCATATCTAGATAATCAAATGCCAACTAGCTCGTGTTCAACTATTTGTGGGAGCATGAAGCACATATATTTGCTGCCTTCTGAGTCTACAAAATAAAAGTGACTGCACTTCAAATGCACTTCACTAACTGTGAGCTGCCCTGGATATTCTGGAGTGGTCCTTGTCTGTGGTCTTTTTGAGGAACACATGCAAATTTTCAAATTAACTAGGAGTCTGTCAAAGGCTGAAGGAGATGACTTCATTTAATCAATATGAAGGACTTTGAATAACCCTTCATTTTGTAAATAACCCCTATCCATGAGTTGGTGAAGAAGATTTTGATGATAAACAAAGACAATTTCTAAATCCTGCTTGGAAAAATAGGACAAGGCTGTCTGAAGCCCATTTGGCACCCAGCTGTATGGTCCCTGAGAATAAAACGACACTAATTAGAGTATCCAAATGACCAAAGTATAAGTATTACAGTAAAACCCCTGGTATCCGGTACCTATGGGGATTGGTAGATGCCGAATAAACGAGTTTTCCAGTTGCTTGAGACTCACTCCTACAATGTCCAACTAATACACCTGCATTAAGAATAAATAGTTTAAAAGACAAAAATACTATACTGTACTTACATTGAACAAACTTCATGGCATGAATATATGAAACTTAAAGCATTTTACTTTAGTTTCCAGTCACATTCTTTGAAAACATTTAACCATTGCTGCATCTGCAGGTTCCTCCCCCTCCACAGAGCCGCCTGAAAGACGAACAATAACATTATAGATAATTAACCCCTCCCCCCGCCAACTTTACAGATAAAGCCTCTGTCCGTGGCGAATCTTACTAAGCAGGGATAAGGAGTCACGCCAACGGAGAGCGGCATCAACCAGCTCTTCATCGGGGGCGACACCTTTGCTACTTCACACAACTTTATTCAAACAGCTGCTACGAGCAAAGCCCGACCAAGGCCCTCCCTCCGCTGGCTGGATATTTGCTCCCATCTTCACCAAAGGTTTACGTGTTACTTCAGCGAACGTTTGCTTTCTACTAATTTAAACTTTTATTTATTCCTACTTATTTCTATTTATTTATTTATTTTCCTCAACTGTTTTTGCCAGTTGCTTGAATTCCAGATCACAGGGATTTTACTGTATTAATAATGGGCTAGTAATGGGTTGTTGACCATTCAGATGAGCTGGAGGATGTCAAATGCATGTTTTTATTTTGGAAAGGGAGAGAATAAGGTCCTGCACAGGAGATTAGTATACAAACTTAAAGCACATGGATTAGGAAGGATGGAATTGAGGTGAATAGAGAATTGGTGAATAGGAAGCAAGGAGTAGGAATAAATGAGTTCTTTTCCGAATGGCAGGCAGTGACTAGTGGGGGACCACGAGGCTCAGTGCTCGGACCTGTTATTTACAATTTATATCAATGACTTAGATAAGAGAATAGAAAACAGCATCTCCAAGTTTGCAGATGACACGAAGCTGGGTGGCAGGGTTAGCTGTGTAGAGGATGCAGGGTGACTTGGACAAGTTAGGTGAGTGGGCCAATGCATGGCAGATGCAATATAATGTAGATAAATGTGAGGTTATCTACTTTGGAGGCAAGAACAGGAGAGAAGATTATTACCTAAATGGTGTTGATTAAGAAAAGGGGAGATGCAATGAGATCTGGGTGTCGCTGTGCACCAGTCATTGAAAGTGGGCATGCAGGTAGAGCAGGCAATGAGTAAAACGAATGGCATGTTGGCATTCATAGCAAGAGGATTCGAGCAGCGAGGATCTACTCCAGGGCCTTAGTGAAACTACACCTAATGTATTGTGTACAATTTTGGTCTCCTTACCTGAGGAAAGGCATCCTTGCCATAGAGGGAGTACAAAGAAGGTTCACTAGATTGATACCAGGGATGGCAGGACTTACATATGAAGAAAGGCTGGATCGACTATGCTTGTACTCACTGGAACTTAGAAGATTGAGGGGGAATCTTATAGAAATGTATACAATTCTTAAGGGATTGCACAGGCTGAATGCAGGAAGGTTGTCCCCGATATTGGGGGAAACCAGAACCAGGGATCACAGTTTAAGGATCAGGGGGAAGTCTTTTAGGACTGAGATTAGAAAAAAAAAATTCTCTCAGAGAGGGGTGAATCTGTGGAATTCTGCCACAGGAAATGGTTGAAGCCAATTACTTATCTATATTTAAGAGGGAGTTAGATATGGACCTTGTGGCTAAGGGGAATCAGGGGGTACAGGGAGAAGGCAGGTACTGAGTAGACGATCAGCCGTGATCAAAATGAATGGTGGTGTAGGCTTGAAGGGCCAAATGGCCTACTCCTGTACCTATTTTCTATGTTTCTAATTGAGGACCAAGCAAGCATGCTGTTATTTTCAGCGGTTTTACCCCATTAATGCCATTGAGAGAAATTTACTGAGGCGTTTCTAGTGAAAGATGATCATCTGCATTACACTGGAGGCTATTTCATTTTTGGTTGAGAGCAACGGTGGCTGAGGTCAGGAGAGAGGCCCATTGCCTCTTGCAGTGGGAAGGAGAATAAGCATGAGTATCCCATCCTCTTGCGCTTGGCTGGCCTGTGTTTGTTCAGGCTTACAAATAAAGTTTAATGGGATTGAATACCACTTAGGATAAAGCTAGTTCATCAATACCACCAAACTTGAAATACTTGTCACCGTTAAATTGTCAAATTCTCTGGTAAGTTCATACAACTCTGTACTCCTTTGCCTGATGTTTGAGTTTCCAGAACTGGTACACTTCCTTCTATAGCATCTCATTGTAGAAGAAGGATGTGTAAATGGAGTGGACCTGCTAGCATAAAGCCGTTGGAAATGTGCTGTTTGAGAGCTCACTTTAGTGAAACTGTATATACTCGTGTAATCGTCAAAGTTTGGGTCCAATCTTTCGGGTCAAATTTGTGGGGGTTGACTTTTACATGGATACTTTTTTTGACTTAAATCCCTGCGTCGTTCAAGGTGTCGGGTGCTCGGATGGTCGGGACTGGGTGGTAAGTCCACGGTCAGAGCCTCGGAAGTTCTGGTGGGCGGGTGGCCAAGGCGAGGATCTGCTATCGGGGCGTCGGGAGCTCCAGTGGACGGCTGGCCGGGGTGAGGATCTGTGTTCGGGGTGTTGGGAGCTCTGGTGGGCGGGCAGCCGGGGTGAGGATCTGTGGTCGGGGCGTCGGGTGCTCTTGTGGGCAGGCGGCTGGGGCATCAGGAGCTCAGATGGGTGGGCAACTTGGGTGTCGGGAGCTTGGATGGGTGGGCAGTTGGGGTGTCGGGAGCTCGGATGGGTGGGCAATCGGGGCCAAAAACAATGGTCTCGACTTGTACATGGGATATATGGAAAATATGCGATTTTGGGGCCAAAACAGGCGGGTCGACTTTTACACGATTACACGAGTTTAAACGGTAACCATTAATAATCATTAATTGAAAGGTGGCTGTCACTAACCTTTGACTGTGAACTAAACGTGTCTCTATCCTGCAGCAAGCTGGAATGCACAACTACGGGGGATGGAGATGTTGAAGATGGTGGCAGAGAATGGGCGGAACATGCAGAGGGACTCGTTAGATCCCATGAGTGATGTTTATGTGCTGCGGAAAATGGTGGAAGAAGTGTTTGCTGTGCTTTACAGTGAGTGTTTACTGTCCCCCTGGGCAAGTCAGTGCCCTAGATATTGATGGTGCCTGGCTCCACCTGGCAGTTTTGATGCTACTATTTTCTTTCTTGCTGCTGGGAGAGTAATTCCAAAGCTGCTGGTTCTGCTGGGGATCTGCAGCACGAGACTGTCCCGCCGGGGACAGAGGAGCTGCCATTTGAGGGGAGGTGTCCCTCACACACGTGGTGTCTGTTCCGACAGGACTGAAAACAAAAATATCTGTTTTAAACTATTACTGCAACATTGGTGATGTTTCATCTGCATGAAGTAATGTGATATTACTTTTTAAAAATTGCCAATTTATTCTCTAGAGTTTTAATATAAGTAATGACCAATCCCCACTTGATTTCAGGTGAGGCTCTGGACAAATCCACAATTGTTCCTGTGCCTTATGAGAAGATACTGAAGGACCCACCTTCTATCGTTGTTCACGGGTTGCCTGACGGGGTCTGCTTTAAGCGACCTTCTGAATACGAAGCTCAAACTCTGAAAAGGATCTTGGAGCGAAGTAATAGAATTCGATTTACTGTGAAAAGGTAATTTCATAGATGAGTACTCCTGACAAGATGAAAGGACCAATTGACATTTGTGGGGGGATGGAGTGGGTTTGAAAGATTAACCAATTGCCTGACAACCTGACAGGTGACAAAGAATATAACCGTGGGGCACCTCTGTTGGTGTTGCAATTAGCCCAACACCTCCATGGCGCCAGCGATTGGGACCGGGTTTCGAATCCCGCGCTGTCTGTCAGGAGTTTGTACATTCTCCCTGTATCTGTGTGGGTTTTCTCTGAGGACTCTGGTTTCCTCCCACCCTTCGAAAAATACAGGGGGGTGTAAGTTAATGGGGGTGTAAATTGGGCGGCACGGACTCGTGGGTTGAAATGGTCTTGTAACTGCGCTAAATTTAAAATGGAGACCTTCCGTTGGTCCCATGATATTCTAGTGGATTTCCCAGCCTCTGATATACTTTTGAAGTCTGGTCACTGTTGTAATGTGCAAAGTACAGAAATGGATAATAAATAATAAATTTGTGCATAATAAATTCCCTTGATCAGCAATGTGATTCTGACCAGATCATGTCTGAGTATGGATATTGGTCACTATTTACTGAACAATGCTGTGCCATCTCTTTCGTAACTTAGGGTAGATAAAACTTGTTTTAAAGTCTCATGGAAAGATAGTTCCTCCAACTTCCTCCAGTGCCACCCTGCAGTGTCAGCCTGCATTGCGGTGTCATTAAGAGAAAGATGGCCAGGACAATCGGCTGGCTGGATCAAGCAGTGCTGCTCTTGCACCTGGTACTCCCAGCTTGTCTCCCATCCCAGTACTGACCTAGCCTGCGTCTGCTTGCCTGGGAGGGTGAGGAGGAAGCTCCCTCCCCAAGTCTGTTGAAATCTGATTTGAAGGGGAAGAGGTCGATCTTAATTTGTGTTGTCGATGTGGAATCTGAATTCTTAGTGGTTTTTTTTTAGGGTGACATTAGGCCCTTCAAATTGCCGTGTAAACTGGGCAATCTTTCCCGGTTAGCGCCCCAGTTATGCAGCAGTTAGAAAGGGTCTGACCTGGTCAACCCCGTCGGAATCCAACCGGGTCCCTGACCTACCTCAGAGGTAGTCAAGGAACCCAGTTAAACTCACCTAGGTCACGTCCACAGGAAAGTGGCTGACCCGCTCATTCTGGTGACACACGTGTGCGCCACTGGGCAGCCAGCATCTGAACATCAGGCAGTACTTCCGGTGAGTACATGACATGTCATTATGGGGGGGGGCGGAATCCCCCTTAAATCGCCAAGTTGACGATTTAATGTGTAGATTCCCCAACGATTTGAAAGGTGCTTCCAGCCCCTGTAATCGCACCCAGGTCCCAGGAGGGCCACCAGTTACGCTGCAGTTTGAAAGGAGCTAATGAGAGTTGGAAATTTGGATTATATAATAATAAGGTTATCTTTGACTTCCACTTTTCCACAATATCCAATGCATGTATTTCTTATTCAATACCTAAATCTCAGGGTGAATGCTTCTACAGTATATATTGTAATATAAATGGATGAACTTGTAGCCAGTAATATTCCCATTTATTTTCGTGTCACCTCTGGCCCTTATTGCACACCTCTAGATCATTGGACGAGGATATCCAAGAACTAAGGACTTGCGTGGATCTGAATCGGGAAATACAGCCTGGAAAAAGCATCTGTGACTTTAATCGGGAGAGTCCCATGGCTAAACTATCCAATCATGACACAAGCAATGTACGGACACCACCACAATTTCTTTATGAACTCCCAGGATCCAGAATCCCATTGGAGTTAAACCAGGAACTGCTCACTAGTGTGGGATCCACTACGAACTTTAACCACGAGCTTTCACCCACTGGCACCTCAGTCCTGATGGATTCAAAGAAGCTGCCTCCTGCACGGGACTGCGCTGATGACACTGGTAAAGGCCTTTTTTTTAATTTGGGGGGACATAAGCAAGCAGCAGTTGTCTAAAATCAATGGTAACAAGTGAGCTGATGGTTTCCGATTCACAGGACAGGGTTAGAAGATGAGAGAGAGCCGATTGTTTCAGAATAAGCCTTCTTCCACCATGCCAAATAACCTCCCTCCCCTCCACCTCCAACTGTATCCTCCCTGCACTATTTCCCCAGGCCTCTGTCTGAACTGGAACCAAGCCCTGAATTCATGGATGAAAAGCTGGGCGCTGCATGGGAATTTCTGGTCTGCTAGCTGTAGGGCCAATTTATTCCAAAGGCATCTCCAGACCAGTTGGGTCAGAAGCAAGGAGAATTGTTTGATGTGTTGTGTATCAGGAACTGGCCATAATTTTAAGGCAGCAGACAGTTTTAATGAGAGGACTCTGAGCAGCGTGGACGAACTGCGAGCTCTTGGGGTCCGTGTCCAGAGGACACTCAAAGCTACTGTATAGGTTGCTAGTGTTGTTAAGCTGTATGAGTCTTCATTAACTGTGTGATTGAGTTTAAGCCTTAAAAGGCATTAGTTAGAACCCACTTGAAATACTGTATTCAGTTCTGGTCACCTCATTACGGAAAGGATGTGGATGCTACAGAGAGGGGGCAGAGGAGATTCACAAGGATGCTGCCGGGATTGGAGAGCACGTCTCATGAGGATAAGCTGAATGGACTTGGTCTTTTCTCCTTGGAGCCACAGAAGATGACAGGTGGACTGATAGAGGTGGACAAGAGGATGGGAGGCGTTGATCATGTGGGTGGGCAGAAGCTTTTTCCCAGGGCTCAACGGGCATTGTTTTAAGGTGCATGGGAGGATGTAAGAGGTAGGTTTTTCCACACTGAGAGTGCATGGAATACACAGCGGGCAACAATGGTGGAGGCAGGCACAGAGGATCTTTTAAGAGACTATTCAATAGGTACACGGAACTGAGAAAATTGGAGTCGATAATTAAGTTGGCACAACACTGTGGGCTGAAAGGCCTGTAGATTTCTGATGTTCTTTAATCCCGAGTCTGAACTGTGTTTGAAAAATTCAAGCCTTGTTCCCCCTGAATCAAGAACATCACTTGCAAGTTTGGAATACTGTGTGCAGTTCTGGTCTCCAAATAATAGGAAAGATATAAATAAGGTAGAGAGGGTGCAAATAAGGTTTACTAAAATGCTGCCTGGCTTGAAGTATCTAGAATGTGGAGAAATATTGAGTAGACTGGGACTTTATTCGTTGGAGCGTAGAAGGTTGAGAGGGGATTTGATAGAGGTATTTAAAGTTATGAAGGGAATATATAGAGTAGATGTGAATAGGCTCTTTCTCTTGAATATAGGGGAGATTGGAACAAGGGGTCATATGTTAAGGGTTAGGGGGAAAAACTTTAGGTAACATAAGAGGAAGCTTCTTCACTCAGAGAGTGGTGGCTGAGTGGAATGATCTTCCAGAAGAGGTCATTGTGGCAGGGTCAATTCTGTCATTTAAGAAGAAGTTAGATGAGCACCTGGATGTGAGGGGGTTGGAGGGTTATGGGTAGGGGGTGGGTAGGTGGAACTGGTTGGAGTTTCACATAAATCGGTGCGGACTAAAAGGGCTGACATGGCCTCTTTCCGTTCTGTAATGGTTATATGGTTATACGTTGGTGCCTGATTAGTGTGCTTGCTGCTTGCTGTCACGCTCCTGTTCCAGGACTGGGGCAGTGCAGCAGGTGAACTATACAGTGTCTGTTGGGGTCTGCTTTGCTGAAGCTGAATCCCTTCAAGTTGCAACACAAGTTGGGGGAAAAGCCTGGAGTTTTCTTTCCTAGACAGTGTTTTTGTGAGCACTTGTATGTACTTGGAGTTTCAAAATAGCCACTCAGAGCCCAGTCCGAAATTGATGGTTGGCAGCGCAGCATAACTGGAATGGCCTCTTTATCCCAGTGGTTTACACGTTAATCCTTTGAAAAAAAAGCTAGACATGAGGGGTGAAACCAGCAAAATAGGCACCAACAATGAGGTAAGTGTCAGCTGCAAACGTCCAGATAAAAACTGGTGAAAGGGCAAATAGTCCAGGACTATGCGTCCTATTCTATTCCTTCCTTCCAATCATTCTATTAGCAAAACCCATAACGGCATGGAACTCTCTTCAATGTCCCTGCATCGATGTCCATGGCCTACTGTGGAGCAGGACTCCAGTACTGGATTAACTCCTGCCACACCAAGGACCAGGTTGAACATTTTGTCAAACATTAGCATTTGAGGTGCAGAATCTAACATTTGGAGGGGCAAATATAGTTGTGATAGTCAGTGTCTTCTCCCCACTCCCTGGGAAATCTAGACCAGGAGGGCATAGGTCTAAAATGAAAGCAGAGACATTTAAAGAAGATCTGGGAGGGATGTTTTTCAGACATTGAGTGGTGGTTATCTGGAACAAGCAGAGGTAAAGGAAGCAAATACAACTGTATTTAAAGAATGTTTGGATAAGAAAAGTAAAGAGACTTAATGTAGGCAAATGGGATTAACATAGATGAGATGTGCTGAAAGAGACCATTTTGGTGCCTCTTCATCTAACTGCTACAATAATGATCAGGGTCTGCAAGTTATGATTCAAATCTGCCCTGGTACCTTCCCTTCAATAGCAGGGATGGTACTGAATATTCTGACCCAAGAAATGTTGACTCATTCACCACCATGTCATTCATTAAGATGATCTTGGGCAGAAAAGGATTCTGAGTGGAGTTCGATGAGGGCTTCATCGGTTAGCAGATGTGTGGCACCCTGCTCATTACCCAAGAACTCTACTTAAAAATTCCCCTTCAGCTGAGAATGGCTCCTCATTAAAATTGCCACCTTTATCTCCTTGGGATGTTCCAGAGCATTTCATAATTAATCACATTCTCTTTCAAGTGCAGTGACCTTCCATTACATGGTTGATTATGGTTCCATAAACACTCGTGGGATTTATAAAGGTTTAATCTATTTTGATACTACTACTTAATGAAGGAATTTTGGGCAGGATGTTGCATCATGTTCTTACTAAATGACTACTGTGATATCCCTGTGACCAAGCTAGATCTAGACAATATAGCAATACCACAGTATGACAATGAAACTTTAGCCTAGATTCTGACCAGGCTTCTCCAGCTCTGCCCCTGCAGTTTGTGGAAGGTCAGCCGGTACTACTTAAGCACTTGGATGAGCTCTCCCCCGATCTGATGAAGCTTGTCAGGAGGGCAAGGCGAAGCCTGTGGAAAGTTCCAGGGTCTGAAATTGATCTAACAGTGTTAGCAGCTGAGCCAAACTGACTGCAACTTTGATCAGTGCACTTGTCACATAATGTTTGTAACAAAACATTTGTTGTGATGAAGCGGACCTGCTTGCTCTGTGGACTTCAAATTGTTCACAGCAAAACACCACTCACACATCAGTTTGGCATGTTCTTCAGTGGTTTCTTTTCAAAATATATACATTTTTTTCCTCCATTGTGAATTATGCAAAATGTAATCCTAGGAATGAATTGATAATGGCCATAAAGCAAGAGACAGCCAATTCACCTCAAGGTCAAAATTAAACCGACTGGCCTACTGGCAATGGCCATAAAGCAAGAGACAGCCAATTCACCTCAAGGTCAAAATTAAACCGACTGGCCTACTGGCAATGGCCATAAAGCAAGAGACAGCCAATTCACCTCAAGGTCAAAATTAAACCAGCTCTTAATTGTAAGAAATGCTTGTTCATTTTAAGGTAATCCTTAAATACTTTAATAATGACCAGGAAAGGTGCATGCCATTCCTTGCAATTAGAAAAGAGCAGTTAAATATCCTGCTGGTCTAATTTTAAATCCAGTCACCAGTCTTTTCAACACAGAGGACCAGTGGATATTTCCTGCAATAACTCTCTCTCTGACTTCCAATAATTGTCACATGCAGTCTCTTCAAATTAATATATTGGCAATTGAACCAGTTGGTCTAAGGGCTAAAGTTGCTTGTTCAAGGAAGGAAGGAATGCCAGAGTGCTTTTGGTTTAAGCACGAGCCATGTTTTTCTTTGACGCTCAGCCACTATAGAATTTATTGAATGAATAAGTCTGTTTTAACGTTGTTCAGCTAATGAGATAAAACAGCCTTCCCTTGATATGGTAAACCCCCCCCAACAATAACAGGTGTCCAGTTGAAAATTGACTCAAGCTAGAGTAATGCAATATCATGCTCATTTACGGATGTCTTGGGTCTATTGAGAAATTCAGTCCCTGACATATCAGCAAAATGTTTGTCCTAGCACTTTTTTTCCCAGCTGGAAAAAAAATCTCTCAAACGGTTGTTAACTGTAGTGCCACATGCAATATCTGCAGCAGTGAGATTTTCAACCAAACTGGTTTGAAAACAGCTGTTGATTGCCCCAAGAACTAACAGCAAATAGACCATTGGCCTGGCTATGTCCAGAGCCAAACCTTGAGCTGAATGCTTTGTCTCCACTGAGACCTGTGACCTTGTGATGCACTGTAGAGACAGTAAGCAGACACAAAATTCGGAAGACTGAACAAAAGGCTTTATTCTACTTAAAGTCTCTGCTGTAGTTAGCTGCAACTCCATGTGACTGACCTCGAGTAGCCAGATGTGGCTTATATCCCAGCGGATGATTGGCAGTTGACTGGGTGGGGCTTGGTTCATTCAGGTTGGCTGATTGACAGTCGGCCAGGCGTGGTCTGTCTTCCGGTGATCTTCCTGCAGGTACACAGGTCGCCCCCTGGAGTAGGCTAGCAGTGTATCACCACAGACCTCTTACAGGCGTACAAGGTGTGATGAGATTGCACTTGGAGTGTGTGCAGTTCTGGTCTCCCGTGCCATTAGGATGGAAAGGGTTCGACAAAGATTCCCTAGGATGTTACCAAGACTGAGGCGTTAGTGAGAAGGAAACAATAGGTTGGCCATGTTTCTCTGGTGAACAAGAGGCTAAGGAGCGATCTTATAGAGGTGTAAAAAATCATGAGGAGGTGGGCATTGATAAGGTGAATGGTCACAGTCTTTTTCCCAGGATAGTGGATTCTAAAACTAAAGGGCATAGGTTTAACGTAAGAGGGGAAAAATTTAAAGGGGTTCTGACGATGGTGGAATGAACTTCTAGAGGATCCGGGTGCAGTGACAACATTTAAAAGTTATTTAAATAGCAACATGGATAGATTTGGGCTAGAAGGGGCTGGCTCAGATACACATCTTGGTCGGCATGGGCAAACAGCCTTTTTGCATGTGGTCTAGCTTCGATGACTCTGTAACTCTATGGCTGACCAAGTGTACCTGGATGGCTCTAGTGAGGGACATTGTGGTTGGTAATGTACAGGTGAGTTTGCATGAAAAATTGCAGAGGTGGACTAGAAAATGTTTCAGTTTAAGTTGCAATTTGTATCAGTCGGTGATTGTGTCTGAAGTTGATCCCTGGGTGTGTCTTGCCTGTAGATTAAAATTCAGCTGCATCTGTGCGATTGAATATTAATTATGTAAGCACGGCCTTTCTCTGAATTGCAACATTTATGAAATGCAACCCAATGTTTCTGAGGGTTTGTGCAACATCACGTGCACGACACTTGGGGTGCAGGATGTGTATGAAGTAATCATTCATCGTTCATTATTAATTTGGAGCCAACTGAAACAACCAACTGAAAAACCTCACAAAGATAAGCGTATACAGAGCCGTTGTCATACCCACACTCCTGTTCGGCTCCGAATCATGGGTCCTCTACCGGCACCACCTACGGCTCCTAGAACGCTTCCACCAGCGTTGTCTCCGCTCCATCCTCAACATCCATTGGAGCGCTTACATCCCTAACGTCGAAGTACTCGAGATGGCAGAGGTCGACAGCATCGAGTCCACGCTGCTGAAGATCCAGCTGCGCTGGATGGGTCACGTCTCCAGAATGGAGGACCATCGCCTTCCCAAGATCGTGTTATATGGCGAGCTCTCCACTGGCCACCGTGACAGAGGTGCACCAAAGAAAAGGTACAAGGACTGCCTAAAGAAATCTCTTGGTGCCTGCCACATTGACCACCGCCAGTGGGCTGATAACGCCTCAAACCATGCATCTTGGCGCCTCACAGTTTGGCGGGCAGCAACCTCCTTTGAAGAAGACCGCAGAGCCCACCTCACTGACAAAAGGCAAAGGAGGAAAAACCCAACACCCAACCCCAACCAACCAATTTTCCCCTGCAACCGCTGCAATCGTGTCTGCCTGTCCCGCATCGGACTTGTCAGCCACAAACGAGCCTGCAGCTGACGTGGACTTTTTACCCCCTCCATAAATCTTCGTCCGCGAAGCCAAGCCAAAGAGAAGAGATTAATTTGGAGCATTTTTTGGGGGGACATTAACACAGACCTGCAAATTCATCGCAGCATTTTAAAGGCTACCTAACCTTTACTCTCTCACTAGATTTTTGGTATGCTAAGACTCAGGGCACGATGTACAAAAAAACCTGTCTTTGTGATTCCTAATGAGGTGCATGACCACTTCTTAGTACTACGAATCCTCCTGTAGAGCTTTGAATGGGTGCATTGCACCACCTGGGGCTTGAAGACCAGTGTGGAAAGGAGAGCAGAATGCTACCAAGGACTCTAAGAGCGAGAGAGAGAAGGAGATAGAGGTAGGGAAGGACTCAGGTCTACGGTTGTGAGGAAAAGAGTCTGGAAAGGGAGAAAGAAAGTGTGTAAGTGAGCAAGGATTGAACAGCTGCTGGATACTGTGGGGAAATGTGAGATTAAATACTTTGGTGGGAAGAATAGAAAAGCAGAATGCTGTTAAAATGGAGGGGCACAGTAGAACACTGCTTCACAGTCTGTGTGTTTTTGTTAAAAGCATTAAGGAATGAATTAGGAAAGCAAATGGAATGTTATCCGATATTGCAGATGGATGAAATATAATAATAAATAAGTTGTACTCAAACAAGCAGGCTAGTATCACGTTTGGAGATCACACCTGGAATATTGGGGATGTATAGTCTTATTGAAGGAAGACTGCCTTGCACTGGTGCCAGTTTAGTGAAGGCTTACCTCATTGATTTCTGAGAGGATGGGATTGGCCTGCATGAAACGATTGAAATGCCCCATATTGAAGTTTCAGAAGATGGAAAATTGAGACTTGCATTAACCAGGATATCTTTGACCAATTGATTTAGGTTGCTGTCACACCCCTGGGTGCACACATAACGATGGATTTATCAGCCCTATGCGAGGCCAGACAGTGCCTGCTCTAGGGGTTCTGCACTGGCCGGGTGCTCGGTACCTCTTCTCCCCAAACCGCTTGAGACCTTTGTTAACCCGTCTCACAACTGGATTGTGCTGGCATTCCAAATTAATCAACTCTGTCTCATTTGCAGAAGGCTATCCTGGAACCTACACACATTCAGTTGTTCCCTCTGTGTCACCTTCAATAGGACATCACCTTCAATCAGCCTTCATTACATTTAAACATCTTAGTTGATATCTAAATGCAATGAGTTATGTTCCAATGTTGGTCTTTCAACATAAATTTCTGTATAGTGGCTCCATATAAAATATAACAACCAGTAATTGGATCATATTATGACCTGCATTTAGTGATCAGTGCATAATGTAGCTTTCTTTTAAAATAGACGATCGCCTTCCTAATTTGGGATGTCAGTCAGTAAAATATATTTTTGGACTTTATGTCTCTAGGAAAGGAAGCAAATCAGTCAGATTGAGCCCAAATCATAGCCTGCTTTACCAGACCCGGGCAAAAACGGCAAGAGAACTCAGGCTGCCATCAAATACACTGTCACCATTGTCTCTGGACAAAGGTTGAGCTACTTCTGCTCTGGTACTTTGGTGACCAATATGGGAACTGTGGACTCTTCAGCAGATGCTTAACCTTGTGGGTGGTGGTGTTGTGAGGTGATGTGTTCTTGGCCTCCTTGTGCTGCCAACAATTCTTTCCCAAATATTCCTCTTCCATTGATTGTGGCTCAGGATTCCCAGTAGTTGGTGAAGATGTTGCATGACTTCAAGGAGGCTTTGAGCACACCCTTGATTCTTTCCACCTGGTCCACCTGGTAGTCTCTTTTTGTGACAGAGCGTGCAGTACTGTCCCTTTTAGGATTCTGGGCGAAGCATGCGAATGACCACTGAGTGTAAAGTGAGCCCTCAGTAACTGGGATGTTGGCCTGACAGAATACCGATGAAGTAAACATTTAAAAAAAAAGCTGCGGCAGATGTTGGACAGAAACGGAAAATGATTTGTCAGGCACTGCTCGGCTTCTCCTTCATTGGCATTATCTCCCCATTATATTGAGGTGCCTGCTGTAGGTAGGTTAAGGAACATATACAGTAAAAACCCTAGTATCCAGCACCTAGGTGGATTGGTAGATGTTGGATAACAGTATTTTCTGGTTGCCTGAGGCCTACTCTTACAAGAAATGCTGGAGGAATTCAGTTGGTCTTTACAGCATCTATAGGAGACACAGATATTGTGGTAAATCACTGTTATGCTATAATTGGTTGCTGCTGGCTGGACACGCCTCCTGAAACCGATCCTACCCATAGCTCCCCATTCCACTTTGCCTTGATCAGTCAATGAGGTTGATGGCTGTTCCAGTCTATAGTCAATGAAAGCCTGAAAGTTACACAACTCCAGTCCTTTGTGATTATTGATGGTGCATCAGACGTATTGCCGACGTTTCAGGCCTGAGCCCTTCTTCAAGGGAAAATCAGAAAAGGCGGTTCTGCTTTTTAGCCCCAACAAGTCCACTCTGACCATCCAACACTGCTCACATTAACACACGTCCCATTTTACCCTCCCCCCATTCTCATCAGTTCCTGTCAGATTCTGTGTCTTACCCACACGTAGGAGTAATTGCCACCTCACCTTATGGAGGAAGCCCACAATCATTGAGAATATGGCGACTTTGCAGAGGTCAGGATTTAACTCAGGTTACCAGCTGCACTGTGGTGCTTGTCCACATCTTTGGAGATATCGCCTCCATACAACATGGGACTAATTATAATTAATTGGATTAATAAAGAATCTTTAAATCGGACTTGTTAAAGTGTTTGTCTCAGGAGGCCCTCACATTTAAGTTGAAATGCTTCTCTTTCCCCTCACTCCTTCCCCTAGTGTGCAGATGTCTGTGGCAGGTGCAAGTACCTCACTGTGGTTGAGGTTGAAGCCTCTGAACCAGCGAGGATGGGTTCATAAAGTAAGGGAATTTCTTGTTAAAAGAGGAAATAGAACCTTTCAGGAGTCAACTCTCTGTCACATCCTGTCAGTGAGTTGGAAATGGGACAATCAATGAGCGGCCACCTCCCTAGTTTCAGGACAGTGTTCTCTGCCTGGCTCCACCTCCATGCTAACTGTGTTCTCCTCATTTCTAGGTAAAAATACAACAGGGTTTATTGGTGAACTCAGCAACATCTCTCAACATTCACACGTTTCAAAGCGGCTTCTTTTTTCTATAGTACACGATAAAGCAGGTAACACATTTTACATGTTCTCTCGGGAGCATAGATGGGAGGTGGTCTTGACAGAGCTCTGAACAGTAAGGGTCCTCCAAGGAATCTTTGCTGCTCCTTTCAATGCAGGGCAGAGCCAGAAGGTCTGCCCATCCTTTGGGGAAATGGGTGATGCCCCGGTTAACTGGCTTCCTGAATGGTGCCGTGTCCCATAGGATTGTAGACCACAGGGAGCTGGAAGTTCCTGCTCTAGGAAGGTGTCTGAATTGGAGAAGTAGACTGTGATTAGTCACAGATTGCTGTTCCCACGTCCCATTTTAGCAAGGGAGAATTTCCTCCCGGCCAATCTGGGAAATCCCAAGAGGCCCTTTCACACCTGCTTTCCCTTTATCCTCCAGAGGGAATGACATTTGTTCTACGTAAAAGGCAAATATCTCCTATGATCTTTCGCCTTCCACACCTTGAAGCTGCCGCACTAGTTTCTTCAGAATTTTGCAATGAAATCTACCAGAAAACTCCACAACAACAAAAGAAAAAATTGCATTTGTATATTCTAAACGTCCCAAGATGTTTCATGGGAAATTAGGCAAACAAAAATGCCTTTGAGCCTCAAAAGGAGATGGGATGCACGTACCAATAGCTTGGTTAATAATGTAGGATTTAAGGAGACACAGTAAGAGTTTTGAGGAGGTTTTCCGAGCTTGACAGTTGAGGTGATGAGCTCTCCATGCTCACTTGATGCCTGTGGACCAACCCCTGCATTTACCTTGTGTCTGCAGAACCCTGGAGAGGTTTCCTACTAATTTATTCATTTGCTTCCAATACTTACTGCCTATTCCAAGTCGGGGAAATTCATGAAATATGTCCAGAAACATTTTCCCATTTGGAGATGGTTATATAACTGTAGTTTGAGACTTTTGAGCTAAATCTGTACTACATAGTGATTATAGGATTGTTTGTTGATTGAGAGTAATTACACAAGTGCAATTCTTGCAGTGACCTGTTACCTACGTGCACTCTTTATTGGAACCATTGATACAGTTATGTATTTATTACTGATGAGGCTATTTGGTTACAAGACTTCTAAACCTTGCATCAGAAACAGACCCACAGGGATATCCAGTGTAATGCACAAAGTTCCATAAAGTCTCAGAGTTGTACAGCATTGAAACAGGCCTTTCGCTCCATTGCCTCTATGCCACCACATCCTGCCTGTCTATGACTGATGACACCTACCTGCATTTATTCCATAAATCTCTCACCGCTGCTCACTCAAGATGCTGCTAAAATGTTGTTACTGTTCCCGCCTCCACTGCAGCTCATTCCAGACACAAACTACTCCAAATGTGAATATTTTAATCCTCAGTTCTACTTCCAAACTCCTCCCTATCACCTTCAACCTATGCACATCATTACCAGGGGAATTAGGCCTTGGCTGTCGACCTCTAGTCATTTTATACCTCTCTCCTTTTCTCCAGGGAAAGTAGGCCCAGACTTTCTCTCAATTCCTCCGCCTCCATTGCATCCTCTCCCTGCTGAGGTCTTCCATTCCATAGGATACGAGATGCCCTCTCTCTTCAAAAGACATGCCTTCCCCTCTACTACCATCAATTCAGCCCATCCCTGCATCTTCTCTGTTTCCCATACCTTCACCCCCTCGATGCAACAGGGACAGGATTTCCCTTGTCTTTACCTTCCTCCGCATCAGTCTCGATATCCAACATATTTATCCTCTGCAATTCCCGCCATCTACAACGCGATCCCACCACCCTCTTCCCCTTTCTGCGGGGATTCCTCCCTCTTGTACTCCCTTGTCTACTTATCCGCTCCCACTAATTTCCCCCTCAAGGCCTACCTCTGTGATTGCAAGAAATGTTCCTCTTGTGCCCCCACCTCCTCCCTCACCACCATTCGGGTCCCCACACTGTTCTTCCAAATGAGGCAACATTTCACTTCTGAATCTGCAGGGTTCATTTACTGCATCCGACCTTCTGATGTGGCCTCCTCTACACCAGAGAGACTCGCCTCACACTGGGAGATCAATTCGTTGAACACCTTTGCTCTGTACACTGAAATAACAGAGACCTCCCAGTGGCCAACCATTTTAATTCTACACACCATTCAACACCGACGTGACGATCCATGGTTCTGTGCACTGCTACACCAAGGCCAAGGCTACACCACCTAATGTTCCACTTGGGCACTCACCAACGAGACATTAATATTGACCTCCAGTTTCCATTAAACCCCTTCCCTGGGTCTCTCTCTTTCCCTATCTCTCTGTCTCCTTTATTCCAGCTCTCTATCCTCCTTCCCTCTCCATTCAGAGCTATCCCCTCCTCCTATCATCTCATCTTTTTACCCTTCTATCCTCCCATCCATATCTACCGTTAACCTCTTAGTTGTTAGCCTGTACTCCTCTGCCTGCCCCTTCCTCCCTCCTCTCCTCTCCCAGCTATTTTATTCAGGCACTTACCATAAATATTTGTGTATAATGCAAAGTATTTTGTACCAAAATTCTAGCTCAAAGTGGGGGGGGGGGGTCACATTATACACAAGGTTATTATTTTAACAATTTTTTCTGCCATGTTTAATGATAAGTTACGATAAGCCTACATTGAAGGCGACGCAACTAGGTTGGGCAGGGGGGAGAGATGGCAGTGCAACTCAGGCTGGTGAGGGGGAGAGACACCAGCGCGAATCAAGCAGGCGAGGGGGGAGAGACGCCAGTGCAACTCGGGTGGGAAAGGGGGGGAGAGATGGCAGCGCGACTCGGGCTGGTGAGGAGGGAGAGACACCAGCGCAAATCAGGCGGGCAAGGGGGGAAAGACGCCAGAGCAACTTGGGCGGGCGAGGGGAGGGGGGGACATATTATACACGGGGGTGAAATTTTTCTCCCTTTTTCCCCTCAAAAATGGGAGGGTCGCATTATACACAAAAGGCATTATACACAAAACACATTATACAGTACATGCTTTTTGTTCATGCCTTGACGAAGGGCTCAGACCCAATAAGTTGGTTACCCTTCCCATAGATGCTGCACGACCTGCTGGATGTTTTCAACACTTTTGTCTTTTGTTTAATCACGTTTAACAAATATGCTCGGATTCCTTGAGGACTTGAGAGTGGAGAACCTGTAGATGTAGCATAGAAAACAAGCGTATGACAAGGTACCATATAAGAGGCTGATGTATAAACATAGAAACATAGAAGATAGGAGCAGGAGTAGGTCATTCGACCCTTCGAGCCTGCTCCGCCATTCAACGAGATCATGGCTGATCTTAAAGTTCAGTACCCCGTCCCCGCCTTCTCTCCGTAACCTTTAATACCCTTATACTGAAGAAATATATCTAATTCCCTCTTAAATATATTTAATGAACCTGCCTCTACTGCCCTCTGTGGCAATGAATTCCACAGATTCACCACCCTCTGGGTAAAGAAATTCCTCCTCATCTTGGTCCTAAATGGTTTGCCATTTATCCTCAAACCATGGCCCCGGGTTCTGGATTTTCCCATCATTGGAAACATCCCATCTGCATCCACTCTGTCCAGTCCTGCCAGAATTTTATAGGTCTCTATGAGATCCCCTCTCAATCTTCTAAACTCCAGCGAGTACAATCCCAATTTGCGCAATCTTTCCTCATAAGTCATTCCTGCCATTCCAGGTATCAGCCTGGTGAATCGCCTCTGCACTCCCTCCACTGCAAGAACATCCTTCCTTAGATAAGGTGACCAAAACTGCACACAATACTCCAGGTGGGGTCTCACCAAGGCCCTGTACAGCTGCAGTAAGGTATCCTTGTTCCTATACTCAAACCCTCTTGATATAAAGGCCAACATACCATTTGCCTTTTTAACCGCCTGCTGTACCTGCATGCTCGCCTTCAGAGACTGGTGTACAAGTACCCCTAGGTCTCTCTGCACTTCCCCATCTCTTAATCTATTGCCATTTAAATAGTAATCTGCCCTCCGGTTTGTATTACCAAAGTGGATAACCTCACATTTATCCACATTGTAGTGCATTTGCCATGTATCTGCCCAGTCCCTCAATTTATCCAAATCACACTGGAGCTTCCTGACCCCCTCTTCCGTGCACACAACCCCTCCTAGCTTAGTGTCATCTGCAAATTTGGAGATATTACATCCAATCCCCTCATCCAGATCATTAATGTAAATTGTGAACAGCTGGGGTCCCAGTACAGATCCCTGTGGCACCCCACTGGTCACCGCCTGCCACTCAGAAAATGAGCCATTTATCCCAACTCTCTGTCTTCTACCTGCCAGCCAGTTCTCAATCCACATCAATACTTTTCCCCCAATCCCATGAGCCTTGATTTTGGAAGCCAGTCGTTTATGCGGGACCTTATCGAAGGCCTTTTGGAAGTCCAGGTACACCACATCCACTGGCTCTCCCCCATCTATTTTACCTGTCACCATCTCAAAGAATTCCAATAGATTTGTCAAGCACGATTTACCTTTTGTAAGTCCATGTTGACTCCGTCCGATCCCTTCTCTGCCAGTCATATGCTCCGCTATTACATCCTTAATAATGGATTCCATCATTTTGCCCACTACTGATGTAAGGCTCACCGGCCTATAATTCCCCGCTTTTTCTCTGCCCCCTTTTTAAATAGTGGGGTAACATTAGCTACCCTCCAATCCATGGGTACTGATCCTGAGTCTAACGAGTTCTGGAAAATAATTCTTAAAGCATCTGCTATCTGAATGGCCACTTCCTTAAGTACCCTAGGATGTAGATTATCAGGCCCTTGGGATTTATCGGCCTTCAATCCCATCAATTTCCCCAAGACCATGTCCTTAGAGATACTGATTTCTTTCAGTTCCTCCCTTGCATTAGTCTCTATGTTTCCCAACATCCTTGGGAGGTTATTTGTATCCTCCCTTGTAAAAACAGAACTAAAGTAAGAATTTAATTGGTCTGCCATTTCCTTATTCCCCATTATATATTCCCCTGATTCCGACTGCAAGGGACCTACTCTGGATTTCACCAATCTTTTCCTCTTGACATATTTATAAAAGCTTTTGCAGTCAGTTTTTATATTTGCCGCAAGCTTACTTTCGTAATTTATTTTTGCTCTCTTGATTAATCCTTTCGTCCTCCTTTGGTGCATCTTGAACTGCTCCCAGTCTTTGGTTGTGGTACTTTTTTTGGCCAATTGATATGCTCTCTCTTTGGACCTAATGCTGTCTCTAATTTCCCTTGTTATCCCCGGTTGAGTCACCTTTTTTGGTTTATTTTTATGCCAAACCGGAATAAACGATTTTTTCAATTTCTCCATTAGCTCTGTGAATGTTTTCCATTGTCTATCCACAGTCAACTCCCCCATAAACACCACCCAATCAATCTTACTCAACTTCCGTCTCATACCATCATAATTCCCTTTATTTAAATTCAGGACCTCAGTCTCAGTTTTAATTTCATCACTCTCCATGTCGAGTGAGAATTCGATCATATTGTGATTGCTCCTACCCAAAGGGCCTCGTACAACAAGATTGTTGATTAGCCCCTTATCATTGCATAATACCCAATCTAAAATGGCCTGCTCCCGAATTGGTTCCTCGACATATTGGTCTAGATAACCGTCCCATAAACATTCAAGGAATTCCTCCTCCTCAGTATTTTTACTAATTTGGCGAGTCCAATCTATATGCAAATTAAAGTCTCCCATGATGACAGCTGTTCCCTTATTGCACGCTTTTCTAATTTCTCTTTTAATGCCTTCCCTCACCTCTACACTACTATTTGGAGGCCTATATACCACCCCCACTAACGTTTTCCGCCCCTTGCTATTCCACAGTTCTACCCATAGAGATTCCGCATCTTCCGAGTTGATATCCTTTCTGTCAATCGTGTCGGTCCCTTCTCTCACCATCAATACTACCCCACCCCCTTTTCTTTCTTGCCGAATCCTCCTAAATATCGTATACCCCGGGATGTTAAGTTCCCAGGCTTGCCCACCCTGCAGCCATGTTTCTGTAATCCCAATCAAATCATATTTGTTTATCTCAATTTCCACAGTTAATTCATCTACCTTGTTCCGAATGCTTCTTGCATTAAGATATAAAGCCTTTAGATTTGCTTTTTTCACCCTCCTTGCTCTTTCTGATTTTTTACTTTCGCTGCCTAACCTAACTTTTCCTGTTTTATCTTTTCTGTCCTTTGCCCTATCATACAGGTTCCCACCCCCCCTGCCAAATTAGTTTAAACCGCACCCAACGGCTGTACCAAACTAGCTGCCAATATATTGACCCCTTTTGGGTTTAGGTGTAACCCATCCTTCTTGTAGAGGTCATGCCTTCCCCAAAAGAGATCCCAATGATCCAAGAAGCCAAAACCCTGTCCTTTACACCAGCCCCTCAGCCACACATTCATTTTTCTTAACCTTCCATTTTTGTCCTCAGTTGCACTTGGCACAGGTAGCAAACCAGAGATCACCACCCTGGCTGTCCTATTTCTTAGTTTCTGTCCTAGCTCTCTGTAATCCTTTTTCAGTACTTCCTCCTTCTATTTATCTATGTCATTGGTACCTACATGTACCAAGACCTCAGGCTGTTCGCCTTCCCCTTTTAGAATACCCTGGACCCAATTTGAGATATCCCGCACCCTTGCACCAGGGAGGCAGCACACCATGCGGGCATACCTATCTGGCTCACAGAATCTCCTGTCTGTATTTATGACAATGGAGTCCCCAATGACCACTGCATTCCTCTTTACCTTTTGGTCCACCATGCCAGGGTCAGTGCCAGCGACCTGGTCACTGCTGCCAGCTTCTGTCAGGTCATCTCCCTCAACAGCATCCAACAAAATATACCTGTTACTGAGAGGGATATTCACAGGTGTGCTCTCCATTTTCCTGGTATTTTTCTTCCCTCCCCTGACAGTTACCCACTTACCTGTCACATCTGGTCTTGGGGTAACTATGTCCCTGAAAGTTGAATCTATCAACTCCTCACTCTCCCTTACCAGCCGTAGGTCCTCAAGTTGCAGCTCCAGTTCCCCAACTCGGTCCTTAAGGAACTGCATCTCGGTGAACCTGACGCAGATGTGGCTATTTGGGAGGGTGGGACTCACCCATGGTTCCCACATCTGACATCCAGTACAAAGCACTAACCCAGAGGCATGACTGAGCTAAAATAATGCCACTTACCTTTCTCCTTGCCTGCTTTTGCCTAAGCCTGTTGAGCCAAAGGCTGGAAGTCCCACTCCTTCAGTGCCCCACTCACTCAGTGAGCCGCTCCTCACTGGCCGCTCCCTCCCCTTTTACTCCTTTTACTAGCCCCTTGACCAATTAACCCAGTCACTCTCTCCAAGCTCCTGCTCCTCTGACTCACAGTTCAAACTCCAGCTGGTGCCTCCTCAGACTCCCAGCCCGATTTGAATAGGCCCAAACCCCAGTAAGCCCTTGTATTTAACTGCTTTCCTCCACGTCATTCTCTCCAAGCTTCTCCTCCTTCGACTCCCAGCTCGAATTTACATATAGATTGGACCAGCCAAATTAGCAAGTCCAGCTATTTATTCTACTCACCCTCTGATGCTGCCTCCTGGCTCCTCCTCCTCTCACCCGACACCAGGCACTGACTCACTGTCTCCTCCGACCCCGAGTCTGACCTGAGGGATTGGAGGGTGTGTGTTAAAATGGATTGAAAACTGGCTGTTATATAGAAACCAAAAAGTTGGAAAAAACTGGCCCTATTGGACTCTCCCAGGGATTGGTTCTTGGCCCTGTACATGCTTTCTCTTTAAAAACGTAGGAGAGAATGGAATGGAAGTTTCCAAGATTGCTAATGGTACAACGTAGGTGAAGGGGCAGGTTATGATCAGGGCATTGTGAATTTGCAGCAGGTTGTAGATTGAGCAATTGGGCGAAGAGCTGGGAAACAGAGATTAATAGGAAGAAAGTGTGGCATTTTGCTCCCATCACACTTAAGATAGGATATAGTAGCAATGGGAAAAATCTAAAAGATTCATCAGGCTAATTCCTAGAATGAGGTCTTCCCAGTGAGTGAGGTTAGATGGTTTGGGTCGAATATTCCCTGGAGTTTTAAAGAACAAGAGGTGACCTTATTCAAACACAAGGTTCTAACGGGGCTTGACAGGAGATATTTCCATGGGTGGGAGAGTCACAGTCAAGGAGACCAGTCGTTCACCAAGGTATGATGGTGAATTCTCTGCCTAAGGAGGGTGGAGACCAAATCATTTTATGCATTTAAGATGGAGGTTGAAAAAATTGCAAGAAAGGAGCTGGTTTAGTCGAGGCCAGTGTAGATTAGCCGTGATCGTGTGGAATGGTGGAGCAGGCTGGCAAGGCCTGGTGGCCCATTCTGCTCCTCTTTTTTCACGCCCTTGTGATTCGAATAGCATCCTCCCTCGGTCAGCTAAAACCTCAACTCCAATTTCAATTGTGATCAGAGACTTCCATGCTATAAACCTGCCAAGCATGGAGGAATCTTGCTGAGAATCGTTAAGTTGTTCAAAACAATTCAGGGCAGCCAGACATTGAGGTGCAATTTTCAAAAGGGTGGCTTTAGGATCCCACAATCGTAATGCATCCATCTGCTTCAGGATAAAGGGGAAGTGATGCAGAGTGAGTCCAGAGTAACGTGAAACATCTCATTTTGTTTAGGAAGTTAGTTGGCAACACAATCAACAGAGCAGGCAAATGTAACACCTCTGCGAATTAGTCTACGCACAGGCTGATCTGAGAGATTGTTTTGTATGTTTATGAATGCTTGTATCTTTCTTCCTGTTTTTTGGGGTTTAGAATTTGAGTGTGCCACTCTCCCCTTTCTCTTCTGAGCCCATGTTGTACGTTGGTTCCTGAGCGCTGTGGACGGGGTGGTGAAGAGGCATTGCCTCTTTTTTTTAATATAACTGTTTTTACCAGTCAGGTTACTGAGTACAGGAGCTGGGGCATCATATCACAACCCTACAAGACCGCACTTGGAGTATCGGGTGCAGTTCTGGTCACCCCAGCTGGAGAAAAATCATAATTAAGCTGGAAAGGCTGCAGAAAAATTCATGAGAATGTTTCTGGGTCTGATAGACTTGAATTACAAGGCTTGGATTTTTCTCCGAGGAATGTAGGAGAGTGGGTGGAAATCAGAATCAGGATTTATTGTCATGAAATTCGGTGGTATTGCAGCAGGATCGTAGTGCAAACATTCACATTATAACCATCTCACAGCATTACTATATATATATAAAAAAATAGTGCACGAAAAGTAAGGCAGTATCTTTGGTTCAGTTCCTGTCACATTTTTAGAGCGGTTTATAAAAGCATGATGGGCATAGATAAGGTAAACAGTTAATCTTTTTTGCCAGAGTAGGGGAGTCAAACACTAAAGGTTATCTTATGAGATTGGGAGGAAGGATCCACTGGTTGCTCCAGGCAGCTGCATCGCTGGAATCTTGGCCATGGTGGCTCATAGCAGTTCCTGACCTTTACTGATGCTGCAAGAGACGGGGTGGGGGGGGGGTGAATAACGTATCGGTCTTTTGTTCCCTCAGAATAGTAATATAGCACACGCTGTGTTAACACAGAGCACAAGGCAGATAGAGCCTGCTTTAATCTTGTAAATAAAGTGTAATCAAGAGCTCTTTAAGCTGACGTTCCGTATTTCCAACCTCCGTTAATGGGTGTCTGCTGCCGAGGGCATCTGAATCAGTTCCTGTCACTGGCAGGTTTCCATGACCAGGGTTCCTGTGGGGAGTCTTGAAACACTTTCTAGGATAGACTAATGGGCTCTGAGCCTCCAAATATAATCATTTTAGCGAGCTGCTGGCTGCAATTAAGAATCAACATAGAAACAATAAAGGTTGGACCAATATTTTCTCTGGTTCCTGTGACACAAGCAGTATAAATGTATTTGTATATCTACGTGGTTTCTTTGGCTTGGCTTCGCGGATGAAGATTTGTGGAGGGGTATGTCCACGTGTGCTGCAGGCTCGTTGGTGACTGACAAGTCCGATGCGGGACAGGCAGGCACGGTTGCAGCGGTTGCAAGGGAAAATTGGTTGGTTGGGGTTGGGTGTTGGGTTTTTCCTCCTTTGTCTTTTGTCAGTGAGGTGGGCTCTGCGGTCTTCTTCAAAGGTGATTGCTGCCCGCCGAACTGTGAGGCACCAAGATGCACGGTTGGAGGCGAGATCAGCCCACTGGCGATGGTCAATGTGGCAGGCACCAAGAGATTTCTTTAAGCAGTCCTTGTACCTCTTCTTTGGTGCACCTCTGTCTCAGTGGCCAGTGGAGAGCTCACCATATAACACGATCTTGGGAAGGCGATGGTCCTCCATTCTGGAGACGTGACCCACCCAGCGCAGTTGGGTCTTCAGCAGCATGGATTCGATGCTTGCGGACTCTGCCAGCTCAAGTACTTCGATGTTGGTAATGAAGTCATTCCAATGAATGTTGAGGATGGAGCGGAGACAGCGCTAATGGAAGTATTCGAGGAGCCGTAGGTGATGCCGGTAGAAGACCCATGATTCGGAGCCGAACAGGAGCATGGGTATGACAACATAGAAACATAGAAACATAGAAGATAGGAGCAGGAGAAGGTCATTCGACCCTTCGAGCCTGTTCCGCCATTCAACGAGATCATGGCTGATCTTAAAGTTCAGTACCCCGTCCCCGCCTTCTCTCCATAACCTTTAATACCCTTATACTGAAGAAATATATCTAATTCCCTCTTAAATATATTTAATGAACCTGCCTCTACTGCCCTCTGTGGCAATGAATTCCACAGATTCACCACCCTCTGGGTAAAGAAATTCCTCCTCATCTCGGTCCTAAATGGTTTGCCTATTATCCTCAAACCATGGCCCCGGGTTCTGTATTTTCCCATCATTGGAAACATTCCATCTGCATCCATTCTGTCCAGTCCTGCCAGAATTTTATATGTCTCTATGAGATCCCCTCTCAATCTTCTAAACTCCAGGGAGTACAATCCCATTTTGCGCAATCTTTCCTCATAAGTCATTCCTGCCATTCCAGGTATCAGCCTGGTGAATCGCCTCTGCACTCCCTCCACTGCAAGAACATCCTTCCTTAGATAAGGTGACCACAACTGCACACAATACTCCAGGTGGGGTCTCACCAAGGCCCTGTACAGCTGCAGTAAGGTATCCTTGTTCCTATACTCAAACCCTCTTGATATGAAGGCCAACATACCATTTGCCTTTTTAACCGCCTGCTGTACCTGCATGCTCGCCTTCAGAGACTGGTGTACAAGTACCCCTAGGTCTCTCTGCACTTCCCCATCTCTTAATCTATTGCCATTCAAATAGTAATCTGCCCTCCGGTTTGTATTACCAAAGTGGATAACCTCACATTTATCCACATTGTAGTGCATTTGTCATGTATCTGCCCAGTCCCTCAATTTATCCAAATCACACTGGAGCTTCCTGACCCCCTCTTCCGTGCACACAACCCCTCCTAGCTTAGTGTCATCTGCAAATTTGGAGATATTACATCCAATCCCCTCATCCAGATCATTAATGTAAATTGTGAACAGCTGGGGTCCCAGTGGCACCCCACTGGTCACCGTCTGCCACTCAGAAAACGAGCCATTTATCCCAACTCTCTGTCTTCTACCTGCCAGCCAATTCTCAATCCACATCAATACTTTGCCCCCAATCCCATGAGCCTTTATTTTGGAAGCCAGTCGTTTATGCGGGACCTTATCGAAGGCCTTTTGGAAGTCCAGGTACACCACATCCACTGGCTCTCCCCCATCTAGTTTAGTGAACATGAAAGCTCATTTTTATCTTTCAAAGTTTGCAGGAACTGAGTGATGAACATCCTGTTAGGCTTCGGTACCTGCATTGAACACTCCATCATCAGGTATATTTGGAGATATGATGGTCCAATGACTCCAATTCATTGATGTGCCTCAGCACAATTGCAGCATAGCCATGGTCAGGAAACATTTCATTTTCCCTCTGCCACTGGTCATCCAGATATCCAGCAGTTGGTAGCATTCGGCTAACGGGGAAGGCATGGCTGGGCCAGATTCTGTCCACACCTGCTCACCTTCCACCCAAGATTTTGGATAGATCTGGGTAAATGTTAAGTATTTCAGTTCATATTGGGTCAAATAATTTTGTACAAATAATCAATATTTTGTGTGCAAAAGCAGAACCCCTTCCTAACTTAAACTTATCTTTTTAATTATTCCAGTAAAGATGGGGGGTGTGCAGAGAAGAAAACTGAGCGCAGTTCAATCGCACATCTACAGAAAAAAAAAGGACCCAACTGATCCCTTGAATGACTTGCACACCAAATCTCGCGCCTTTTGTGGGAATTTTTATCGGAGAAATAGCAATGTTCTTCCATTTTCTGTATAAAATATAGCAGTGAAATCTCCTTTTACATAATATGTGGGCTTTATTCCCTGATGTGACGATCAATCTGTAGATCACACTGTTTTGAGAAGTGTGATTTGTGCAAATGTGCATAGAAATGTTGAGCCAATTAAAAGGCAACAAATATTGATTCCAAATGCCTTTTGCTGGTGGTCAGAGGTGGAAGTGGTTTGCAGGTGGCATCTTCTTCTGCAGAGAGAAAGGGGAGAAAATGCAGGGAGATGTCCTCTCCAGAAGTGGGCTCAGTACTAAAAAGCAGTGAACCTCAAGCTTGGAATGGGATAAATAACTCCGAAGAGATCAGCAATTGTCAGGTAAACTCTGAGGATTGTGTGAATATCCAACCTAAATATAAGAATGTGGTGGAAAATAGCTGGTGCAAAGGAAATGTATAATTAACTTTCAGAAGACCTATCTATTGCTAATGAAGGCAGGAATGATGAAGATGGGATTTAATGAGAAATGTGTAATGAACATTTATTGTCATATACATAAGTTCTATACAGAGGTACAAGTTTATGTGAACTACTCTTTGCAGATGATGCCGCTTTAGTTGCCCATTCAGAGCCAGCTCTTCAGCGCTTGACGTCCTGCTTTGCGGAAACTGCCAAAATGTTTGGCCTGGAAGTCAGCCTGAAGAAAACTGAGGTCCTCCATCAGCCAGCTCCCCACCATGACTACCAGCCCCCCCACATCTCCATCGGGCACACAAAACTCAAAACGGTCAACCAGTTTACCTATCTCGGCTGCACCATTTCATCAGATGCAAGGATCAACAATGAGATAGACAACAGACTCGCCAAGGCAAATAGCGCCTTTGGAAGACTACACAAAAGAGTCTGGAAAAACAACCAACTGAAAAACCTCACAAAGATAAGCGTATACAGAGCCGTTGTCATACCCACACTCCTGTTCGGCTCCGAATCATGGGTCCTCTACCGGCACCACCTACGGCTCCTAGAACGCTTCCACCAGCGTTGTCTCCGCTCCATCCTCAACATCCATTGGAGCGCTTACACCCCTAACGTCGAAGTACTCGAGATGGCAGAGGTCGACAGCATCGAGTCCACGCTGCTGAAGATCCAGCTGCGCTGGATGGGTCACGTCTCCAGAATGGAGGACCATCGCCTTCCCAAGATCCTGTTATATGGCGAGCTCTCCACTGGCCACCGTGACAGAGGTGCACCAAAGAAAAGGTACAAGGACTGCCTAAAGAAATCTCTTGGTGCCTGCCACATTGACCACCGCCAGTGGGCTGATAACGCCTCAAACCGTGCATCTTGGCGCCTCACAGTTTGGCGGGCAGCAACCTCCTTTGAAGAAGACCGCAGAGCCCACCTCACTGACAAAAGGCAAAGGAGGAAAAACCCAACACCCAACCCCAACCAACCAATTTTCCCTTGCAACCGCTGCAATCGTGTCTGCCTGTCCCGCATCGGACTTGTCAGCCACAAACGAGCCTGCAGCTGACGTGGACTTTTTACCCCCTCCATAAATCTTCGTCCGCGAAGCCAAGCCAAAGAAAGAAGATACAGAGGTACAACAATCCTTACTTACTGAAGCCACATTGGTTCGCAAACTGTATCTACCATAGTATATATTTGATTGCCACAATGTGCCAAGACAGGAAGAAAAGAGGTCATGAATATAAAAGGATAGATAAGTGTTCACAGTTGAAGTGAATGCAAGAAAAAAGAGTGGCTTCTCAACTGTGCAAGCAGATTTTGGCGGTCCTGAGGTCAGTGTTAGTTTGGAAAATGGAGGTCAAGAAGATGATAGCTGTTGGATAAATCTGCTCATGAACCTTGAAGAGCTGGACTCTCAGCTCCTGTACCTCCTACCTGAAGGTATCAGGGAGCAGTCGTTGTGACCTGGGCGATTGGGCATTTTAGGAATTGGCTGCCTTCTTGAGGCAGCGCCTCACTGATTATTCAGTGGTTGGGAGGTTGAAGCCTGTGATGAACTTGGCAATGTTTGCTGCTCTCTGCAACCTTCTGCATTTCCTGGGTACCGACCAAGCCGTGATGCAACCAGTCAGTACATTTTCCCACAAGGCAACTGCAACGGTTTGATGGAATATTTGACGACATGCCAAATCTCCTCAATTTCTTAGAAAATAGAGGCATTAGTGTTCCTTCTTCACAGATGCTTTGTGGTGGCTCCATTATTACTTGTACAAGTTTCTAATCTATTGCAACTATTTGTAAGTAGCACATGGTTCATTGGCATAATGGAAGACACCTTTTGAATGGTACAACCCTTCTGCGCACATTTGTAAAAGTCACATTTTTCAGAATATAATGTCATAAGTGCATTATTGGATCAGGGATTAAATATCACATTGTGCCCAGAGCAAGTTCACTGCGCCATGACATCTTCTAATCTAGGAAACAGGAGAATTATAATCTCTTCAATAAGCATTCCAGGATTAACAGAAGCAAAAGTTTCAGGGGAATTACTTTTACTGAGGTGTGAAAAGGAAGCCGGTTCTTTTCCATTCTTCCATATTGCCTCCCCCAACCGTGCTAAACATCTCCAGTCGGATGGCACAGCGGTACGCAGGTATCCATGATTTCCCCGAAATGGTGCAGAGCTCATTCTTCGTGCATCCTCAGTCAGCATACCCTCATCATTATGTTACTGGGGGAATAGTTTCTGTACCACGTGGCCATGGAATGAAATAAGGGAGGTTGATAATAAGGATGTGGGAGGGGTCACAAAGCCAGAAAATATGCCCTTGTTACCAGATGGTACCATCATATTGTCAAGATGAGTTCCATTTAGTTGGGGCTTCAGAGAGTGCCACTGACGAGCCTTCTGCCTGCCACACTCAGCAATTTATGTACTAAACATTCTCCTTCACTGCAGCAATGGCTTCCCATAGCAGTAATACTAGTACCTAGTAGTTTATTTTCACTTTGGTCATTTTGGGTAGTCACATAAATAAAGCTACTACAGTGAACAAGGATATACCCCATGAACAAATCACATTCACTGCATCCGTTGCGTAAGTATATCACCTGAATACAAATAGTGCACATTGCGGTCAGGTATTCTTCCTTCAGCACTGGACGTATTTTTGTTGTTGTATGTGTGATTTTTCTTCTACAGAAGATGTTGTTGAGCCTGTTTATGGGGGTAAATCAGTCCGTTTTTTGATGTGGAACTTTCTGCACATTGTGTGTTAATGAGCTCCAAGTTTGGAGGAACTGAATTTCGGCAACATTTGGACATTGGCATACAGCACGGTAACAGGCCCTTCCGGCCCACGAGCCCGTGCTGCCAAAATAACTCAATTAACCGGCAACCCCCATACATTTTTAAGGGTGGGAAGAAACTGGAACACCCAGAGTAAACCCACACAGACACGGGGAGAATGTTCAAACTCACTGCAGTCTGCACTGGATTTGAAGCTGGACTGTGGCATTACGCTAACCACTCTGCGAGAATATTATAATGTTTTTCTCCAGACCGGGTTTAATCTACAATTAAGTTTAAATGTGTTTCCAATTTCCTCCTTACTCCATAAAACAATATCAGTTAGTCCTCCAGAAATGATTATGCCACTCTGCATGGCCTATTAGCCTTGAGTATAGGTGTACAGTAAAACCCCTGGTATCTGTCACCTATGGGGACTGGTATGTGCTGAATAAGTATATTTTCCAGGTGCTTGAGACTTGCTCGTACAATGCCAAACCAGCACACCTGCATTAATTATAATAGTTTAAAAGGCAAAAATACTATACTGTACTTACACTGAATAAACCTCACTTGCAAGAATATATAAACCTTAAAGCATTTTTACGTTATTTTCAGTCACATTCTTTGAAATCATTTAACCATTGCTGCGTCTGCAGGTTCCTCCCCCTCCACGGAGCTGCTCAAAATATAGATAATTAACCCCCTCCCCCGCCCCCCCAAGTTTAAAGCCTCTGACTGGGGCGACACTTACTAAGGAATCACTTTAAGAGAGTCACCCCAACATCAACCAGCTCTTCATCCTGGGCGACACCATCGCTGTTTCACACAACTTTATTCAAACGGCTGCTATGAGCAAAGCTCCGACCAAGGTCCTCCCTCTGCTGGCTGGATATTTGCTCCCATCTTTACCAAAGGTTTACGCGTTACTTCAGAGAACATTTATAATTTTAAGCTTGTGTATTTCTTACCTGTTATTTTATTTATTTTCCTCATTTTTTTTTTGTTGGTTGCTTGAATTCTAGACTCCAGGGGTTTACTGTACATCATAATTCATTCAGGTTAGAAGGGAGAAACAGACATCTCACACATTTTTACTAGTTAGTTATGATAAATCTTTGAATTAATAAACATAATTTTTCTTGGAGGTGGATCTATTGAAACAGAAATAATGATGGAACATGAGCTTGCAAACTTGTCTGATGCGTGGGTCTGAATTCAGTTTCTTCACTCTTAGCCAAAGTGCTAGTTTATTTAAAATGTTTAAAGCTTGTTCAGCAACCAATGGAGCAATTTAGCCTGGGTGTGGGAGTGAAGTCATCCAGAGTGATGTGCTGTTCAGTTTTCCCTGACAGATTATAGAAGATTACATGTTAAATAAGACTCAACCCCTCGCAGTTTCAACTCTTAGGCTTCGAACTGCTGTAGTTTGTCATTCTTCCGAACCAGAACTTATTGTCATGAACATGTCATCATTTCATCGCAGCATCAACAGTGCAAGTAATGCTATAAATTATATTTTTAAATCTATAAATTAGGGCCAAAGGAAGTCAGGCAGTGTCTGTGGTTCATTGTTCATTCGGGAATCTGATGGCAACGGGGAAGAAGCTGTCCTTGTGCTGCTGGGTGCTTGTCTTCAGGTTCCTGGACCTCCTTCTTGATGGTAGCAAAGCGAAGAGGGAATGGCCTGGGTGTTGGGGATCCTTGAGGATCGAGGATGATTTCTGAAGACACCACCTCGTGTAGATGTCCTCGATGCCTGTGATATCGCCAACTGAGTTAACAACCCTCTAGTTTTTTTTCCTGTCCTGTTCATTGGCTCCTCCGTGCCAGACGGTGATACAACCAGTCAGAATGCTCTCCACGGTACACCTGTAGAAATTTGAAAGAGTCTTTGGCAGCAACATACCAAATCTCCTCAAACTCCTTGCATCTTCATGATTGGAGGCCCCAGGACAGATCTTAACACCCAGGAAACTATTTCCACTGCTGATCCTTCATTGAGGACTGGTTTGTGTTGACTTGATTTCCCCCCCCACCCCCCTCTCCTGAAGCCCACAATCAGCATCTTAGTTTTGTTACCCACTCAATGAGCTGATCTATTTCCCTCCTCTATGCTTCCTTATTGCCATCTCTGATTCTTGGCAGTTACTTTGGAAAAATAAATAAATGGTATTCACACAGCGACTTGGCAAAGTGGGTTTTACACCTGTTTGGGAAGTACTTGTCTCTGCTACCAGAAAACACTCCTCAGCCAGATGAGTGCTTTCTTTCGAAAGGATTGAGGCTGACTGCACTGTAATAATCACTGCTCACAGGATTTTTCAAACAGCAGAACTGAGGAGGGATTTGTGCCTGATTTTCCATGCAGTCTGGATAGATTTGAATATCCTACGGCGTAATATGGAGAAACAATTGGAGCCATTTCAAATTTGCTATCGCTTCTGATATGAACAGAATGAGCAGTGAGGCAGACTGATGAAGTGGCTTACACACTATCAACCTCCCACCCTGCCTCCGGGACTCAGGCTGTGTTCTGGCTGGCTGAATCTCCACTATGGGGGTGATCAACCAAATTCCTCTTCTCTCTCTCAGCCGAAGACCAAAGATTCCAGACCACTCTTTTGAAGAGCAGGTGCATTCTCTAAATGCTCTGGCCAATATTTCTCCCACTGGGAGAAAAGGGATTACTTGATTATTATTGCACTGTAGCTTGTGCAACCTCGTTGCATTGGAACTTGGGGTGGGGTGGCATTGTCGTCATTTTAAATTCCAAAACATGTCATCATCTAAGAAACATAAGCTTCGATATTCCGAATTAAAATCTTTATCACTCCAATAAGACAAGTTCGTAGTTGCAGCTCTATGTAGCCTTTAATTAATTGATGCAATCATTTTGCATAACTTTGATTCATGATTTTCATAATGATGAATTAGCAACGCATTCAGTTATAGTTAAAGACGTAATGGTATCAGAAGATAATAAGAGATGATTAATAGAAGGTTAAAACAAAATAAGATGATTAAGATATATTCAAAGTAAAGTACTTTGAGAGCACGGTTCTTCGAAGTGTACGCAAGCTCCCCGATTGCCCGGACATTACAACATATGATGTCATAGTAACCATGGTAACACTACAAACAAATCTTTCTTAAAGGGGTAGTCACAAAATTCACAAAAATCAAAGGCACAACGTTTTAACCTTTACGGGCATGTGGAGGAGTATTAAATGTTGAGAGGCATGGATGAGGCAAGTCGGCCGTCTTTTCAGCAGCGGGAGGGAGTCTAAAACTAGAGTTCATAGATTCAGGAGGCAGAGGGAAGGTTTAAAAGGGACCAGAGGAGAACTTTCTTCACACGGAATATGGATCTATGGTAGAGGCAGGTAGAATGACGTCATTTAAAAAGATATTTGGAGAGGTGCAGTCAGTTGGTACTAGCCTGGGGGTAGATAACTTTGTGTGCCTGGACAGGTTGAGGCCTATTTCCTTTCGATGGATACTGCTGTTCCTGCATTACATTAACAACTCACCCAAATAAATACGGGGCCCTTGGGGTGAGAAGGGGGCTAAATTTAGCTTCTGTAGCCCATTACTATGTATCTGTCATGTTTCTATGAAAACAGTGAGTTTATATCTTGTTGTTATCCAGTGGAAATCAGTCTCTTTGTCCAGGGCCCCCAGCACTAAATAGAACTTCAAAGATTTGTTTCATGGAGTGTTGCAATGGGGTGCAAGATTGTGCTGGCTAATCTATAGGTTTTTAATTCTGCACTTTGATCCTGTGACCAGGAATAATTGATTGGCGGACAGCCCTCCGAGTCTGCGGGAGCATGAGCAACCTTTCAAGGTGGCCATTTCCCATTGAAGTACTACTTAGCAGCTGTGCCAAATTCGAGCTCTCTGAGACATGGGACAAGTAACGTCCATTAACCATCAGAGAAGTGAGTGGGGAGTGAGCTCCTCCTCCACCACTTCTGCATCACCCTGTAAAGAGGCAAGGATGCCAGGAGCTGCTGAGTGGAGCCGGGACTCATGACTGAGGGAAAGGGACGTCCAAAGCCATTTTTCAAAGGGTCCTCCCATATGGGGGAGTATCTGAGAATATCTCCACTCCTCTTTTGCAGAAAAATGGAACTTGTATATAAAAGAAACAGAAGACATCAATATTCTGAGGGAGTGTGTGCAGATTCTCTTCAACAGCAGATATGGTGAGTCATTGTATCCAGGTTTGTCGAAAATAATTTCCATTTCATAAATGCACATTGGCTCTCCCTCGTCTTATGAATTTTGAAGTGTTTTCTCTGCCACTGATGTCAGATTAACTGATCTATTGTTTCCTCTTTTCCTTTTACCGTTAATGGCAATTTGATATCTTCCAAAAACGTAGGAAATGTTCTACAGTCTATAGAATGATAGAAGCGATGGCCTCCTGAGGTAGCAGCCTGAGGTACCTGCTACGCAGGTAGCATCTGTTTCAAGACCTGTTAGTGTATCCACTATTATATTCTTGCTATTTCTTTCAACTTATTCCCTTAATTAGACTGGCTCGCCACTATTCCCAGGGGCTATATTTTGTCCATGAAGATGGATGCACAATAATTTGTTTAAACTGTGTCATTTTCTTATTTCCTGACATTTCTACTGTAAAGACTCACATTTAGTCAGAAAGTGATTATTATATATTTCTGAAGATTAAATTGTTTATTATTTCTTTCTAGATTACTCTTATTCTAGTTATCATTGTTGCTTCATTTTGAACTGCTTGTAATGTTTTAAATTTCAATTTAAATTTAAATCTTTTCTGTTGATGTAATGCAACAAGTGCCTCTAGATAGCCACATTTAGAAAAGTTTTCCTGTTGGGCCTTTGCATTTTAACTAATTCAACTATATATTAATTCTTTAAATGTTAGTCATTGTTTACCATTTGTAAAACCTTTTAATGTGGAACCCTACCTGCCACAGCTTAGCTCACACTTCATACATTTGTAGATTGTTTCATTTTATATTTAATGACCAGATTGAACTCAATCACTTCTAGTCATAACAGAAACGTGTACCATATGCTCTGATCAATCTTCCGCAAAGATCCTCAGCTTCTAAATTATGAATAAATCCTTTCTCCTTGCACAAAACTGTACATGAAATAGCCAGTTTTATGCCAACATTGGAAATGATCTTGTGTTGACTTCATGTTCTATTCTCGTGATTTCCTGATATGCCCTCAATCCCACTACTGTTTGGGTGCTTTTAGTTTATTCCCCTTGAAGTTTCTCCACACTAACTGATTCTACTTGATTTCCATAGCTATGTTTATTTCTTTCACTGCTTCCTTTGTTATCTTGGCTGTCCGTTCTCTTTTAAAAGTTAAATATCCCAGAATATTTAATTTTCAACCTTCCACCCATGCTCCTGGTAGATTAGATGATCATTTATTGACTAGTTGATGCACTAGGCGAGTTAAGCCAAGAACCTTCTTGCTCTATTTCTACTTGCGCTGTTAAATTAGCTATCGTGTATGCATTCTGATGACGAGCCTTCATTTTGCCTTCAAGGCTCCTCCAGTGCTTGCTTCTAACTCCTCAAACCTGTCTCCTGCATTGTTAAACCCTATCACCCTTCTTAACAGACTGGTCCTGTAGGAGTGACACTGCCTCTTGGAGCCAAGCATCCAGATCACTTTTTTAATCACGAGTTTATTGTCATTTACATTGTATATTGTACATATGCACCAAAATTCTTACGAGCAGCAGGCCACGCAGGTACTATCCTCTGACTCCTTTCCTCCAGTTCCCCTTCCCCCTCCATTCAGAGAGTTACCATCTCCCCCATCAAATTTTTTTTCCTTCTGCTTTTCCACCTACATCTTACCTGTGCTCTTCCCCTGCCTCTTCCTCTCAGCCCACCTTCATCCCACCTTTTTATTCGCTCAGACCCTGATGAAGGTCTCAGGCCCAAACCCATGTTACTACCTGCAGATGCTGCATGACCTGCTGAGTTACTCCAGCACTTTTGTGTATTGCATTCGACCCCAGCGTCTGCAGACTTTCCTGTAACTGGCTTGTTAGAATTTTCTCCAGTCCCTAACATTTTCAATGTTTGGGATGAGTTAGTTTGAGTTGGATGTAGGCAGAGTCAGAGGTTTGAGTTGGATGTAGGCAGAGCCAGGGGTTGGAGTTGAACATACGCAGAGCCAGGGGTTGGAGTTGGACGTACTCAGAGCCAGAGGTTTAGAGTTGGATGTACACAGAGGTAGAGGTTTAGAGTTCGACGTATCCAGTGAATTGAGAGCAAATAAGTACACCAAATTCACAACCAAATTAACTCTCTGATCCTAAAATAAATCCACTGATTTTTACCTTGAATACTAAGCTTCATCTTTGCCTGAGTCTCACCAGTCCATATTTCACTGACAGCACCGGGTAGGCACTGCCCACTGTGGTATTGCCCGATGTCCTTTAGCAGGACCCACTAATTCATATTCCCGGCCACTGCAAGGTCAGAATCTGTTGACAACAACTTCACTGAAACCAGTTCTACCTGATCACATAATTAACCAGGGTTATTAGGTTTTACCACTTTCTCACCACTGCGTTTGAAAGAAAATCAAGTGGTAAATTGCCATTAAAAAAAATCCTTAAAGAATAGACCGTGCCCTTTGCCAAACTCTGCAATGCTAAGACATTGCCCCCAATGTGCACACTATCTTTTTAAATTTAATTTTTAAAAAATTAGACATACAGCACAGTAACAGGCCATTTTGGCCTTACGAGTATGTGCCGCCCAATTTAGACCCCAGTTTTGAACAGTGGGAGGAAACCAGAGCCACCAGAAAAAACCCACACAGACACGGGGAGAATGTATAAGCACCTTACAGTCAGGGCGGGATTGGAACCCAGGTCCGGTCCTGATCGCTAACGCTGTAAAGGGTCCATGCTAACCGCCATGCCAACTGTGCGCATTGACATCATTAAATGATTGCCCATCAGCATTTGACAATCTCAGGGAAGAGGAACCCTTGCAGAAAAACTCTTTGCTAAATTGATGGAATTAAATTGATTTGATTTGACTGGATTAGTATTAATTCTCTGCCTGCTCAGATGAAATCCTGGCAGTGGGCCCGGAGTTAATTGCAGATGAATGAATGGGGAAAAAAAGTCTTTGCGCAATCTTCAAACCAATGAAATCACTTATTTCGAATGGTTCACTGGGTACATACAGCTGTTGATAAAATAATGTCCTCTCCACTTTCCTATCACCCTTTAAAACATTCATATCAGATGAGATGATATTGTGCAGAAATAATCAGAAAGTTTATTAAAAAATAATGGAATTCCTTGTCCAAGGTGTTGGATTATTTGAAAAAAAAAACCTACCCAATTCGATGTTTCCAAAATATTTTATATCCCAAGATCCCTCTCAGTTATCCTTAGGAAATTTAATAACTTCTACTAAGCAAGGAATAATATTTCTTAACTTTTAAAGTAACGATTCTCAAAATTCTCACCAAGAACTATTTTGAGTATTCCTTTACTTACTGCAGACCACCTATTACCAAGACTCCCTATTCCAAACCCGTATCTGCTTATTACAAACCCGCAGATTGCTGATTACAAACCCACGGACCGTCAGGATCGTAATCCTCAGACCACCGAGGGGAATTTTGTATTTTTTTGTGGAGACTTTTTTTTGAGAATTTCTCTTTTTATTGTTGTAAAACATACAACCTTGTTGTACATTTTAATGATATTTGTCTTTTCCACGTTGCCACAGACCACCTAGAATAGACCCGTGAACCACAGGTTGAGAAATACTGACTCAAAAAAGGATTTTGCACATGGACTCAATTTGATAATATTTAGCAGCTGAAGTTGAGGGCATTCTGGCCATTATGTAATTTTCTTCAACAAATTCTCATTGAAAAAATAACTAAAGAAATAAATCCCAAGCTAACTATTTAAAAGAAAAATAGATTGGCAATCACCTTAATCTTCATTCCGAGTTCATATTATTTTTCTGTTTTTAATTTAAAAAAAAACATTTATTTTGTTCAAGAGAGAGAGTGTACAGTAACAGGGCCTTCTAGCCCACAAGCCCAAACACACCAATTAATTTACAATTGACCATATGGTTTTGGTGGGTGGGAGGAAACTGACACACCCAGAGGAAACACACATGGTCACGGGGAGAACGTATAAGCACCTTACAGTCAGGGCGGGATTGGAACCTGGGTCACTGGTACTGTAACAACATTGTGCTATCAGCTGCACTCATTGTAAAGGCAAGGCTGGATGGTCTTATGATGGCTCTTTTTGAGATACAGAGGGGAATTATATTGGAGTGGGATTATAAATGCATTGTACTGTGCTTAAATTGAGATCTAGTCTGCAAGCATCATCTACAGCAGTTCCATCTAAAGCTGAATCAACAATCTCTTCTGTAGCTATCAAAATAACAGCTCCCCCACCCCATCGAAATCAAGCGGCATGAATGTTAAGGAGGTTCAAGTGTACGGGTGGTGGTTAAACAATATATTCACTTCTACAAACTTTCAGTTAGGACTAATTTGCATAAGTTAGTTAAATTCATTCAGCAGTGAGGCAGTTTCCACACTAGGCAGTTTGTGGGTTTCTTTGAAATTACTATAAGCTGACACTAACAACAGAATATCTCGCTGATGGAGGCAACTGTTCACATTTCCAGATGCTGCTGCTTGCAACGGAGCCGGGTCATGTCCTGCGGCGTCCGCACACTCGTGCTGCTAACCAGAAAAGACCAGAGCCACACACTGCATCAGATGAGGCACTCGGTTTGACTGCCTCACTGATGGGTTTTAGACTGCATGGCACAATCAAGGAATTTTGCCGTCTAAAAGGAATGCACCGTAATTTATCCTGCAGGACACCGACAACCTTTGGAGGAAGCCTGCGGTGTAAATCGTAGCAGAAAAATTTGTTATTGATCATTTACTCTACTGCCCACTCAACTATCGGGACTGTTGCGCTCAGGGACTTGCAGATGAAAAAGGTGCTCAGTGTGAACAACCACATGGGCAGTCATTATGTTAACTTTTTCTGTGTTTTTTTTCCAACATTGCAGTCTAAAAACTATAATTGACTGCTCCACAAAGCATGCTTCTCCCTTTAGAATTAAATAATCCAAATTAAAGACTGAAGAGGCGTTTGAGAGGATTTGCAGAATAAATTCAAATTCCTGTTCTGAGGAAGAGAAAAGTGAGAGGATTAGTGCAAGATGACAACTGGGCAATCAAACAGGGAATTCAGATAAACTGCTTCACGTAAAATCAAATTTATTTCATTTATATATATTCATTTATATATATATTTCATTTATCACTACATTCAAGACATCACCTATGGCCCGAATATTCTTTTACCTACGGGTCAGTTAGAATTTCTACTTATCAGTCGTGTAAGAAATGTAAACAAACTGACCAAGTACAGAAGCAAAATAAATATTCAGTCATTAAAAATGCACAAGTGCAAGTCCTTAAGTAAGTCTCTGATTGAGTTTGTTGTTGAGGAGTCTGATGGTAGAGGAACCTGGTGGGATGAGTCTTGTGACACCGATACCTCTTTCCTGATGTTGAGTGGTGAGAATGTGGATCAGGCTCCCTCACAAAGTCAGGATGGCAAATTGTGTGGATTCATGGAAATGGATATAAGTGCCTATGGGAGAAGGGTTATTCTAAGATTTAGATGAGGAAGGATGGGAGCTTATAAATGGAGAATAAACCTGTTTCTAGGCTGTAGCTCAATGCAAAGATGCCATTGTGCTGCCACAAAATTGGGCAATTTTAAACCATGGCATCTCTCTTATTTTGTAGCTGAGGCCCTGGGTTTGGATCACATGGTTCCTGTTCCATACAGAAAAATTGCCTGCGACCCAGATGCAGTGGAAATCATAGGGATCCCAGAAGGAATTCCTTTCAAGCGACCTTGCACCTACGGAGTTCCCAAATTGAAACGAATCTTGGAAGCAAGACATAAAGTTCGCTTTGTAATTAAGAGGTAAGCTGACTCCCAGAAGTATTGTGGGTCCGGAGATGCTCTGGAATTTGGATTGAAGGGCATTTTACCAACGGCTGGGTCTTCAGAACTTTTATTCTCATTCCATTCACAATTCTTCCTATAAATTTGGTCTTAAATAACAGGCTCATTTGGAATTTTGCTTGTTTGATGCGTGATGGAGATAGTTTTGCTTTGATGTCAATCCATTGATGTGAGCAAAATATGCTTACATAATGACTATTCTTCATGTATTAACCCAAACAGAGAGCATCAACAGGCTCCTCCAATGCAGATATCACTGTAGCCGAGTTTAATCCATTGTCATATATTGTTCTGAAGGTCATCGCACTAACTGTTTGCTTTAATTTCCACACTGAAGAAACATCAAAGGTCCTGCTCTCAGTACAAGCATAAGCACAGCTTATGATGGGAATTCTATCAAGTGTGTAACTCTCAATACTTTTATCTTGCCAACGAGCGTCGCATTGTGCTGGTTCCCCACTTAGCTGAGCTCATGGAGTTCCCATCAAACGCAGCTTACTAATGGATCTTGATTAAAAGAGGAAGCTGTGCACCTGGTTTGGAGGTTTGAAAATGTCACTTCAGTAGTTTTCCTGCAGTGAATGTGATACAAAGATTAGAAATCAGAAGAAAGATCTTTTATTACATCATTTTTGTATTTTATTTTCCTTTAAACTTTGGAAGGTCGACCATTTTCATCAGCAGTTCCAGATCAGAGGAATGATTTCATTGGGTTCAGTTTTCTCATCTACCCATGTGTTTACTAGATTTTTAACAGATAAATTGCAAGTCAAGTTCACTTTGTAACGAAGAGGTAAACTGACTCCCAATGGTGTTGTAGGCCTCTGAGCCTCTCTGGAATTTGGATTGAAGGGTATTTTGCTCTTCACATTTCAATTCCTAGCCCATTCATGATTCTTCCCTTAAATCCGTACTTAAATAATTGGTTGGTTTGGAATTTTGTTTGATACCCAATGCTTTGCTTTGATATAAAGCATGAAGAGTTCTCGGTATATTCGAGCTCAATTTTCCAACGGTAGGTTTCAGGAAGGAATGAAGTAACAATTTGCAGCTGCTGATGTGACCTGCGATCTTGCTGTGGAGAATTAAATTGTTAATGGACTTTGTAAAGGAACAGTACATCTTGCTGGTCATTGTAGCTAATGTATTTGAAAGCAGATTTCCCAAAGCGGCATTCACCTCCAGCTATTATGCAGATTCCACCAAAATGAATTGAGATGTCAGAAGCTCGATGTATCATCTTGGCCTCCCAAGATGGTTGGTTCCTCTACGATAGTATGACAAAAGCTACAGCTGTTAGTCCTGTTGATGATGAAGGTTAAAAACCATGTGGTATTTAACATTCCAGTGGGTAGGAGAGTTAGGGTCAATGACTGACGGCAAAACATGCAGTGCAGTGGCTAGGTCTCCCTCACTCTCTGCTTCTTGTTCTGTGTAGTGCATTTGATTGGTTGGCACCAAAGATTTTAGTTACCAAAGATTTGTGTGATTGAAACGCTTGCATCTTTTACAAAAATGTATTTTTATCATTTTTTTTCCATTTCCTGCAGGATGTTTGATGAACGAGTTCTGACAGGTAAGCTGGAGAGTTGTAATAAACAACATTGTCATCTGGTAGCACTGTACGGCAGATGGGCATTCAGTCTTCTGTTAACCTCTGTTGAAATACACCTGGTCCAGAGGGTCAATGTAGAAACAGATTAATCATTCTCTCAACAATCTCTTTAGCTCTCTGGATTTGATGGGACTTCCATATTAGACAAAAGTATGAGTTAAGTTGCTGCTGAATGAACTTCTTTAGGTGGTGGAGAAGTTTACAAGAATGAACACAACTCGGAAGGGGAAGATGATGGTGTAGCCATAGGCTCCCTTTTTATTAGGAGGGAGATGAGCGTGCATGTGTGTGTGTATACAGTAAGTGTATGTGTGTGTATGTATAGTGTATGTACAGTATGTGTGTATGTACAGTATGAATGTGTGTATGTACAATATGTATGTGTATATGTACAATATGTGTGTATGTACAGTATGTGTGTGTGTACAGTATGTATGTGTATGACCAGTGTGTGTGTGTACAGTATGTATGTGTATGACCAGTATGTGTGTGTGTACAGTATGTATGTGTATGACCAGTGTGTGTGTGTACAGTATGTATGTGTATGACCAGTGTGTGGGTATGTACAGTATGTGTGTGTGTACAGTATGTATGTGTATGACCAGTGTGTGTGTACAGTATGCATGTGTCTTTACAGTATGTATGTGTGTGTACAGTGTGTGTGTATAGTATGTATGTATGTGTGTGTACAGTATGTGTGTGTATGTACAGTATGTATGTGTGTGCATGTATTGTGTGTGTGTAAGTCACCTCATCCAATCCCCCCTTGTCTTTGTTGTAGGTACAAAATACATTCGGGAAGGTTCCAAGCCAGATGGCCACTCCCCTCTGGATGAAGAATCCCAAAGAACAATGACTGTAGACATGAATCCCAATAACCACATCTGCCGGTAGGAATTAATTTCAACAGCCACTAGTGTGAACAGAAATTAAAAGGAAAGGGTTGCATATATATTTTGTATTTTTCACAGGAAATAAGGGTAATGTGCGAAATTGGGTGGACAATTCCAGCCCAGCAAGTTTAACAGGCAGGAATTTGGAAATGTGCCTTTGGTGATAGATTTGGAAGAATGAATACTCAACGGTGTCCTCATGATGTTTGGGACAAATACACTTTCTTGTTTTCTTTATTTTCCCCTCTGGTCCACAGTTTTAAATTTGTAATCAAACAATTCATGTGTGATTAAAGTGCACATTCCAGGTTTTATTTAAGGGTATTTGGCTTGACCATGTAGAAATAACAGTATTTTTAACACATAGTCCCCTCATTTCAAGGCATCATAATATTTGGGATAGAATCAGAATTTATTGTCATGAGCATGTCTTGTGGCAGCGTCACAGTGCAAACATTTATATTAACTACCTTACAAAATAAATAAAAATAGTGCATGATTATAAAAAGACAAAGTGAGGTAGAGCTCAATCAGGAACCTGATGACAGCGGGGAAGAAGCTGTCCTTGTGCTGCTTAGTGCTCGTCTTTAGGCTCCTGTACCTTTTTCCCAATGGTAGCAGAGTGAAGAGGGTGTGGCCTTCTGGTGGGGGTCCTTGAGGATAGAGGCTGCTTTCTTATGACACCAGTTCTTGTCGATGTCCTCGACGGAGTGAAGACTGGTGCTCGTGATGTTCCAGATTGAGTTAATAACTCTCTGGAGATATTTTCTTGTCCTGATTGATGCAACCCGCCAGAATGCTCTCCATAGTACACCTGTAGAAGTACCGAATCTCCTCATACACCTCACAAAGTACAACCACTGGCGAGCCTTCTTTGTGATTGCATCGACATGGAGGCTCCAGGACAGATCCTTGGCAATGCTGACAATTTGAAGTTCTTGACCCTTTCCACTGCTGACCCCTCGATGAGGACTGGTTCGTATTCTCCTGATTTCCTCCACAAACATCTGTATATCAATGATCTGGATGATAATGAGGTAAATTGGATCAGCAAGTTTGCTGATGATGCTAAGGCGATGTAGACAGCGAAGAAGGCTTTCAAAGCTTGCAGAGGGATCTGGGCAAACTGGAAAAATGGGCTAGAAAATGGCAGATGGAATTTAATGCAGAAAAGGGTGAGGTGTTGCATTCTGGAAAGACTAACCAAGGTAGGACATACACAGTAAATGGTAGGTCACTGAGGAGCACGGAGGAACAAAAGGATCTGGGAATACAGATACATAATTCCCTGAAAGTGGCGCCACATGTAGACAGAGTTGTGAAGAAAGCTTTTGCCATCTTGGCCCTCATAAATCAAAGTATTGAGTACAGGAGGTGGGATATTATGGTGAGGCCAAATTTGGAGTACTGTGTGCAGTTCTGGTCACCAAACTACAGGAAGGATATCAGTAAGATTGAAAGAGTGTAGAGAAAATTTACTAGGACGTTGCTGGGTCTTCAGTAATTGAGTGACAGTGAAAGATTAAAAAGGTTAAGACTTTATTCTTTGGAGCATAGAAGAATGAGGGGAGATTTGTTGGAGGTTACAAAATTATGAGGGGCATCGACATAGTAAATGTGAGTAGGCTCTTTCCACTTAGATTATGAGAGATAAATTCGAGGACATGGCTTTAGGGTGAAATGGGAAAGGTTTAGGAAGAACATTAGGGAGAACTTATTCACTCAGAGAGTGGTGGGAGTGTGGAATAACCTGTCATCTGACGTAAATGTGGGCTCACTTTGACATTTTAAGAATAAATTGGATAGATACATGGATGGGAGAGGTCTGGAGGATTAGGTTAGAGGGACTAGCAAAATGATATTTGCTACAGACTAGAAGGGCCAAATGGCCATTTTTCTGTGCTGTAGTGTTCTATGGTTCTATCTCCTTGGTGTTGAGTACAAGTTTGTTGTTGTGATACCACTCAACTAGCTAATCTATCTCCCTCCTGTTTCTGATTCTGCCAACAACTCTGCCATTATCGGGAATTTTGTAGGTAGCAGTGGAATTGTGCTTGGCCATACAGTCATGGGTGTAGAGTGAGTAGAGCAGTGGGCTAAGCACACATACCTGAGGTGTGCTTATGTTGATAGTCAGTGAGGAGACGTTGTTTCCATTTCGTACTGAATGTGGTCTTCTGTTGAGGAAATCAAGGATCCAGTTGCAGAGGAGGGTGCAGAGACCCAGGGTTTGGAGCTTCTTGACCAGCACTGAGGGAATAATGTTGAGGGCCAAGCTGTAGTTGATGAAGAGCAGCCTTATGTATGAGTTGCTGTTTTCTAAGTAATTCGGAGCTGAGTTGAGAACCAGTGATATTGTGACAGTAGGTGAATTGCAGTGGGTTCAGATCTTTTATTCAGATACGTGTTAATTCTGGCCAGGATCAGCCTCTCAAAATATTTCTCTACAGCATATGGAAGTCATGCACAATTAAAATTAAATTGGGTGATGGACTTGGCCATTCAAGGATTTTACAGTTTTCAGTTTTGAAAAACTTCTTTGTTTCTTCAGCAGGACGTTTGGGATCATTGTCTTGCTGTAGTGTGAAGTGTCGTCCAATGAATTTGGAGGCATTTTCTTGAACTTGAAAACCTTCCTGAGTGGTAACTATTTTAACTTTAAGCACCAGAGCCTGGTGGAAATGATAAATGTTGAATTCTGTGCACAGTATGAGAATTGCCTGATATCAATGAATTTGGAGAATGAACATATCCACGTTACATACACATGCGCTTAGAATTAGAAGGGGGTTAAGAATAGTAATAAGTTAAAGTTTGATCCTGTTATTATCTTTAAAGAAAATTAAAAGCAACTTTTGTTTAAGTAACAATTGTCTTGGTGAATTTCTATTGTTGCTGGGTTTTAGGGTCCTCTGGCCCCGTAACAGTACAAATGACCTTGAATAAAATCTGGAATGTGCACTTTAATCGTATGTGAATACAAATTTAAAACTGTGGAACATGGGCAAATAAAGGAAAAATGTGTCTTTGTCCTAAACATTATGGAGGGCCCTGTAATTACTTCTGTGGACATAGAAAGTGGCTTATTGGATCCATGCCAGTTGCTAGCAAAATAATCCCTACTGTTCCATTGTCCCTGTGCAATTTCTTCTCTCTCAGATGCCCATTATTTCCTCTTTTTGATTATTTTATCACTTGACTACACTTGGGGGAGGGGGGAGGGTGTTGGAGGTAACTGGAGTACTGGATTAGGGAGGGGGATAATCCCACACAATCAAGGCGAGAGTTCTCAAACGCCACTCATACTCCACCTGAGGCTGGGATTTCCAGAGCCAAGAGGCAACAATTGAGGCACCTTGGCTTTATCGCGTGCTGTGGAATTTACCCTGGATGCGGGAAGTTTCACACACAGCCTATACATATGATCATCTGTTTGCAATTTTAGGAACCAAGTCCAGCCATTCATTCAGTCGATGACAGCAATGGTTTAAAGAATAGTTTTCATACAGAGTTATTTTGTAGTTTGTCACCTACTGAATGAGTTTTAAAACTGGAAGAGAATATTAATTATGCAAATAATTTCAAAGAATAACAGAGACTTATTTGCAAGGAGTTTCAATAACCTTGGAAGAAAAATTTTGTACAGATGTGGCAAGTCAGTTTACCAAAATTATTTAAGAACAAGTTTTTGAAATGCATTTTCCTGGATCAATACATTGCAGATCAAACAAGGGAGTGGCTGATTTATGTCTAGTCTTCCATCATGAGATGTACTGAATGCAATTGTGTGATCGTCAAAATTTTTAACCATTTTTTCGAGCCAAACAAAAAGGGGGAGTTGACTTTTACACAGTCAAACCTTTGACCTCGTGAGTATCTGCATTGTTCAAGGCGTCAGGAGCTCGGATGGACAGGCAGGTGGGGTGTCGGGAGCTCAGATGGGCAGGCAGCTGGGGCAAGGATCTGCAGTTGGAAATTCAGATGGGTGGGTGGCTAGGGCATCTGACACTTGAATGGCTGGGGTCTCTGGTGGATGGGTGCCCAGGGTGTTGGGAGCTCCAATGTGTGGGTGGCAGGGGCAAAGGTCTGTTATCAGGGTGTCAGGAGTTCGGATGGGTGGGCAATCGGGGTAAAACTAGGGGATTGACTTTTACACGGGTCATACAAAATTTTGTATGTGGGGGGGAGAGGTGTTTGACTATTACACAGAATCGCTGATTAAATTAGTATATACGATGATTAATAAGTAACCTCAATGGAAAGAATCCTCTCAGAACGTGTGATTGTGATGTGATAGAATTTTACATTCAGTTTGAATGTGACGAACTTGAGTCTGAAATTGGAGTCTGCAAGTTGCATATTGGTCTCAGTATAAACTCCTGAACATCCAACCAGAGTGGGGAAAAAATCCTCCTCCTCCCAAGAGACGATCAAAAGAGGAATTCCTAGCATTGTTTGTGGCACACTAATCAAAAGAGCTCTGGACCACATGTATATCAATTCATGGCATGTGGACATCACTGACTGAGCCAAAGAAAGTGGTGGTGCAGTGTCTTCTGTCTCTAACCACTAATAGACCATAGAATGAGATTGCCTTGATGAGGATGATTGACAGAATACATCGCTAAAAAGAGACGTTGGATAATCTCTCTGACTTGTAGTGATTTTGGTGACTCCAGTTCTTCACTTCCAGCTTGTTTCTTAAATTGAATCTGTATTGTGATGGGATTTGAACCCTTGTTCCCTGGATTATAAGTCAAGGCCTCTGGTTAATCTTTAACATAATTAGTACAAGCAAACTCTGTTCTGGCCATTCATGTTTTGGAAATTCTCCCTTAACGGGATACAAAAATGCAAGATATGGAATTAAATTTACTGCTACAGAATCCATGTGGGGGATGAAACAAAGAAGAAAACACAAAAATAGGAAATAAACCTCACATTTTGTCTGTTTCTATTTTTCTTGATGTCTACACAGAGAGTGTTGTGGGATTTTTAGTGTCGACGGTTTATTTTAGCTCTCCACCAGGTTTTTTTTATCCCCCCCCAGAGTTTTTCCATATTATTTAAATTCAAGATGTCTAAAATGGACAACAAGTTGTAATCCTAAATAACGAGGTAAAGGGATTTCAAACTTTGCAAAGATTTGGTGCTGGAGAAAGACTTCAGTGCTTGTTTTAGGGTCTGCACTCAACACATGTCTCCACACCCAGCTGGTGGCCACTTTGCTTTGCTTTAAAACTGACAGGCCAATCTCTCAGGTAGCTCCCGTTACCAACGAACCCATTTCATTTTACGCCGTGGAATTCAATGGGAAAATCGGATTTTACGTTATGGAAGATCACAATGCAGACAATTTTCTCAGAGCGCGGCCTCTGTAACGCCTGTGTGGTAGTAACAATAGTTGCTACTTTACCAAAGCAGCAAGTGAGCCTGATGACAAAAGATATGAGGAGAAGCCTGTCCATTTTGTTCATCAAATACATCAGTAAGAATTACCAGATTCTATGCCCGCTTTGAGAAAGAGAACCCAACAGTGTCTTAGAGAATCCCTGAGGACCCTGTGATATCTGTCTCTGAGGCTGATGTCAGAACATCATTCAAGAGTGTCAGGCCCTGGTAGGGTATTGAAAATCTGCGCTAATCAACGAGACGGAGTGTTCACGGACATATTCAACCTCTCATTGCTGCCGTCAAAGGTTCCCACCTGCTTCAAAGGGCCATCAATCACCCCGGTACCCAAGAAAAGTAGTGTGAGCTGCCTCATGGACTATCGCCCAGTAGCACTAATGTCTACTGTGATGAAATGTTCTGAGAGGTTGGTCATGGTCAGAATTAACATGTACCTAAGCAGAGGCCTGGACCCACTGCAATTCACCTTATTGTCACAATCGCTCCACAACAGATGCAATGTCACTGGCACTCCGCTCAGCTCTGGATCACCTCGAAAACAGCAATCCGGTTGCTCTTCATTGAATACAGCTCGGCCTTCAATACCATTATTCCCTCAGTGCTGGTCAAGAAGCTACAAACTCTGCACCCTCCTCTGCAATTGGATCCTTGTCTTCCTCATTAGAAGACCTCAGTCAATATGAATTGGAAACAATGTCTCCTCCTCACTGACTATCAACCCAGGCGCACCTCAAGGATGTGTACTTAGCCCACTGCTCTACTCACTATACACTCACACACATACGAGGGAAAGACTCCTCTTGCAGGATGTAGGTTGTCAGGGAAACCAACAATGTCCGTGATGACTTCATCTGTGAGAAGTGTATCCAGCTGCAGCACCTGAAAACTTGAGTTAAGGAATTGGAGCTGGTGTTCAATGAGCTCTGGAGTATTCGGGAGGCAGAAGGTGTGATTGACAGGAGTTGCAGAGACACTATCACACTTAGGAGGCCGGAGGTGGGTAGATGAGTGACAGTCAGGAGAGGGAAAGGGAACAGACTGGCAGTTCAGGGCACCCTGTGGGTATTCCCCTGAATAACAAATATACCATTGTTATGGATCTATGTTAGTAGTAATATTTAGGTTAAGGTTGTTATATTTCTTATAAAAATGTCCTGATAAAATAAATTATAGTTAATAAATTGTATATGTATTCTTAATAAGTTAGTTGTGAGTTGGTACAGGGTCACACACTTTTACAGAGAACCATTGTACTCAGAGAAGAGAGTTCATTCTCAAAGCCACAGCATCTTGGAAAGGCAGATTTAATGGATCTGGTGGTTCTTAATTATTCAAGAACAATGGGGTGTTTGCTTTATTAAAAACTGAAGAATAAGAACTGCTGAGGAAGCCATCTGTTTTTAATCAAAACTACTTAAGCCTCTTGAACAGAGGTGAGGTCAAAGGTTGTTGTGGATATAGGATGGTTTTGCAAAAAGAACAGAATTTTGGTAGAAATAAAACTGATAGTCATGTGGCTTCCAAGAATTGCGACTCACCTCACTAATGAAGTAATGGTCACATGATTTGGATAAATATATAATCAAATTCGGACATTTTTGGATCACTTCAATTTGGATATTACAGAAGTCAATACCCTGTGACACACAGAGGGGTTGAAACCTTGTGAAAGACAGGGTAGAGCTACAGTAACCAGAATAGGTGTTGTATATTACTCCTTGGGAAAAAGGGAACACAGAGTAAGTGACTTTTGAAATAAGGAAAACCACTTTGCTGTCTCTTTGAAAAGAGGACAGAATTCTACTGGGTCCATTTTTGTATAGCCACTTCGTTTAACCCTTGTCTGGGTTTGTGAATTCATCATGGAAGAAAATAGCCACATTCGCTGTCTCTTTGAAAAGAAGGCAGATTCTTCATGTGGAAAACAGATACCAAAATCTTCAATAAAAAAAAGATTTGATCCTGGGAAGTCAGGAATTTTATTCTCCTTTTCACAGGAGATACATTGGTGGCTGAAAAGATGGTCACATCTATTTAAAGAATATATCTTAAGGTATTTCATCAAAAGAACTGTGAATAAAGAGGCCTGAAGATATGATGTTTAAAAGTACTTTATAATAATTTCTGAACTAAGAAGTTAAGACCTTCAAGCAAGTCTAAAATGATGCTGAAGTTCTAAGATTTGTCTTTTCAAAGTTTGGGGCTTTATTACTCCCACGTATTCCATTTGCGCATAGTGGGCTTATATTTAGAGTTAAGTTTTGAGATAAGTAAGAAATGTTATGTAATTAATAGTTTAATTAAAAAACACTTATTTTGGATTTACTATTGTCTGGTGAATTTTCCATTGCTGTTCCTGTGTTAGTGCTAACAAAGTCCCTTAGTCCCAAAAATAATTGAAAGTGTTGTTAGTTCGTAACAGCATTTTGGATACTGTTGAGGGGGACGACCTACCAGGCACAATAAATGGCGATCAGGTCTCTGGCACAGAATCTGGTCCTGTGGCGAAGAAGAGAAGGGAGGAGAAGAGGTGAGCTGTAGTGATAGGGGATTCATAGTTTGGGGGACAGGTAAGAGGTTCTGTGGAAGAGATTGAGTATCCCGGATGGTGTGTTGCCTCCCTTGTGCCAGGGTCCGAGATATCTCAGATCGAGTTCACAGCATTCTCAGGAGGGAGGGTGAGCAGCCAGATGTCGAGGTCCTTAGAGGGACCAATGATGTGTGTTGGAAGGGTGAGGAGGTCCTACAAGGAGATTTCAGGGAGTTCGGGGCAAGGTTGAAGGACAGGACCTCCAGGGTAGTGATCTCAGGATTGCTGTCCGCGCCACGTGCTGGTGAGGTTAGAAATAGGAGGATAAGGCAGCTTAAAACGTGGCTAAAGACCTAGTGTGGGGGGGAGGGGTTGGGGGGGGCTTCAGGTTTCTGGATCATTGGGCTCTTCCAGGGAAGGTAGGGAACTATTCCAACGGGACAGTTTGTATCTGAACTGGAAGGGAACGAATATCTTTACGGGAAGGTTGGCTAGTGTTACTCCAGTGGGTTTAAACTAGATTTGCAAGGGGAGGGGAACCAGAGTAACAGAGCAGATAGAGGAGTGGAGGAGGGCAACAATTATGTTAAAATTTCATGCACCATTAGAAATCAACAGGTTGTACATGATGGAAATGTGCTCAGGTGCATCTATTTCAATGCAAGGAACATTGTAGGAAAAGCAAGTGAGCTTAGAGCGTGGACTGGTTCGTGGAATTATGACATTGCGGCCATTCGTGAAACTGGTTGCAGAAGGGGAAGGATGGGCTTCCTTTACTTTAGACACAATGGAAGAGGGGTGGGGTTGGAAATGAAAAGGGGAAGAGTCCCATTGCTCATCAGGGAAAATATCACAGTTGTGCTCAGGCAGGAGAGACCAGAGGACTCATCTACTGAAGTTATTTGGGTGGAACTAGGGAATAGGAAAGGTATGACCACACTCATGGGGTTGTATTATAATCAGCCAAATAGAATTAGAGGTGCAAATCTGTAGAGAGATAACAGACAGCAGGAAACAAAAGGCTGTGATACTGGGGATTTCAACTTTCCACATGTTGATTGGGACTCCCATACTGTAAAAGGGCAGGATGGCTTGGAGTTTGTCAAATGTGTTCAGAAAAATTTTCTAAATCAATATATAGAGGTACCAACTAGAGAGGATGCAATATTAGATCTCCTATTGGTGAACAAGACAGGCAGGTGACAGAAACATGTAGGGAAATGTAGGGAAACATTTTGGGTCCAGTGACCATAATGCCAGTAGTTTCAAGTTAATTATGGAAAAGGATAGGCCTGTGTCTCAGGTTGAGATTCTGAATTGGAAAAAGGCCAATTTTGAGGAAATGAGAAAGGATCTAGAATGCATGAATTGGGATAGATTGTTTTCCAGCAAGGATGTGCGAAGTAAGTGGAGGACCTTCAAGGGGGAAATTTTGATAGTACAGACTTTGTATGTTCCTGTCAGGATTAAAGGAAAGGTTAGAAGGCATTGGGAACCTTGGTTTTTGAGGGATATTGGGGATCTGGTTCAGAAGAAGAGAGAGAGGTATAACAGGTATAGGCAACATGGAGCAAATGATGTCCTTGAGGAGTATAAAAAAATGCAAGACAAACCTCAAGAAAGAAATTCGGAAGGGTAAAAGTGGTTGCTTTGATGGATAATGTGAAGGTAAACCTGAAGCATTTCTACGAGTATTTTAAGAGTAAAAGGATAGAAATGGGCAAAATTGGTCCCCAAGAAGACCAAAGTGGTCGTCTGTGTGTGGAGCTTCGCATAATGGGGGAGATCTTAAACAGTTTTTTTGCATTAAAGGTTACACAGGAAACTGGCATAGTGTATAAGAAAGGAAGGAAACAAGCATGGAACATATGGAGATTAAAGAGGAGGGGGCTCTTGCTGTCTTACAATGAATAAAGGTAGATAAATCCCCAGGGCCTGACATGATATTCCCTCAGGCCTTGAGGAAGACACATGTAGAAATTGTAGGACCCTGGTAGAAATATTTTAAACATCCTTACCCATGGGTGAGATGCTAGAGGATTGGACGGTAGCTCATGTTGTTTTGTTGTTTAAAAAAGGCTGCAAAATTAAACCAGGAAATTACAGGCCAGTGAACCTCATGTCAGTAGTAGGTAAATTATTGTAAGGTGTTCTAAGAGATCGGATATACATGTATTTGGACAGTCAAGGGCTGATTAAGGATAGTCAGCATAGATTTGTGTGCAGTGGGTCATGTTTGAGGAATCTTATAGAATTTTTTGAAGAGGGTACGAAGAATGTAGATGAAGGAAAGGCAATGGATGTTTAATGATAGACTTTAGTAAGGCCTTTGACAAGATCCCATATGGGAGGTTAGTTCAGAATATTCAGACACGAGGTATCCATGGAGAGGTTGTAAACTGGATTTGAAATTGGCTGAATGGGAGAAGACACAGAGAGTAGTAGTGGATGATTGCTTTTCAGACTGGAGGACTGAGATGAGTGGTGTGCCTCAGGGATCAGTGTTGGGACCATTTTGTTTGTTGTCTATATCAATGATCTAAATGATAATATAGTAAATTAAATCAGCAAGTTTGTTGATGACGTTAAGATTGGGGGCATTGTGGACAGTGAGGAAGGCTTTCAAATCTTGCAGAGGGATCTGGACCAACTGGAAAAATAGGCAAGAAAATGGCAGGTGGAATTTAATGCAAACGAGTGTGAGGTGTTGCATTTTGGAAGGACAAACCAAGGTAGGACATACACAGTAAATGGTAGGGCACTGAAGAGTACGGAAGAACAAAGGGATCTGGGAATACAGATACATAATTCCCTGAAAGTGGTGTCACAGGTGGACAGGGTTTTTAAGAAAGCTTTTGGCATCTTGGCCTTCATAAATCAAAGTATTGAGTGCAAGAGTTGGGATGCTATGGTGAGGTTGTATAAGACACTGGTGAGGCCAAATTTGGAATATTGTGTACAGTTCTGGTCGCCAAACTACAGGAAGGATATCAGTAAGAATGAAAGAGTGCAGAGAAGATTTACTAAGATGTTGCCGGGTCTTCAGGAGTTGAGTTACTGGGAAAGATTGAACAGGTTAGGATTTTATTCCATGGTGCGTAGAATAATGAGTGGGGATCCTTGACTTTCTCTTTGGAGGACCACAGTCAGAACGAATTGGAAACATGAGTCTTCACTGATCATCAACACAGGCACACCCCAAGGACGCATGTGGCCAGGCCCAATTCCAATGCTATCAGCAAGTTTGCTGATGACACCACAGTTGTCGGCAGAATCACAAATGGCAATGAGGACGTGTACAGGAGGGAGAGAGATCAGCTCGTTGAACGGTGTAACGACAATAACCTTGTGTTCAACACCAGCAAAAACAAGATGATAGTGGACTTCAGGAGGAAGTCAGGGGAACACGACCCAGACCTCATTAAGAGCTCAGTCATGGAAAGGGTCAGGATCTTCAAATTCCTGGGTGTCAAATCTCCGAGGATCTGCCCTGGAACCTCCACGTTGATTCAATTATAAAGAAGGCTGGATAGCTGCTATACTTACGCGAGATGTCTGAGGAGATTCGGAATGTCACCGAAGACTCTTGTAAACTTCTACATGTGTAGCGTGGAGAGCATTCTAGCTGGTTGCATCACTGCCTGGTATGGAGGCGTCAACACTCAGGACAAGCATAAACTCCAGAGGGTTGTTAACACAGCGTGCAACATCACAGGCATCAGACGTCGCCCCATCGAGGACATCGACATGAGGTGGTGTCTTAGAAAAACAACCTCTATCCTCAAAGACCCCCACCCCCCTGACCACGCCCTCTTCACTGCTACCATTGGGGAAAAAGGTACAGGACAGCTTCCTCCCTGCTGCCATCGGATTCCTGAACCGAAGACACTGCCTGACCTTTCATACACTATTATTTTATTTTGATGGTTATAATATGAATGTTTACACTATGAGGCTGATGCAATACAATGAATTTCATGGCTTGTTCAAGACAATAAATCCTGATTCTGATTCTGGTTTGTTAGAGATTTACAAAATTATGAGGTGTATAGACAGAATAAATGTGAATAGACTCTTTCCACTAAGATAAGGAGAGATAAATATGAGAGGATGTGGCTTTAGAGTGAAAGGGGAAAGGTTTAGGGGCAGCTTCTTCACTCAGAGAGTGGTGGGAAAGTGGTACGAGCTGCCATCTGACGTGGTAAATGCTGGCGCTCTCAAGTTTTAAGAATAAATTGGATAGATACATGGATGGGAGAGGTCTGGAGGTTTATGGACTGGGTGCAGGTTGATGGGACTAGCAGAATGATATTTCAGCATGGAATAGATGGGCCAAATGGCCTGTTTTGGTTCTATGACTGTATGGGCAGGCAGAATTTCGATGCTATCTACAAATTTGCCGAATGACACCACGATTGTCAGCAGAATCACAAAAGGCAATGAGGAAGCTTCCAGGAGGGTGAAGGAGGGTCCAGGATGGTGAAGGAGGGTCCAGGAGGGTGAAGGAGGGTCCAGGAAGGTGAAGGAGGGTGAAGGATCACCTCATTGAGTGGTGTCGCACCAACAACATAACAAAGGAGATGATTGTGGACTTCAGGAAGTCAGGGGAACACGATCCAGTACTCATCAAGGGCTCAGTTGAGGAGAGGGTCAGAACTTCAAATTCCTGGGTCAACATTCCCCGCTGCCATCAGATTCCTGATTGAACAATGAACCAACGACACTGCCTCACTTTGACTTTTTGTGCACTATTTTTATTTATTTTTTGTAAGGTAGTTTATATGAATGTTTGCCCTGTGACGCTGCAGAAAAAACCACAGTTTAATGACTTGTTCATGACAAGAAATTGCCATTTAGCTCTTTCTTTCAGCCATTAGAAATGGACCATTCTTGCTCATCATCATTCAGGTGCCTCGCTGTTCGGGATGGGCGATCATGTCTCTCTATCTGTTGCGATCTCCAACCCTCCGAATTGTGGCTGTTACCTCCCCTGCTCTCCTTCGGTGAAAGCTCCATCTTTGAGCTGAGACCGCAGCCGATGTTGAGTACTGAAGTGGTTTCCCGTTGCCTTCTTCATTTCCAGAATCCGTACTGGACCTGGCCATTGATCAGCAGATTCATCTGCCTAGCGTTTTTAGTTTTACAACCATAAATTCCAAATTGTAGAATCTGCTTGTAAAAACCATCCACTTTCTGCAATCCTTGGCTTCACGCGACCCTGATTAGGAGGCTAAACAGGTACCACACCTTGCCCAAGGGTGACCTGTTGGCTATTGGACAAAAGGAGCGCCTTACACCTCCTTTTGCTGAGCAATTACGCAGCACTGACACCGGGTCCATTCATGCTAGTCTCTGCAGGGATCAGTTTGAAGGAATTCCTCCCTGTAACAATGCCCCCTAGTGCTTTTTTCCATTGTAATGCAAAAGAGAGTCGAAGTTTTTTTTTAAATTTAGATGTACAGCATGGCAACAGGCCATTTGGCCCACCAGTCTGTACAGCCAGACATACACTCAATTACCTACACCTGATGGACGTTTCAAACTGTGGGAGTCCCCGGGGAGAACCCATGGGGAGACGGGGAGAATGTACCAACTCCTTACAGACAGCGCGGGACTCAAACCCCGGTCCCGATCGCTGGGGCTGTAAAAGCGTTGTGCTTACTGCCTCGCCAACTGTGCTGCCCCACTGGCAGTGTTCACATTCTAAATGAGACAGTAACTTCTCTGCATTGTAAATATAGGCTGAGGGCACGGAGCACATTTCCAATGGGTCCAGGGGCAGAGTAAGGGACAGACTGTTTAGGAGTGAAATAAGAAATTTATTCGCTCAGATGATGGTGAACCTTTGGAAATATCTGTCCCAAATAGCTCTGCAAGTTAAGAACAAAACAGAGGTTTAATGGCTTTTCAGTCAACTCTTTCTTTTATTATGTTCATGCCGATCATCTTAATTAAATGGTCTTGGGAAAGCTCCCGAATTTGTCCGCAATTGAAAGAATGGCTAATTATGAGGATGTTCTTCCTCTCCGTACTCCGATCATTTTGTGCACATGGTGACCCTGTCAATATATTTTCACCAAGTTTATCCTGGAAACTACAGTTTTAAATACATTTAAAATGGTGAGGTTGATGGCCTTGCTGTTATTTGAATATTAGTGCAACAACTTCTGATGAGATACAAATGAACAGTTAAACTGAGTTATCTTCCAGAACTGCATCCATTACAAAAAGAAAGCAGAGAATTCCCAATTGATACATGCCATCTATTTATATTCAACGAATGAATAAATCATTAAAATACTCACAAGCACTTTGAGGTGATTGTTGATTGTGACCATGTTGTATGTACAATTCTGAACCTCAAGTACCCGTTTAATACTGAGCTTTAAATAGCTGCTTAAGTTGAGATGTAATTTATGATCTGTATAGCATTTTGGTCAATTTGAGTTGTTTTAAATGTGCTATATAAATAAAATAAAATAAATTAAAAGTAGCAGTGCAGAAAGCAATGAACAAAGCAGAGGTATTTATTTGTCAAGTTATGAAATTCAAATGAAATTCTAAATTTATGCATAGTTCTGATCATACATGTAGTCCTCAAATGTGCGAGTTTCGTCCACCCACACATGCAACCAAAATTTTTAAAACTTTATTAAAACTACTGTACAAGTTCATATTTTGTACTAAAAGTACTGTATACAGTGGTCCCCACTCCCTGCGGTAGCCTGAGGCCCCCGTTCCTTGCGCAGCCCGAATTCCCCGCTCCCCGAGATCCCCATTCCCCACAGCAGCTCAAGGTCCCCATTTCCCACGGTAGCCTGAGTTCTTTGCTCCCTGCGGCAGCCTGAAGTCCCCGTTCCTTGAGGCAACCAGAGTTCCCTGCTCCCCGAGATCCCCGTTCCCTGTGGCAGCTCAAGGTCCCCGTTTCCCACAGTAGCCCGAGTTCCCCACTCCCCGCAGTAGCCTGTGTTCTCCACTCCCCGTGGTAGACTGAGTTCCCCGCTCCCCGCAGCAGGTTGAGTTTCCCGCTCTCCGCGGCAGCCTGAGGTCCCCATTCCCTTCGGCAGCTCGAGGTCCCCGATTCCTGTGGCAGGCCGAGATCCCCGTTCTCTGAGTTAAGACCAAACCTGAGTTACAACCAATTCTTGCATCCCCATTATGGTCGTAAGTCGGGAACTACCTGTACTGATCATATTTGCATATTTTAAATTAATTAAATACCCAAGAGTAAATGGAAACTACAAGGTTTATCTCAAGATTAAAAAATAACTACAGGTACTCCCCAATATGCATCTGTGTTCCCTCCTGGACGTAGGTCAGAATTGCATACTTACCTTGTTAGTCGGTGTCCCAGGATCCGTAGGCTGTGCGAGTCTTCGGTTGGCACATGCACGGTGTATTTAGTCTAAGAAATTATAAAATGGCGGAATGGAGGAATTTTCTACTTTTTCCAATTGATTTTTATCAAATAACTGTTCTGAGTAATTTTAAATTTGATGGTTTGATGGGGATTGACATCACTTGGGAGAATCCAAAGCCAGGGGTAAATATAACGGAACAAATTAATCCATCCGGGAAATGAGATATTTATTGCGCATGGACTGAATGTGGTACTTGCTACCATTGGAAGTGTTTGAGGCAAATCATTTAGATGCTTTCAAAAGGAAACTGATGAAAGCAAAGGAGATCCAAAGGTAAACTGATTGGCCACGCTTAGGTGGATAGAATAGAAGGAAGTGTTGAGCGTCCCAAGCAGTAACACCTGTCAGTTGAGTCATCACCCTGTTAATATGAGACAATGGTTAATAATGTGTAACAAAATGATCAGCTTTTCACAGCTGTACTCCATTGATGAATTGAACAGATGTCTGTCAATATTAAATGCAAATATAAAGACTTTCCACTGTTTATTTAGTCTTTAAAATCTTTGTTCATCCCTGCACTGTAAAGTACTAAATTTTCAAATGTGTCCTTCTCCTGTCAGGTCAATGAAGATGAAAGCAAGTGAAACAGGTGAGGCACTGTTTGATTTTGGAATTACAGCTCCTTTGCAAAGTGCATGACCAACCCATCAGCCTGGAGCTGCTGAATTTCACAGTACTTTGTTCTTTATAAATGTACATTGAGAGGCCTGAGGTTTAGAAACCACTTCTAGCTTTAAGAGGAGATTAGGCTTACTTCCTACAAACAAGTCCACCCAGTCTCTCCACAGACTTTTCCGTATGCTGTTCATTGCCAGGGGGAATCCTGCTGAAAGTGGTCTGTCGCCCTACCCAATTTCATAACACTGACGGTCACATCTATTTATATATATTTAAACTGACAAGTTCCTTTGCTTTAAACTGTTTTAATGATTAATGTTGCCGCGATTTCAGTGGAGTTGTCCTGCAAATGGGCTACTCATAAATTTTACTTTCAGGTGCATTATCCCTTTTGTGAATAATGAAGTGGGAATTGGATACAGTAAACATCAGTGGGAATTTTTCTACCAGACACATTGGCCCAAAAGGGCCAGTGTCTGTGTTGTACCCTTTCATATTTGCATCCCATTAAATTGGCCGTTCAGTATCCTGGGATAGGAATGGGGGTTTGGCTTTCACACTTGACCGTTGGAGCATTGAACGCTTTCACACCTGCAAGGAGCCAACCCTGGGGTTATGACTGTTCTATCTTCTACCAGTGACATCATCGGGCGATAGTTGACCTGCCCTATATCCTGATCAATGTATTATCACAAGATAAAGGAGCAGAAGCAGACCACTAGGCCCATCGAGTCTGTTCCTTGACTCTACACTAAGCTGAACTATGCTGACACCTACTTCCAACTTCCAGCCTTTTCCTCATATTTTTTGATACCCTTATTAATGAGATACCTATCCATTTCCTGTTTAAATTCTCCCCGTAATCTGTCCTCCACTGCTGTGTGGCAGTGAGTGCCACAGATCCACGATCCTCCGACTAAATAAGTTCTTCCTCCTCTCTGTTTTAATTGGACAACTTCTAATTTTAAGACTATGACCCTTGTCCTTGATTCTCCCATCAAAGGAAACATCCACATTCACTCTGTCAAAACCTTTCAATATGACATCCCTCCCTCATTCTCCTATACTCCAATAAATATAACCCAAGAGCTGCCAAACGGTCCTCATACGCTAGCCCTTGCATTCCAGGAATCATCCGAGTAAATCTCCTCTTGAACAAAATTAACATCATTAAGCTTTATGTACAGCACAGTATGAGTCCTTCAGCCCCTATTGTTGTTGGGCCGACCTATATAAATCTTTATAAGGGATCGTGGAAAAGTGCTAGCAATAAATAGTAATAGCGGACAATTTTCAAATGGGATGGGAAAGTTGGTAGCACTATAGCATGTAATTTATACAGCGTGGGAAAGTTGGTAGCACTGACACATACAATTTAAATAGCGTGGGAAAGTTGGTAGTATTATCGCGTACAATTTATAAATACCGTGGGGAAAAGTTATGGTGGACCTGCCCTCCCAGAATTCCATACAGCAGAGAAAGGGCTGTATGCCCAGCTGCATACATGGAGCATTCATAGAGGGGTTTCTCTGCCGCACAGCTTTCTGGGAAGACAGGTCCACCGTTGCTTTTTTCCCACGGTCTTTATAAATTGTGCGCTATAGCGCTACCAATTTTCCCATGCTCTATAAAAATTGTCCACTATTGCTATTTATTTCCTCTCTCTCTCTCTCTCTCTCTCTCTCTCTCTCTCTCTCTCTCTCTCTCTCTCGTTCTCTCTCTCTCCCTCCCCCCCACTGCGACTTTCCCATGGCAAAGTTTATACCTTTATTTTAATCTTTTCTTCCTTCATGTTCCTGCACTCACACAAAAAATGATTTCAATCCCACAATGCAATTATCCATTTCACACTTGCCTGATTGGAACACTGGTGTCTGCAGACACCGGGGATTGTACTAGGGGTCGAGGCCGTCTATCCCCGACGATGTCATCTCATGCCGGGATTGCGCTGATTTTGCTTTCACACTTGGCCCTTTAAAGGCTGATTGGCGGTTAATTCCTGGGATCACTGGCAAGTGTGAAAGGGGCTTATGACTGAGTGAAATGGGGTTCAAAGTTTAACTTCCAGGATCCTCTAAATATCCATTTTGACTGCAGGCAGCAATGAAAATTGTGAGAAGCAGTCGACTGAATCCTCGAGTTGTTCTTCTCTACCTTTCGGCTTATTGCAGCCGAGGTCACTCAGTGAGAGGGAGCTGTTTCCATGAAGCAGCTCATGGTAAAGCATGGCATCCAGTCACTTTGCACGGGCTTAATGTCAGAAGCCAGGATGCTGGAGGTTGGACTGTGCGGCTGGCCCAGTGGCCTCTGACTCGAAGTGACCTCCTACTTTGACCTCATCAAGCAGAGATGTGCCACTGTTTGCTGTTCTGCACAGATTCACTTTATAGTTCAATGTACACCCTGACGTACGCACTTGGTATCCATCAGGATCATTTGGGACTGGAGTTTGATTCAGTTCTGCCTCTTGGTATCTCTGTTGGCCTTTCCGAAGTCACACCTGGATTTCTTGTGTAGGGCTGGGTTCCATTTGGGGAACATGCGGTTTAATCTGAATGAAATATGAAAGTCTGTAGGAGCTGATTGGTCTCCACTCACTTGCTGATGAAGTCGGTGACAACGATAGTTCTACTTGTTGAGGTTGGTGGCTGAATCATCGAGAACGGGCAAAGCAGTCACGTAGGACGTTTCCTCTTACCTCAATCTTTCATCTCTCTTTGCAAGGTAAGAGGATTGGCTCTTTATCCTAAAGTTTGCTCACGGTTTGTGTTTCCGTGCCTCAAAGACCCAGTAGAGAGAGCGCTGACTCACCTCCATGAGATGCAATGTGGTGCGAGAGTAACACCTTGAGAAGACAAAAGAGATGATCATGGACTTTAGAAGGACCAGCAACAACAGCTGTGTAGTGAGAGAGTGGAGAGCACCAACTAGTGACCTATTGTGGACACGCAACATCTCCTCACTTGTCAGGAAGGCGCAACGGCGACTGCACTTACTGAGAAAACTAGTGGGCAAGGCTATCGGCCACCATTATGTCAACCTTCTTTTGGAGCTCTATCAAGAGCATCCAGGCTGGTTACATCACAGTGGTACTCCAGAAATGAAGTACTGCAGAGAAATGGATCAGAGGTCAATCCACAGGACCATACGAGGGGCAGGGAGGATCACTGGAGTCTCCCTGCCCCCCATCGACGTGATCTACCGGGATCGTTGACCGGAGAGGGCACGCAAAATCACTGAGGGCACTTTCCACCCTGATCACAGCATCTTTCAGCTGCTCCCATCGGGGAAGAGATACAGGAGGATCAGAGCCAGCACCACCAGGCTGAGGAACAGCTTATTCCCACGGGCAGTGAAAACGCTGAATGACCAAAGGAACTGCTCACACTGTCCATCTGAGACTCTTATATTTAAGAAACACTGTTTGTTTGTTTATTTATTTGTAGAAATGAAAACTGTGCATGTATTATTTGTCTGTTTGTCTGGTTGTGTATCTGTGTGTTTTTGCACCGAGGACCGGAGAGCGCTGTTTCGTCGGGTTGTCCTTGTACAATCAGATATCAATAAACTTGACTTCTTCCCTTTCTCCTTTTGCAGGCCCTTCACTGGATCTGTCAATTCTGAAAAAAGTGAAAACTGAGCCGGAGGATGCAGAAATCATTCAAATTACTGTCCAAGGTAAACATGAATCTGGGCTCTTTAGACACAAATTGTGGACTGTAGATGGTGAAATTACAAAAAAACTTGCATTTTACACTTGCACCAGAATAATTTTTCATTGAAATGAGGGAATCCGAAAGGCGCTCCATCAAACATGACAGTTTCCGTTCCCAGCACATTCAACACTCTTATGGTCTCTTGTCTCGTTCTCCCTTTTCTCCCTCTTTCCTCCTTTCAAAATCATCGGTCTGCAAAAGACCGCAGGTGCTTGTAAGTGGGCAAGGCCGGCACTCCCAGACATGTATCACCCAGATGTGGAGAAGCGCAGAATTAAAGGTGGCTGCAGGTAGAATACGGGGCCCAAATCTTGAAAATAATGACGACGTGGAAAGCACTCCAAACTGTTGGCATCATTTCTCTTGAACGCAAGTGAGCTCTTGGAGATCTATGGCATAGGTGCTCTGTGATTAGTAAGGGATTTCTTAAAGTGGTATGCAAGTAGGAAAAAAGGTTGTGAACCTCTGCATTAAAGGCTTTGACGGAGTAGGTACAGAGGAATTTGCAGGAAAGTGTTCACTTCAAGATGCACATTATCAGACATCCTCTAAGAAATTAAGAAGGAAAAGCAAAATAATCCTTATTTAAGAAGGAAAAAGCAAAATAAGCCTTGTTTATCGAAAGTGGTGTGAATGTGGAGGTGGGTGAATTTATGTTGCATGTGGAATTTGTTGCAGCAGATGGCTGTATAGGCCAGTTTGTTGGGTCTACTTATGACCGAGGTAGATAGGTTCTTGATTAGACAGGGTCCTGAGGAGAAGGAAATGATAGGAAACCAGCCATGACGGAATGGCAGGGCAGACTTGATGGACCGAGCAGCCTAATTCTGTGCCTCTGCTTTATGGCTTTATATGCAGGGTAGGTTAGAAGTCACATGAGAGATAGGGAAAGGGGTGGTTTGGCTAAAGAAAGAGGAAGGCATAGATCCACAAGTGGGAAATGAACGCAAATGAGGACTGGTCCATCCTTTTCCTGTGCTGTATGTTCTCTGTAATTATGTGATACATTTAGATAGGATGAAACATGAATGACAGGCAATGGAATGATCTGTGCTTGTGTAATGTTAGTCATCGCCTTTCCTTGATGGGAAGAGAATATTAGCAACCCTCCTATCCCTTCTCCAAGTCTGACTGTGATTTATAAAGTGGTTGATCCCTCAAGCAACTACATTTTATTCCGGTTATGTTCACGTATTATGTACATTCCTACCAATATTACAAATCTCCTTAACTGTTCCACTCCCAAGTTCCCAACTTAGTTGCTGTGTTTGAATCTTCGAGTAGAGTCAGTGTGGACTGCGCAGACTTCCTGGAGTTGGGCCAGGTTGACACCTGTGACTGCAGTACCAAGATCGGTGCTTCTTGCTGTTTAGCTTCACTCTGAGTGGCCGTGGGTGGATGATCATCTCCACCATCAGTTCTTTATGGGGGGGGGGGGTACCGTGCTCCTTCATCCTTATCAAAGCTGCTAGCTCCCAACTCTAAACAATTCCTTTGTCTTGATGAAAGACTGAGGCCCAAAACTTCCTATATATGCTGTGTGAGTTGCTGAGTTTGTCCAGCAGTTCATTTAGATGGTAAGTTTTATCCATCTGCTATTTGCTTGTGAACTGCAAATTATCCTTCAAGCTGATTCCATGGCCTCTTTGATCTTTGCTTCATGTCTCAAGGATTTATTTTCTATGTGACTATTTGGGAGCCAATGAAATGCTTCTGCAGTGTAACATAGAAAACCTGACTAACAATTTACACGCAAGGCCCTACAAACAGAAATTATGGCCAGATAACCTGTTCTTGTGGTGTGATTGGGGTTTAGTTATGAGCAGGACACTCAGGATTATTCCCCCCCCCCCACCCCTTCCTCCCGGCCCCCCGCTTTCTTAACTATGTTCTCATGAAACCCATCTCTGCGGAACTCCATCAGCAGTGGTGGTAGCCTAGGCTTTGGTGCTCAGTTAACTGAAGGTTTAAGTACAAAGACGAGAAACTTTCCAGCGGAACCCTGTTGGTACTGAAAGAGGCATGAGGAAGGTCAGCCATCACCATTTTCCACCAGTCAGCCAGATTATCCAGTTAAAACTAACAAGATTTATTTTTCCTCTTAGTTCATGGAGTAGCCAATCAGAATCGATTATGTAGAAGAATCTTGACCAGTTGATAGAAGCACTTGAAAAGGCAGCGGAGAAGTTGTGGGTGGAAAGCACGATCTTGAGTCAGCACGAGTATGACAGGCCAAGTGTTCATCCGTGAGATGTGGGTGGCTCTGGGCACCTGTGGCAACGCTGGCATTTAATGCACATCCACATTTGTCTTTGCCGGGTGTTTCAGAAAGAATTTTACTGTCGACCGTCATTGTAGGTCTGCAGTTGCACAAATAATGCAGATCCTCAACAAACAGTGGTAAGTTGGAGAGACTCAGCAGGTCAGACAGCATCATGGGTAGAAATGGGCAGTCAGTGTTTAGTGGTGGGGCACTGTATCCTGCCCATTTCTACCCATGGATGACCTACTGAGATCCTCCTGCTTCCTATTGTGCGCTGGGGTTACATATAACCAGAATAGTAAAGGCAGAACATTTACTTCCCAAAAAACATTATGAAACCATCCCCAAGATTCATGGACGTAATCAATATCTCTGTATCTTTATGTCTTTTAATTGGTTTGAATGTCCCAAATTGTGTGAATGGGGCTCACACATATCTTGAGGCTTCCAGTTTCCAAGTCAATAACAACTGTGGCGTTAGATTCTACAAATATCTTATGAATTGTGGTTCTCCATCTGTGGGAGAGAGTGAAAAACAAAACTCTGCAGACAGTGTGATTGTGGTAAAAACCACCAAAATGCTGGAGGGACTCAGCCAGTTTTTCTAGCATCTATAATAAGCAAAGATATATTGTCAACACTTCGGGCCTGAGCCCTTCTTCAGGGAATAACCAGAGGCATCTGTAGTAGACCAGAGACTTGCCCACAGGCAAGTTCTTTACAAGATTACAAGATTAGCACAGAGCAGCAGCATAATGGCTGCTAATATTACAGACAAACCCTCATGTTTATTCCAGCAATGCTCGAGCAGGTAACTCAGCATTTTGCAGCAAACCCTGGATTGGGTCCAGCCTTGCGGAACCATGGGGCTTCCTTGTCCATCCTTTGGGAAAGTGTGAGAAGGTGACAGAGTGCTCTCCAGTGCCTTGTTAATCAGGGCTAGTGGGAGCAGCCCAGTGGGCAAATGTTCAGTATCTTGGACTTTGGACTGCACTAACTGAACTTCCAGGATTGAACATTGCCAGGGCTTGGTTACTTGTGTGTACATCAGACCAAAAGAGAAGGATTATACAAAAATTTAGATCGCTGTTTGGTGAGGGCTTTTCCCTCTAAGTATGTAATTGTCTTTCTCCTTCTGACAGATCCAAACACATCCTTGGAAGATCTCAGTGAAAACCTGTCTGAAAGGTCAAGCTGTGATGAGCCTGACGTGATGAGCTTGCTGGAATCCCCCTCTGGTACTTGACCTTTGTAACTTAATCACACGGTGGAATTCTTCACAGTTTATGATTCACAGCTCCGATCCAGCTTCGCTGCTTCCTCATGTCTGGTGGCCAGCTTTGAGCTTGTTACCACGTCTCCAGAGGGGGAGAGCCTCTGTCCAAAGCGAGGGAACACACTACCAACCTCCCTAGAGTAACGAGAGTGACTATGGAGTCTGTCTGTCAGCACGTGGAGCAGGTGCTGCCACTCCCCAGCAGTGGCCCGCACTCACCGTGGTGCACAGGACCCAGCCCCAATACAGCCAAAGTGCAGTTGGGTATCTGTGACTCTGTGGGTTCAGACCAGAGGATAAAGGGAACTATAATGAATCACCACTCTGCCAGGTACTATTTAGTGGGGGAAACCAGCATATTGGAACATTTCACCACTGGGTAGTTCCATTGGACATATCAGGCAGTTGTGCTTTCTCACAGAAGCATGAAATCAAAGAGGAAGTCTTAATGAGTAGAGGTGAGTTCCTCACAAATGTTTCCCCAGTGCTACCACATGTTATGTACAAGTCCTGTGCACTTGTACAAGTATGTGCTCGTGTACAAGTGCTCCAAAAGAACTAGTCATTGTGTATGTTTACTCTTTGCTTTAAAATTAACTGAAAGTATGCTGCAAGGTGTTACAAACTAAGTAACCTGGTGTGTTCCCTTCCCTGGCCCTTAGACGCTGCACAGGATGATGTTTCCAACCACAAGGACCAACATGTGGTGGTGGAAGGTCAGTGGTTTTATTGTCAATGATACAAACACTGCAGAAAGTACCTGGAGTAACCCCCAATTCTGTGGGAACAGCAGAGCAGAAAGGACATGAAGAGTATTGGATGACTCATTTGACAGAAAGGATACATCAGAGGGCATTGGGGAGTAGAGTCCAATAGGCATATGGAAAAAGTAAAAATGCCATGGATCAGATTTTTGCAGGGGACCCTGTTGACCCAAAATTGTGGGGAGACATCCACTAATAGGCATTGGGATGAATCACTAAAGGGGACTGGGGAAGGAACAAATCAAACGTATGAATGATCTCAGTAAAAGGGTCTAATGAGGGAATGGTCTATCAGTGGAAATCAGGTGAAAGACATATTGAAACATTTTTTTTAATATTGTGCCTTTTATAACCTCAGTATTTAAAGTCAGTGATTTGCAAGCTTTCAATCGCATGGTTCAGACACAGAATGAGGGTTTTGAACAGGCTGAACTCAGAACTCACAACCTGTCTTCAAAATGGCCATTGATTTTATTGATTTTGCTTGAGGGAGAAATACTTGCACAATTAACAGGAAGATGATTTTGTGAATTCCTTGTTGTTGATCAAGGAGGGCTGAAGGGATTCCCTTTCATTTATATGGGCAATGCAGGGAGTGCAGCCTTCCATCAGTATTGCACCCCTCTGTTTTGTGTTTTAGAACCCACAGGCCTTTGACTGAGATAAGGGGGTACCCACTTTGGGTTGAGTCCTTAGCCGAGAGATAAATGATGATTGGTAAGTATTGGGAGAGTAGAAGTCACCATTTAGTGATAGAGTAAGAGGAGCAAGCTAACCGTCTATGGTATTCCATGACTAACACCAAAATATTGAAGTCACTTACTCTCCTCCCAAAATAAAGGACTTGTAACATCAACAGAGACCTTTCTATGTTGAATTGCTCATCAGATGCAATGTGACTCTATTTCTCATATGCTTTGTTCCTAGAAAAATGGAATCAAAAGACTGTACAACTGAGGAAACAGGTGGAGAACCTTTTCAACAGAAAGTATGGTGAGTTAATCATTGTTAATAAGGTGGAATATTCATCACCCTCACACATGCATTGGAGATTTTTGTCCATTCATTCACTTCCTGGCCTTTATCTAACTCTGCCTCAGATCATCTATGACTGGAACCCACGTTCATGTTACCTCTACACGATTATATCAGTCTACTGTTATGGGCCCAACAGCAATAGAAATTCACCAAGACAAATGGTTACTTAAACAAAGGTTGTTTTTAATTTTATTAAAACATAAAAATAGTTTTGATTTTTTTCATTAACGGAGCATAATTTAATTTATATAAAGATTGATAATCAACATTCAAAATTATACCCAGATATTTAATTCGGTCAGTCCACTTCAAATTAATAATATTCTTATAAACTGAATAATCTCCTTCACTTACCGGTAATATTTCACTTTTTTCCCAGTTAACTCTATATCCAGAAAGACATCCATATTGTTTTAAACATTCCTTCAAATGCAAAAGTGACTGAGCTGGATTTGTTAAATACACCAATACGTCATCAGCAAATAAATTAATTTTATACTCCTCATCTAAAACTTTCATACCTTGTATCTGTTTATTTTGTCTTATCACTAACGCAAACAAAGCTGGTGATAAAGGACAACCTTGACGAGTTGATCGAGTTAACTTAAAAGATTCCAAAATCAAACCATTTATCAATACTTTAGCTACCAGTTTACTATATAGAGCCCTAATCCAACCAATAAAAGAAGGACCAAACTTAAATTTCTCCAAAACTTTAAACAAAAAATTCCAATCAACTCTATCAAATGCTTTTTCTGCATCTAAGGATATCACCATCGGATGATCTAAAGATTGTTGAAATCTATTAATCAAACTAATCACGCGCAAAATGTTATCTGAAGCATATCTATTCTTTATAAAACCTGTTTGATCAATATGAATAAACTTTGGTAAAAATTTAGCCAACCTATTCACTAATATTTTAGCTATTATTTTATAATCTACATTTAACAACGAAATTGGTCTATATGAAGATACTTTCAAAGGATCTCTATCTTTTTTTTAGGAATTACTGTAATTAAAGAACTAGAACAAGACTCAGGCAATTCATAATGTTCTCCAACTTGACATAATACATCCCCAAACACTGTAGATAAATCATCATTAAAAATTTTATAAAATTCAACCGAAAATCCATCATCACCAGGCGATTTACCATTCGGCATTTGCAGCATAACCATTTTAATTTCCAAATCAGTAAATAGTTCTTCTAACTCCTATCTATCTGCATCCTCTAATATCGGTAAATTCAACTGTGATAAAAAAAGATCAATCGATCCAGTTTCCTGTTTTCCTTCAGATGTATATAACTTTTTATAAAATGAATAAAATTCATCATTAATCTCACAAGATTTATAAGTAATAAGAGAATTCGATCTAACAGCATTAATAGTCCTTGATATCGGTTCTTTCTTTAATTGCCATGCCAATACCTTATGTGCTTTCTCTCCCCATTCGTAATACCGTTGTTTAGTCCTATTAATCACACATTCAAATTGATAAGATTGCAAAGTATTATATTTCAATTTCAGCCTAGATAATTCTATTTTCTGATCTTCTGTAGCATCTTTCTGAAATTCTTTTTCTAACTCATCGATCTGTTTCTCTAATTCAAGACTCTGATTTAATCGATTCTTTTTTATTTTAGAAGTATAACTAATTATTTGTCCTCTCAAATAGGCTTTCATAGCATCCCATAATACAAACTTACTTTTGACAGAATTAGAATTTTCTTTCCAAAAAAATCAATTTGTTCTTTTCAAAAAATCAATAAATTCCATATTTTTAACAACATTGTATTAAATCTCCAACGATAAGCTATTTGAATTTTCTCAGAAGTTTCATATGTAAAATATAACAGAGAATGATCTGAAATCACCCTACTTTTATATTCCGCTTGTTGTATTTTCCCTTGTAAATGTGCCGATACTAAAAAGAAGTCAATCCTTGAAAACGATTCATGTCTAGATGAATAAAAGGAAAAATCTTTCTCTGTCGGATTAAGACGTCTCCAAATATCTACTAAATTAAGATCTTTCACCAACTCTTGGACCTGGATTTCCATCTTGGATTTTTTAACTTTCTTCTGAGATTTATCTAATAAAGGTTCCAAAACACAATTAAAATCACCACCAACTAAAATACTATCATTAGCTTGACCCAAACATAAAAATACATCCAAAATAAATACTTCATCTGCATTTGGAGCATAAATATTAAGTAAAGTCCAAAATTCACTAAAATTCTTACAATTCAATTTAAGAATACATCCTGCCTTTTCCTCCATTGATTGTAATTCAAAAGATAAATTTTTATGTATCAAAATTGCTACACCTATAGCTTTAGAATTAAATGAAGAAAAATATACATGCCCAACCCAGTTCCTTTTTAATTTCACGCTTTCCTTCACATTCAAATGTGTTTCTTGTAAAAAGGCAATATCAATTTTCATTTTCTTAATATATGCCAAGACTCGCTTACGTTTAATCGTACTATTTAATCCTCGAACATTAAAAGTAGCAAACCTCAACTTTGACATATCTACTATTATTACTAAATACCAATAATATCTTTACATAGAAACTCAAATCAATGTATATAGGCACTCAATAAAAAAACCCACAAACTAAAAACTAAAAAAAAATATAAAAATAAAAAAATAATAAAGAAAAAAAAAGAAAATTCCCGCCCCAAAAAAAAACTACCAAAAGGTAGTAATCCCCTAAATAAAAATTGGGTGTGGGTCACCCTCCAGTGGCTGATGACTAGTAAAGAACTTAGTGCAGATCTCTCTCTCCCCAGCCAAACAGTCAGTAACATCAAAATATCATAATAACAAAAGAAAAAATAAAATAAGAAAATTCTTCTTTTCATCCAGAAGATTCCAATTTCGAAGATCCAATTTCAGAAGGAGGTAGACTCGTTCCATTCCAGTTTTTCCCATTTCTGCCCTTTCTTCCATTTCCAGAGCAACCAGATTTTTCTTTAGGAGATAATGGTGGACTATGTCTTTGTCCTCTTATATCTGGCAATGAATCAGCAAAAATCATTGCTTCACGATCAGTTTCAAAAAACCAAAATTGATAGTCTCCATAAAACACCTTCAACACTGCAGGGTAACGAAAAGTAGACTTATAACCTTTACGCCACGATTTAATTGGATTGAATCGACGTTGACATTGAATGACCTCTTGACTCAGATCAGGATAAAAAAAGACTCTTCTATTGTGAATCAATAATGGGGTTTGTCATTGTCTCGCATTTTGTACTCCAAGTCGAAGTATTGCTTCTTTATCCAAATAACTCAAACATCGAATTATTACTGGTCTCGGTGATTGACCAGCTGAGGGTGTTCTTCTTAAAGCTCTATGGGCTCTTTCCAGTGCCAATCCCCCAGAGAAAAATTCTTGCGGAATCCAGTCTTTAAAAAAACAAAAAGGATCTTGTCCTTCTATACCTTCTGGCAAACCAACAATTTTCACATTATTCCTTCTGCTTTGATTTTCCAAATAATCTATTTTTCTTTCTAGCTCCTTCTCATGTTCTCCTAATTCTATGACTGATTTTTCCACCTTCAATACTTTTTCTGTGTTAGAAGTCACTTGTTGTTTACAGTCCAAAAAAGCAGTCTGAAATTTTTTAAATTCTTCATAAGATGCATCCACACGTGACTTCATACCAGCATTCATTTGAACCATTTCATTCATTTGAGATGTCAACAAATCCATTACAGGTTTTATAACAGCCTGAAAAACTACCTTCAATTGTGATTCAGTAAAGTTCTCTCTGACATAGTGGCAGAACAAGGTAACTGCAGCTCCTGCTGCAATTCAACAAAAGGCATTTTAAAAGATTTACTGTGGGTCTGGACTCCCAGCGACAGCATCCCGACTTCTTCAGGGAGTCGCCGCTGGTCTCCCCCCGCATCTTGTTGTCTTCTCATCCATTCGCGAAGAAAAACAACTTCTTCAGATTGTAATGCTGCCTTTTCAGCCTCCACTGGCAATCCTTGGTATTTAGGCAGTGAAGAAATTGAGCCTGGGGCTGCTTCAAGTCGTCTAGCCTCAAATCTTCAGCACTTCGAAAATGTGTTTTCTTTTGAACTTGAGATTTAGTCTTTTTACCATTAGTGGCCGTAATAATTCCTTAATACTTTAAACTAAAATTTAAAAAATTTAAACTTGGAAACAAAGGGTTAAAAAATGGGTATTTAAAAGTCTGGCCAGAGAGGTAGAGATTGCACGTCTAGACTCTACACCAACAGCAATAGAAATTCACCAAGACAAATGGTTACTTAAACAAAGGTAGTTTTTAATTTTCTTAAAACATAAAAACAGTATCAAACTTTAAGTTATTACTATTAACTTAACCCCCTTCTAATTCGAAGTGCACTTGTATGTAATGTGGCTATGTTCAGGAAAGTTCTTTGCTGTCAAGTCTTTGCTTAAAGTCCAATCATTCACCTCACTTCTCCGAGTTCACCGGTATTGGGCAATTCTTATACTATGCACAGAATTTAACAGTTATGAATTTTCAGCAGGCTCTGGTGTTTAAAGGTAAATGGTTACCGCTCAGGAAGGTTCTTGTTGGTTTCAGAGAGAGATTTGCTGCTCATTGGACACACACAAACTGATTTCCTCCAATCAGTCACTTCAGTGTCTTGCTGAAGAAACTTGCCCCATCATGGGTTTTCCAAATGATAACCTCTTCTTCCTACTCACTATAGAGATCCTCTTGTTTCCCTTATTTCAGGAGAAACACTCTAGCCAGCCATTTCCTCTTGTAAGGACTACAAGGGTTTTGAACAGGCTGAACTCAGAACTCACAACCTGTCTTCAAAACGGGTTTCTCAACAAGCTCGCCAGCTTGCCATGTTGCAGCCTCAAAAGCTACTGCAGAACTGACCTCTCTCTCTCTCTCTCTCTCTCTCTCTCTCTCTCTCTCTCTCTCTCTCTCTCTCTCTCTCTCTCTCTCTCTCTCTGTATTTGTAAAAACCAAACCAAACTAAACCTCCTAATCCAATCCTTGAAAGATCTTTATTAGCACTTGAGCCCGGACTTTTCCATTTGCACCTGCTTTGCCTCTCCAAAGTTACGAAGCCTAAATGTCTGGCTTCAGCAAAGCCCTTGCATTTTAAATGAGATGTTTTGAACCCCCACAATCTATCTCTTTTAAATACATATTTATATATTATATAAAATATAACCCATAGCACTACCTTTGTTGTTCCCCCAGCACCTACCCTTGTGTTCAATGAATGTTCTGCTGCTCTGACTTTATTTGTTCAATGTCTCTCAAACCTCTGCCGACTCACTTACACTGCCTCACCCTCGATTAACTCCTTTTGTTCATTTTCAAATTCCCTCCTTGGTCTCTTGTCACTTCCTGTGGCTCAAATGTGATTAAATATTTGTTTAATAATAAACCTTTTGAGAATTCTGAGACATCAAGGGTTCCCTATAATTCCAGGTCATTGTTAGGAGTACGTTATCATCAGAATTCTACAGCACAGAACAGGCACTTTGGCCCAACTTGTCCATTGCAGCCAATCTGGTCCCATTTGCCTGTGTTTGGCCCATATCCCTCCAAACCTTTCCTATCTGTGTACCTGTCTAAATGGCTTTTTAAAAAATTATCTTCAATATATTTAACAATCAACAACCATACAAAATACAACGTCAAGAAAACCCACCCCTCCAACCCCTCCTCTCTGTGTAAGTCCAATTAAATAGAGGAAAAAAAAATGAAGAAAAAGAAAAATCCCACCGTCAGTGCGCACAGTAAAACACATGGAGACATGTTAGCACCATGTGGTCTGCTAGTCAGTCACGATCGTAACCCTATGGTGGCACCAGTGAGGTGTCTATATGTTCTAATTAAGGCAGCCAGACTTTTAGGAAGGTGTTATAATCCCTTCTTAAGACTATATGTGATCTTATCAAGAGGAATGCAATTGTTCATTTCTGAAGACCGCCTATCAACGAGAAGAGGGGAGTCAGACTTCCATGTTACTGCTATACATTTCCTGGCCACGCATAAGGCAATTTCTGTGAATTTAATTTGGAAATTAGTTAGCGATCTACCAACACTTGTAAAGTTTCCCAGAAGACATAAAGATCTACTCCTGTAATCTTTGTTAGGAGGTTGCACAGGTTATACCAGAAGGGTCTCACCTTTGTAAGAAGGAAGCAACCTCTATCCCACACCTGAAGTACGTCTCTGATAACTCGGGTTTATATTGGTGTAATTTTTGTGGACTGAAGTACATCTGATGGAGAAAATTATAGTGAACCAGTCTATACCTGGAATTGATTGTAGCCAACAAACTTCCCTGACATAGATCTGCCCAGAGTTGTTCATCAGTTGTTGTGTCTAAATCTGACTCCCATCTCATTCTAGATGTATGCAGAACTGGCGTGGGCCCTCATTCATCAATAAAAAGTAATGACTTCTGAACATTATAATTCTCCCCACTTCTACCCATTCCTCTGGCAGCTCGTCCAAAGTAACCCATAACCATCTGTGTGAGAAAAGGTTCCTTTTAAATTTTTCTTCTCTCACCTTAAATCTATGGCCTCTAGTTTTAAATTCACCTACTCTGCATAAAAAGCTATGGCTTTTTACCTTATTTATGCCCCCTATGATATAATAAAGTCTTGGATCCCACCCGCTGCCTTGTGGGCAAAGCCTCTTTAAGCAAAGGCTAAGAGACGGTAAACTCGGAATTCAAACCACCTGCTGCCTTCCAGGTTTTGGCGAAGGCAACTCCGACTTCAAATCCCCAGGCTCGGCTCACCCAGCCGTCAGTATCTGGAAAGGGCCCCAGCTATGGGCAAATAGCACATGTTAGTCTGGTAGCATGGGTGGCAGCTGTGACAGAGCGCGGGGAAAAGTTTCCCTAGCGGTCTGCAACAGCAAACTCAGTGGGCGAAGGATCTGTAAGGGCAACAGCCAGCAAGCACGGTCTTGAAACAGACCACTGCGGGGCAATCCCACATCAAACTGACTGCCGTGCCTTGCACTCCGCCAGGCCCAGTGGCGTGGGACCCAGATTTGTCCTGGGTAAGCACTTGCCTCCAAGTCCTTGCCCCGCCACCTGGTGCCTAAAGCTGAAAAGCTACAAGGCTCCATGTTCATCTTCGCTTTCCACGGATGGATGGGACTTAATAAACCTGAATTCATTCTCCCTTTTGTTCAGAAGAAAAAAGTCTCAGCCTTTCTTTTTAATTCATGTCCCCCAGAATCTATTCTGCATCGATTCCAGATTTATATCTTTCTTACACCTGCGTGACCAAAACTGTGCATAATTCTCCAAATGTGAGTGCCGAAGACCCTGCCTTACTTTGAATTTGCTTGCATGTTTCTATTTATTGTTGTAAGGCGATTTATACGAATATTTGCACTGTGATCCTGCTGCAAAATGATGAATTTTGTGACTTGTTCGTGACAATAAATTCTGATTTACTGGTCGGTAGTCATTGAGTAAAGTTACCACACTCTTCTGGTACGGATGAGGCCTGTTTGAAAAGGGTGGGTAACCTGCCCTGCTGGAGCAAAATGTTGAAGATATCTGTGAATACACTGGCAAGTTGGTCATCAACAGTTTTCCATATTTCACTGGGTACTCCGTCGGACTGGATGCTTTCCTTGGATTCACTCTCCTGAAGGCAGCCCACACGACATCCTCAGATATTGACAATAGATGATATCAGGGGATGTGGACGTATGTAGTTGTGGTTCTTCCTTGTTCGGGGGGGGGGGGGGGGGGGGGGTTAAATCAGATGTAGAAGGCATTGAGTTCATCTGGTAGTGAGGCTTTGCCCGTTTCCTACTGCACTTGATTTGGTTTTAAATTTAGACATAGAGCCGTTTTCTACAAGCATAATCTGAGGCTCACTTTACGGTGTTAACTGATGTGAAACCTTTGTCTTTCCAACCTAAATTTGCATCTTGGAAATCAAGATGCAAATAAAATCAAGCCTGTTGTTAGGTAGCTGGTGGCAAAGTGATCCACAAAAACCAGTGACAGATGGATAAGGATCTGTTTGTGTACTCAGCTCACTCCACACAAAGACCCCCTCAGAGCTCCACCTAAACCCAGTGAAGCAGCTTCCAACGCACACAAGCATTCCCACCAAGGTTTGAACAATTCCACTTTATTGATGATCTTCAAACTCCTTGCAGGTGAAGCAATGGGATTCTCTGATCCGGTGAAAGTCCCGTATTTGAAATTCCAGTCCCATCCTGAAGACTTGTTTGTGGATGGCCTGCCAGATGGCATCCCACTCAAGACACCCAATTGCTTTGGAATTTCAAAACTTCAGAAGATTTTAGAAGTGGGTGAGAACATACGGTTTATCATCAAAAGGTAAGGAATCTTGGAAGTGAGACAAGCAACTAATGTGACTGATCGAACTTCACTTAACGACCCTCAAGCAGGACACGAGTTTTGACCCCAATCCACGTCTGGATTCCTGACTGACTCGCTCGCTCAGGAAGTTTCCGCCCACTAATACAACTAGCACAGAGCAGTTGGTCTGTGAATGGGGGACGGACAAAAGTTGTTTAGGTACATAAAACACAAAGCTAATTGAAATAGGATGGTGTTTGTAGGGAGAAAAAAAATTACCCGAGTTGTTAAACTCTCATCAAATTGTAGCCCAGCAGAATATATGGTGCCATTTCTCAGTATAGGAGACTGAGAACAAACAGGTCAGAGGACAGACAGGTCAGACTGGAAGCTCAACAGGGAGTTAAAGTGACAGACTTGTAGACAGAGGATACCTGTAGGGTGGAGGAGAACCACAGGCCAATCCACAGGCACTTGACATCTCTGAAGGGACTCTCTTTTGCTTTTCTTTCTCTTGTTGGGAGGACCTGGCTATTCCAGTGGCACTCCTGTGTGAGTCTTTATGGAAGGAAAAAGTTGACAAATTTTGTGCATTTAGGAAAAATGTGTGTCAGGACGTAACAATAACAGGAATAGATGCTGCTGCCCTGGGAAGGGATGCCTGGATGGTGGGAAGGGAAGGAGTAAAAGAGCATCTCCCAGGGTTGCTTGGGACAATACCAAGAGGAAGAATAGTCAGTGGAGAAATGAAGAATAGACAAGGTTGAAGGGGGATATCTCCAGAATGATAAAAGGGAAAGGGAAGGGTGGATGTGTCTGTGGTGGATTCCTTTTAAGCAGTGATGTCATCAACATGAAAACCATGTGTTAAATCAAAAAGAGCCTTGCAATCCAGTGACCTACTTTTATCTGAGAGAAGGGGCCATTGGGCCCATCGAGTTCATGCTATCTCCCAGAAGAACAATCCCATCAGTCCCATCTCTCGCCCCCCCCCCCCCTCCAATTCACCACTGCCTATTCTCCCTCACATCCCCGCCCTTGATTCTTTAGCTAGTACCTCCAGTAAGGATGATTTACAATTGCTGGGTAACCTGCCAGTCCCCACTCTTTGGCATGCAACAGGAAGCACCTGGCGGAATTACAGGGAATCATGGGGTTAAAGGACAAACCCTACCCTGGGTCATGGTTGAACCTGGGTTGCTGCTCAGTGTCCTCCTGCTGGATTCTCAAAGGAGTAGATGAGCTTCTGGAAAGAGATGTTAAATTGGTTTCTGCTCATCATTGAGACCTACCTCCAGGTCAGCAATAGGTCCAAGATGGCCATTTTGATCATCTTTTCTCTCCTGCTAGTGATTTTTAAAAATTTAATATAGATTTTAATCATAACATTGTAAATAGAATCAGTCCACATCTTTTATTGTACCATCAATCCAATACAATATTTGCTTTCAAACAGTCCATGTGTCATGTTGCACAGGGCCTTGCCCCTCAGTGTCCAGGGTTCACAGGACCCACGTCTCTGATCTTTTCATAGTGGGCACTGAGCTTCAGTGCGCCCCTCGCCACGGACTGTTGCACCTCGGGATGTGCCTGTCCACAGCAGTTCCTCCAAGTAGATGGAGGACTTGATGTTGATCTCATGGTTTCCCCCTGGGAACAGCCCATTGGAGCACAGGGCCCTGTATTATTGCAACTGGTTGTGGTGAAACTCGAGGAGGATCATCTGTATCCTTTTCTTGACCTTCTTGGCAAGTGCACAGTGTGTGAGGACGTGGACAACCATCTCCCCTACACCACAGCTGCCTTTGAGGGCAGCGTGCAGTGGAGTTAAAACTCTGACTTGGCAGGAAGGATCCGGTGGTTGAAGCCTTAAACCACTGGCCAAGCAAGCTTCTGGTGTTTGTTTGAGGTTGGTGGTGGAGTGCTCTGGTGATGAGGCATTCGGTTGAATAACTTTGGCAGTCCACTTGAGAAACCATCCCACAAGAACCATAGAGTCTTCCAGTACAGAAACAGGCCCTTCAGCCCATTCTGACCCTGCTAGCCCATTTTTGCCCCATATCTCTGTCAGCTTTTCCATGTACCTGTCTAAATGTCTTCTGAACATGACATTTTTACCACTTCCTCTGGCAGCTTGTTCCTTCTACCCACCACCCTCTGTGTAAAGAAGGGGCCCCTCAGGTCCTATTTTGACCTTTCCCCCTTCCCCCCAGCGTTAAATCTATACCCTCCTACCCTGGGAGAAGGTTTATGACTGCTGAGCCTCATGATTTTATAAACCTCCATAAGGCCCCCCCGTAGCCTTCCACATTCCAATGAGAAAAGTCACAGCCTCTCTAGCTACTCCTTATAATTCAAGACCACCAGTCCCAGCATCTTTCTTTTGAATCTTTCTGGCACCCTTTCCAGCTTTGTGCTCTCCTTCTGAAAACTGCAAACAAAAAAATTTTCCGTGAGGTCACTCCAATGTTTTGTATAAATGTATTTGATGTCCCCGCCTCTGTAACTCAAAGCCCTATCTGATGAAGGCCAGCTTGCCACCCTGTCTTCCTGTGCTAGAATTATGTCCTACAAGACTCCCAAGGTCCTTACCATTCAGCTTGTAATTCCTGCCTAGTTTGGCCCATCCTAGTGCAACATCTCACATTTGTCTGAGTTAAATTCTGCTGGTTCGCCCCACAGGATGTTCCATGCAAACCAACGATTGATAGGAAAAGTTGCTGGAGATTTTTTAATCTATGAACAAAAGGGAATGTGGCAAAACCCAACTGAATTCCTGAGTCCAACAAGTACGCCTGTATAGTGATGGGCGGCTTGGTTGGTGTAGTGGTTAGTGCAACACCTTTACAGCACCAGTGATCGGGACTGGGGTTCAAATCCCGCGCTGTCCGTAAGGAGTTTGAAGGTTCTCCCCGTGTTTGTGTGGGTTTTCTCTGGGGGCTCCAGTTTCCTCCCACCGTTAAAAACATACTGGGGGTGTAGGTTAATGGGGTGTAAATTGGGTGGCACAGACTTCATGGGCCGAAATGGCCTGTTACTGTGCTGTATGTCTAAATTTAAAATTTAGTGCACATTTTTTCTCATAAATGTTATTCAAAAAATGGAACTAAGTTGCTTTTATTGGATGAAAGTTAAGTTCCAGATTAACGTGTAGATATCACACTTGCAGGCCGCAACTTCTGCTTGAAGATGTGCAAGACACATGCAAGGAAAGAGCCAATTCAGGAGGTAAGGAAGCTGCAATGAAGCGCCTATCATGTAATTCATCTGATTCTAGCCCATACCCCATCCCTTAACCCACCCCTAACATGATAGTCTGGTCAGTCAAAGTGACAGCAAGGTTGTTGTGTTTGCTCAAGATTTCCTGTGTATTTGGGTAGCGAGAATGGGTGCAGTCCCAGTCTGGTCATGGTTTTATAAAGGATCACGCAGAATCTCACACTGAACTTTGTAGAGGTTTTCAGTATTGAGAAAGGGCGGTGCGGTTGACGCAGCGGTCAGCACAGCACCTTTACAGTGCCAGCAATTGGGGTTGGAGTTTGAATTTCCCCGTTGTCCGTAAGGAGATTGTACATTCTCCCCGTGTTTGTATGTGTTTTCCCGAGGGGGGGGCTCCGGTTTCTCCCACCATTCAAAGCGTACCGGGGGTGTAGGTTAAGTGAGTGTAAGTTGGGATGAAATGCCTTGTTACCATGCTGTACATCTAAATTCAAATTTAAGGAAGGGTCCTGACCCAAATCATTGACTGACCATTTCTTTCCATGAAAGAAAGTTCCTCCAGCTTTTCTTTGCTTAATTCCTCCCTTTCTGTGTCATGCATGTCTCCAACTGACAGGAGTAACTGAACGGCCACTCCCATATCATTCCCCTGCTGATTGCCCATTGGCCTCAACAACTACTGCTGGTATTGATATAACACCTTTTCAAGCAGAAAATCACCCCCAGGCTCCAAGAATGTACAAATGAACTTTGGGCCTCCGCTCAACCAAGGTTCAAGATGAAGTTTATAATCATCTGATTGCACAAGGTTGAACAGGGATCTTTGGTCCTCGGTGCAAAACAGACCGGCACATACAGTACAACCGCAGGGAAAATATACATAAATAATAATAGTAAATAAATAAATAGATGCTTAGTGAGCATGAGAGTCTTGGATGGTTAGTGCAAGCAGCATTCTCACCACCCGTGGGAAGAAGCTGATCCTCAGCCTGGTGGCACTGGCTCTGATACCCCTGTATCTCTTTCCTGACAGGAGTAGCTGAAGTATGCTGTCTGTGGGGTGGTAGGGGTCCTCTATGATTTTGCATGCCCTCTTCAGACAACAGTTAATGGTTCAAAGTCAGGACCCTTAGAATGGAGGGAGAGAGACTAAAAGAGGGAAAGAGAAAAAGTGTAAAAACAGCTTAGAGGCCAGTGCAATAGGGACATTTCAAAAAACTTTTCGACAGGCTCATGGATGTAAGAAACATAGAGGGTTATGGGAAAGAGGTAGGGAAGGATTAGATTGATGTGGAGTAGGTTTACGTGGGTCGGTGCTACATTGTGGGCCGAGGGGCCAATACTGTGCAGTAACGTGCTATAATCTATGGGAGATGGAGGAGAGATAGGAAGAACAAAGGGAATGTCAATGTTAGGGTGAGATCAGATGACTTATTGTAATAGTTAAAGAGCAGTTAAGATTAGATTAAGCTTCTGTTTAGCGCGCACTACTTTGCACAAAGGTGTTTTTGATTACCATTGAATTACAAGAAATGTGCAGGGAGAGGAACAACATAGAAACAGGTCCTTCGACCCAGCGAGTCCACATAGAGTCAGAGAGAAGAACAACATAGAAACAGGTCCTTCGACCCAGCGAGTCCACATCCACCATCAAGCATGGCCTGTCAAAGGCATTCCAGCAGTAAGTTTGCATAAACTGATCATTTGGTTACAATATTTCTGACATGCAAATGGGCCGGTGAGAAAACTTAACCTCTGAACACAGAGGTTATCACAAAAGTATTTTACCTCAAACCATCATTTTTACCCAGAGGTTCATCTGGCTCAACTCCACACCACACACCATCCATGAATCCTGCCCCTGCCTCCCCACCTCCTCCCCCCACACATACTTCATCATTTTGGTTTGGTGATGCCTGCCAAAGATCATATTTTCACCTGGGGGTGAAATTCTGCAATGGTGTTTCAAGACAGAATATTGGATTCAGGGAAAAAAGTGCGGTTAAATGAGATGCATCCCAAAGTTGGGCAGCGTGGTTACCGTAGCATTTGGCGCCACACTGTTACAGCGCCAGTGACCCGGGTTCGATCTGCCGCTGTCTATAAGGAATTTGTACGTTCTCCCGTGTTTGCATGGGTTTTCCCCAGGGGCTCCAGTTTCCTCCCACCCTTCAAAAGAACACAGGGGTTAGAGGTTAATTGGTGTATTTGTGGTGCACAGGCTTGTGGACTGGAAGGGCCTGTTACCTTGTTGTATGTCTACATTTATAAAAAAATGATCTGGATAGCTGGGCCTCCCTGATGGAGACTTTTACATCTCATTGGCAACTGACGTGCTGCCAGAAGACAAGGACAGCAAATGTGGTTCTTATTCAGGGTGAGGAGGAGAGGGGCAAGAAAAAGCTGTGGTTAGTGGCCATTGAATCTTCTGTCAGTGGAAAGGAAGTTACGTGATAAACCTCTGAGGGGCAAAATAAATCCACATTTAGAAAGGTGGGGATCGTTGTTGGTGGGAAATTCTATTTGAGTAAAGAATTTTCAGAGCTGTAACTGAGGATATATAGTGCCCTCTATCATGCTTGGGGCATGGACACATTTTTCCTATAGTTTTCAATTTTTAATCAAACAGTTCACATATGATTAAATTGCCAGTCGAGATTTTATTCAAAGTTATTTGCATGCATTTTGGTTTGACCGTGTAAAAATTACAGCTCTTTTGATACATAGTCCCCTCATTTTAGGGCACCATATTATTTGGGATAAACAATGGTGTGTAGTAATCATGTTTAGTACTTTGTGGCATGTATCTTGTTTGAAATGACTGCTTGAAGTCTGTGATTCACTGACATCACCAGGTGCTGAGTATCTTCTCTGGTGGTGCTCTGCCAGGCCTCTAATGCACCCATCTTCAGCTCCTGCTTGTCTTAGCAAATTGTCCCCAGTTTTCTCTTCAGCATATGGAAGGGATGCTCATTTGGATTTGGATCTGGTGATTGACTTGGCCATTCGAGGATTTTAGAGTTTTTAGTTTTAAAAAACCTCCTTTGTTGCTTTAGCACAATGTTTGGGATAATGGTCTTGCTGTAGGATGAAACACTGTCCAATGGGTTTGGAGGCATTTGCTCGAACTTGAGGAGATAGTTTGTTTCTATATATATCAGAATTCATTTTTCTGCTGCTTACATCATCAATGAAGAGAAGTGCCCCAATACCTGTGGCAGCCATACATGGCCAGGCCATAACACCCTCACCTCCATGTTCCTCAGATGAGGTGGTACCCCTTTGGATCTTGGGCAGTTCCTTTACACCTCCACCCTTTGCTCTTGCCATCACTCTGTTAATACAGGTTAATCTTGGTCTCATCTGCCCACAAGACCTTTTTTCCAGAATTCTGCAGGCTCTTTTAAATACTCCTGGCAATCTGTAATCTGGCCATCCTGTTTCTGTGACGGACTAGTGGTTTGCATCTTGCAGTGTAGCCTCTGTATTTCTGTTCATGAAGTCTCCTGCAGACAGTAGTAATTGACACGTCTACACCTGCCTCCTGAAGAGCGTTTCTGATCTGTTGGACAGGTGTTTGGGGATTTTTCTTCACTGTGATTAAAATTTTGAGAATTATTATCAAGAAAACACCAGAAGTGATGGTCTTCCTTGGCCTACCAGTCCCTTTGCGATTACTGAGCCCACCAGTACACTCTTTCTTAATAATGTTCCAAAGAGTTGATTTTGGTGATCCTAAGGTCTGAGCAATATCTCTTCCTGTTTTATTCTTGTTTTCAGCCTCATAAAAGCTTCTTTTACTTTCATTGGTACAACTCTGAAAAATGGCAACTACAGACTCCAAAGCTTAGAAGCAGCTCCAGCTCTCTTGTACCTGCACCAATGAGTACTCACAAACTCCTGTGAAGCTAAATGTGCCAAACATGAGTTGGCACATGAGATGCTAACCTTCAATATCCAAGGCATAGAATATAAAAGCAGGGAAGTTAACGTACAGCTTTATGAAACATTAATGAGGTCACATCCGTAATGTAGAGTGCAGTTTGATCTCTACAATGTAAAAAGGGATATGATTGATATGGAGTCAGAGTAGAGATTTAACAGCATGTGGCTTGGGATAGAGTGTCTCAATTACAAAGAAAGACTTGATAGATTAGATTTGTTTTACCTGGAGTGGGAACGGCCAAGACAGGGCACTGATAGAGGTATATATGAGGGATTATGAGAGATGTAACTGCTCTCCATAGCAGAAATTGTGGCAGGCTGCACCAAAGGAAAACACAGGCGCAATACTGTTTGGGGCAGAGAGAGAGAGAGAGAGAGAGCTCAGCTTTATACCATGGGCCCTCTGAGCCCGTCCTAGTGGTCGGATGTCATTAGGCCGGGTGCTGTGTCTCTAGGCCACCTGTTGGCTGAGTGATGTAGCGCAGCGTATCATAACAGAAGTATCAGTAACAGTGATTTATAAGAAGGATTAAGACCTTTTTCACCCAAAAGCTGGTTGAAGTTTGGGAAAATCTGAAAATGGTCGTGCAGGCAGAGATTCTCACGACATTTTTGAGGCTCCGCTAGCTCAGTCGTTAGAGCACTGGTCTTGTAAACCAGGGGTTGTGAGTTCGTTCCTCTCTGGGGCCTCATTTCTGAGGGGGGGCACTGGACTAAGTGGTGACTCTTTGGTAGATAAAGAATTTCATGTATGTTACATTCTAAATGTAGCATTTTATGAAAAATTATGGATCCTTTACCTTTAAGAAGTTTTGAGAATGAGCACTTTAATCATAGATCTCCGTGGATCAAGAGTTGACAAATGGGATTACAGTAAAAGTCCTAGAATCCAGACTGCTCGGGGATTGGATTGGTCCGGATTTTCTGGATTCTCGGACAGTACTTTTAAAATTAAAATATAAGGAGAAAGAAATAAGAGATGAACTGGTAAATTTTGATAGTTTATTAATTCGCAAATATAGCATGCTTCATTTATCAAAACAAGCAGGTTTAAAGAAAAATAAACACTTGACAATGATGTAAACGTAACATTTTTTCACTACGAAAAATAACCGTGTAGTGCTTGAAATTATGTTTAAAACTGAACATTGTGAAATAAAAATACAGTTTACAAATGAATTACTTGGTGATAATATTACCTGTGTTAAGTGTGGCCATTGTTGTCACTGGGCATCTATGGGACTTATGCACGCATACACATGCACAAAAACCTGCTAAATTAAAAAAGTTTGAATGTCTTGATTCTCGGGTGATCCAGATTTCTGAACTTTTATATTATGGCTGTGTTCTTGTTGGCCAAAGGGCTGAATGGCTGTTGTTCTATGATTTAGTAAGCAAGCAGAAATTCACACAACTTCGACTTGCAACTATGGCATGGAGAATCCTTGTGTGTGAAGCTACTGCTTTTTTTGAATTCACCACTGAGTGGTGCTCTGCCCTCTTAAACAAAACTAGCACATGTCTGAGGGAAGGGAATCTTTCACCTAAGGAAGGAAAGGGAAGTCGTGTGGTCAGCATGTTTGGAGGGAATATGATGAAGGGAAGAGGAAGGGTTCCATGAAGGGAAGAGGAAGGGTTCCATGAGCAAGGTGAACTCAGAGGTGGAACTTACTGAGTTGCTCCAGCTGTTGGGTTAGTTTTGCTTTTTAATTTGTGTAGGTGGATGTACAGGGCCCTCCATGTTTGGAACAATTTTCTTTTATTTGCCTCTGTGTTCCACAGTTTTAAATTTGTAATCAAACAATTCACATTAGCTTGAAGTGCACATTCTAGATTTAATTCAAGGTTATTTGAATACATTTTGGTTTGACCATGTAGAAATTACAGCATTTTTTATACAGTCTCCAAATTTCAAGGCACCATAATATTTGGGACATAGCAATGGTATTTATATTAAAGTTTTTGCATATTCCTTACATCCAATGTGATTCACAGATATCACCAGGTGCTGAGTATCTTCTCTGGTGATGCTCTGCCAGGTTTCTACTGCAGCCATCTTCAGCTCCTGCTTGTTTTGGGGGATTATCCCATTAAATTTTCTCTTCAGCATATGGAATGGATGCTCAATTAGATTTAGATCGGGTGACTAACTTGACCATTCAAGAATTTTCCAGTTTTTAGCTTAGAAAAACTCCTTTGTTGCTTTAGCAGTACATCTGGGATCGTGGCCTTGCTGCAGGCTGAAATGCCGTTCCCTGAGCTTTTGCTCGAACTTGAGCAGATGAGATGTTTCTATACACCTCAGAGTTAATACTCTCATCAGCAGTTACATCATCAATGAGGAGGAGTGGGCCAGTACCTGTGGCAGCCACACATGCCCAGGCCATAACCCCCCACCACCATGTTTCACAGATGAGGTGGGACACTTTGGATCTTGGGCAGTTCCTTAACGCCTCCACACTTTGCTCTTTCCATCACTCTGATACAGGATCATCTTGGTCTCATCTGTCCTCAAGACCTTTTTCCAGAATTCTGCAGGCTCTTTTAACTACTTCTTGGTAAACTGTAATCTGACCATCCTGTTTCTGTGGTTGACTAGTGGTTTGCATCTTGCAGTGTAGCCTCTGTATTTCTGTTTATGAAGTCTTCTGCTAACATGATTATTCACACATCCACACCTGCCTCCTGAAGAGCGTTTCCAATCTGTCAGACAGGCGTTTAGGGAATTTTCTTCATTACAATGAGAATTCTTCTGTTATCAGCAGTGGAGATCTTCCCTGGCCTACCAGTCCCTTTGTGGTTACTGAGCCCACCAGTTCGCACTTTCTTCTGAATGATGTTCCAAACTGTTGATTTTGGTGATTCTAAGGTCTGGGTGATTATCTCTTACTGCTTTATTCGTGTTTTTAAGCTTCTTTAACTTCCATTGGCACAACTCTGGGCCTCAGGTTGAAAAATGGCATCTACAGACTCCAAAGGTGATCAAAAGCTTAGAAGCAAGCCTAGCTCTCTTATACTTGCACCAATACTCGAGTACTCACAAACACCTGTGAAGCCAAATGTCCCAAACATTATGATGCCCTGAAATGAGGGAACTATGTAGAGAAAGTGCTATCATTTCTACGTGGTCAAATCAAAGTGTACACAAATAACCTTGATTAAAATCTGGAATGTACACTTTAGGCACATGTGAATTTGTTTGATTACAAATTTAAAACAGTGGAGCACAGGAGCAAATGAGGGGAAAAAAGTGTCTTTGTCCCAAACATTATGGAGGGCTTTGTAACAAGTAAAATGGAAAGACTGATGAGGTCATTAATTGCAGTCCTGAATGAAGTAACTAGTTGGGTGCCATCAATTCCAACCCATTTGACATCTTACATTTTCCATCACAGACAGTAGGGTAGGTGTCCAACAAGGATTGACCTCTTAGCCTGAATGAAGTAACTAGTTGGGTGCCATCTATTCCAACCCATTTGACATCTTACATTTTCCATCACAGACAGTAGGGTGGGTGTCCAACAAGGATTGACCTCTTAGCCTAAATGCTACTCAGAAACGATCTACCTGTCATTACAAAATGGCAGAACTGGGATGATTGGAGCAAATGAGAGTTAGAGAAGGATTTTGGATCCATTTTTCTACCTCTGTGTTTATTTCAGTTTCAACGCAGGATGCCCAAGAGTCTCTGAAAGATGAAGCAGCACAGCTGAAGAGGCAGATCCATGCAGGTTCGTGCAATTCATGCTAATAGCTGGACTGAAAAAAAGTTAAAACACTTCCCAGATGTCTTTTCATCTCCTCTTCCTCCTACTCAGGCAGTCCCTTGGGATCGAGGATGACCTGCTTCCACTCCAGTTCCGAGGAGGCTGATGAGCCCAATATGGGTCTTGCAGACCCTGCCACAGGTGGGTCAGGAAGTACCTGAAGGGACAGGGGAATGGGTATTTGGGGAAGTATTGTGCTCCTTCTGCTAATTACATTGGGCTTCCCTGTGTTCCCAGTGAAAGAACCCAGCGTTCTCAATGTCATCCTCAATCTTTAAAGTTCACGTTTATTATCAACTGACTGCACATGCAACCAGACTAAACAGCATTTCTCCAGACCCTGGTGCACACACAGACACACACAATACACAGCATATTATAATCGCATGCATACATAAAGATACAAAACACAATTTTGGGATGATTTATTGATTACAGGATATACCGTTCATCAACTCACAACCTGCAGGAAGAAATAATTTCCCAGCCTTGCAGTCTTGATTTTGGTGCTTCTTTACCTCCTTCTTGATGGCAATGGGCTACACACTGTGTGCTGGATAGAAATGGTCCTCTATAATTCTTTCAACCCTATTTAAGCAATGCCCGTGGTGAATGTTGTCAATAGAGGAAACGGAGACTCCAGTGATCTCCTCAGCTGTTTTACTGATCCTCTGACATGATCCATTAGATGTCATGGACCAGAAATTTCCACAAGTTCCTGGAAATGCTGCACTTTTCCAAGGGAGCTTTGAGAACGTTTGATTTTTTTTCTATCCAGGGCACAGAATAGAGTATATGTTTCAGGATCAAGCTCAACGCTGTGTATATAAATTGCCTGAGCCTTTTGACTGGATCCCAGACAGGAATTCATTCCCAAGCATTTGTTATTCCACACACAAACCTTCAGAAAACTTAAATGTAGAGCAGATTTAAATATCAATTGGTTTTTTGCCTGTAATCACTCCCTCTGTCCATTCCTGTAACTTAATGGCAAATTGAGTTGTTGCAATTTTTTCTGGATATTGAAATAAAACCAGTTTTCGGTATTGAACTCTCCTGCTTTTCTCTACTAAGCATCTGAAAAGTAGGCCCCATGGCTGCAACGTATCTCTTGAACACAGCTGTGGAGAAGCGCAGTGTTTCACTAACAACCACTGAACAGCAGGCTGCCAGGGTCTGTTTCAGCCCCCTTCGACATTCACCGAGCAAAGCTTCTTCCTGATGAACAAACCAAGCAAACCACTTCATGGCAGGGAACACTGACAACATCCAGCCAACAATGACAGATTTGTACGTAGGGCCTCAATAAAGCACTGTTTCCACAAAACTGAGCATTTTCGAGGAAACTGCATAATGAATGTATACAGGAGTGAGGTGTATAACGAGATCTAAAGTATCTGAGTCAAAGACTGGCATTGTCTGAATTTCATGAACCTCACTGAGAAGAATGGTGCAAGCTGCATTTTGCCATTTTAATTCTGGAGGATTACCATCCATAGCCTGGGTCCCAACAGTTACACTGCTTACTCGAGACCCAGCAGACAAATGACTATGGCACTACCAAAACCATTAGAGCATAGAATATTGCAATGTAGACTGACTCCACATTTCTAATTGTTTCTCACCTGTGTACTTCATTTGACCTCCCCTTAAAAGCATCATCAAAGCCATCATAACTTGCAAAGTAAGGACATTGTTACGGGCCCAGAAGACCCCAAAACCCAGCAGCAATAGAAATTCACCAAGACAAATGGTTACTTAAACAAAAGTTACTTTTATTTATCTTTAAGCATGAAAAAGGATCAAACTTTCTTATTACTATTAACTTAACCTAACTTAAACCCCTTCTAATTGTATGTAATATGTGTGTAAGTTCAGAAAAGTTATTTGATTCACAGTTCAATTTCACTTCTCTCTCCTCCAAGTTCACCGGTATCAGGCAATTCTTATCCTGTGCACAGAATTTAACATTTATGAATTTCACCAGGTTTTGGTGCTTGAAAAGTAAATGGTTACCACTCAGGAAGGTTCTTGTTGGTTTTCAGAGAGAGATTTGTTGTTCCTGGACCCAAACTGATCCCTTTTAATCAACCATGGCTGTGTCTTGCCGAAGAAACTTGCCCCATCAGGGTTTTCCAGATGATAACCTCTTTCTTTCAGGCCATCACAGAGTTCCTTTTTGTTTCCCTTATTTCAAGTGAAACATTATACAGCCAGCCATCTCCTCTTGTATGGACCACAAGGGTTTTGACCAGGCTGAACTAAGAACTCACAACCTGTTTCAAAATGGGGGTTTTCCACAAGTTTGCCAGCTTGTCCTGTTCCATTCCCAGTTGCTGCTGCTGAACTGTAGAACTGAATTCTCTCTCTTGCTCTCTCTATCTCTCTCGCTCTCTCTATCTCTCTCCCTCTCTCTATCTCTCTCGCTCTCTCTATCTCTCTCGCTCTCTCTATCTCTCTCGCTCTCTCTATCTCTCGCTCTCTCTATCTCTCTCGCGCTCTCTCTATCTCTCTCGCGCTCTCTCTCTCACTCAGAGAAAACCACATGATCCTCTTAGAACAGCAAACTGCACTCAGACAAACTACGGCACCAGACCCAATCTTCTGAGTTCGTTCAGCTGTTGCTTTCCAAAACAATAATCCATTATTCCACAGCGTGTCCAATTAACACCCACTTGGAAAGTCCTTATGGGCACTTCAAAGTTTGTACAAAGGCACTCAGAGCTTGGACTGTCTGGCTTAAGCCAAGCTCTTGAATCTTAAATGAGATCTGTTTTGAAGTGTTTGTATGTGACCTACACTAAAAAAAAACCTGCCACAATTGATCTCCTTTAAAACATTCTATATACCATATAAAATATAACATAATCTGTCTCAACATGATGAGCCCTCATGGGGAGTAAAGTGAGCATTTTGTTTTGGGTACTGATTGGGAGGGGATGTGGGGGGAAAACTTACCAATTCTTCAATCACACCCTGAATTCCAATGTCACTTTCTTTATTGTGCTAGAAATGCCAGATAAAGCAACAGTGAAGCACCTGACAAACTCGGATGGAAGTAAATCTAACAATTCCCTAAACATCATTGAAGTGACAATCCCAGGTGAGGAAAGATCATCCTGCGCTGGTGTGATGTGATGGCAGAGAGTAACACAGCTTGAGGGGCTGCTCCAGAGACCATACAGTGCCCTCCGTTATCAAGGGACATATATTTGTAGTGTAGCGAAAGGCAGACTGTGGCATTGGTGAATTGCCTTCACTCCAGCACTGATTCTGGGAGCTGAAATGCCTTTGTTCAGCTACGTGAGGCATAACCCAGAGACGAGCAATTTTGGAGGACTTCTGGATGTCTTAATGCCTGTTGGGTAATTTGAATGATTAAGGAAGACTTTTTTTCTCTATGATCTCCCAAACAATGTCAGTGGTGATAGGATAACCCAAAATTAACCCACTCCTTCAGCTTGCAGCTGATTGCAGTTCACATTAGAACTATACAGTACAGAAACAGGCCCTTCAGCCCATCAGAACTATCATTCTGCTGAGATCCATTGCCCTGCATCCATTGAACATTCGTGCATCGTTTAATGTCATCTGCCAATTGGGACATGAGCATGGATTACCACCATGCCTCACCCGTTGCATTCTGACAACTTGGGGAACACCTCGTTAAGTCTCCATTTCACTCCCTGTCCATTAACCAATACTTAGTCCATGTTGTGAAGAATAAAGGCAAGAAATGGTGGAAAAACTCAAGCAGGTTCAGGCAGCATCCACAGGAAGTCAAGGGTAACCAATGTTTTGGGCCTGGGCCCTTCGTCAGGTGTTACTGCATGTCCTGCGCATTTGTGTATGATATGTAAACAAAAAATAGTTGCCATCCCCGGAGCCCAGGTTTATCTTTGTAATGTTGTAATTTTGCAGAAAGCTATGATGCAAAGCTGACCAGAGTGGACATTGCCAACAATCTCCGAGAACAAGTGCAGGATCTCTTCAATCGGAAATATGGTAACTTCTGTCTTCCCTCTGAGTCTTGTTTGGAATGTAGTCTTGCGAATTGTTCAGAGGAAGCGGTGGATTTGTGCAGTGTGAGCCTGTTGGCTTGCTTCGGGTACCCGCGACTTCCTAAGCAGCTAAGAGCCACGCCCCCACCAGAGACCCATGAGTGGAAGGGAGCAGAATCCAACATTTCCCTCTGCTCTCAAAATGGATGGGAGCAACCGGATACCCATTCCAGGCCTGTGGGATCTAACATCAGATCATGCTCATCTGGGGATTGTTTTATAAGCCCATAAGATATAGGAGCAGAAATGAACTATTCAGTCTGCCCCACTATTTAATCACGAGCTAATCCATTTTCCATTCTGCCCCACTGCCTGAGCTTCTCCCCTTTGGACCCCCAGCTAATTAATCTCTCCCTTAAATGCACCCAATGACTTAGCCCCCACAACTGCCTGTAGTAAAATATTCCACAGACTCATTACTCCTTGACTATTCTCTGCATCTCTGTTCTTAGTGGACGCCCTTCAATCCTGAAGTTGCGTTCGCTTGTCCAAGACCCTCCCAACATGGAAAACAACTTTTTGACATGTACTCTGTCCATGCCTTTCAACATCCACCCCCTCATTCTCCTAAATTCCAGTGAGTGCGGGCCAAGAGTTGTCAAATGTCCCTCATAGGATATCCTTTCTTTCCTCGAATCATCCTTGTGAACCTCGTCTGAAACCTCTCCAACAACAGCACATCCTTTCTTAAATGAAGAGCCGAACATTACTCACAATACTCCACGTGAGGTCTCACCAGGGCCTTATAAAGCATCATCATTGCATCCCCGCTCTTGTATTCTATTCCTCTTGAAATAAATACAAGCATTGCATTTGTTTTCTTCACCACTGCTTGTTTACCCACAAGGTGTCCTGCACGAGGACTCGCAGGAGACTTTGCATTTTCAGTTTTGTCCCTTTTTACTGTTTATTTCTTTGACCCAAGTGAAATACTGTGCACTTTCTGGACATTGTATTCCAATAGCCACTTCTCTGCCCATTCTCCCTTTGCAGCCTCCCTGTTTCCTCAACACCACCTACCCCTCCATCTATCTTCATTTCGTCTGCAAACTTAGCCACAAAGCTATTCATTCCCTAATCTAAATCAATGATATTCCATAATTTATGTTGGGAGAGGCAGCTGGGTGCAGGGGTTCTGACCTGAGAAGCCTTTGGCAGATCTGCAAACACCACAGCCCATTGGGGTCTGTTGCCCCAGTTTTTTTAAGCCTCCCTGGACAGATAAGCAAAAGTGCTCCCCTGTTAGACTGGAATATTTCTCCAACTTCAGAATATAAACTTGGGGAAGCTGGAGAGCATCAGGCAACCCTGAGGGAGTGCAGCTAATATCGAACCTCTTCCACATCTGGCTACAGCCAAAAGAAACGTCTGTCCTCGATCACTGACCAGTTGATGTACAAGGAGGCTCAATTTGTGTGGCCAGAGACCCTGTAGCTCAGTTTTGTTTGGGGTTTGTAGGTTTTGGGGTTGAGAACAAGGTTTAAGTCAAAGCATGATTCTTGAATGAAAAATCAAATTTCATTGGGCCATGGTTCCAAAACGTCCCACTTCAGCTGTCCCCTGGGTGATAGAATAGGGCAGAGGTGTGGCTGATGTTAGGAGAAAAGTGGGTATTTGTTTGGTCCTCAGAAAGGATGGTAGGCCTCAGAGATTAATTAATTAGCAGGTTAAAAAGTCACAAGCTGATGGCTTATTCGGTACCTTCTCCTTATTCCCAGCTCACCTTGTGCAGAGAATGTCAGGATTTGGAGGGATTGAGGTAGGGGGGATTGGACTGTTGGATAGAGTGTTGTGAGAGGCCAGCAAATGTGAATGGAGGGATGTGGACTGACAGCATATCAGTGGGTTGAGGCGCTGACAGGCTGGAGGTCAATGTGTGATGGAGTATTGGGTTCAGCGTGCAGTTGGAGAGGTCCAAGGGTATAATCCTCGACTTGCCTGTGCGAGACTCCCATCGCCCCTTGGACAATGTTTGTGGGCAATAATGTCACATGAAATCGTAAGGACTGACGAACAATGGGATGTGCACAGTCAGGTTTGCAGAGTGACAAGAAACCACGTAGGAGCAGATATTATGTTTCCCTCTGGGGAAAATCCTTCCATTTCCATTGCATAGCTCTGAACCGACAAATTCACTTTTAGTTACAATGGTTGAAATGTGGCCAGAATCTTAAGGTGATCTCATTGGTCCTTGTCATGCAGCCTTTGTGTGAAAATGGGCAGGGTTTAAATTTGTCATCTTGAAGATGCTATGGTTGACAAGATGGCATCCGTTTAGTTCAGCAAAATATGTGTCTGAGTTGGATTACATGCTCCTCTCTGTAGAGGGTTGGTTTGAATTCCTTCAAGTTTGGAGTGCATTTAAAGGTGGTTAAAGGGCAGCTAATCCCTGGTTTCTTGGGGATTCTTGCGCTGTTTCCTGTGCTCCTGTCAGCCAAAGCACAAGGAAGTCAGAGCACTAACACAGGTTCAGGGCCACCATCTCCAAGTTTCATTTCAGTAATTGTACTTTTATCTGAGTGGGATGTGTCATGATAATGAATATGTATGAGATGTACCGGAAGTCACGTGGTATGAGAGGGAGATAAGAACACAAGCAAGAGAACAAAGGAAACAAGAGAATAAAGCCACTGAGAAGTTTACCTGATAAAACTTGTGTTTAATGTTTTATTAACTTCACATTTCGGGCCACAAATGTGACATTGGCGACGAGGATGAAAGAAGCTTGAAGAAAATTAAAGACTAAACAAGATTACAGAGGATTACAGACGACTTCAAGGTGATAAGAATTTTCTCTTTGTCTCAGTACTTTTGGGGCTGGAATATTTCCTCATGGCTGGGGCAGACAGTGACTTTCTAACACATAGTGGAATTGCTCATTTTGACCCAACGGGTGATGCAAGCACTGTAAGTGTGAAGTGGAAGGCATGGCTGGAAGAATTTGAATCCTACGCTGACAGTCGTGGCCTATTTCTAGATACCGGTACAGTTGAACAAAAAGCGCAGAGAAGGGCGTTACTTCTTTTCACTGCAGGACCTGCAGTTCGGGAAACATTTAAAACACTTTTGAATACTGGAAGAAAGGATGAGTACCGGAAAGCGGTAGATGCATTAAATGCACACTATGTAGTGACACCAAATGCTACATTTCAACGCCATTTGTTTCGTAGAACGAGACAAGAAGATGGCCAGACAATTGCTCAGTACGTGACGAGACTACACCAGCTAGCTGTTGGATGCAATTACATGCCAGCTGATTTGGACAACCAATTATTGGATCAAGTTGTACAGCACTGTAGATCAGATAAACTCAGAAGACGTCTACTGGAAAGAGGGAGTGAGTTGGAACTCACCGATGCTTTAACCATTGCTGCTGCATTAGAGGCTGTTGAAGGGCAATTTCATACCATGACCCTGAAAGACAACTCAAGCCAGCAACTTAAGAGGCTCTCACATCGCCATAACCAGCCAAGGTATACGTCGACACAGGACGTGGAGTGTTATCGATGTGGAAACCGAGGTCACTTTGGAAAAGACCCATATTGCCCGGCCAAAGGCAAAGTTTGCAGAAAGTGTGGAGGTAAGGACCACTTTGCAAAGAAGTGCAAAAGCAAGTCCAATGCAGACCAGAAGAGGAAGAGTACAACTTCCAAAGGCAAAGCCTGGGGGAAAGGAAAGTATCCTGGAAAGAAAGATACCATTCGCCAGATAGACGGTGATGATGATGATACCCAGGAGGAACAGAGTTGTTACCAATTTACGTTGAATGAAGTACGTCATGAGAAGGTCCCAGTGATCATTGGTGGAGTGACAGTTCAGGTCATTGTAGACTCAGGCAGTGACAGTAATGTGATTGATCGACATTTATGGGAGAAGTTGAAAAGGAAAAAGATCATCTGTACCTCAAAGAAGTGTTCCAAGAAACTGTATCCATATACAGCAACCAAGCCATTGCAGACCATTGGATGTTTTACTGCAACTGTTGAAGCTGGAGATAAGTACACCGAAGCAGAGTTTATGGTCATAGAAGAGAGGGGAGAACCATTGCTGAGTAGAAGCACAGCGCAAGACCTGGCAATACTTCACATTGGAGCTTGTGTCAATTCAATTCAGTCATACGAGAATATGAAGCAAGAATTCCCCGCAGTCTTCCAAAGAGTAGGAAAGCTGAAAGGTCGACAATTGAAGCTAGCGGTAGACGAAACGGTCAAACCCAAGGCACAACCAATGCGCCGAACTCCGTTTGGACTTCGTGGGAAAGTCGAAGCCAAAATTAAAGAATTGATCGAACAAGACATTATTGAACCGGTGGAACATTTGACACAATGGGTCAGTCCCGTAGTGATTGTGCCCAAACCAAAGGGTGACAAGACTATGTGTTGACATGAGAATGGCCAATGAAGCTATAGTTCGAGAACGACACCCTATACCAAAGTGGAGGAAATACTTCAAGAACTAACTACCAGCAAGGTATTCTCAAAAATTGATCTGAGATGGGGCTATCATCAATTAGAGCTGGATCCAGGTTCCCGAGATGTAACAACATTTGTGACTCACTGTGGATTGTATCGTTACAAGAGACTATCATTTGGAATTAATGCAGCTTCGGAGATCTACCAGTATGAAATCCATCGAGTGATTCAAGGCATTCCTGGAGTTGCCAACATTTCTGACGACATCATAGTCCATGCACCAACGAAGGAAGAGCATGACAAACGGTTGAGGCGTGTACTATCTAGACTACAGGAGGCAGGCCTTACCGTGAATGGAAACAAGTGCCAGTTCGGTGTGTCAGAAATGGACTTCATGGGACACAGACTTACACGGGAAGGACTAAACCCTGCAGAGGCCAAGGTGAAAGCTATTGCAGAGGCACGTGCACCTCAGAACGCAACAGAGGTGAGGAGTTTCCTGGGATTGGTTAATTTTTGTGCAAAGTTTATTTCTAATTTCGCTACAGTGGCAGAACCACTAAGGAAACTAGCCAGGAAAGGTGTACCATTTCATTTTGGATCTGAGCAGAAGAAAGCGTTCACAGCGCTGAAGCAAAGCCTGACAGATGCAAAAACTCTTGGATATTACGATCCGGCGGCATCAACCTAAGTCATAGCGGATGCCAGCCCGGTTGGTTTAGGAGCCGTGTTGGTCCAGATGCATGATGGAGGACCAAGAATCATTGCCTATGCCAGCAGATCGTTATCAGATGTGGAAAGAAGATACTCTCAGACAGAGAAAGAAGCACTCGGACTTGTATGGGCCTGTGAGAGGTTCCATGCATATTTATACGGCATTGAATTTGAACTCATCACAGATCATAAGCCATTAGAGGTGATCTATGCACCTAGATCAAAACCATGTGCCAGAATAGAGAGATGGGTACTCAGACTACAACCCTACAAATATAAAGTAATCCACATAGCAGGGAAAACAAACATTGCAGATCCGCTGTCCAGATTGGTGAAGGATGGTGGTCCACAATCCAAGTCAGAATTGGGAACAGAAACAGAGAGCTTTGTATGCTTCGTAGCTATTCAGGCCACACCGAAAGCTGTGACTACGAAGGAAGTCGAGAGAGAATCCGAACGTGATCCAGAACTTATGAAAGTAAGAGAATGCATACAGAGTGGACAATGGGACAAGTGTACTCACAAGGCTTACATTCCCATTAGAGACGAACTTTGTTGCATCGGACTGTGTGTATTAAGAGGTTGCAGATTGGTGATACCGCAAAGATTGAGACCAAAGATCGTATCCTTAGCGCATGAAGGACACCTAGGTATTGTTGGTACCAAGCAAAACCTCAGGACCAAGGTATGGTGGCCAAGTTGTGATAAAGACGCAGAGAAATTTGTTAAAACTTGTCACGGATGTCAAATTACAAGTAGGAGTAATCCGCCAGAGCCGATCCGGAGTACGCAACTTCCGACAGGACCATGGATCGACGTAGCTGTTGATTTTCTTGGACCTTTACCGACGGGTGAATCAATTATGGTAGTGATAGATTACTACAGCAGATGCTATGAGTACGTGGTGTTGAAGTCCACAACCACTGAAAAAACAATACAAGTGTTAGCAGAGATATTCGCAAGATATGGATTACCTGTTACATTATACTCTGACAATGGTCCACAATTCATTTCAGAGACATTTGCGGAATACATGAGGACCACAGGTATCCACCATCATAAAGTAACTCCGAAATGGCCGCAAGCCAACGGAGAAGTAGAGAGACAAAATCAGTCCATTGAAAAATGATTGAGGATTGCACACGCAGAAGGACAAAATTGGCGAGAAGCATTGCTATCTTATGTGGCTGTCTATCGAGCAACGCCTTATGCAACCACTGGAAAAAGTCCTGCAGAAGCATTTTTTGGGAGAAAAATCCGCACAAAAATGCCAGAAATAAAGGAAATCCGAGACGACCAGGAGATGAGGGACCACGATGCTGAAAAGAAAGGTGCAGCAAAGCTGTACACAGATTCGAAACGTGGAGCGAAGTACTCAGACATCATGCCAGGAGATAATGTTCTAGTGAGGCATGAAACTGGTGGTAAGCTAGACACACCTTATTACCATCAACCCTATACTGTTGTATCCAGAAGTGGCAGTATGGTGACAGTCAAGCCTCCGACTGGAGTCCTGTATAAGAGAAATGTCTCAGGTGTAAAAAGGTACCAGTCCAGAGATACATCGAGCGAAGAGGTTGAAAGGCCAATACGAGATGCTGAAACAGAGAGACCTGATGATGTTCCAGAGGCAGTTACCAGCACTCCTGATGAAGTGACTAGAGCTCCAGAAACACCCGAAGCCGTGGCGAGCAGTATTTCCGACGCTGAGAGTGAACAACCGAGAAGCGACGACAATATCACAGGCAGGCCGAAATGAAACCGGAAAGTGCCCAAACGATACGAAGACTTTGTGCCATAGTTTTAATAAGAACTTTGGGACAGTATTTTAATCTTATATCATAAAGTGCATGTATGAGTGCTGTAGGAAGTAAATTTTATGTAGTTCAGTTATAGTATTACCATTAGTTACGATGTTTGTATGTTTCCGAGGGATATTGATAAGTGAAGGTAAAGTTCATTTCTGATTAAAGGAGGGATGTCATGATAATGAATATGTATGAGATGTACCGGAAGTCACGTGGTATGAGGGGGAGATAAGAACACAAGCAAGAGAACAAAGGAAACGGGAGAATAAAGCCACTGAGAAGTTTACTTGATAAAACTTGTGTTTAATGTTTTATTAACTTCACATTTCGGGCCACAAATGTGACAGGATGGTCGAGTTTCAAGTTCACCCGTGGAAGCCAAGCACATAACCTTGGCTGTAGTAAACTGTTGGAATTGCACAATGAGACTCTCCTTCTTTCTTCTTTGGCTTGGCTTCGTGGACGAAGATTTTTGGAGGGGTAATGTCCACGTCAGCTGCAGACTTGTTTGTGGCTGACAAGTCCAATGCGGGACATGCAGACACGGTTCCAGCGGTTGCAATGGAAAATTGGTTGGTTGGGGTTGGGTGTTGGGCTTTTCCTCCTTTGTCTTTTGTCAGTGAGGTGGGCTCTGCGGTCTTCTTCAAAGGAGGTTGCTGCCCGCCGAACTGTGAGGCGCCAAGATACGCGGCTTGAGGCGATATCAGCCCACTGGCGGTGGTCAGTGTGGTAGGCACCAAGAGATTTCTTTAGGCAGTCCTTGTACCTTTTCTTTGGTGCACCTCTGTTTCGGTGGCCAGTGGAGAGCTCGCCATATAACACGATCTTGGGAAGGCGGTGGTCCTCCATTCTGGAGACGTGACCTACCCAGCGCAGTTGGATCTTCAGCAGCGTGGATTCGATGTTGTCGGCCTCTGCCATCTCGAGTACTTCGATGTTGGTGATGAAGTCGCTCCAATGAATGTTGAGGATGGAGCGGAGACAACGCTGGTGGAAGCGTTCTAGGAGCCGTAGGTGATGTCGGTAGAGGACCCATGATTCGGAGCCGAACAGGAGTGTGGGTATGACAACGGCTCTGTATACGCTAATCTTTGTGAGGTTTTTCAGTTGGTTGTTTTTCCAGACTCTTTTGTGTAGTCTTCCAAAGGCGCTATTTGCCTTGGCGAGTCTGTTGTCTATCTCGTTGTTGATCCTTGCATCCAATGAAATGGTGCAGGCGAGATAGGTAAACTGGTTGACTGTTTTGATTTCTGTGTGCCCGATGGAGATGTGGGGGGGCTGGTAGTCATGGTGGGGAGCTGGCTGATGGAGGACCTCAGTTTTCATCAGGCTGACTTCCAGGCCAAACATTTTGGCAGTTTCCTCAAAACAGGACGTCAAGCGCTGAAGAGCTGGCTCTGAATGGGCAACTAAAGCGGCATCGTCTGCAAAGAGTAGTTCACGGACGAGTTGCTCTTGTGTCTCGGTGTGAGCTTGCAGGCGCCTCAGATTGAAGAGACTGCCATCCGTGCGGTACCGGATGTAAACAGCGTCTTCATTGTTGAGGTCTTTTATGGCTTGTTTCAGCATCATGCTGAAGAAGATTGAAAAGGGGGTTGGTGCGAGAACGCGGCCTTGCTTCACGCCATTGTTAATGGAGAAGGGTTCAGAGAGCTCATCGCTGTATCTGACCCGACCTTGTTGGTTTTCATGCAGTTGGATAACCATGTTGAGGAACTTTGGGGGGCATCCGAGGTGCTCTAGTATTTGCCAAAGCCCTTTCCTACTCACGGTGTCGAAGGCTTTGGTGAGGTCAACAAAGGTGATGTAGAGTCCTTTGTTTTGTTCTCTGCACTTTTCTTGGAGCTGTCTGAGGACAAAGACCATGTCAGTAGTTCCTCTGTTTGCACGAAAGCCGCACTGTGATTCTGGGAGAACATTCTCGGCGACACTAGGTATTATTCTATTTAGGAGAATCCTAGCGAAGATTTTGCCTGCAGTGGAGAGCAGCGTGATTCCCCTGTAATTTGAGCAGTCTGATTTCTCGCCTTTGTTTTTGTACAGGGTGATGATGATGGCATCACGAAGGTCCTGAGGCAGCTTTCCTTGGTCCCAGCAGAGCTTGAAAAACTCAGCAGTTTGGCATGCAGAGTTTTGCCTCCAGCCTTCCAGACCTCTGGGGGGATTCCATCCAGACCTGCTGCTTTGCCACTTTTCAGTTGTTCATTTGCCTTATATGTCTCTTCCCGGGTGAGGACCTCATCCAGCTCTAGCCTTAAGGGCTGTTGAGGGAGCTGGAGCAGGGCGGATTCTTGGACTGAGCGGTTGGCACTGAAAAGAGATTGGAAGTGTTGAGGATGGAGATCTTGTCGCTGAGGAGGACTTTGCCGTGTGAGCTGCGCAGTGGGCTTTGGACTTGGGGTGAGGGGCCGTACACAGCCTTTAGAGCCTTGTAAAAACACCTGAAGTTGCCAATGTCTGCACTGAGCTGGGTTCGTTTGGCGAGGCTAGTCCATCACTCATTTTGGATCTCCCAGAGTTTGCGCTGAAAATGGCTGCATGCACGACGGAAGGCTCGTTTCTTCTCTGGCCAGGATGGCTTTGCAAGGTGAGCCTAGTGGGGAGCTCGCTTCTTTTCCAGCAGCTCCTGGATTTCCTGGTTGTTTTCGTCGAACCAGTCCTTGTTTTTCCTGGAGGAGAAGCCCAGTATCTCTTCAGTGGATTGCTTTTAAATAACAAACTAATCTGCTTCTAATTCTCCTGATGTGTTATAGTCCGTCAACCTCCAGTGATACCCAAATAAATTATTTGTTTTGTGTACTGTAATTTGCCATCTGCCTCCACTTCAAGATTAATTAGTTTATTGGAGCTTCATATATTTCAAAGCGGTCTCTGCCAAGGATTCAAATGGAATGGGTCTGTTATCCACAGAGACCCAAGGTTTTCAAACTTTTTGTTTCCACTCACATACCACCTTAAGTATCCCTATGCCATAGGTGCTCTGTGATTAGTAAGGGATTGCTTAAGGTGGTATGTGGGTGGAAAGAAAAAGCTTGAAAACCACTGTTTTAATCATACCTAATTGACTCATTATGTGCACGGTTTCATAACTCCAAAGGAAATGGGCCAGTGGACAAATTTTCTCAAGAAAAATATTTCAGTAACAATTGGGTCTAGAGCAGTGATTCTCAACCTTCCATTCCCACTCACATACCACCTTAAGCAATCCCTTACTAATCACAGAACACTGATGGCATCGGGATTGCTTAAAGTGGTATGTAAGTGTAAAGAAAAAGGTTGAAAACCACTGACATGGACTAACTCCTGTTTTATTCAACGTCCAGAAAAAGTTATAAAATATGTGGATGTTCTTCAGCTATACTCTGACCAAGGGACATAATTATGTTTACACGATAGACTGGGATTTAGGAAAATGGAAGAGATCTAATTCAGACATATAAAATCCGACAAGACTGGACAGGTTAGTTGTAGGAAGGATGTTCCCAATGTTGGGAAGTCCAGAACAAGGGGTCGTAGCATCAGGATGAGGGGGGTGCCATTTGGGACAGAGATGAGAAGAAATGTTTTCACTCAGAGAGTTGTGAACTTGTGGAACTTTCCTCCCCCTCCCCCACAGAAGGATATTTACTCACACTCCGTTAGATACATTCAAAAGAGAATTGGATGTGGTCCTATTGACTAAAGGGCTCAAGGAGCACGGAGAGAGGAGGAGCAGGAATAGAGTACTGAGGTTGGACCATCAGCCATGATCACATTAAATGGTGAATCAGGCTCAGAGACTAAATGGCCTTCTCCTACTCCTATTTTCTGTTTCCACCTCTGTGCAGTCAGTGCGCCATAGAGAGATCCATGGGGTCTGCGCTGACCACCAGTTACCCACGTTGCTGAGATGTGGTGGGGGGGGAGGGGTGAGAAAGCTGAACACCCAGAAGAAAGAAACGGGAGAAGGTACAAGCTTCACACAAGACAGGACCCAAGATCTCTGGTGGAGTGAGACAACTGCTCTACCCGCTGATCCATTGTGTTTTTTGTTGAATGAAGATGATCTGTAGAGAATTGCTTAGCTGTTACTCACCCTGTGGTGGGGCAGAGGGGTGGGGGGGTGGGGGCGGCGGTGGGAAACTGGCTCTCCTGGGTTAGGTTGATTCATGCATTCTGTAAAATAGCACTGATGGGAGTAGTGTTGAAGTTCGGATCTCACTTCTCACTGTTTACAGGTGAAGCTTTGGGTATAAAGTACCCTGTTCAAGTTCCATACAAGCGAATAAAAAGCAACCCAGGCTCAGTTATCATTGAAGGGTTTCCACCTGGTATTCCATTCCGAAAACCTTGTACCTTTGGATCACAGAACCTGGAGAGAATCTTGGCTGTGGCTGACAAAATCAAGTTCACTATAACCAGGTAATGCCACTTTGGAACTGTAGGGAACCATACATAGGTAACTTTGAATTTGTGAGTTAACTACACCATAGCACCAAGGTATCCACATAATAGCAACTGGAAACACAGCAGGATATTAAATAAGCTGTGAGTTGTAATTGGGTAATAACATCTGAGAACTTTACCTCGTTAGTAATAAAGTAACCAAATAAAGTGAACAAACATGATAAATATAATATAGAAAAGTAGCGGGGAGTTCTAAATAACTTGTTACATGGCAGCTAGGAAGCAGGATTATTTTTAAAAAAGCACTAAATAATCAGTTCAACTGATAATCACAACTGAAAGTGGCAAAGAATTAGTTGGAGTGGTGATGGGTCCGATGGAGTGGTGATGGTTCCGATGGAGTGGTGATGGTTCCGATGGAGTGGTGATGGTTCCGATGGAGTGGTGATGGTTCCGATGGAGTGGTGATGGTTCCGATGGAGTGGTGATGGTTCCGATGGAGTGGTGATGGTTCCGATGGAGTGGTGATGGTTCCGATGGAGTGGTGATGGTTCCGATGGAGTGGTGATGGTTCCGATGGAGTGGTGATGGTTCCGATGGAGTGGTGATGGTTCCGATGGAGTGGTGATGGTTCCGATGGAGTGGTGATGGTTCCGATGGAGTGGTGATGGTTCCGATGGAGTGGTGATGGTTCCGATGGAGTGGTGATGGTTCCGATGGAGTGGTGATGGTTCCGATGGAGTGGTGATGGTTCCGATGGAGTGGTGATGGTTCCGATGGAGTGGTGATGGTTCCGATGGAGTGGTGATGGTTCCGATGGAGTGGTGATGGTTCCGATGGAGTGGTGATGGGTCCGATGGAGTGGTGATGGGTCCGATGGAGTGGTGATGGGTCCGATGGAGTGGTGATGGTTCCGATGGAGTGGTGATGGTTCCGATGGAGTGGTGATGGTTCCGATGGAGTGGTGATGGGTCCGATGGAGTGGTGATGGTTCCGATGGAGTGGTGATGGTTCCGATGGAGTGGTGATGGTTCCGATGGAGTGGTGATGGTTCCGATGGAGTGGTGATGGTTCCGATGGAGTGGTGATGGTTCCGATGGAGTGGTGATGGTTCCGATGGAGTGGTGATGGGTCCGATGGAGTGGTGATGGGTCCGATGGAGTGGTGATGGGTCCGATGGAGTGGTGATGGTTCCGATGGAGTGGTGATGGTTCCGATGGAGTGGTGATGGTTCCGATGGAGTGGTGATGGGTCCGATGGAGTGGTGATGGTTCCGATGGAGTGGTGATGGTTCCGATGGAGTGGTGATGGTTCCGATGGAGTGGTGATGGTTCCGATGGAGTGGTGATGGTTCCGATGGAGTGGTGATGGGTCCGATGGAGTGGTGATGGTTCCGATGGAGTGGTGATGGGTCCGATGGAGTGGTGATGGGTCCGATGGAGTGGTGATGGTTCCGATGGAGTGGTGATGGTTCCGATGGAGTGGTGATGGTTCCGATGGAGTGGTGATGGTTCCGATGGAGTGGTGATGGGTCCGATGGAGTGGTGATGGGTCCGATGGAGTGGTGATGGTGCTGTTGGAGTGGTGATGGTGCTGTTGGAGTGGTGATGGTGCTGTTGGATTGGTGATGGTGCTGTTGGAGTGGTGATGGTGCTGTTGGAGTGGTGATGGTGCTGTTGGAGTGGGGATGGGTCTGATGGAGTGGGGATGGGTCTGATGGAGTGGTGATGGGTCCGATGGAGTGGTGATGGGTCCGATGGAGTGGTGATGGGTCCGATGGAGTGGTGATGGTTCCGATGGAGTGGTGATGGTTCCGATGGAGTGGTGATGGGTCCGATGGAGTGGTGATGGGTCCGATGGAGTGGTGATGGGTCCGATGGAGTGGTGATGGGTCCGATGGAGTGGTGATGGGTCCGATGGAGTGGTGATGGGTCCGATGGAGTGGTGATGGGTCCGATGGAGTGGTGATGGGTCCGATGGAGTGGTGATGGGTCCGATGGAGTGGTGATGGGTCCGATGGAGTGGTGATGGTTCCGATGGAGTGGTGATGGTTCCGATGGAGTGGTGATGGTTCCGATGGAGTGGTGATGGTTCCGATGGAGTGGTGATGGGTCCGATGGAGTGGTGATGGGTCCGATGGAGTGGTGATGGTGCTGTTGGAGTGGTGATGGTGCTGTTGGAGTGGTGATGGTGCTGTTGGAGTGGTGATGGTGCTGTTGGAGTGGTGATGGTGCTGTTGGATTGGTGATGGTGCTGTTGGAGTGGTGATGGTGCTGTTGGAGTGGTGATGGTGCTGTTGGAGTGGTGATGGTGCTGTTGGAGTGGGGATGGGTCTGATGGAGTGGGGATGGGTCTGATGGAGTGGGGATGGGTCTGATGGAGTGGTGATGGGTCTGATGGAGTGGTGATGGGTCTGATGGAGTGGTGATGGTGCTGATGGAGTGGTGATGGTGCTGTTGGAGTGGTGATGGGTCAGATGGAGTGGTGATGATGCTGATGGAGTGGTGATGGTGCTGTTGGAGTGGTGATGGTGCTGTTGGAGTGGTGATGGTGCTGTTGGAGTGGTGATGGGTCTGATGGAGTGGTGATGGGTCTGATGGAGTGGTGATGGTTCCGTTGGAGTGGTGATGGTGCCGTTGGAGTGGTGATGGTGCCGTTGGAGTGGTGATGGTGCCGTTGGAGTGGTGATGGTGCCGTTGGAGTGGTGATGGTGCCGTTGGAGTGGTGATGGTGCCGTTGGAGTGGTGATGGTGCCGTTGGAGTGGTGATGGTGCCGATGGAGTGGTGATGGTGCCGTTGGAGTGGTGATGGTGCCGTTGGAGTGGTGATGGTGCCGTTGGAGTGGTGATGGTGCCGTTGGAGTGGTGATGGTGCCGTTGGAGTGGTGATGGTGCCGTTGGAGTGGTGATGGTGCCGTTGGAGTGGTGATGGTGCCGATGGAGTGGTGATGGTGCCGATGGAGTGGTGATGGTGCCGTTGGAGTGGTGATGGTGCCGATGGAGTGGTGATGGTGCCGATGGAGTGGTGATGGTGCCGATGGAGTGGTGATGGTGCCGATGGAGTGGTGATGGTGCCGATGGAGTGGTGATGGTGCCGATGGTGTGGTGATGGTTCCGATGGAGTGGTGATGGTTCCGATGGAGTGGTGATGGTTCTGATGGAGTCGTGATGCTGAACAGAGGTTGCTATGTCAATAAGTGACAGAGCCTATTGAGGGAGCAGTTAGTAAAGTATCAAGAGATTGATAAATATAAGCAGAGAGACCAAGAGTGGAGTGATTGTGTTGAACTTTACTAAATGCTGATTACTTCAAACCTGGAGTATTGTGTTCATATGACAGACTGAGAGTGAGTGCAGAAAAGAAATGGTGGAATGTCTCCAGGGACGAGGAGTATCAGCTACATGATTTGGCCATCGTTGCAGGGGTTACTTAAAACAAAAACATGGTTGAGAGTGAATCACCAAGGAATAAAGATTCAAAGTGACAGGCAAAAGATACAGTAAGAATATGAAGGCAAACTTTAACCCAATGGGTTTTGATCTGGAATTGACTATAATGGGAGTGCAGCACTGGGTTTTTAATGAGGGAACTGGAAGAATATTGGAGAGAAAGTAACTCGCAGGACTAAGGGAAAAACAATGTGAACTCATAAGATTGTACCATGTTAAGCCGAGGTAGCCTTGATGAGCCCAGTGTCCTCCTGTGCCGTGAAGTCTCTATGATTTGTCCTGGGTTCAAACCCAATTTAAAATTTAATGTCTTATATACAAAGCCCATAAACGTATGAATTGTAAGAGACGCAAAACAAGTTCACAGTGTTTTTATGAACATTTCTTCGTAATTGGTTTCTATCTGTTTTCTTTATTTTTTTTCTCCTGTATTTAGATGTGATTAATTTTTTCAGAGAAAAGAATAATATAAGAATCTTCTTGAACTGGTATGTTTTTGTCATTTTATAGGCCTTTCCAAGGACTGATCCCCAAGCCTGGTAAGGATAGCTGCAATGCTCTGTAATCATTATTTACACTTTATTTCCCATGCGTTTGACAACTGGAGAGTATTCATAAATTAGCCCTGCAACCAGGACCTTCCCTTGGTGTTCAGGGTACACAGCAGGATCTGTTCTGCTGCCTCTTCTCTACATGGCAGTGACACTTTCCAGCTGGATGGGAAGATGGTCTGAGAAGCACAGAAAGAACATAGAACAGTGCAGCGCAAGAACAGGCCCCTTCAGTCCTCATGTCTGTGCTGACCATGGTCCAAATAAACCAAGACTCTGCTTGCGATAGATATCCCTCCAACCCCTTCACATTTGCATGTCTATCTAAAACCCTTTTAAATGCAGCTGTCATATCTGTTTCCACTATTGTTATTTTTGGATCTGCTCCATGTAATCTGTTCCAGGTACCCACTACTCTCTCTGTATAATAATTTTAAAAAATTCTCCTGCACATCTACCTTAATCCCTATTCACCTTAAAATCATGTCCTCTGGTATGTACTGCTTTAACGCCGGGGATGAGAGTCTGGTAGTCTACCCTATTATTTCCCCTCATAACTTTATATACCCCTATTAGGTCTCCTTCTCGCCAGAGGAAACAACCTAAGCTTGTCCAACCTCTCCACGTAGCTCATCCCCTCCAACCCAACCAGCATCCTGGTAAATCTCTTCGGTATCCCTTCCAAAAGCCTCCACAGCATTTTTGTTATGGGTAACTGGAATTCCACATAATGCTTCAAAGGTGGCCAATTTAAATGTCTGCAAGATGACCTCCTTATTTTTATACTCAATGCCCTACCCAAAGTAAGGGGGGGGGGGGGTGGGTAGTTTTAGAATTCCCAAAGTCCTAAAGTGTATTCCTTGCACTTGAAGCTTCTCGTTCGTAGTGCCAATGCATTGACCACCAGCCTGCCTAATCCATAGAAGAGAGAGCAGTAGCATGCACGCTCCTCTCATTATCTCACACTCAGAGTGTTAACTGGCTGAGAACCTTTTTTGAGTGAGAAAATTATCAACTAGGGAAGAAGGACAAACATCATTTTGGTGGTAATTTGCACTTTGCTTCTCTGCACAGCTGGAGACCACCTTTTTAATTCTGGTCACCGGCCCGTGTTCCATTGGTGGAAAGAGTCTTGATCATTTATGCAGTTACCAGCCCAGCTAAACTGGGTGGAGAGATCTCTGGCATTACTGGGCCACACACCACTAGGTAGCAAGAGACTTTTAATCCTTGGTGCTTCGATGGGCTAGGACTCACTTAGCTAAACAGATCAGCACTTTTCACAATAAATGAACTTCTCAACACATTGGGTTGTTTTATAATCCCTTGTATGCTGCCACCTATCACCTACCTGCCAGTCTCCGAACACCATCCCTCCCCATTCGCCACATGAGCTGTGTACAAGTACTGGAACCTGATGTATAAAGGAGGAGATATTAGGAGCTATTAAGGGAGAGATGGAGTAGCTGGGAGAGGGAGTCCGGGGATTAAGTTTGTTGGCAGTAGGTGGATGGAAGCAGGAGGGGTGATGAGGGAGCGTATGGAAAAGGAACAAAAGTAGGAGGGTGAGAGAGAATAAAATAAAATGAAATAAATACAGGAGACAAGGCTTACCAGAAGTTGGAAAATGCAAAGTTAATGCCTTTGTGGTATAGACTAGCCAGGCTGAATATGAAGCTTTGTTCCTCCAGTTTGCGGTGGGCCTTGGCTGTATGACATGTGGGAATAGGAAGGGCAGTGGAAATAGAGCGGACAGTGGCTCAGTCTGTGCTTGATCCCACTGATGTAGATAAGGCCACATGGGAGCATCTAATGCAGTGGGCAAGGTGAGAGGAGGTGTGCAGGAATCTTCGTCTCACCAGGAAGGGCTGATTAGGACCCTTGATGGTGTTGAGGGAGATGGGGAGGAACAAGTGGTGCACCTCTTGCAGTTCCAGGGGAATGTGCCAGGTGTCAGGGAGGGGTAGGTGGGGAGAGCTGGGCAGTCACAGAGGGTGGGCCCTGTGGAAGTAGGAACAGGGCTGGGAGGGGATGACACAGCTAGATATTCCACAGCTAGCAGAAATGATGAAAGATGGTGCTGGTTGTAGAGGCTCAGAAGATTAGGGAACTTTATCTTGGAAGTGAGTGTAGACTCCAGGAAATATGAGAGACAGCTCCACAGTGGAAGGGAAGCCATGTTTCCTGAAGGATGAAAAAATTTAGTTTCAATTGATGCATCATCTCCAGTTACTGATATCTGGCTGGGAGCACAATGGTCATGGACCATTTATGTCCCGTATTTAGTAAAATTAAGGATGATCTAAATAAATGGAATGATTTACCTATAACTTTAATGGGTAGAGTAAATTGTATCAAAATGAATATTTTTCCAAGGGTTCAATATCTTTTTCATTCAGTTCCTTGTGCTATATCTCAAAAAATGTTTTAAGGATTTAAATTCAAGTATTATAAAGTTTTTATGGAAAGGAAAGATGCCTAGAGTTTGTTTAGAGAAATTAACTTGGAAGTTTGAATTAGGAGGTTTACAACTTTCTCACTTTATTATAAAGCAGCCCAATTGAAATTTATTAATGGAATGTTTGAATTAGAGAAATCTTTAACTTGGGCTAAGAACAAATTCAGTAAAATAAGTGAAGATCAAATGCAGGATTTAATTTAAAATGGAATTCTAAATGATTAATAGGAATTAGAGATACACCTATTTTGAGACATTTGATTGAATTATGGAATAAAATAGATTATGAGAAAGGTGGAAAAGGTTTAATTTCCCAAAGAACACCTTTATATCAAAATATATTCTTCATTTTTCTATGAATAATCAATTTTTGAGGATGACTCCAAATGGGGATAAAAAGAATAGAAGATTGTTTGAAGCAGGTAAATTTATTACTTTTCAACAAATGAAGGAAACATTTAATGTCCCAAATAATACCTGTTATCAAGTTAAAACTTTTTTGATTGATGAATTTAGTCGTAATTTGAGATTTGCCAAAATGAACTAGAATTATTAATAACTAAGGGTGGTATGAATACATTTATTTCAGAGATGTATAAATTACTTCAGAAAAAAGCTCCTAGAATAGAAATTCATAAATCAAGAATAAAATGGGAGGTTGAATTAGGTGCACAAATAGATGAAAATGATTTGAAGCAACATTGTAAGGATAATATGACAAAAATTATTAATATAAGGTATAAATTAGTTCAATATAATTTTTTCCATCAATTATATTTAACTCCCCAAAAATTAAAGAAGTTGAATTTATATCATCAGATTTATGTTTTAGATGTGATCAAGAAATTGGTTCATTTTTTCTTTCTGCTTGGGAGTATCCTAGAGTAAAATCTTTTTGGTTAGTGGTAAATGTTATGAGCCCAGAAGACCCCAAACCCAGCAGCAATAGATATTCACTAAGACAAATGGTTACTTAAACAAAAGTTGCTTTTAATTATCTTTAAACATGAAAACAGAATCACATCACTATTGATTTAACTAACTTAACCCCTTCTAAGCGCACGTGTATGTAATGTGTGTGTAAGTTCAGAAAAGTTATTTGATTCACAGTCCAATCTCACTCCTCATTCCTCCAAGTTCACTGGTTGCAGGCAATTCTTATACTGTGCACAGAATCTAGCATGTATAAAGTTCACCAGGCTTTGGTGCTTGAAAGGTAAATGGTTACCGCTCAGGAAGGTTCTTGTCGGTTTTCAGAGAGAAATTTGTTGTACGCTGACACCCACAACTGATTCTTTTTTAAATCAGTCACTTCAGTGTCTTGCCCAAGAAACTTGTCCCTTCAGGAAGTGCATTGCCATTACTTGGAAATCCAATGCAGATTTAGGGATGGAGAGGTGGCATGCTGAATTGAGCTCTTGTATCCCACTTGGGAAAATAACATAATAAATATAATTTATTTTTGAAAATATGGAGCCCACACTTACAATATGTTGGTTTGAAAATTTGAAGGTCTCTCAGCTCCTGTGTTTGTGTATCACTCTGGACAATGTCTCTCCTATTCATGTGGCCTGGTTCTAGTCTTAAAGCAACTGGTTATAATAGTTTTCCCACTCTATCCAAGTGGTTCTTTACTAGGTAAAAATGCTATCTGACTTTTGATCAGAGATGTATTGCAGAGGTACATTGTATTAGGAAATGAGGATCTTCAATAGTCCATGCAATTGAAGCAACTGTAGATTAGAAATTTTTCATATGTGATGAAAATTAGAAGAAATCAATGGAATCCTCCTTTAAAAGTTAATTTTAAGGTGGATGGCAAAATAACTAAGAATGAGAACCTCATATTGCAGCTTGGTGTCACCTCAAGTACATTGACAAAAGTGATGGTGGAAGGAGATTCAATGTTAATTTTAAATGAGTAATTGGATAAACATTTCTCAAAGAAAAGAATGGGGGAAAGTAAGATTATTGGTTTTGCACAGTAATTACAAACGGAATGACCTTCCTTTGAATCTTATGATTGTAGGAAGTGGCTGTTGAAGTTCTATTCATGGCAATAACATTGCATTTCCCTGGGGAATGTGCTGTCAGGCCACACAAACTGTCCCAGCATCAACCATCCTCAGCCATGTTGTGTCTTTACTGTTGACCCAACAAGTTCTGGACAGTCCTTGTAGTTGTTCATAGCTCAGGCCATTCTTAGCTTTATCTACTGTCTTGTAATACATTCATTGAATTGAATGAACATATTAAGTGTTACTGCCCTCCCCCCACCTGTTTTTGATGTGCACGACTTCCTATATTGTTCGATTGTGGACGATCTGTTGAAAGTAATGTGCAATGAGTATGTGACTTCCTCACGTCACTCATTTTGTCCATTAATTCAATTATCTTCTTTTTTTGATAATGACCCACCTTAGATTCTGATTAACCGGCTTCACTTCCTCCATTCCTATTTTGTTTTGACAAACATGGTTGATTTTTTTTACAACGTGGCAGAGGTTGATTTTTTTTACAACGTGGCAAAGGTTGATTCTGGCCATTGAAACCCATGCCTCCCAATTACACCCAACCTATAACCCTGTCCATTATTTGGAGGGTAGGAGGAGACCAAAGTACCCAGGGAAAACCCACACAGGTTCCAGGGAGAACGTACAGACTCCTTCAGACAGCGCTGGATTCGAACCCGGCCCACCGATACTGTAATAGTGTCACGTTATCTGCTAGGCTAACTGTGCTGTTCATCACCATCTCCATCTCTGTGAAGACCACGACTATTAAACCCTGCTCCTTTTCAGAACTTCCTCCTTTTGTAAGAAACAATAACATGATATTAACCACAGGAAATGTGTACATGCCACTGCCTGACAACTTAATGAAGCTGCCACCTCTGGCAGACAGGAAGTGGAGAATCCTGCCTTAACTTCTGTTTTAAGCTTATCTCCCTCTCCTGTGGCTGCTTTGTTACATAAAAACATTTGTGTCCACTAGTTCTTTTTCCCAAACATTCCCATTCCTGCTGTCTTTGTCCAGGTCTTCCATGTGACTTTACCAGATGGTCTCCCAGCTACACATCTTCCAAAATGCTAACCTTCCTGCTATTTATATAGGTCAACTCTTTCGCCTACATTTAACCAACAGGTATTCTGTTAGCTCAAGTTTTTGCTGTTGTGATAAAAATGCATTGCAAATTGTTTGTGTCACTGAGGAAAAGAAACCCAACAGGTCTTCCCCAAGGCCTTTTATTAACTGGAGTGGCTTCATAACTGCAAAGCCCCCTGTTGTATGTAACTAAGGTTAACCCAAGTCTGGGGGAGAAATCTGTGGAGGACAATTTGTCCCTTTGTGGAATTTTCACTTTGAGCTGTTTTCTAACTTAGCCCACGTCTTTGTCTTGTCCCAGAAAAAGTGACTATGTTCTGAGGCAACTCAAATCAAAGACCAATGTTGTTTCTACATCAACCATTGTAAGAGACTTCCCACATCAATGAAAGCTTATTATCATTATTCAATTATTCCATTTCTTTGCCATCATTGGGTGAGTCGAGTTCTCACAAGCAGCATTGCTCAACAGTAAACATAGTCCCTCAGTGAGGATGCACTTCATAAATTTAGCAGGTGGTGATAACTTGGATTAAGCAATGGACCATCTAATCAGCTCCACTTTGAATATGATTAACTATCCTCTGGGAGGGTAATATTCAGTTGTGGAAGAACATTGAGGTTTACTCAATGGATAGATTGCTTTTAGTCAAAAGGTACACAATAAAGATCTTTGTTTTATTTTTGATAATAACAGACTTCCCCTCTGTTCTCTCCACATCCTAGCACCCAGGAGAATAACATCACTGGAAAAAGCATATGCTGCTTTACAGGGTAAGCTTTCTATTCCCCTTACTGTGCCCAGAACGATTGCAAATGCAGCTCACAGTGTATGTGAAGGGGTTGTATTATTTTCCTGCTAATTGGGTCAATTGACAGTGCAAGTGCCTCTCCCCTGTAAAATGAGGATGATGCTGTCTGGTGCAAATGGAGAACAGTTACCACCATGTGTAGTTTAATATTCCTGAAGCAAACTGTTCAAATAACAATCAATACACAAACCTGCTGGAGAAACTCAGCAGGTCATGCAGCATCTAGAGGAAGGGTAATCCACGTTTCAGGCCTGGGCCCTTCATCAGGGCTGGTTACCCTTTACTTCCTATGGATGTTGCCTGACCTGTGATTGCACTTGATCCCAGCATCTGCAGATTTTCCTGTTTAACTTCGATAACCTGGGAGTGGCACAGTTAGTGTAGCAGTTAGCGCAATGCTGTTACAACACCAGTGATCGAGACCGGGGTTCAAATCCCACGCTGTCTGTGAGGAGTTTTCTTTTTCTCCCCATGTCTGTGTAGATTTCCTCTGGGTGCTCCAGTTTTCTCCCACCCTTCAAAACATACTGTGGGTTGTAAGTCAATTGGATGTAATTGGGCAGCATGGGCTTGTGGGTCGAAAGTTACCATGTCTAAATTTTTAAAAATTCATTCAAAACTTTTAATTTAAAATTTCATTTAAATACATTTGGCTGAGGTGTCTCTAGTTGCTTGCCACATTCAGAATTTGTTTAGCCAATTGAATGGATGTCAAAATTCAAGGAAGTCCATTGAATAAAAGGATTGAAGGAAGGGCTAGAATAGGACTTGGGAGCCTGTGGGAAGGTAGACAGAAACTCTGAGCAAGTTAGAAGTTGGCCTGTGGAGAGGAGGATCAATTTTACCCTTGGATACAATGGGTTTCACATTCCTCATTGACATTGTATTGCATTTATGTGAATGTTATACCATTGGATATTTCTTCTATTGTGATAGAGAAACTTGAGTTCTTTTGTATTACATAATTTATTATCCACTCACGACCTCATGGGACACATCCATTTTGTGCATCTAACCAGAAGTGGGGCATTCTATCTCCAACACCCTCTAGTGGTCAGGAGGATGACCAACTCCCAATCACCACATCCCCTTTCCTTAAGATGTTCAATCTCACAACATTACCTGGTAATACAGTATTTATTTCAATGTAAAGTTAAACACAACATAAACACAAATATCAACAGCACAAACGTTTTAAGTGCGTAGTTTTTTTTCTTTTAGAGAAGTGTTGTATTTATCTAACTTGGGACTGAATCAGAGCAGTAGAAATGATATCTACTTTCCTTCATAATTCTATTTAATTAATGATGTTGGCTTAGAGTTTGAGCAAGAAATCAAAAATGGGCAGCACGGTTAGCATAGCAGTTAGCGCCATGCAGTTACAGCCCCACCGGCCCAGGTTCGAATCCAACACGGGTGCTCCGATTTCCTCCCCTCTTTCAAATATGTACAAATATGTAGGTTAATTGGGGAATTTGGGTGGCGCGAGCTCATGGTCTGGAAAGGCCTGTTACCGTTGCTGTATCTCTAAATTTTAAAATAAAAATTAAAAATCAATTATAGGGACCGAATACTTTCACTTTGCAATTCTCCCATTACCATATGCTCACAGTTTCTTAGAAATAGGAAAACACTGTTTGATTTTATGGTGTAAAACATTTTTCTTAATCATTTTTGATTTGAAAACAATAATCAATAAATTTGACAACAGATTCCCTGTGACCCCAGTGTAACTTCTACATCGGAGGTGCAAGTGACGATATCATTCCCTATGCAATGCTCCTTTTAGAACATTGTCACGGAACTTAGACTGAGTCGTTTTCTCGACGTGTGTTGGATGCACACAATGATTCTGTTGAACAGGAGAATCGTGTGCTCTGTTACAAAATAAAAATGACTGGAATGCTCAGCCTGTAGTAGGATCTGGAAGTACTAGTGTATATAAAGTTGATGGGTGTTGCCTTTCAAATAACCGGCCATCTCTTTTGTTGTGTGTGAACTGTTAGCATTTTTGTAAAGACGTTACCAATTGTCAATGAAAGTGAGATATCGGGCAATTTTTCATCAGAAAAACATTGAAGTTTCTTTTATTGTCACGTAATAATACATTAAAAATCTAATGAACATGATTTACTTCAACGTTTGTCTGCTGAAAAGCAAACAAGGAGTCACCATGCATTGCCCAGTGCCCCTAACAATAGGAGAAAGAGAGCCCCTTCAGAGGCATCGTGTGTTCGTGGATTCGTCTCCATCGTTCCTACAGCCTCATAGACTCCTCATAGAAACCATTGGCAAACCGAGATCCAGATCAAACCTCCAATATAAGCAGAAAGCCTTCAGCTGCCAAGGCCCTGCAGAAGCCCTTCTTATCCTTGGCATCTTGTCGAAATTCCTGTTCTGATTCCTGGTTCCCATAAGGCAGTCTCCAACAGCCCGCAGCCTGTGCAGATCCTTCGACCGCAAGTTCCCAACAGCCCGCAGCCTGAGTGGGTCCTTCAGTCGCTGAGCTCATCGTTGGCCCGCTGCCGTGGTCACCTTCTCTCATGCTTCTCCTTCTCAACGGGGTGTTTTCTCCCCATTTCAGGTGTCCATTGTTCCCCAGAGTCTGCAACACCTCATGGTAGGCTGGCCATCTGCCATCTTGGGCACAAACCTCTGTAGTTGTAGGATTTTTAAAAATGCACAGTTAGCCCCTTTAATGAGCTGTTTAAAGCCTGTTAAAGGTGTAACACTAAAATGGATATTTTTGGTGATGTATTTTCCTGCAACCACTCACACATAATCTTGTGTACCTTGAGACTGCATGTACCAACAAGAGTGCAGGGCAGAGTTAACCAGTTGATTTATCATTGAACTATTGCACTGCCAACCTGCACCAGGTCAGTGAGGCTGCCCTGACCAGCTACGTCAGGAGCCTTGGTATATTTGACCAAACTCCAACAATGTAGCATGTATTGATCTGATGTTTAAATATTGATAAAGATGGCCAGCAGTTTGTAGCCATCAGCATGTACAAAGGGCTTCACTTATGAAGCACCAGATGGAGTAAAGTCTTGGTTCAAGATTTTGCAGCCCGTGATGGATAAAAATCTGCGTAAAATGTGATCCCAGAGGGTGTTCAGATTACATGAGTATTGATACAAAGCAAGTTGTTCGTCGTGGATTGAACGCTGATGACAACTGCCTGAAATTAAAAGGAAAAGCTACCCATTTACCAAAAACTGCAAATTCACCATTAGATTGCATGGCAGTGACTCAGTCAACAGCAGGAGTTTGAGACTTTAACTATATTTAATATATAGGTGAAGTGTTCTGCCTGGGGGGAAATGTACATCGGAAGAAATCATGGTTTAAGAATTGAGCCGCAATGTATTTGAGATCATCATAAATAGCATTGTTTTGAGTTGTACAGTACAGAGATGTACCCTTTGGCCAACCGTGACCACGCCAACCCTCTTGCCCATCCACACCAGTCACATTTACCCTCATTGGGTCCTTCTAAGCCTTGCCAATGTAAGTGCCTGTCTAAGTGCCTTAAACATAGTGATCTTATTTGATTCCACCACCTCCTTTGGCAACACATTCAAAATAGCAAAATGTAAAAAAATAAAACTTTCTTTTCAAATCCCCATTCATATTCCTGTCTCACCTTAAACCTACATCTTCAGGTGTGAACTGAACAATTATTTTCCACTTTTGTGAGATGAAAAAGTTGTGATTGCATCTTTCTAGGTAAAATAAAAAACAGCTCATCCAATTTCTCAGATTTCATGTTTATTGTCAGAGTACGTTCATGACATCATTACAACCCTTGGATTCATTTTCCTGCTGGTGCACATCGTACAATTGTGCACAACGTACAAAGAAAAGTAAACAACTGACTGCAGTACAGAGTGGAGAGAAAAAAACAATCAGTAAAGTGCACAAAAAGAGTGCTTAAATGAGCCCCTGATTGAGTTTGTCGTTGAGGAGTCTGATAGTTTGAGACTTTAACTATATTTAATATATAGGTGAAGTGCTATTTATGATAGCTGATCCTGAACCTGGTGGTGCGAGTCTCGTGGCACCGATACCTCCCCTTTTTTAAAAAAAACTTTATTTAAAAGATTTTTGAACAGCTCACAATCAAACAACTGAAATAAATCAATTTTTATATATATAAAAAAAACAAAGACAATAACCCCTCCCCACCCTCCCACCCCTTCAGCCAGCCCCCTTAAGGGGAGCCAAATATAAAAATAGAACAGAATATATACAATATTTCAAAGTATTTCCAAATTCATATATTCCAAACAGGAAGACCACATTTTTACAAAAAAGGGATAATTATTATGCAAGTTATGTAATTTTTCCATAGTAATACAAGCTCTCAATTCATTAGGCCGACATGCTATATTAATCTCCACATTATCTTTCCAAGTACTAGCTACACATTTTCGTGCTACAGACAACACTAAACGTACAAATGCAATTTGAAATTTATCCAACCCCAATCCCTTCAAAGAGACCATATAGCCCAACAAAAAAATCGATGGGTCTAATGGTAATTTAATTTTAAATAATTTTTCCAAAACCAAAATGGTTGTACTTTAATACAAGACCAGACAGCATGTAAAAAGGTTCCAGTACATAATCCACATCTAAAACAAGAGTCCGAATTTCTAAACCCATAGTCAAATATAACTGATGTAAAAAATTATAATTATCCATTCCATATCTTACATTCATTTTACAATTCACCGTCAGAACCCTCCTAATGTTTCCTTCAAATGATTCCAATTCTTATTGAATTAAGATCGCGACCTCTCGCCTTAGAATTAAAAGAAGAAGAAAACACATGACCAACCCAATCTCTCTTCAATTTCAAATGTTCTTTTTCAGTCAAATGTGTTTCTTGCAAAAAAGCAATATCAACTTTCATTTTTTTAATGTAAGCTAATACTTGTTTACATTTAATTGGATTATTCAATCCCTGGACATTAAAAGTTGCAAAGTTTAAATTAGACATTTCTTCAATGTAATAATATACTGCACGCTACTATAAAATATTGCTCCCCTTTCTAATTCCCTTAATATTCTAAACCCTCCCCCTATATAAAAATTCCAAAAAGTCAAAGAAATAGAAAAAATAAACAACCCCCCAACAAACTAAAAATTGTAGTAACTCCCTAAAAATCTGGGTTTGGTAAAACCCACTAGTGGCAGATGACTTTTAGGTCTCAGTGTCATCCAACCCCCTCCCCCCCCCAGTCAGACTTTCAGAAAGTACTTAATCAAATATATTCAACCCAATGATTCCAGTCCCAACGATTGTTCCGGGTCCTCAATGTCAAGAAGACTTTGTGTCAATTCAACTTTCTTTCCATTCTTTCAATGTTTCCCATTCTTCCCATTCCCATTTACCCTCCTTTTAGGCGACAATGATGGCGACCGTCCACTTCCTCGCAAATCTGGCAATGAATTATCAAAAATTAATGCATCATGGTCATTTTCAAAAAATTGAGATTGAAAATTCCCATAAAAAACTTTCAATACAGCCGGGTAACGAAAAGCGAATTTATAACCCTTCCACCACAATACCTCTTTAGCTGAATTAAATTCTCGGCACCTTCTAATTATTTCTTGACTCAGAACAGCATAGAAAAACACTCTGTTATTTTGAACCATCATTGGAGTCTGATTTTGCCGCACCTTCTGCACCGCAACTCGTAATATCATCTCTCTCTCCTGATATTTCAAGCAACGAATCAAAACTGCTCATGGTGGTTGACCTGGAAATTGTTTTTTCCTCAGTGCTCTATGTGCCCAGTCTAGCTCCAAACCATCCGGAAAAAATTCATTGCCCAGTACCTCAGGAATCCATTTCTTAAAAAACTTTACCAGATCTGAACCTTCCATATCTTCTGGAAGACCTACTATTTTTACATTATTTTTTCGACCTTGATTCTCTAATGAGTCGATCTTCTTCAATAATTCCTTCTTCTGAATCCCCCAATCCATGAAAGAATCCTCCATTTTTTCTCTATTATGATCTATTTGGTTCTTACATTCAAAAAAAGTTTCTTCAATTTTTTTTAAAATGTTTTTATACATCTACTAACATGACTTTTAACTACAGTCATATCTTTCTTCATAGAAGTCATCTATTCACACATATTGTTCATTTTAGTTTTCACTTCCATGAATCATTGATTTATCTGAGTAGACATCAACATTGACATGTTTTCCATTTGATGAGCAATCCCTTCCAGTATTGTAAACACAGAATCCATTCCAGGTTCCATTACTTCCCCTTGAGGCCTACCTTCTCTGGTCCCAGTAATAGCGCTGGGCTCTCTTTCTCTTCTGACACAATAATTCCTCTTCCAGTACGGCTGTGGGTCTGGATACCCATCGACAGCGCGCCGACCTTGTCAGTCCCTCACAGCCCACACCTTCTGTAATAATTCCCAAACTCGTGACGCACTGCGCATGCCTGAAAGAGTCACCGACCGTGCAGGTGCGTCCTTCAATGCTACACTGTGCATCCCTAGACCACCAGACACTACTGCAGGCTTGCACGTCTGTCCTCGCTTGGCGATCCGCGTGCCTGGGCTCACGGGGGTGCGAGTCAGGGCCAGCCGACCTCATCACAGAACCGGCGCTATTCTTGCGGACGCGCAATTGGCGCCGGCGTAATGCTCAGCTGAGCATGGGTCCTTTGAGGCTTGGGAACTCCAGTCGACAACTCCGTGGCTTCAACTTGGTAGGTAGGCCTCGATTCTTCAACACTTTTATAGGGTAATTTCTTTTGTAACTGAATTTTTGATTTCTTCACGTTTGTAGCCATTTCAATCCTCCACTATTCCAAAGTCTGTAAGTACTATTTTTAACCACTTTTACAAGTTTTAAAATCGGGTATTTATGCCTAACTGGGGAAAGGTGGAACTGCACGTCTTCCCTCTACGCCATCTTGCGACACCCCCCAACTAAACCTCTTTCCTGATGGCAGTAGCGAGAACAGAATGTGCTGGGTGGTATGATTCCTGGACGATTGCCGCTGCCCTCTGACAGCAGCTCTCCCTGTAGGTGTTCTCGATGGTGGAGAAGGTTTTGCCTGTGATGTCCTGGGCTGTATCCATTACCTTTTGTAGCTTGGAGGTATTCATGACCCCATGCCAAACCATGATGCTGCCTGTCAACACACTTTCCACCACACATCTGTAGAAAATTGCTTGGGTTTCTGGTGTTATACCAAACTTCTGCAAATTCTTGAGGAAGTAGGGTGCTGACGTGCTTTCTTCATGATGCCATTAGTGTGTTGGTTCCAGGAAAGATCCTCCGAGATAGTGACTCCCAAAAACTTAAATTTGCTCACCCTCTCCATCTCTGATCCCCCAATAATCACGGGATCACAGTGATCCTCGGAATATCCCTGTAACTTCTGGGATACATCCCAAGTTATTGAAAGGGGTCTTGGCAAAAATATTTATATCCCCACTAGTGAAGAAGAGTTCTCAGAGGACTGGAGAGTGACCAATGTTTTTCTTTTGTTCATGAAAGGGGAAAAAAAAGGGTAATCCAATAATATATGGACCAGTAGACTTTGCATCAGTGGTTCGAAATGATTAAAAAGGATACTGAGGCATAGGGTTTACTCACATTTGGAAAGTCATGGTCAGATTAGGGACAGTCAGCATGTCTTTATGAGGGGCAGGTCACATCTTACCAATTTGATGTTTTTGAGGAGGTGACAAAGGTAGTTGATGGTGGTAGGGCAATGGATGTTATCTAAGTTGTCTTTGGTAAGGCGTTTAACAATCCATAGTAGTTGGAGGGTACTATAGCATTTCTTGGTGAGTTGATAGCATGGATACAGTATTAGCTGACCCATAGAAGATGGAGCTGACCCATAGAAGATGGAGGGTAGTGGTGGAAGGCTGTTACTTCGGCTGGAGGTGGTATCCTGAAGGGAATGGTGTTGGGACCCCTTTGACAATGAAGGGTAGGTTAGTATGTTTGCAGATGACTCTAAGATTGGTGGAGCTGTGGGCAGTGCAAAGGGCTACCAAAGAACACAACACAGAGCAGACCAGATATAGGCAGGGAAACGGCAAGTGGTGTTTAATGCAGACAAGTGCAAGGTGTTGTACTTTGGGAAGTCAAACGTAAGGGGAATTAATGACAGGGCTCTTAAAAGTATTGATGTGCAGAGGGATGTGGCGGCCCACGTCCATGGCTCATTGAAAATGGCCATGTAGGTGGTAAAGAAAGCTTATGATACGCTTGGCTTCATTGGGCATGCCATGAGAACAAAGAAAGGAAGTTATAAAACTTTTGGTGAGACTGCACCTGGAACATTGTTTCCAAATGTGGAAGCCCCATTACAGAAAGGATGTTGAGGATTTGGAAAAGGTGCAGAGGAGGTTTACCAGCTTGTAGCCTGGTTTAGAGGATACATTATGAGGAGAGGTTTGACAGATGAGACCAAGTATCTGAGTATCAGAGAGAGGCCGAGGGGCGACCTGATAGAGGTTTTATGAAACCATGAGAGGCATCAAAAGGGTGTATACTCAGAACGTTTTCCCCAGGGTGAAAGCATCACACGCGAGAGGACATGCTGTTAAGGTGAGAGGGAGGAAGGTTCAAGGAGACATGTGGGGCAAAGTGTATATATAGGGAGTGGTTGGTTCCTGGAACGGGTTGCCAGGGGTTATAGTAGAAGCAGATACAATAATACTGATTCAGAAGCTTCTGGATGGACACATGAACATGAAGGGGGTGAAGGGATATCTATCCTGTGCAAGTAGCAGAGATTTAGTAGGATTTGGACATCATATTTGGTGGACCTGTACCTTGGCAGGGTCCTGATGAATCTCCTCTTTGCTCTTCAGCACATCCACATTCTTCCTATAGTATGGGCAACCACTCCTAGTGCAGAAGGTTGGAGGTGTTGTAGATGGTGTAGAAGGTTGCTGTAGCCTACACCAAGATACAGACAGGATGCAGAGTTGGGAGGCAAAATGGCAAATGGAGTTCAATCTGGAAGATTAAACCTGAATATGGAGTTCATGGTTAATGACAGGATTTTTAACAGTGTGGAAGAACAGAGGGACTTTGAGGTCGAAATCCATACATCTCTCAAAATTGATGCACAGATTGATCAGGTAGATAAGAAGGCATATGTTATGATGGCCTTCATTAGTCAGGGGATTGTTTAAGAGCCATGAGGTAATGTTGCAGCTCTCTAAAACTCAGGATAGACCACACTTGGAATATTGTGTTCAGTTCTGGTCACCTCATAACAGGAAGGATGTGGAAACGATGGAGAGGATGCAGAGGAGATTTACCAGGATGTTGCCTGGTCTGAAGAACGTGGCTTATGAGGCAAGGTTCTCTTTGGAGCAAAGAAGGATGAGAGGTGACTTAATAAGGTCTTCAGGTTTATGAGAGGCATACAGTGCCCTCCACAATGTTTGGGACAAAGACACTTTTTCTTTATTTCCCCCTGTGCTCCACAGTTTAAAATATTCATGGGGTTAAAGTGCACATTCTAGATTTTATTCAAGGATATCTGTACATTTTGGTTTGACCATGTTGAAATTACAGCACTTTTTATATATAGTCCCCTCATTTCAGGGCACCATGATATTTGGGACATACCAATGCTATGTATATTAGTTATGTTTAGTAGTTTGTTGCATATTCCTTATTCCTTGCATATTCCGACTTTGAAATCTGTGATTCGTAGACATCACCAGGTAGTGAGTATCTTCCCTGGCTCTGCAAGGCCTCTACTGCAGCCATCTTCAGTTCCTGCTTGTTTCAGCGCTTCTTCCCTTGTGTATTCTCTTCAGTATATGGAAGGCATGCTTGTTTGGATTTAGATGGGTGGCTGACCTGACCATTCAAGAATTTTCCAGGTTTTAGGTTTTAAAAACTCCTTTGTTGCTTTAGCAGAACGTTTGGGATCATTGTCTTGCTGTAGAGTGATCCACAGATGAGGTTGTACCACTTTGAATCTTGGGCACCTCCAAACTTTGCTCGTTCCATCACTCTGATGCAGGTTCATCTTGGTCTCATCTGTCCACAAGATTTTTTTTTCCAGAATTCTGGAAGCTCTTTTAAATACTTCTAGGCAAACTGTAATCTGACCATCCTGTTTCTGTGGTTGACTAGTGGTTTGCATCTTGCAGTGTAGCCTCTGTATTTCTGTTTATGAAGTCTTCTGCTAACATGATTATTCACACATCCACACCTGCCTCCTGAAGAGCGTTTCCAATCTGTCAGACAGGCGTTTGGGGATATTTCTTCATTACAATGAGAATTCTTCTGTTATCAGCAGTGGAGATCTTCCCTGGCCTACCAGTCCCTTTGTGGTTACTGAGCCCACCAGTTCACACTTTCTTCTGAATGATGTTCCAATCTGTTGATTTTGGTGATTCTAAGGTCTGGGTGATTATCTCTTACTGTTTTATTCTTGTTTTTAAGCTTCTTTAACTTTCATTGGCACAACTCTGGTCCTCAGGTTGGAAAATGGCATCTACAGACTCCAAAGGTGATCAAAAGCTTAGTAGCAAGCCTAGCTCTCTTATACTTGCACCAATGAAGCAATTAAACATACCTGAGTACTCACAGTTGCCTGTGAAGCCAATGTCCCAAACATTATGGTGCCCTGAAATGGGGGATCTATGTATAAAAAGTGCTGTAATTTTTCATGGTCAAAACAAAATGTACATAAATAACCTTAAATAAAATCTGAATGTGCACTTTAGTCACATGTGCATTGTTTGATTACAAATTTAAAATTGTGGAGCGCAGGGTCAAATAAAGGAAAAAAGTGTCTGTCCCAAACATTATGGAGGGCACTGTAGATGGGACGGACAGCCGGCACCATTTTTCCTGGGGAAGAATAGCAAACACCAGAGGAAAACTGTACAAGGTGAGGGGAAGAGAGTTTACAGGATTTTACAGAGATTAGTGTGTGCCTGGAATGCATTGCCTAGGGTGGTGGTGAAGGCTGGTACAATAGAGACATTTGGCAGGCACAAGGATGCATGTAAAATAGAGGGTGATGGGCACGAGGTAGGGAAGGTTTCGATTGCTGAGTGTTAGAGCACTGATCTTGTAAATTCATTCCTCGCTGGGAGCTCATTCCTGTGAGGGGCGCTGGACATAATTAAAGAACTTCATGTATTGGCATTCTAAATGCAGAATTACGTGAAAATAATGGAACCTTTACAACATCCCAGAAGGGCCGGTACTGTGCTGCAATGTTCTCTGCTCTCACCGTATTTGTAAAGAGTCAACATAACATCCCAACTTTTATATTCCAGCCCAAGCCTATGAAGGCAAGCTTGTCATATGCCTTATTCACCTCCCCATCAACCTGTGTTGCCACTTTCAGGGAAGTATGAACTTGAACTCCATGGTCCCTCTGATCATGAACAGATGGGTTGTCATTATTCCAAGCTGTATTAAACCAGATGGTCACTGTTCACTTGGACAGTTGAACACTCCTCAATGCTGAAATATATTCCTTGAGAACTCAACAGTTTTTGAAATAGGTTTGCATGTGTCAATCAGACCTTGACTTGGGTGTGACAGTGTAAATTTAAAAAAATATGTTGAAGACCTGGTTCGTTTAAGCCTTTGACTGATTCTTGCAGACATTAAGGTATCATGTTTTGACTATTTATTACTGTTGTGTAAAGCCTGCAAGAAGCTGAAGTGAAAACATATTGTGATTATACTGAGTGACTATTGGTGAGGAATGTTGGGTTCATCAATGGTCAGATGCACTGCCAAACCATTGGCTTGTTTCCCACGTGGATATTTTACACCTTTTTAAATTTTTTCTAATGTTATCCTTGATTTTCACACTTTAGAGGATGAAGAAGCAAATCGACTTGGAGAGAAAGTAATACTCAGGGAGCAAGTGAAGGAATTATTCAATGAAAAATATGGTACGAGCAAGTCATGTCTCTATTGAGTGATTTTGTTGTTCACAGCCCCAAATTTGCATTGCAGTATTTACCTTGTTATAATCTTCAAAAGATGGTTTATTCTGTTTTTAAATTCTGCTTTCTTGTAAATTGTGCTGAACGATGAATTCTGCAAGTTTCAACACCTCCTTCCTCTCCTCCCATGAGTCTGAAACTACTGTAACTTCAGTAGGCAAATATTAAGCACTGAGCAAACTCTGATTACCACGACCATTATTTAAAATAGCACTGGTGTGAACTCACAACTCCAGTTTGCAACCACCTCACACCACCCAGCAAAAAAAGGATGTAAATCCTGTCAAAGGGAACTTTCAAGATTAATATGAGAGGCCTACAGGTATTTAGAAACACCTGATCTCACCAGCTATGCAAGTGAAACCTAGGAATAACGAGTGAAAAGCTTCATGGAGGGACCAAGCCATTTGGACAGTGCATGGCTTAAAAATGAAGTGCCAAGTTCAGTCTTCAGTGTCTTGCAAGTGATCCTCTCCAATTCTCCAGGAAGGGAAAAGCAACAAAATGTGTGGACGTTTGAGAACAGAAGCCAGGTCAGTGTTGATATGTGTTCTGGAAAGTTCCACTGTCAGTGACCACTGGTCACTCATTGGGGTAGCATAAAGGCTGAGTTGGTTGTTGTACAGAGATCTCAATTTAAAAAATCCAGTGACATGAATTCAAACCCCATCATGATAGCTCTGGAATTTAAATTCAGGAGGGTAAATGATCTGAAATTTTAAAATATCCAGTAACAGAAATAAAGACTGAGAAAATATCAGATTATCATAAGACACTATAGGATTTATTAAGATCCTTGTAGAATGAAATTTGCCACACTTCCCCATGTGACCCAGTCCCGATGCAATATTGTTCACTTCCTGAATAGCCTAGAAAGCATCCGTTTGTCATTAATCTTTCCCTGTAGCTCATCTCCTGAAGACCCAACAACATCCTAGTAAATCTTCTCTGAACTCTTTCATTCTTACTGATATCCTTCCTGTAGTTTGGCGACCAGAACGATACACAATATTCTAAATTTGGCCTCACCAATGTCATATACCACCTCACCATAACATCCCAACTCCTGTACTCAGTACTTTGATTTATGAGGGCCAAAATGCCAAAAGCTTTCTTCACAACCCTGTCCACCTGTGACGCCACTTTCAGGGAATTATTTATCTGTATTCCCAGATCCCTTTGCTCCTCCTCACTTCTCAGTTCCCTACCATTTATTATGTTTGTCCCACCTTGGTTTGTCCTTCCAAAATGCAACATCTCACACTCATTTGTATTAAATTTCACCTGCCACTTTCTGTCCCATTTTACCAGTTGGTCCAGATCCCTCTTCAAGCTTTGAAAGCCTTCTTCACTGTCCACAACATCTCCAATCTTAGTGTTATCAGAAAACTTGCTGATCCCATTTACTAAATTTATTATCCAGATCAAATAACAAACAATGGTCCCAACACTGATCCCTGAGGCACACCTCTCATCTCAGGCCTCCAGTCTGAGAAGCAATCATCCACTACCACTCTCTGTCTTCTCCCATTCAGCCAATTTCAAATCCAGTTTACAACCTCACCATGGATACCTCATGTCTGAACCTTCTGAACTAACCTCCCAATTCTATGGTTCTAAGTTCTATGTGGAATCTTGTCAAAGGCCTTACGAAAGTCTATGTAGACAACATCCACAGCCTTTCCTTTATCTACTTTCTTGGTAAACTCCTCAAAAAACTGTATAAGATTCGTTAAACATGATTCACCACGCACAAAGCCATGCTGCCTATCCTTAATCAGTCCTTGGCTGTCTGAATACATTTATGTCAATCTCTCAGAACACTCTCCAATAATTTACCTTCCACTGATGTCAGTTTCACCGGCCTATAATTTCCTGGTTTAATTTTGGAGCCTTTTTTAAACAACAGAACAACATGAGTTACTGTTCCATCCTCCAACACCTCACCCACGGATAAGGATGTTTTAAATATTTCTGCCAGGGCCCTACAATTTCTACATTTGTCTCCCTCAAGGCCTGAGGGAATATCATGTCAGGCCCTATGGATTTATCTACCTTTATTCGTTGTTAGCCAATGAGCACCTCCTCCTCTTTAATCTCCATATGTTCCATGCCACTACTGCTTGTTTCCTTCCTTCCTTCCTTATACACTATGCCAGTTTCCAGTGTAACCTCTGATGCAAAAAAACTGTTTAAGATCTCCCCCATCTTGAGAAGCTCGACACATAGATGACCACTCTGATCTACTAGGGGACCAATTTTGTCCCTTACTATCCTTTTACTCTTCAGGTTTACCTTTACATTATCTGCCAGAGATACTTCATGTCTTCCTTTTGCCTTCCTGATTTACTTCTTGAGTACTTTCTTATATTTTCTATACTCTTCTGGTATCTCATTTGCTCCTTGTTGCCTATACCTGCTGTACACCTCTCTCTTCTTCTTAACCAGATTGCCAATATCCCTTGTAAACCTATGCCTGTTAGTTTTCCCTTTAATCCTGACAGGAACATGCAAATTCTGCACTTTCAAAATTTCACCTTTGAAGGCCGTCCCCGAACTGAAAACAACTTATCCCAATCCATTCCTCCTAGATCAATGGTTAACAAACTTTTTCTTTCCACTCACATACCACTTTAAGTATTCTCTATGTAATAGGTGCTCTGTGATTAGGAAGGGATTGCTTAAAGTGGTATGTGGGTGGAAAGAAAAAGTTTAAAAACCACTGTTTTAATCGTACCCAATGGACTCGTTATGTGCATGGTTTCATAACTCCAAAGGAAATGGGCCAATGACAATTTTTCTCTAACAAAATATTTCAGTAATGATTGGGTCTAGAGCAGTGATTCTCAACCTTCCCTTCCCACCCACATCTCACCTTAAGCAATCCCTGACCAATCACAGAGCACTGATAACATAGGGATTGCTTAAGGTGGGATGTGAGTGGAAAGAAAAAGGTTGAAAACCACTCTCATTTCCACAAAATTGGCTATCTTACCACTGCCACAAGTGGAGATGATAAATAAATGCTGGCCTTGTACATAAACAAAAATCAAACAAATGAGGAATGAGCCTATCAAATGAGCCTATGATATTTTCAGAAAGAGGCAGGGAGATATATAAAAAAAACATGAACAGAACTCACTTGTTTAGAGACATGTCACGTGTAAAAGTTTAAAATCTTTGAATCAAGCAACTAAAAAATCTTCCCACACAAGAAGCAATTTGGTTTGCAGAATAGAGACGACTACTTTTCATTGACACTACCTCACTTTTCTTTTTTTGTTGCACTAACGTTTTCAGTTAAAAAATGTAATTTATAGCTATTTTTCACCTGTAATGCTGGCACAAAACAACAAATTACATGACACACGATCATGACAATAAATTCTGATTCTAATTGGGAATTTTCCCACTTACCCCTGGTCTTTGGGAATAAATTAATGTAGTCAAATGTGCTGAGAGATGTTGCAGACCTTTAACCAGAGGGGCTTGCTACTGTTTGACGAGGCTAAGATCATCGGGGAGTGCTGGGATGCAGCTGAGCTATAGGAAGAGGTTGAGCAGGCTGGGGTTTTATTCCTTGGAGTGTGGAAGATGAGGGGTAATCTGATAGAGGCATACAAAATCAGGAGGGGGAACAGAGAGTAGGGGAATCAGTAACCAGAGGGCATTGAGGGGAAGAGGTTAAACAGGAACCTTTTTATACACAAAGGGTTGTAGGTGTATAAACAAACTGCCAGAGAAGATGGTTGAGGCAGGTGCTATTGCAATGTTTAAGAAAAATATTGGACAGATACATGATTAGGTTGGGTTTTGAGGGAGATAAACCAAATGCACAAAGGTGGGCATGTTTGGCCAAAGGGCCTGTTTCCACACTGTATGATATCGCTTATTTGAATCTGCTCTAATACAAGGTTTGTTTGATCGTTCTTCTTTGATGTTTATCTTGTTTATCAAGAACCTTCAATCATTTTAGTGCAATGATTCCACCCAAATGCAAGCTGTTGTTTTCTGGCTTGTAAGATACCAAATTAGCTGTAAGTTTTCAAACTTGGACCATCTTTGCTTGCAATCTCCATCCCAACTCTTTACCAGTGGAGTTTTCTAAAAATACCCCAAAAATGTAAGCCACGTGGTAATATTGAAACTTGGTTAATGAGATGGTGGGGTGATATAAATCCCTTTTGTAGTTTATACGTGATATTTTACCTTGCAGGAGAAGCTCTAGGACTGAACCGACCAGTTTTGGTGCCGTACAAATTGATCAGAGACAATCCAGAGGCGGTTGAAGTGACTGGGCTGCCAGATGACATCCTCTTCAGAAACCCAACTACCTACGATCTTAACAGGCTAGAAAAAATCTTGAAAGTCAGAGATCGAATTAGGATGATTATTAAAAGTCAGTTACAGTAAGTGTGTGAACATCAGTCCAATGCATTTGTTTAACCCATGCTGTGGAATCTACCTGTTTAAGATTTGGAGAGGAGTACAGTACAGGTATAGGCCCTTCAGCCCACAATGTTGTGCTGAACAAGATGCCAAATTAAATGTAATACTCCCTCAACTCCCTGCCTAGTCATATGTCTATCTAATTATATCTGCTTACACCACTACCTTGACAGCCTGTTCCAGGCATTTACCACTATATAAAAAGATCTTGTCCTGCACATCTCCTTTAAACTTTTCCCCTCTCACCTTAAATGTATGTCCACATTTTTACCCTGGGGAGAAAATACTTTGACTGTCTATCCTATTCATGCCTCTCATAATTTTATAAACTTCTCTCAGGTCTTCCCTCAGCCGCCGATGCTCCAGAAAAAAATCAAATCAAGCTCATCCAACTTCTCCTTGTAGCTCCTACCCTCTCACCCAGGCAACATCCTAGAACATGTGCCCTTTCCAGAGCCTCCACATCCTTCCTGTTAATGGAGCGGCCAGATTTGCTCAAAATAGCTTGCGACTCATTCAACTGAAGAAAAACCATGGGCTCGCTGCTAACCTCTCACCAAAATCACAGCTAGTGTCTCCCTCAGTGTAAATTGGAGGTTTTACTGTATAAAAATAATGGCTAATTCATCGCTCGTGACACGTTTATTTTAGATTATTTGATGAGATTCAGTTGTATATTTTTTTAATTGTGGCTTTAATAATTTGAATTATATTACTAATAAAATGCTTAGTTCAAATAGCTGTATTCTTTAGGAGGGGATATGGATATTTCTGAATGGATTAAAAGCCCACTTTGAGCTCTTTGCCTGTAGATGTCATTTCAACGAAGCCCTTGCTGGGAGGAGAACCTGTTACCCAAATGCCATGAACATTTATAATGGTGAGCAAAACAAAACTGAGAGAAAGATGGGGAATATTTTTACTTCTAATTGGCCCTTTTGATCTCCGTGCCCGCCTGAAAGAGCTCGAGCAGCTTTCGAAAGGGAATTGGGTTCATACTTGTAAAGGGCTCATTTACAGAGCTGTGGTGATGGGGTTGAGGAGTGAGTTTATTGGAATTGCTCGTTCAAAGGACCAAAGCAGTCTGATACTCCCTTTGAGCACTGTTTGATTTTCACCGATATCCAGCATTTTGTGTTGAAATAACAAGTTTTATTCATGTTCCTTAAAAATGGCATTTGGTCTATTATAAGTGTTACTTATGTACATTTTGTTTGTTAGCATTTACCTCTGTCCTCAATACCTTTATTAATCTATACAGTATATTAAAGTTGAATGTGTGCACTTTCAAGATTGTGTAGAAGAAGCTTGCAGATGCTGGAACCTGGAGCTGAAACTCAACATGCCAAGCAGCGTGTCAGCTCTCCTATGCCCCCACAGATTCTGCTTTCCTGCTGGAGTTCTTGCAGGCTATTTTCAGCCTGTGTTTAATCCTGTTAGAAAATTATTGGCAGGAGGAACAATTGAATGGTCCTTTAGCTCAACGGTTTTCAAACTTTTTCTATCCACTCACATTCCACCTTAAGTAATCCTTAGGCTATAGGTGCTCTGTGATTAGTAAGGGATTGTTTAAAGTGGGATGTGAGTGGGAAGGTAAGGTTGAGAACCACTGCTCTAGACCCAAATGTTACTGAAATATTTTGCTTGAGAAAAATTGTCATCGGCCCATTTCCTTTGGAGTTCTGAAACCGTGCACATAACGAATCAATTGGGTACGATTAAAACAGTGGTTTTCAAACTTTTTCTTTGCACTACCATGTTTATTTTGTACCTGGTGACGACTTAATCAAGGTAAGTAGTAAAATAAATAACTCTTCAAGACAGGAGGGGTGAATAATTAATTAAATGACACAGGATTGCAAGCAGTGCACAGCAGAGCAGCCTAACCTATTTCAATGACAGACAATTCTTTGCTGTGCGGTATTTATTTATAGATCCAAATTGTGTGATTTCGCAGTGAGTTGGTGGGTTTGTGGAAGATGTCCGTCGAGAGTTCTTCATCTGAGATCGAAGAAAGGGAGAGTGTCGCTAGAGATGCACCAAGTGAATTTGAAGTCGGGGTGGAAGTTGTCAACAAAGGGGATGAAGTTGATAAGCTCATAGCTGTGGGAGTTGGTTCTGTATATGATGAGGCTTTAAGCTTTTATGTTAGGTGCAAATATTAATCTGAAATTCCAGTCCCCTTTTTAAAATGGTCACTTACCCTTTGTTAACTCCTTGATTATGGACTAACTCTAACAGGGGAGTCATTCACAGGGTGTCCGAGGAAAGGCACATTGCAATATGGGGCCAAGTCATGGGGCTATCGGAAGGGATCCCCACACAAGCAAGTCCCAGACATGCAGAGCTGCTGCAAGACCAGGACGTAGTGAGTGACAGCTAGCTCTCCACTCCATCGGTGGACTCCACAGAGACGGGCGACGGAACCCAGTCTTGATGGGATTCTTCAGCGTCACACTGGGAAATCCACCTCTCCAGCCCTACACCAGATCATACCGGATGTTGGATTGAAGACCACATAGATTTCAATGGAATTTCTCACCCTGAAAATAACGGCTTCATTTTTTAAACATTTTAATTTTTTTTAATCTAACAGTCTGAAATTAATTTTTTTAAGATTTAGCTATTATTGAAAGACTGTTAAAAAATAAAGCAACTCATTTAAGGGTTTACCATTGAGGCTTCAACGCATCTTGATAAAGAGTTTCAACCCAAAACAATGACTAACTATTTCTTCCCATGGACACCGCCTGTCCCTCTGAGTCCCCCCCACACCCCATCTCCAACAGCTCGTTGATTGCTGGAGATCCCAGTATCAGCAGTATTTTGTGCTGGCTGCTGCCTGACTCCCAGGTTGCAGAGGGTCAGGGAGATGAACCCTCCCCATTTGGCCCAGGTACATGTAGGTGAGGACTGTAGACAGTCAGCCTGGTTCAGGAAGGTTCACCCAAGTAATTGGAGATTCGGTAGACTTGGCTGTCAGTAGTGAATGGCTTTATTCATTGATAACTGACATGTTTTTTAAAAATCTTTTACAGGCCTTTTGTGGAAATTTGTAATGAAGCATCAAAATCAGGTGAGATGTCACTTTAGATGTACAGCACGGTAACAGGCCCTTTCGGCCCACAAGCCCATGCTCCCCAATTACACCCAATTGACCTACAATACGTTTTTAACAGTGGGAGAAAACCCACGCAGGGAGAATGGACAAAGTCCTGACAGACAGCATAGGATTTGAACCCCAGTCCCGATTGTTGGTGGTGTTACATGGCATTGTTCTAACCACGTGTGGAATCGTCCTTATTAATCTGCCCATTTATTGATTCCTTTCCCGTGTAGCTGAACCCAACAGAAAGGCTGCTGGTTTCAATCTACAGTCAATGAATGTGATCTTGCTCCTGACCATTGTTAAATGATTCCTGCAGGAGGATTGGGTTGAGGCATTAAGCTTATGGAGTTTGCAAGTGGTATCATTAATTGTCCTGGTGGTTAAGTAGGAAAGTCAGGAGATGCAAGTTCTCAGGATTGCAGATCCCCACACAAGTTACGAGACAGCAGGGAATATCAGCCCAGGCTTCGCCTCCTGAATGTCTAAAGCTGACTATTGTTCCAGCAGTCTTTCAGTGCAAAGGAAGACTCTTTTCCACTCCTGATCTCCGGGTCCAGTGTGGGACCTGCAGTCCCTGCAACAGGTAGGGTAGGAAGTTGATGGGTCATTTGGGATGTAGTGTGCTCCTTTCACAATTTCCACTGGGAATCTGCTTTCCCCCCCACCCCCCTCCCCCACTCCTTGTTCATTTTGGGCCAGTGATTCCCAAACTTGGAAGGAGTTCAGAATGAAATTCCTGTTTTGAGAGTCTGGTGCCAGGCATGTCAACAATACGATCTGCCCATGAAGGAAACTATATCATTAGAGCCCCAAAGCTGGGACTCTTGGCCTTTATCTTGCCAGTAGTCTTGGAAGATTTTGTAGCGATATTATTGGAGGTACCATTCCAGACCTTTAAGGTGACCCCACTGTCAGCTCTTGGTGAATCAAGCAGGGATCATTACTGCCTGGTAAACCATGAACTTGGTACTGGATGAGTTTTTGACCATTTTCCTCAGAGAGCCAAAAGATGTCCCCGGGACAGTGAAGGCAAGAGAGAGATGTCGCCATCAATGTCTGCCTTTGCTGAGAGTTGGCTGACGGAGCAGAAATGGTTCACATTTTCATTGTGAACCTTGATCATCTTTTTCCAGCACAAAAGTCGGGTTGTTATTCAGTGAAGAACCAGTCACATCAGTGTGGGGTTAGAGTAGAGACTGCAAAAATCCTGACTGACACAGTCACATTTGCTATCTTACTCAGATTGGGTTTTGCTGTCAAATCTGCATAAAGAATTTTTATTGTAGTGGTTCTTTCCACTCACATTCCACTTTAAGTAATCCCCATGCCATCGGTGCTCTGTGATTAGTAAAGTGGTATGTGGGTGGAAAGAAAAAGGTTGAGAACCACTGTCAGATTGGAAGGCTTCTTTAACTGGATCCAAGTTCATTTGTCATAACAGTTAACTAATCCTGATGAAAAATGCCCAATACTTCCCCACAAGGGGGAATTGTCATCACCTGCTGGCCTTCCTAAGGTTCTGTTCTTGCAAGGAGCCACTCCCTCAGGTGAGAGAGGAGGGAATAAGGTGCCAGCAAGTGTGGCGGGAAAGGTTTGATTTGAACTGTTGTCCAACTGTGTAAGCCTTGACCGTTTGCACTCCAGTGGTAACACCGTCTACTTTATCTGGCCTTTTCAAGCATCCAAAGCAGAAATTGTGCACAAACGGAAGAGACGAAGAGTGTCAGAGGGGAACATTGGACCATCATCGTCGAACATGGAAGCTGGTGTATCGCCGAATCCCGTCTCCCTCGTGGTAATTTATTTTTTAATTTTGCAGCGGTAAAACTGTTGCTATTGATTACCCATCAGTAGTCTCATCTTGCTGTTGAACATCATGTAGCAGCCGCTTCCCCCAGGGGCCATAAGTGGAACTGTCCCAGTAGCTGCAATAGATCCAAATCCCAGAATGGACACCCCGACTTCCACTCAGTTTCTTGGTGAGCGCCAAGGTGCAGGTTAGACTTTACCATCATTGTTTAAGGTGAAAGAGAGAGAGAGAGATGTACACACAGCACAGTAACGGGCCCTTTCAGCCCACGAGGCTGTGCTGCCAAAATCTCTGTTCATTTCTGAATGATGGGAGGAAGCCGGAGCCCTCTGAGGAAATCCATGCAGACACAGGGAGAACATACAATCGCCTTACAGACACCGTCGGATTTGAACTCGGGTCGCTGGCGCTGTAACCACTACACTAACCCTGCTACCCTCTGCAATAAACTTCCTGGTTCCCTTTCCAGAGACCTTGTCTCAAGTGTAGGGAAGGCCCTGGAGCTTGGCTTTAAAATTGTTACAGTTTAGCCAGAGGTTATTTGGATTCAAAGTATCCAACAATGGGTAACCCAGCTCTCACCAGCTGAGGGAGAGAGGAAGCACAAGGAAAAATACACTTCAGAATCAGAATTTATTGTCATGGACGTGTCCCAAAATTTGTTGTTTTGCATCAGCATCACAGTGCAAACATTTATATAAAGCACCTTACAAAATAAATAAAAATAGTGCATGAAGAGTGAGAGTGAGGCAATGTCTGTGGTTCATTGTCTGAGGGCAGCAGGGAAGAAGCTGTCCTTGGGCCGCTGAGTGCTCATGTTCAAGATTCTGTACCTTTTCCCCTGAGGGTAGCAATGTGGGGGGTCTTTGAGGATAGCGGCTTTCTTAAGACACCACCTCATGTAGATGTCCTCGATGGAATGAAGTCTGGTGCCCGTGATGCCGAGTTAACAACCGTCTGGAGTTTTTTCTTGTCCTGAGAGTTGGCACCTCCATACCAGACAGTGACGCCACCAGCCAGAATGCTCTCCACGGTACACCTGAAGAAGTTTTCGAGAGTCTTTGGTGACATACTGAATCTCCTCCAACAACTCACAAAGGAGAGCTTTCTTCGTAAATCAAAGCTGATTCCCCCAAACTAGCAGAAATTCTGGAAGAAATTTGGTGTTGGCACCTTTTACCATTAGTCTATTCACTGCGCTGGATGGGTCACGTCTCCAGAATGGAGGACCATCGCCTTCCCAAGATCCTGTTATATGGCGAGCTCTCCACTGGCCACCGTGACAGAGGTGCACCAAAGAAAAGGTACAAGGACTGCCTAAAGAAATCTCTTGGTGCCTGCCACATTGACCACCGCCAGTGGGCTGATAACGCCTCAAACCGTGCATCTTGGCGCCTCACAGTTTGGCGGGCAGCAACCTCCTTTGAAGAAGACCGCAGAGCCCACCTCACTGATAAAAGGCAAAGGAGGAAAAACCCAACACCCAACCCCAACCAACCAATTTTCCCTTGCAACCGCTGCAATCGTGTCTGCCTGTCCCGCATCGGACTTGTCAGCCACAAACGAGCCTGCAGCTGACGTGGACTTTTTACCCCCTCCATAAATCTTCGTCCGCGAAGCCAAGCCAAAGAAAGAAGATTCACTGATGGTGTGACAAATTCCCCTTTAATGCCAACAAATATCAGGTTCTCTCCGGTTCAGTGACAGCTTTCCAGGTACCAAATGATATTGGTTCCACAATATTTACATGGAAGTAAACAATGTTTTTCAATCTATAGCACAACAGGTGACATTCACAAGGACCCAGGGACACTCGAAAAGTTTCTGAGAGATATCCATTCCCACATCTGTGGAAACATTTCCACATACTCTGGGTGTGCTTCCAGAGAATTCCTGCCACTGACATTTCTGAGGGATTCTTGTAACTACTGGTGCACATCCAGGAATTTCCAACAACAAACAAATCCACCAACTGCCTGTGGAAAAAATCCTTGGAATTGGAGCTGAAACCGGCTGATGCATAAGCAGCATTGGATCTTTGTAGAATTGGGGGATGGCACCAGCCAACACAATGTACAAATTTAAATTTAGATGTACAGCACGGTAACTGGCCATTTCGGCCCAAGAGTCCGTGCTGCCTAATTTACACCCCATTAAGCTACACCCCGTCTACATTTTGAATGGTGGGAGGAAACTGGAGAAAATCCATGCAGGCATGAGGAGAACATACAAACTCCTTAAAGACAGCATGGATTTCGAACCATGGTCTCGATTGCTGGCTCTGTAAAGGCATTGCGCTAACCAATTAACAATTGAATTTGCTATTGATGCTAAATTCTGCCAATCTCTTGTCTAGTTAACATGGCAGTCCATTGCTGGCTGTCTGGACCAAGTTATTTTAGCTCTTTGGAATACCAATTGCTTCTCGCAGGTCATGATTTGTCAGTCAGTAACTTTCCACGTCTCCCTTTCACAACACACTTTGATGTCCTGGCACATTGCTAACGTGCAACATGAGTCCTACCTGGACTGACTCCTATGTGCCAAGCTATCTGGCTTGGGATTGGTCCTACCAGATGTTATACTGAGAATATTAGGTAGACATAAGTTACTCTTTTTGAGCCATCCACTCCTCCTCTCCCCTTCTCCTCTCTCCCTGCAAGCTTGCAAGCTGCCTGAGGCCAATCTAGATGTACAAGACCATGCTGGTATATTTCATTTGGAGAGATGGTACCTGCCTGTTGCACCTCAGATGACACATGACTACACCCTTGCCTCCGCTCAAATTCTCATCGAGGCTTTACTGTTACGTCAGTCTTGCACAAAACCAAGCTCAACCAAAACACAATTCCCTTTCACTCAGCACCACTGTGCTTGATGTACTTTGACTCCAGGAAGGGCATCCTCGTTTCCAAAATATTTTAATCCCTCGTCTCCTGCGACAGTGGAAGTTCTTTATTCTCTGAGTTCAATTCCTCTCCCAGTGGAAGCACTCTATCACTGGTGGCAGTGTTAACTGCTGTCCTGAGAGTTGATCTCTGGAACTCCCTCAGCCTCATCTACCTTAATGCTTCCTCATTCTGTGCCAATCTCGTTGGACTCCTCTCCGGTGAAATGCCCTGGATGCAGTATCTAGAATATGGACAGCAACTGAGTAGACTGGGTCATTATTCATTGGAACGTAGAAGGTTGAGGGGGGGGATTTGATAGAGGTGTTTAAAATTATGAGGGGAATAGATAGAGTATATGTGAATAGGCTCTTCCCCTTGAAGGTAGGTGAGATTGGATCATAAGTTAAGGGTTAGGGGGCAAAACTTTAGAAGTAATGTCAGAGGAAGCTTTCTTCACTCAGTGAGTGGTGGCTGAATGGAATGACCTTCCGGAAGCAGTGGTTGCAGCAGGGTCAATTTTGTCATTTACGGGGAAGTTGGATGAGTACATGGATGTGAGGGGGTTATGGGCAGGGAGCAGGTAGGTGGTACTAGTGGAGTTCACGTAAATCAGAGCGGACTAGAGGGGCCGATATGGCCTGTTTCCGTACTGTAATGGTTTTGATGACTTACATTCATCTGTGGTCATCAACTACACAAACTGGAAAGGACATGGTTCCAGCGCGAGCTGTCCCTTTATTCAACAGCATTACCGTCACCAGAGCCCCGACATTCAATCGGGTTCCCATTGACTGTCAACTACTGCATCAGCTGCGCATGTATCATGCCTGGAAGAGCAGCTCAGAGGCTGGGCCTCATCTCCTGTCACTGAGGCCTTTCCACTGTTGTTAAGGCAAGACAGGAGTGCAATGGACGCATCACCAATAACTCGCGTACTGATGTAGACCCAAGAGTGGGAGCGGAAACACAGCACTTCTCCACAGGGTCCTACTGCCTGGTCATTATGCTGGCAATCCTGTACAGGTTTTAACTGCCCTGTAAAAGGGACTAATGATCCATGAAGGTATGAAGCTATATGTCCAAGATGGCAGTACCCACCCTTGGCAACAGATCATAAGGGCCCTGGAGATCAACGAACTTGTGCAGGGTACCATAGCAAGAGGGAGCTACCAACCTGCTTCCCCCCACCTGCTGAAAAGGAGAAGTCTGGGTGAGGATCCTACAGGGAAGTAGACCACAGCAGTGGACCAGTGAGGGGCTCACAACAGGCCGCAGGGAACCAGGTATCTGGAGCGAGATCCGGGATGATGAGCAGGGTTTCTAAAGGGCTCAGGTGTTAGCAGCTTCCTGGTCACAGTGATGGTTTGGAACAAGGAGCTCACATTCTCCGTGGAATGGACGGGAAGCCATGCAGCTTCAGAGGACACAGGAGGAGTGTCCATGGACACTCAGTGTCTCTGAAGGTATTCGAGACTTTCTTTTGCTTCTCGTATTGGTGGGGGAACCCTTTTGGGTGCCTTTACTGCAAGCAAAAGTTTATTTTATGCACATAATAAAGGAAACTTGAATCATCCAGCATAAAGCCATCTGTTTGGAACCACATCAATCACCCAGAGCTTTTATTCTCCTCCCCTTTAGCATATGATGGGTATATTTCCTGTCTGCCACATGTATGGCTCGCTCACACTTCTCCAAAAATGCCTCCTAACCCTGTTGTCTCCATCACCCCGAACAAGGGCACCAGAGCAGGGAAAGGACCAACTGCAGGTTCCCATCATGTCACAAACCATCCCGAGGTGGAAATGTATTGCTGGCAAGTCTAAATCTTGGAGCACCCTTCCCAACAGTACCATCTCCTGAAAGGCAGAGGTCCATGAATACAGCTCAATATATAAAGGACCCTTCCACCCCACAAGGGGTGGAGAATTATCCTTTCAACTGAGTGATAAAGTTGTACCAGATTTCTGAGATAAAGGATAATCCACACCACATAGAACTTGCAGACAGACTTCGAAAAACACAATGCTTAAAGCCTGAGCACTGGTTTTGAATCTTTCTCTTTGCCTCATCTCAGCTGCTGTTTGACCTGCTGAGTTTCTCCAGCATTGTGTTTTTACTTCAACCAGTGTCTGCAGACGCTCGTGTTTTACTTCTAAGGGACCAGTGTTGACTTGTGTGACTTTCCCTTTAAATACTTAAAGTAATTTCTTGATTGTACTTGGTTTTCTCCATCATATCAACTTTTTTGTTGCCCTTTTCTGGTGTCTAATGTTCTTCAGCCATTCGTGTTCCCTTTAAACCTCCTCGACCCACTGTCGTGAGCCACTTTCACATTCCAATCTTTTCTCCTCAATGGAAGATGTTCATCATGAATCATGAGATATTTAAGCATTTGGTCTTGCTCATCTCAGTTCCCTTTTAGCCAACTCATCCCTTGTATTTGTATTGTCTGATGTTAAAAACATTAAGATCATAACTCACAGGAGTGGAATTGGGCCATTCAGCCCATTATGACAAATTTACTGCCTTTTCAACCAAATTCTCTTGCCTTCTCCCTGTATCTCTTCTTTCCCTTTCTGTTCAAGAATTCATCTACCTCTAAATAGCCAAGACTTGGTCTCCACAGCCGTCCACAAATTCAGCACCCTCTGAGTAAAGAAATTTCTCCTTGTCCCTGTCCTCAGGCGATGTTTTTGTATTCTGAGCCTGTGCCCTCTGGTCCCAGTCACCCCTGCCACAGGAAACATCCTCTCCCCGTCCACTCTATCCAGGCCTTTCAGTATTCAGTAGATTTCAATGAGATCCCCCTTCATTCTTCCAAACTCCAACCAGTAAAATCCCTCAAACACAGGATCATCCCTGTAAACTTCTTCTGGACCCTCTCCAATGCCAACACATCCTTCCTAAGACATGGAGCTCAAACTACTCAGTATTCCAAATGCAGACTGACCAATGCCATAAACTGTTATATGGTTATAAAGCCTCTACATCACATCCCTGCTTTTATTTTCTACCTGACTCGAAATGAATGCCAGCATTCCATTTGCCTTCCTTCCCATGATTCTACATGCAAGTTGACCTTGGGGAATTCTGTTTGAGGGCTCCCAAGTCTCTGAGGCTCTGATTTCTGAACTCGTTGCCGGTTTGGATAATAGTCTACACTTTTCTTCATTCCACCACAGTGCATGATCAGACACTTCTCTACACTGAACGCCATCTGCCATTTCCTTGTCCAATTAGCATTACTCTCTCCACATGGTAACTTACTATGAAGTGAAACTATAACAGGCTGGACATTCAAGTTCAGCAGCATTGACGAAGAAATACAATTAAACCTGCGCATGTGGTGACCTGTCATGAGAAAAGTTTATGAAGGGGAAGGGTGGAATCAACAGAGGTTTACATGGAGACAGTTATGGTCTTTACTCAGCTGCTGCGAAACGGGAATTCTTTGCAAAATTCCCACAAGGCAGGCTGTGTAAAATGTTCGGAAAGGGAATGAGCAACTCATCCCCATCCTGAAAATTTTTCCTGCGGCAGCCCTAGTCTAAACGGAACTGCAGGCGTATCCGCAACGATGGGCTAAATGAATAGGACAGCTTCGACGCGTGTGGCGATTCTGTGATGCTGTCCATCGCACGCAGGGTCCACGTCACGGTCAATATCAACCGACCTCCAGCCTTCGAAATGACCGCAACTCAAGTATTCAGTGTAAACGTCCTTCCTGTGTGAATGGCCACTGCGGAAGGTAAGTGTGAAAATTATCGCAGTGGCCTGTGTAAAAAACCACATAGGACTGAATGACGTTGGAATTAATCACAAGGAGGTTGCCAGAGGTGATAGAACATTTATATTCAGCTTCCTGGCTAAGGGTTTTAATATCACCTTCCAGGTGTTAATGTACATTCCTGTTACCCAAGCTTGTGATCTGCCCCAGGCTGTCTGATTGTACTTGGCTAAGGATCCTGTGCACATATGACTTCTCCTGCTATAAAATTCTACAATATTCAATTATGTGGTTTGTTTCAGTTGAGTCTTGCCAACCAGTGGTTTATTTCAGAGCCGTCGTCCTCGCCAGTAACAATTTTTGATGCTGTGCTGTCTGTGATTATCGTTGGCAATGTTAGTTTAGCTTGACAATGGGATAAAGTGGACAGCTGCATGTTAGAGGTGGGAGGCTGGTGCACTCTTAATGTTGTTTCCACTGGCCCACTCCACGCCAGGAATTAAGGATGTTCAGGCTAATCTGAGTGTTTTATGTGGAAACTAAATGCCCTTTGGGTGACTTTTTATTTCAAAAGTTAACTATATTCATTAAAAAAATCATAGCGTTGTTCAGCCTGTACATTCCGTGTTGTCAGTTCTACACATTCAAAGGGTTTGCACATTCTGTTGCCACTTGTGGCTTCTTTAGACAATACAAACTTCAAGAGTTTCCCCATCAGATCCAGCCCCTTAATTGCCAGTGGCAGAAGGACTTTAGGCTGCAGTACTTCACCACGAAACCTTTGCTTTGTCTGCATTGAACTTCCTTGCATTCTTCAGTAGTTATTCCTGCAGCCAAGAATGTTCAAGGAATGTTCATCCCTTTAAAGAAATCTCGATATGCTGGAAGGCCCGTGCAAAGCAGGGCAAAGAACATCTTTCATGAGTTGACCTTAAAGGTGCTCTTGATGTTTCATCCCTGGAGACGGCTTTGAGATCAGCTGCTCAGTTTGACCTGCAACAAGACACCTTGCATTTTTCTCCAGGCCCTGTTTGCAAATGTACAGCGTGCAAAGAACGACTGTTGTCCCTGCCTCATTGTAGCTTCTCTGAGGGTACCCCGTGTTTGGAGTGAGATCTTGGGTGCACAGGAAGGCCTTCTCTCACCACCAGCCAATCAAGGTCTTGGTGGTTGTTGGTGAGTTCTGGCAATGGAGCATTTGGCTGGACAATTAGGACAGACTGTGCAGGGAACTACTATTTTCTGGTCCCACAGGATGCTCTGTGTTTACCACTGCCTGATGGACTAGTGGTCAAAGGCTGGAAGATTTGTTCCACAAAGGATTGGTAGTATGGTGATGTCCAACTGACTGGCACATTACATGACAACAGGTCCAGTCCTTTCCTTTGCAACAGAGGGAGATACAGAACCTCAGCACGTAGCAACCCTTGGCATCCACACACTTTGGAGTTGAATATCTCTTTACGCAAATGATCTATTGCTCTTTATTTCAAATCCAGAGGTTTCTGTAACTTTGCTTTCCCATTTTGGCCAGATTTCGGATTAGAAATTAAATTTGCACAATGAACTATTTCTTTTTCAAGGTACCTTAATTTCCCTTTAAAATAGTAAAAGACCAATTCCAATATTTAGGAATTACATTTATGGAAAGTTATAAACATTTATTGAAAGAAAATTTCTTGGTATCACTTAATCAGATTAAAGTATTATCGGGATGGTCTCCATTATCTATTACAACGATTGGACGTATCAATTCGATTCAAATGAACATTTTACCTAAATTTCTGTACTTTTTTTTTCAAGCCTTACCAATTTTCATTCCTAAATCCTTCTTTAACCTGAGATTTTTAATGTACACACACAGCATGGAAACAGGCCATTTCGGCCCATGAGTCCAAATATTCCAATTGACCAGGCCATCCAAATAACTGATGCACCTTTAAGTATACAACTTACACTCCAGCATATCATCCAAGCTCAAGACGTGGAGAGTGCACCTTGAAAGCTGGATCTCTCTCTAATCTCCACATATTGCAACGAGCCATGGCGTTACAGGGTTAGAGGCATCGAAGGAGCCCATTTAAATCTATACCATCTCTGGAACAAGCTGCTTAGTGCCATTCCCTCCACTTCACCACCCTTGTAAGGAGCCAGTTCCAGGTCATTATCAATTACTGCACAATAATTTGCCTCTTGCCAAAAATCTTAAATCTATGTCCAGATTATTTGTTCCACATGAATGGAAACAACGTTTCTTTGTCTAACACATGTTGATCAATTCTCTCTTTTCCCCAGTAGTATTATCCAATCCTCTCCATCTAATCATGTAGCTAAACTCTTTCCCTCCTGGGATTGTTTTACCTCAGCCAGGACTCTTCCCAGCCCATTGTAATTTGACCCCTTCCACAAGTTCTACTTTAAATTTTTCCTTGCTCTTCCCACGACTATATTGCAAGATTGGAGTAAAGGAGTTTATGCATGAAGTTGGTAAGACCTCTCTAGAAGTCCTGAGTTGGTTTTTTTTCCCGGTTTCCCTGCCTAAACAGTTACTTTTTCTATAGAGAGTGCATAGTGAAGATTCACCTAACTGGGACATGCCATGGCAGGTCTCTGGAACCAATTGGCCAAGCCTCATTTCTCTAGAATTGAAAAAACCAAAATGTGCCCTCACACAGCTGTACAAAATGTGTAAGAAGATTTGACAGAGGAGGAATGCTGAGGAGCCTAGAATTCAGGAAAAGGGGAGGCCATTTAGGACTGAAATTAGAAATTTCTTTACTTGGTCCAGTGAATCTTTGGAATTCACAGCAATGGAGGAGCTGTCTTTAACTGCTTTCAAAAGGAGATCTATAGATTATAGAGGACAAAGCCAGAAATGATGATTAAATTCAATTTTCTAGCATTTTGTTGAATGACAAAACAGGTTCACACAAAAAAATGGTAAACTTCCCCCTTCTATGTTTTACATTCAGAATCTTCTGATACAATGACCCAAGTGTCCTCCCATAGATCTGTGTCGTTCACATTGTTCCCCAAATCCAGATCAAGACACATACTCGCCCAACCACATTGCAGCAGTAGCTCACCTTGTTTCCCTTCAACGTTATACCCAGTCAATGCTCGGGTCAGCAGAGTAGCCAACAGCATCACAGTTCTTGCATGCCTCGCACGTTGATATTTCATTATTTGGAGCTCTGCAGCTCCAGTTGTATAAATTCCCTTTTTGCTTCTCAACACTCATTGAATAGATTGTGTCCAAGACCCCTTCTTTCCAGTGGTACAAACACTTTCTCTCACTAGTACAGACACACATCTTTTATCAAGTGTGTCAATGAGCAGTGCTCACCATTTCCAAGCCTTATTGGCAGTTATCATATTCTCAGATGCACTTAGAACTCACCACATTAGCTCATGCTACAGTTCTCTCTAGAATGACGTCACCTCCCATTGCAACCAATCAACACATCCCATTTTGCACCTTATTCCATTTTTGATCCCTCTTTGCATGAGTACTCATCGACCCGATTACCCCTCGCAACCAAATCTTGGTTTATATGTAATTAAGATTCATATCAATTCATGCCTCATTTGATTCAATCGATGTATTTATTTAAAGTTAGACGACTGTACTTTTATCCATCTTTCATAAAGTATAATTATAACAAACTATCTTACAATAAAGATTGGACAAATTTAAATATGAAGCTTAAAGCGACAACAGATGCTGGAATCTGAAAAAAATGGAATTTAAATATCTCGTGGATCTGGAACCGGGAACTTAAACATTCCTGCACGAATGTTGGAGACAAAGTCACACATGGACCAAATTTGCAACCTTTGTTTTTCTGTGACCCACTCTGTCAGTATCACCTATTTACCCTGCCAAATTTCCACCCCAACTCACATAAACTTTCCTGGCTGTAATTATCACTCACCCATTTGTTAATGACCACTTGGTGGTCAGCTTGTTTACTATTTATCAATAGTTTGGCACAGACTAGATGGGCCAAAAGGCCTGTTTCTATCCTGCAGAGTTCTATGGTTCTAAGACAAATGACAATTTTAATAGATAAAAATAGATTTAAACATGGAGATAGGATGATTAAAGCTGCAAAAAAGTGCGAGGATTTTTATTGCAAGATCTCTTTATTCCTTTGGTGTACAACCTTTGGCTGGACAGGAAAAGATATGGATTTACTGCAGAAATGTAACCATCAATAAGGGGGGGGGGGAGCATAGTTGGCTTAGTGGTTCGCACAACGCTGTTACAGCGCTAGGGATCAGGACTGTGGTACGATTCCTGTGCTGTGAGGATTTGTACGTTATCCCCGTGTCTGCGTGGGGTTTCCCCAGGAGGTCTGCATCCTCCCACCATTCAAAATACCCCGAGGGTGGTTGTTGAATTGGGTGTAAACTGGGCAGCACAGATCCGTAGGCTGAAATGGGCTGTTACCTTGATGTATCTCTAAATTTAAATTTAATTTAAAAATTTAATATTTAATTTAATACGGAGCCTATTTAACCTGTTGAAACAGAGATGCTGGAGGGACTCAGCTTTGTCAGGCAGCATTCAGGGGTAGAAATGGCCAGTCAACGTCTTGGGTTGGTTGGGACCCTTTTTCGAGGCAGGTAACCAATGTCCATTTCTCTCCATTCCCTCAGCCATTGAGTCCTTTCAACTTCTTTATTTGCTCGAAATTCCAGCTTCTGCAGTTCCTTGTGTTTTTCATTTGACCCGTTGTTCACCTTTAAGTAAATGAATGCCTGGATCTGGGAGGAATGGGCAGGTACGGATTTGTCTGAGACCTGTGACCTGCCTGCCCTGTAAAATAAAATTTTAATTTCTTTCTCTCTCTCTCTCTACAGCAGTGGCCGATGTACCTTGTAGACTACGGTGCAGTCAACATGCAGATCCAAGGGCCTGTAAATTTTTAAGCAGCGCCTTCCTCCAAGCCAAGCATGACTTTGACAGTAACAACGTGTAATTATGTACCATAATTGTATAGTATGAACTGTAATATTTCCTTCTAGAATGCACCCTGATTTTTACACCGTCTCCATGTGATCAAGGGCTTTAAATAAATGTGTTGCCTTGCAATCTGGCGAAAGTGTTTGTGGTAAGGGAGTTTCCAAAGACTTGTTTCGCCGTGAAATGGGGTCATTCCACCAAATGGAATCCTGGACCATTTCAGTCAGTTGACTGAGCCTGCTGTCTCACAACTGCATGACCCAGATTCAAACCTCACCTGCTGTGCTGTCCTTGTGGAGTTTGCACATTCTCCCTGCGACTGACTAACTGAGTTGAATTGTTTATTGCTACATGTATCAAAATCCAATGAGTTTGTTTTGAATGCTATCCAGGTCAGTCAACCCAGAAGTATAGTTGATTATGCAACAATGAAACAAAAGGGCAGGATGTAGTCAAAAGTAAATGGTGCGAAGGGATCAATTTATACCAAAGAAAGGCTCCTTCAAGAGTCTGATAACAGCAGGAAAGAAACTGTCATTGCATTTAGAGATTCATGTTTCCAAACTTGTGTATCTTCTACCCGCTAAAGGAGGGAGAATGGGATGTGACTTAGAGTGGGATGGGTCCTTCAATATGTTGGCAGCAGCAGGAGATGCTCCGTGGTTTCTTCTAGGCACTCTGGCTTTTCTCCATCATCCCAAAAATATACGGATTTGTCGGTGAATTGTCCTTGGTTGCAGGTGAATGGAGACTCTGGGCAGAGTTGATTGGAATGAGAGGAGAATAGGTTAAAAATTCATGGGGAGTGGCAATGCTCTGTGAGCTGGCATTGATCCAGTGGACCGAATGGGCCCATTCCTCATCATGGGAAAATATGGATCGGAATTGTGGAATCTTTTGCAGAAGTCACGAGAAAATTAATGTTCCAATTCATTCTGATGCACAAGAGAAGAAATAGTGCATGGAACTTCCAGTCTCATCGCCTTCTGACATGAAGCAAATGAAATAAAGCCCCTGTCCAGGCACAGAATCCAGGAGAGGTGGTACTTTCATTGGGATGGGAGGAATGTAGAATATGAATTGATAAACATTACAGACAATGGCTGTCCCTGAGTCCGTACAAGTCAAGTACAACCTGACGAAACAGCGTTCTCTGGTCCTCGGTGTAACACATGGAGACACACAACTAGACATAACAGTACACTTGCAGGACAAATATTTCATATATACAAATAAATGAATACATTTTCATTGATATAGAAGTCTTGGAGGTGTGAGCAGTTCCTTTGGTTGTTCAGCATTCTCACTACCTGTGGTAAAGAAGTGTTCAGCCTGGTGGGGCTGTCTGTATCTCTTCCCTGATGGGAGCAACTAAAATATGCTGTTTGCAGGATGGAATGGACCTCAATGACTTTGCGCGCCCTCTTCAGACAACAATCCCAGTAGATCACGTCATAGAAACATAGAAGATAGGAGCAGGAGTAGGTCATTTGACCCTTTGAGCCTGTTCCGCCATTCAACGAGATCATGGCTGATCTTAAAGTTCAGTACCTCGTCCTCGCCTTCTCTCCATAACCTTTAATACCCTTATACTGAAGAAATATATCTAATACCCTCTTAAATATGTTTAATGAACCTGCCTCTACTGCCCTCTGTGGCAATGAATTCCACAAATTCACCACCCTCTGGGTAAAGAAATTCCTCCTCATCTCGGTCCTAAATGGTTTGCCTATTATCCTCAAACCATGGCCCCGGGTTCTGGATTTTCCCATCATTGGAAACATCCCATCTGCATCCATTCTGTCCAGTCCTGCCAGAATTTTATATGTCTCTATGAGATCCCCTCTCAATCTTCCAAACTCCAGCGAGTACAATCCAAATTTGCGCAATCTTTCCTCATAAGTCATTCCTGCCATTCCAGGTATCAGCCTGGTGAATCGCCTCTGCACTCCCTCCATTGCAAGAACATCCTTCCTTAGATAAGGTGACCAAAACTGCACACAATACTCCAGGTGGGGTCTCACCAAGGCCCTGTACAGCTGCAGTAAGGAATCCTTGTTCCTATACTCAAACCCTCTTGATATGAAGGCCAACATACCATTTGCCTTTTTAACCGCCTGCTGTACCTGCATGCTCGCCTTCAGAGACTGGTGTACAAGTACCTCTAGGTCTCTCTGCACTTCCCCATCTCTTAATCTATTGCCATTCAAATAGTAATCTGCCCTTCGGTTTGTATTACCAAAGTGGATAACCTCACATTTATCCACATTGTAGTGCATTTGCCATGTATCTGCCCAGTCCCTCAATTTATCCAAATCACACTGGAGCTTCCTGACCCCTTCTTCCGTGCACACAACCCCTCCTAGCTTAGTGTCATCTGCAAATTTGGAGATATTACATCCAATCCCCTCATCCAGATCATTAATGTAAATTGTGAACAGCTGGGGTCCCAGTACAGATCCCTGTGGCACCCCACTGGTCACCGCCTGCCACTCAGAAAACGAGCCATTTATCCCAACTCTCTGTCTTCTACCTGCCAGCCAGTTCTCAATCCACATCAATACTTTGCCCCCAATTCCATGAGCCTTGATTTTGGAAGCCAGTCGTTTATGCGGGACCTTATCGAAGGCCTTTTGGAAGTCCAGGTACACCACATCCACTGGCTCTCTCCCATCTATTTTACCCGTCACCATCTCAAAGAATTCCAATAGATTTGTCAAGCACGATTTACCTTTTGTAAATCCATGTTGACTCTGTCCGATCCCTTCTCTGCTAGTCATATGCTCCGCTATTACATCGATGGAGGGAGGGGGGGGAAGCAGGGAGACTCCAGTGATCCTCTCTGCCACTCTTACGGTCCTGTGGATTGACCTCCGATCCATTTCTCTGTTGCAAGTTAATTTAAAACAGAATCAAACTCTTAAGGTTCAATAAAAGAGCAACTTTGCACATCTTAAGCAACAGCAGGTTTGCAAAACATTCTTTGCCTCAGTCAACCACTTATCCCTCCAGGGTTTTGTTCATTTCCTAATTTACCTTCACAAAATTAAACCAACTGGAAATTCAAAATAAAAAATGTAAAAATGCTGGAAAAACTCAAGATCAGATAACATCTGTGGAAAGAGAAACAATTAATGTCTTGGGTCCAGGATCCTTTATCCGAAGGGAGAACGAGAGAAACAAGTTAGTTGCAGGAGCAAAGAAGGAGGAGAGGCAAATAGGTGGAGCAAAGGGAATTTCTCTGAGAGTGAAATAATGGGACGGTAAAGACAAGCTGTTGGTCTGTGTAATATTGTACAGGACTGGCAGCAAGAAATGGCCTGTTCTCTTACAAATAAAAAGACAGTGGAAATTATCCAAAGCTGGAGAATTTGATATATTGGGTCCAGCAGATACAATGTGCCCTGTCAGGAGAGGAGGTATCATTTCTTCACCTTGTGTTGGACCCTGTCGATATGGTGCAAAGGTTCACAGACAGTGCGATGGTGAATTAAAATGGCAGACAACTGGGAGCACGGACCAGGCCTGCAGATTGAGTACAGCAATCAACCAGTCAGTCCTCCTTTGTTTTCTCCAATGTAGAGGAGAGAACATCAAGAACTCCAGAAGCAGAACAGGTTGGAGGAAGGTGGGGTCTCTTCACCTGGATGGAATATTTGGGTCCATGGAGAGCAGGAGGAGAAAAGATGAAAGGGCAGTTCTTGTACCTCACGTTGTTGTGTGGGAAATGACTGTGTGACACGAGAGCAAGGAGGGAATAGAATGGATCTGGGAGTCTCCAAGGGAGTGATCCTGAAGGGGGAGAGGAATCTTGGTGACTCTGACAAGATTCCACCACCAGAAGCCATCTGTTTCTGGGATTTCTGGCAGCCCTCTTTCCTGCTGGGCGGAGCACCAAAAAGAGTTCCTCTGGTCTTCATCTTCCACCCCTCCAGCTTTCACATTCAACAGACTGTGGTAGCACGCCATTAGGCAGGCGAACCTGCCCCGCTTGTTACACACAGAGTGGGGCAGCCGTCCAATATTGCGCAGTCGGGGGTTTCCCCTTCAACCTCAGCACCAGGCTCAGAAGCCCGTGGTTGGGGACCCACCAGGCGCCCTTGTGACGTCAGCACCCCCCAGAGCAGTTCTCAGCCAGGTCCGGGCTAGGAATATAAAGCCAGGCAGGCAGCCTGCAATAAATCAGTTCTGCTCACTGAGCTCAACTCGTCTGGTTGTTGTTTTTTCAGTTAGTAGTGTAGCTGCCGCTACAATTGGTGACCCCAACAGGTTCAAACACCTTTGAACCCAACATGAGCGACCTTTTGCTCAGTGCTATAGCTGTTAAGTTCCCTGATTTCTGGGTGCAGGAGCTGGAGACCTGGTTCACCCACGCAGAGGCTCAGTTTCACCTCTGCCAGATTTCTTCAGACACGACCAGGTTCTACCATTTGGTCCGCCCTGGACCAGGCCACCGCCAAACGTATGCTGCACCTCATTCAACACCCACCCGCGTAAGATAAATCCAGGACCATCAAGCGGGTGCTCACCTGCTTCCTCGAACTATCCAGGTGCCAGCATGCCACTCGGATGCTGCACCTCGATTGAACTAATGGACGAGATGCTTGCATTCATGGGCGATCACACCAACTGCCCATTTTTTGAGTGCATCTTTCTCGACCATCTGCCTGAGGACTTCTGGCCGCTACTGGCCCAAGAGATTTTTGCTGACCCAAGGAAGGTCACTCAGTAGGTTCAAGAGCTATGGGCGATTCCCGGAGGGCTCGGCAGTCCAGCAGGTCACAAGTCATGGGCATGACCACTCTAAGCCTTCCTCTAGCGCTGTGGTAGAACACCCAGTCCCTACAGGGGCCACAAAGCATAACCAGAGGCAAGGCATCTGCCACCAGCACTGGGGAACCAAAGCTCGGAAGTGTCGTCAGCCCTGCTTGTTCCAAGGAAACGAGCAGGCAGGCCACTATAAATGGCTGCGCCAGCTGGCCAGAGACACAGCCTTCTCTACTTGCAGGACTCAGTCAGCGGCCGATGTTTCCTTGTCGACACTGGAGCCTAGATCAGCATCATTCTAGCCATGACCATCGAGTCCAGGAACCGGCCTCGAGGACCTCCCCTCCGTGTGGCCAATGCAAAGGAGATCCGGATGTATGGAGTAAGGATCGGCTCGCAAAGGTTCTCATGGAGGTTCACCGTCTCGTCCCTTCCGACCGCCATCCTGGGTGCCGACTTCCTCCTCGCCCATGGGCTCCTGGTTGACATTAGGGGTAGGCGCCTGGTAGATGCCTGTACCTTCCAGGCCATTCGCCTCAACACCTCCCGCACAGAGCAGTCACAGAAGGCCACGATCAGCACACCCAAGGACGAGTTCCAGCATATCCTGGATGAGTTTCCAGCCCTCCTCAAGCCACAGTTCTCCGCTGCCTCACTCTGCCATGGGGTGTTCCATCACATCCCCACCCAAGGCCCACTGGTCCACGCCAAGGCATGCCAGATAAGCTCCAGTTGGTGAAGGAAGAGTTTTTGCATCTGCTGGAGCTGGGGATCATTCGGTGCTCCGACAGCCCTTGGGCCTCACCGCTCCACCTGGTCCCGAAAGCTTCCGGCAGCTGGCACCCCTGTGGAGACTACCAGTAGTTCAACGAGGTGAGAGTTCCTGACTGTTACCTGATCCTTCACATCCAGGACTTCATGGCGTGAGGGTATTTTCCAAGGTTGACTTGGTGCACGGGTATCACCAAATCCCGGTGCACCCTGAGGACATACCTAAGACGGCCATCACCACCCCCTTCGGCTTGTTCAAATTCCTTTGCATGCCATTCGGGCTCAAGAATGCCACCCAGACCTTCCAGCACCTTATGGACTCTGTGGACAGGGACTTGGATTTCGTCTTCATTTACTTGGACGACATCCTTGTTGCCAGCAAGGATTGGGTGCAACACAAGGCCCACCTGCGTACTCTCTTCTCCCGACTGGCCGACTTTGGCCTCGGGAAAGAGTCCCTGCAGTTCCTGGGCCATAACATCACAGCCAAAGGAGCCACGCCCACCGCTACAAAGGTTGCTGCCATTGAGGAGTTCCCACGCCAGGACAACCTCAAGGGACTGCAGGAGTTCGCGGGTACGGTCAACTTCTATAACCGTTTCATCCCAGGCACTGCACGCATCATGCAGACACTCTTCACCCTCATCGCGATCAAACACAAAATGCTTGCCTGGTCTCCAGAGGTCTGCAGGGCATTCGAGGTCATGAAGGATGCCCTCGCGAAGGCTACCATGCTCTCCCACCCACACACCGACCTGCATATGGCACTCTCTGTTGATGCCTCTGCCACAGCTGTCGGCGCCATCCTGGAGCAGCAAGTGAATGAACAGTGGAAGCCTCTGGCATTCTTCAGCCGGCTTCTTCACCCACCAGAGAGCAAGTATAGTGCTTTTGACCGTGAGTTTCTGGGCATGTACCTGGCAGTGCGGCATTTCTGCTATTTCATGGAGGGAAGGACTTTTACCATCTTTACCGACCACAAACCCCTCACTCAGGCACTCGCCATGGCAAAGGATCCCTGGTCAGCCCACCAGCAGCATCACCTCTCCTTCATTTCGGAGTTTACCACCGACATTCGGCACAAGGTGGGGAAGGACAATGTGGTCGCCGATGCACTCCCATGACCAACCATTTGCACGCTGACACCCGGCCTCGACTTCCATCAGATCACCCGGGACCAGAAGTCCGACGAGGAGACGCAAGCCTTCAGGACTGCTGTCATGAGCCTGCAGTTCCAGGACCTCCTGGCTCCTAGCAGTGAGGGCACTGCCTTGTGTAATGTCTCCATGGGCATCCCACGACCAGTAGTTCCCCAGCAGTGGCACAGTTAAGCCTTCCACCATATCCATGACCTTTCACACCCTTCCATCAGGTCCACGGTCCGCATGGTGGCTGATCGTTTCGTCTGGTTAAGAAGATCGCGGGCTGGGCCAGAACCTGCACCCATTGCCAGTTTTCCAAGGTGCACAGGCACACCAGAGTGCGCATACAGGAGTTTGAGTATGTCCGGGAATGGTTCAGCAACATTCACGTGGACATCGTTGGGCCCTTACCTGTTTCCCAGGTTACCTTTGGACCGCACCACTCGTTGACCTGAGGCAATCCTGATGCCAGATGCCTCCACAGATTCCTGCTCCCGAGTGCTGTTGCACGGTTGGGTCACCCAGTTCAGTGTCCTGAATCGCCTCACCAGCGATCGGGGTGCCCAGTTCACCTCTGCACTCTGGGTACAGCTCACCAACAGGCTGGAAATTGAGCTACACTGCACCATGGCCTATCAATCGGAGGCCAATGGGCTGGTTGAGTAACTACACTGCCACCTTAAGTCTGCACATATGGCTGGCCTCACTGGTCCCGACTGGGTGGATGAACTGCCTTGGGTGTTCCTGGGCATCCGCTCGACGTCCAAAGAAAATCTACAGGCGTCATCAGCCGAGCTGGTCTATGGCGCACCGCTAGCGCTACTTGGTGAGTTCATCAATGCACCTCACAGCCCCCAGCAGTCACCGCATGAGCTACTCCCCCACCTCTGGGCCCAGTTGAGCTACTTCATAACCCCACCACCACCCAGACATGGCACACGGGCCTCTTACGTCCCCAACGAGCTGCACTCTGCAGAGTACGTTTTTATTCGGCGAGGTTCATCCATGGCACCTCTGCAGAGGCCTTATGAAAGTTGTCCAGCGTTCAGGGTCGATATTCACACTGAACATCAGCGGTAGGAGGGAACTGTTTATGGTGGACAGGGTGAAGCCAGCACACCTTGACCCCACTGAACCAGTAGTGGTAGCCCAGCCCAAGAAGCAAGGCCACCCAACTATAAAGGATAGGCGCCGGTTCTTGGGGGGGGGGGGGGAGGCTGTGTGGCGGCACACCATTAGGCAAGCAAACTGGCCCCGCTTGTAACACACGCAGTGGGGCAGCCGTCCAAAATGGCACCGTCAGGGGTTTCCCCTTTGACCTTGGCACTGGGCTCAGAAGCCCGCGTTTGGGGACCCACGTGACGCCCTGGTGATGTCAGCACCCCCCAGCATGGTTCTCAGCCAGGTCCAGGCTGAGAGTATAAGGCCAGCCAGGCAGCCTGCAATAAATCAATTCTGCTCATTGATCTCAACCGTCTGGTTGTGTCTTATTTCAGTTAGCAGTGTATCTGCCGCTATAGGACCACCCTTTGCAATTTCTGCCACTTTCAACACGAGTCCACCACCAGAAACAAACACCCCTCCCCTGCCCTACAGCATCTTGAAGGATCACTCCTTTCATGACTCCCTAATCTGCTCCTCCATTCCCCCAGCCTACCCACCACCACCACAGCCCTTCCCACAGCATTTCCCCATGCATCCATAGCAAGTGCAACATTTGTCTTTTCATCTCTTCCCTTCCCACTGTTCAGGGACTCGGTCTCTCCAATGTGAAGAGTGATGCCTTGTACTTCCAACCTCGGGCACTGCCTAAAGCTTCACAGTGTGGACCTCTCAGCACTGGAGAAACCAAACACAGGTCGGCCGATGGCTCTGTGGAGCATCTTCACTCAGTCCTCAGGAGTGATCTTTGCACTGAGTTGGCTGCCACTCCAACTCTGTCCTGTCTGTTTGTGGTCTACTCTACTGTTACAAGAGGGCCGACACAAGCTTGAGGGAGAATGCTTCAGCCTCCGTTTGAACACATACAATTCAATACATAACCTTAGATAATTTGCACTTTCACTCTGTGTGAGAAATGGCCATTCTTGCCTCCCACCATCTCCATGAATAGAATGAGGCGCTGGGTATGGCCCCATAGGCAAGGCCATACAACATTACACAGAGTACAGTAGTTCTGGGGGAACTCAGCAGCATCCATGGAAAGGGTGAGGCAGTCAATGTTTTGGGCCTCAGCCCTTCAGGTAAAGGAAGTACGTTTGTGCACAAACCCCAATATCTGCAGACATTTTGTTTACCGCTAATAACACCAAGTTCACAACGTTAGCAGCACATGACACAGACAAAGAAGCGCAGACTGCCCAAATATTTAAACCTATCAAAAATTTCCCTTTGTTCCACCCTTCACCCTCCCACCTTCTCTGTGCCCTGAACTAAGCTCTTTCCCAATTGTGATGAAGAGCCCCAGACCTGAAATATTTCTTATTTCTCTTTTCACAGATGCTGTCTGACGTGCTGAGTGCTTCCAACATTTTCTGTCTTTACAAAATCCTTGTTTTGAAGGTCATTGCCCCACCTACTCTACAACCGGCTTTCACATTAGTCATTATTAGAACCATAGAACACCATAGGACAGAAAACAGGCCATTCAACTCTTTCAGTTCTGCCGAAATATCATTCTGCTAGTCCCATTGACCTGTATCCATTCCATAATCCTCCAGACCGCTCCCATCCATGTATCTAATTTATTCTTAAAATTTAAGAGTGACCCCACATTTACCACATCAGGTGGCAGCTCATTCCACACTCCCACCAGTCTCTGAGTGAAGATGTGCCCCCTAAACCTTTCCCCTTTCACCCTAAAGCCACATCTTTACTCTATCTCTACCCCTAATAATTTTGTAAACCTCTCTCAAATCCCTTCTATGGTCCAAGGAATAAAGTCCCAGCCTGTTTAATCTTTCCCTGCAACTCAACTCCTGAAGATCCAGCAACATCCTAGTAAATCTTCTCTGTACTCTTTCAATCTTACTGATATCCTTCCTGTCATTTGGCGACCAGACTGCACGTATTAACTCGATATAGCAGAGACTAAACAGACTTTGGCAAGGCATCAGGACAAAACATAAATAACTCAATCTATTCACTTGTTCAGGAAAGGATAAACTTGTAGCTTTACGCACGAGAATAGAAAATTTTCCAAAGCAATTTTACATGACTGGACTATAATGGTTGTTGACAGTCAGCGAGCAATGACTGCTAACTGCGGTCATTGACTGCTACCTGGTTTTGCAAGTGTTTTAATTCCAAGGTTTTAGCTCCACATCGATTACGGGGTTGATATTTTCCACATGAAACAGATTCCCAATCTTAACACCTAACAATGAGGTGGCTCTGCTTTCAGCACATATGAGAATAGAGCAGTCATGGTGTTGCAGGATATCCAATCCAATTAGTGCTGTGGGGGAAGAAAGAGTTTAATTAAGAAGACATAACATAGGGGAGCTGGAGCAAGCTCCAGAACCTTCTACCATTTTTCAAGCTGTTCTTGTATCCTGTCCAAACCACTGATCCCTGGGTTCCAAAATAATGTTCAACTCCTTCACCGCCCTCCAAGGTAGAGAATCCAAAGGGTGGTGATGCAATGAGGAAAAGAATTCCTGCTGATCCCAGTTCTGAACATTCACCATCCCCACCTCCATCTTGAAGCCATATCCCCTAGTTCTGGTCTCTGCATCCGTTCGGTGAAGTCCTTTCAAAATCTCCTGTATTTAATGAAATGTAAAAGTTGATGTGATTTAGAAAATGTGCGGAATTTTAGAGCTGAAGAAGAAACGAGGAGAATATGAACAGGACTAAAATCAACCATGTTAATTGAAATAGACGTTGAAAACATTTTCTTTACCTGCTGCAGTTAGAGAAAAAGATCTTTAGCTAAATCTTAAATGCAAACAATAGAAGGCTGTCTATCATCGTCATCCTGCTAGTCTTGATAAAGGGTTATGACCTAAAACATGGACTGGCCACTTCTACCTGTGGAGGCTGTCTGATCTGCTGAGTTCCTCCAGCAATCCTAGGACTGTATTGAATAGATGGTTGGGAAGAGGTATGGGGAAGCAGACAGATGAGGAGAAACGCAGGTATAACGAATCCCAAAGGAATTTAACTGCAAGCTTCATTATCAAGCTTGACTGTTTCCCACATGGCAGTCAGTGACACCCCCCCCCCCCCACCCGATAGGGTCGCCAGCAGCTGAGATAGATGGCAGGTTGGTCAAATTCACCAGGTGAGGAACACAAGGCAGAAGTCAGAATCAAGTGGCAATGTGGGCCAGAGCAAGGATTCAGGAGGAAATGGGCCAAAGGCTGAGATTCATGGGTTTGAGGTAGTTAGCAGGGTGAATGCAGGTGCTATGTACCAGACTGCAATGATAAAAATTAGCCTAGACGATGTTATATTTAAAATAATACTTTTAATTATCAATTACCAATGATATAATACCTCATCCAATTTATTTACATTTAGATAACTAAATTTATTGACACTTTTCTAACAAACCCCAAACATGCATCAGTGTGTGCAGAATACCCCATGCCAATACAGTTCAAGGCCCAATTCTTGGAAGGCAGTTCAAAGTTCCATTTTGGAAATTCAGTGAGGACACGTGGGCTTGAAAATGATGCGAGACACAGGCTTTAGTTGGTTGAGACACACAGGTCTTAGATAAAATGAGTAATTCATGAAATGGGTGGCAGAGACCAGAGGTGATGGAGTGTTGATGAACTCATGAAACCCTTGTTGCGGGGCTTCCACAAAGTGTTCTTTGTAGACAAATGCCAACTAATATTTCCCTCTTCTTTGGTATAGGGGACACGAACCAAGTGATGCTCACGAACCTTCCAGAACCCTTTCCGTGGGTCAACCGAAATAAAGAGACTCCCACTTTGGTCACCACCCAAGTGAAGTATTTCTTCTTCATTTTTCGTGGATCAGTCGAACAAAAGTGATCTTCACTCTTTGGTCATGAAGTGGTCTTCTCATTCCTCTATCACTAACAGGAGGAAATCTGACAGTTTTAAACTATAACCACACAATGAAGCCAAGTGGGTTTCATTCCCACAAGTTGGACAAAGAGCTCTTAACTCTTACTGGCTTCTTAAAATGGCCTCCTGGGCAAACAATGCACTGTCTTGTCAATAAGCAGGTCACATGATCTCTGCTTCAGGGCTTCTCCAGGGCCTCTTTCATTTATTCTGCAAATGTATCACCTTTAGGAACACACTATATTTGAATCCTGCTGCCAGCTTCACAATCACTTCCCAACACCTGCAAGGTTTGTTAAATCTGTTCTCTTAAAGGGACAGTCCCACACAAATAAAATGAACTGAGAACATCATACAAGACAGATCAGACTTGCACATGCGAGTTAATGATAATCAGTTTCTTCTCATATATGTTGTCGTACACATTGGGTACAATGTACATAGGCCCTGAATTTCTTATGACTTGGTATGACAAAACCAACAATATTAAACATTTGATTAAGAAATAATGTAACAATAAATACAAAAGAGAGAAATAATATTCATGTTTCCAAAGTTCAAGAAAAAAGTAACTGCAATAATGCAGACTGCCCTCTTATCAAGTTCACCATCATCTGATTGCACAAGTACAGCCGGACAAAAGTGTTCTCCAGTCCTCGGAGCAAAACCAAGTTGGTACAGTTGCTGCAGAGAAATGGATGTTTCTGCATCCGTCTGCTTTCCTGTGCACTCTCAGGACCAAAGCAGGCTGTGATGCAACCACTCAGTATGCACTCCACAGTGCACCTGTTGAAGTTGGAGAGAGAATTCAATGACCTGCCGAACCTCTTCAGACTTCCTAGAAATTATTGTACGTTCTTGTGCCTTCTTCACGGTTGCGAGCAATGTGAAAAAAATACATCTTGTAATCTGTTGCCCCCAACTGTTGTCGGGATCCTACGCCTCGGGAAGCCTGACCCAATATTAAATCTAATTTTCCCGAAAGAGGGACCAACTCTCCAAGATGTGATTCAAGTCACATCCTATCACCTAGGGCCACGAATATGGCAGGTTGTCTTTTAGATTTAAGTCTTCCCTGCCTCCTCCCATCCATGGCTGGAAATTATTTCCCATTGTGGGCTTCCTGAAGATGTTTCACTCTATTCTTGGCCCATTTGAAGCAGAGCTCCTTCAGAATCTGACATTCTGGGTCCTGATAATCTTGGTCTCCTTGCATTGAGAGCTCGGTGTTTCCATCAGATACATACTTTCTTGGGACAGACTTTAAGCAGGGGCACGGACTGCCTTAAAGCAGAGCTGAGATCCAGTTATCCTTGACACTATTTCATCACAGGCCGATTGGCATGTGGAACCATAGAATACTACAGAACAGAAACAGGCCTTTCGGCCCATCCAATCTGCTGCTCGTACCACTCTCTCGCCGCTCTCTGCACAAAGTTCCCACTAATAGATAGATACAACTTGATTGTCATTGTACCAAGGAAAACACAGAACCCATTAAACACAATTAACATCTAATTAGAAATTTTTTAAAAAGTGCTGTATACAAAGAACCATGCAAATAAAAACAAGCGTATTCAGCAAGAAAACATGTACAGGGAACGCTGCTGTCAAAGAGCAGCAGCGTTCATTAAAGGTTCAGCACCTTCTCTGTTCTGACACAAGACTCGCCCCACTAGCATTAGCAGTAGCAAGAAAATGTATTGCGATTACTTGGAAAAATGATATAGATTTGTATTTACATAGATGGCAGATACAGAATCGAGATCTTGTATATCATTGGAAAAAAATAACAATTTGAGATCATTATCTTTTTGTAAATCAGCAAGTTTGGAGTCCTTATTTGAATTATATGAGTTTAAAATGTTGAATACTTCACCCTTGTGGTGGAAGCACCTCTGTCCACTAATTGTCTGTTATTGTAGTTTACATCTTTTTTTCTAGGGGGATAGACAATTGGTAGTTTAGGAGTGGAATTAGGTAAGAGGCAAGGTTATATTGATAAAGGGTGGGATATTGGATTTTTTTGTGGGTTATATACTATGTACATTTACTAACTTGTATTTATTGTTTTTAACTATGTATTATAATTTAAAAATTTTAATTCCACCATGTTCAGGAACAGCTACTACCCGTCCATCAGACTCAACGAGAAACTCAATCAGGGACTCATTGAACCACTCCTTCTTGTGCACTTCATTGATTTTCTTTTGTTCTCTTGGTATTGCAGTTTGTTTACATTTGCTATCTGTTTGCAGTTCTTTTATTTGTTTACATGTTTACATTTTGCACTACCAATTAGTGGTAATTCTGCCGTGCCCGCAGGATTGTACGTGATGTCATGCACTCGGACAATAAATCTGAAATCTGCTACCTGAAACAAGTCACTTTGCACATCTGACATAGGCCTTCCGAAATGTACACTCTGCTATGATCTCTGTTGGGAGAAGAGTTTAGCAGGAAGACAGAAAACATTTCAAGGATGTGATCGAAGCCTCTGGACAATTGGATCATCTCCAATGACTCTAAATTACATCCCATGGCCACTCAAAGTGGAAAAGGAGCATTCAGGGTAGAGAAGATCAGGTCTGTAATGGGTTCACAGGAAAACACACTGCCTCTCAAACTATCCACCCTTCTGCCCATCTGGTATTTCCTGCCCCATCTGTGGAAGATTCTGTGATTCCCAATGGGGCCTCATCAGCCTCTGGTGAATCAGATCATCCTCGATACCAAAAATGATGATGAATGTTTGCATAAAACAAGCTAGAGTTGCTCACGAAGGGAGCTCTGATAGCAGCTCCAACCCTTGCCTCTACCACCATAAACTATACTGACAAGCGGAACACCAATTGTGAGATGTTCACCATTAATCACCCCTTTCAATGTTACTGGATCATTAGGTCAAATTCAGGAACTTCCCCTCCAACAGCATTACCTTCTCAAGGACAAATGCCATTTTCTCCAAATCCTGAAAATCTCATCATGTAAGATATGGTCATGTTTATAATGATCCAAGACTGACTGGGTTACAGAATGACAATGAATGAGGATGTATATTTTCAAAACCTAACAAATTATAATATCTATTCTGAGTGCATACCCTGGACCAGAAAGTACCTGGTAAGCAGGCACCAACAAATGGCTCCATTAAAACTGCATTAAAGAAGGTAGCTCCATTATAATTACTACATACTGGCATTGACAAATTTCAGGTTCCTGAAGATTCTTTGGTGGATGGTATCGCTTTCTTGAATTTCTTCTGTGAGGTCACTTAACCTTGGGAGTATCAGACTAACAATACTTTTCCAAAAAAATTCCTCAGGAATTTGCAGAGGTTTGCTCATGACATTGAAAACTATGCCAAACTTCTTCAGATATGTAGTGGAAAGGTGTTGATCGACTGCATCACGGATTGGTATGGAGTGTAAAGCCCTGCAAAAGGTAGTGGACACAGCCCAGTGCATCACAAGCAAAACTTCCCCACCGTCAAAAAAATCTACTTGAAACACTGCCGCCAGAGAGTAGCAGCAATCATCAAGGATCCACAGCACCCACGACATTTTCTGTTCTCACTGCTGCCATCAGGAAAGAGGTCTAGGTGTCACAAGACTCGCACCACCAGATTCCTCAACGACAAACTCAATCAGGGTCTCATTTAAAGACTCCTACTTTGCACATATTTATTGCTGAATATTTTTTTCTGAACTGCAGAGTTTGTTTTCATTTCTCTCTTTTGTATATGTTTCTTGAGTAACGTGATTTACACTGCGATAAGTGGAAATTCTGCCTGGCCCACAGAAAAATGAATCTCAGTGTTGTATGTGATGTCTTGTATGTACTCTGACAGTAAATTTGAACTTTAGTCCATAAAAATTGCAATACTTGTCTTTCACAGTACATGCTACATTTCCATTACATCACATCATAAAAGCTGTAACCATGTCTTTCTCCCACTGGAACCTTTGTGGTTGTCATATAAACCTTCTATATATCCTTCAGCACATGATCCTACACCTTGGAACATCCCAGTATTGCAAACGATTCAGATGTTTTTTTTTAAGCAGGAAGCACAACTATTGGTGTTCCAAAATGTAATTGAAATTTCTCTTCTAAAGATATTTTTGGGAATTTAGTGTCCAATGCTAAACTTGTCAGAAAGACTGAAAGCTGGAGAAAATTGTGGGAGAGCTTCCCAACCAGATCCATTACTAAAGTTATAAATTAACTTTTAAATTATAAGACGTATCCAGTGTGACAGATCATCCACTAAAGGCTTTTGAAAGTGTAAACATCAGGAATGAAAAACAACTTTTAGACTGCAAATAAACAGACTTTTGTCCCTTTGAAGCATTTGTGTGGTATTAACAGTTAAATATCATTTGTTCCAGCACTGGACAGTGCATGGTCTTATAACAGGATAAAGATGGTACAATCAACAGGAACAGAATCATTTTATTTTTGGTTGAAATATGAAGAGTTCAGGGTAGATAAGGGGAGGGCAACCTTTTACCATGTGTTGGCTGGTTGGTGTGTCCGTGGTGGAACAGCAGGGCACACTGGTTCTACCATAAATGAAAGAAATACTGAAACACAGACATTATGTAATTTAAGTTTTCGATTGTCTCTGCTTGAAGTATATTGTGTACAATGTATGAACATAACTGATGATAATTTATCAAAAATCAATCCACAGAAAAGATTCAAGTAACGAGATCAACCATATTCCTTCCAAAAAACTACAATGGTGTATTTCAGGTCAGGGTAGGTATCTTCAAATCTGGAAAAGCACTAAAAAAATCACGTTAGTCATTAAAATGACACAATTTTTAAAAAAAAGTCAAAAAGGAGAAAAATGAGTCACAATGAAAACAAAATAACTAACCCAAAACAGAGAGCAGCTCAATCAGTGGGAAACTTTGTTCTTTGACAGCATTTCGATATTGGGTGATATAGTTGTTGATGCCAATAGCAAGATATCATTTAAATGGCCATTAGTCATATTTGTTCTCAAGTGGTTCTTTACGTACTTCATTTTTGAGAACAGTTGCTCGCACACATATGTACTGCCAAATAGTGATGCCATCTTTTTTGCGTGCTCCACCAAGTTTTTATAATTCCCATATGGAAGAAGATATTTTTTGTAGAAGTCAATCAAAGACACATCATCTGCATTAAATTTGGATTTCAACTGATCGCTGCACTGCATCTCAATAAGTTCTATCTGAAAAATTTCTGGCACAGTTTCCACATTCACACTGAATGGTGTTGCAAACAGTTTGAAGTCACTTCCATGCAAACAAAAATCAGCAAAACGAGACGAAAACTCATTTTTCAAGTCATGGAGAACAGTCACAAAAGTATCTAGATCAGTTGGTTTGCATCTTTGGAGATTGGGAAAATGAGCAAAATTCGATTTTTTAAACTGGCTTTCCCACAATCGAAGTTTCGCTTCAAAGGCAACGACATGCGCATACATCTCGTGGACCAGCTGATTTTTTCCTTGAAGTTGCAAGTTCAGGTTGTTCAGATGAGATGTAACATCCACCAGAAATGCCAAGCCTGAAAGCCAATCGGGATCACGAAAATGGGAGGCATCCTCATGGTTGTTTTCAAGGAATGTGGCTACTTCTTCATGCAGGGCAAATACTTTTTCCAGCATTGTTCCACGGCTAAGCCAGCAAACATTGCAGAAGTAAGCAAGGTCACCATATTCAGCATGCGCTTCTAATAAAAGTTGCTGGAATTGGTGATGATTCAAACCATGTGACAGAATCAGATGAACTGCCTTCACTACAATGTCCATCGCACTCTTCAATATGGGAGACTTTGCGCACAGAGCCTCTTGATGGATGATGCAATGATTTGTGTTTACATTGTGTGAAATTCCAAGGTCATTCATGTGTCTTTGGAGCAAAGCAATGGTGCCTTCTCTCTTTAAAGCCATTGCTGGTGCTCCGTCAGTTGTTATACCCACTAGCTTTGACAGATCTAGCTTCATGTCTGCCATCATTTTCTTCAATACTTCAAAAATGTCTGTTCCTGTGACGGTGTCCTTTAAAGGGATTAACTTAACAAATTCCTCAACAATATCAAAACTTGACCTTATTCCTCGAACAAAGACTGCAAGTTGAGCAGAGTCTTTTAAATCTGTGCTTTCAACAAGTGCAATGGAAAAAAACTGGAAATTTTCGCAGTTGACCTTTAAGCTACTTTTGATATCAGCTGACATTTCTTCAATTCGCCGTGTGACTGTTCTTTGAGAGAGGTTAACAGCTGAGAATAACGATTTATTCTCAGGGCAAACAATGTCCACAACTGCCATCAAGCATTCCTTCACAAAATCTCCATCTGTAAAAGGCTTCATCTTTTCTGCTATCAGCTTTGATACTGCATAACTTGCATGTATATTTCTTTTCATTTCAACATTCTTCTTTGTGAAAAATGAACTTTGTTTTTCCAGGCTTTCTTTCAGTCTCCAAACTTCATCTACCCTAGCTTGTCCACTCAATTCCTTGAATTTTGCATGTTTTGTTTCATAGTGACGCTTGATGTTGAACTCCTTGTTCACAGCAACACTTTCATTGCAAATGAGGCAAACAGGTTTTCCAAAATGCTGCAGAAAGAAGTAATTTTCGGTCCAAGTTTCTTGGAAACGTCGGCACTCAGCATCTATCTTCCTGCATTTTGTTGCCATACTGGGGTGGAAAAAAAAATCATCAACAATCTAATCATAATTAATGAAATGGCTAAGAAAGATGCCTTTCATAATTTTTGATTAAAGATTTTAAAAATTAAACAAAGACAGAAAACCAAATAAAACTAAATAAACTTGATTCTGAATAATCTGTCATAGTGAAACTTTAAAACATTGAATTGCATTGCAAAAACCTCATGATGTATAAATAAAATATATAAATAAAAATAACATTTAAAACTCAATGTAAATGAGAGGATGTGACTAGTTTCACACAGATGACGTCTCTTCACAGGCATATCGAGTGTAACTGGTAACTGAATAAAAAAATTGATATAAACTGAGGAAACAGAAATTAAAAAAACTGAAAACTCACCGTGGCTCAACATCCAATATGACTGGCATGAACCTTTCCAAAAAAATGAGGAGAAAAAAGATTCTGATGAAGAATAAGTATTATGCAACAATTCAAGTCTCAAAGTTAACTGTTGGGGGGGGGGAGCCATGACTTGGGTATTTGCTGTTTACTTATTTTTCTTTTATATAGGTTACGATATTGTTGGTTCTGTTCAGTTCCATATCAATTTTTTGACATTTAACAATTTTTTTTTCCATTTTGCAATTTCTTTTTTTTTGCACTACTTGTATTGGTGGGCTAGGTACACATGGTACTTTTGCATTGGGTTGTGGTTCAGATAAATTTGGATCGTGGGCCATAGGTTGCCCACCCTTGCTATAATAGGTGAAGGAACAACCTGATTTGCAGTGATAATGAAAAATGATCAGGTTTCTAATTTCTTGTGTGGTGCTTTCGATTCAAGGCCTGTTCCATCAAGCCATAACATTTATTGCCCTTCCCCACATACATGACACAAATTATTTTGCACAGAAAGCAGAAAGGTACTATTATAGGATATGTTAGAATAGTTATGGGTAAAATATGTGTTTAAAAGAGACAGATTGTGGGGGTTCAGTTTAGGTTACACTTCACAAACAGAATAACACCACAAAAGATCTCGTTTAAAATGCAAGAGCTTGGCTGAACTGAGACATTGTGTCACCAGTGACTTTGCAGAGACAATGGAGCTGCTTGGGAGAGGACTTAAAAAGGAAGTGCAAGTGGAACATAATGTTGATTACGTCCATGCTCAAATACTGATGTTCTTTTGAAAATTGGGTTTGGAGCCTGGGGAGAGGTCATTTGGTTTTTACAAGCAGAGAAAGGAACAAACAAATGGGTGATTGTTCTTTTGGAGAAAGAGAGAGAGAGAGAGAAGTCAATTCTACAGCAGCAGTTGAGGCTCCAAAATGGCAAGCTGGCAGGCTTGTTGAAAACCCCATTTTGAAGATGGATTGTGAGTTCTGAGTTCAGCCTGTTCAAAGCCCTTGTGGTCCTTACAAGAGGAAATGGCTGGCTAGAGTGTTTCTACTGAAATAAGGGAAACAAGAGGAATACTGTGGTGACCTGGAAGAGGTTATCTTTTGGAAAACTCATGATGGGGAAAACTTCTTTGGCAAGATACTGAAGTGACTGATTGGAGAAAATCAGTTTGTGTGTGCCCACTGAGCAACAAATTTCTCTCTAAAGCCAACAAGAACTTTCCTAAGCAGTAACCATTTAACTTTAAGCACCAGAGCCTGATGGAAATTATAAATGTTGAACAGTATGAGAATTGCCTCATATCGGTGAATGTGTTGAATTGAAAAGTGAATGATTGGACAGTGAAACAGAGAACTTTCCTGAATATATTGTGACAGTGTATATATATATATATATATATATATATGTTTTTGGGAGATAAATTGGGAAAGGTTTCTTCGAGTACATTACATACAAACACTTTAAAACAGATCTTATTTGAAATACTGGAGCTTTGCCCATGCTAGACATATTGGCTCCAAAGCTTTTGCAAGAGCTTTTGAGAGACTTCACTAATGGATTGTTGTTTTCAAAAGGCAACAGATGAAAGATCTTGTTGCAGCTGCAGATTGTCTGGAAGAGAACTTGCTGTTCTAAGAGGGTCATGTGGTTTTGCAAGCAGAGAGAGTCAAACAGGTTTTCTCTCAGAGAGAGAGACACTTCTATAGTGCTACAGCCAGCAATAGCAGTTGGGAGTGGAAAAGTCTTTGTGGTTCATGAAAAAGAGGACTGGCTGTCTAATGTTTCAATTGGAAAAAGAGAAACAAAAAGGAATTCAGTGGTGACCTGAAAGAAAGAGGTCATCATCTGGAGAACCCTGAAGGGGCAAGTTTCATCAGCAAGACACTGGAGTGGCTGATTAAAAAGGAATCAGTTGTGGTGTCTTGGAACAACAAATCTCTCTCTGTAAACTGACAAGAACCATTTAGCTTTCAAGCACCAAAGCCTGGTGAACTTTATAAATGTTAAATTCTGTGCACAGAATTGCCTGCAACCAGTGAACTTGGAGGAATGAGAAGTGAGATTGGACTGTGATCCAAAGAACTTTTTTGAACTTAACACACACATTACACACACTTAGAATTAGAAGGGGGATAAGTTAGGTTAGTTAAGTTAGTGTGATTCTGTTTTCATGTTTAAAGATAATCAAAAGCATCTTTTGTTTAAGTAACTATTTGTCTTGGTGAATATCTTACTGCTGCTGGGTTTTGGGATCCTCTGGGCTCGTAACAATATACACATTACATACACGTGCGCTTACAATTAGAAGGGGGTTAAGTTAATAGTAATAAGTTAAAGATTGATCCTGTTATTATCTTTAAAGAAAATTAAAAGCAACTTTTGTTTAAGTAACCATTGCCTTGGTGAATTTCTATTGCAGCTGGGTTTTGGAATCCTCTGGGATCACAACAGTACACATATTAAAGAATAAAACTAAACTGGTCTGAGGTCAGCCCAATACTTTACATTTAAGGGTAATCTAGAAAAATAAATGAAAGGTTGATGGTTACCCAAAATAAACTTGAGATTGGAGGAGCATAACCTCAATATGTCACTATCGCACCAAACAAAATCTGCTTGGAGTTCATGAAATTATAGAAGACCTTTTCCAACAAGCATGCAGCAGCTTTAACCTACTACCATCAAGAAGGTGATACAGAAGCATCAAAATCAGGACTGCCAGCCAGGGGAATAGCTTCTTCCTGCCAGTTCTGAGATTGATGAACCATATTCTGTCACCGTGCAAATCATTCCAAATATTTATATACTGCAAAAATCCATGTTATCCAGAATTAAAGAAACCAGCAAAAAGATTTAAAAATATGCAAGTTTAAACTACCCTGGTAGTTAGTTTGTCAATCACACAATCTCAAGCAATTGGCAAATTAATTTATTTGGCATCTACCAATCCCCCATAGGTGCTGGATACTGGGGTGGGTGGGGGTTTACCGTACAATAATTTTGATTATTTATGTGATCATGGTGTACAGTGTGCTTTTGTGTGTGCACCATGGTCTGGAGAGACACTTTTGTCAGCTCGGACTGGGGCCGAGGCCGCCGCCGTCGTCTCCCCCTCGCTTTTGCCCGGATTGGGGCCACTGCCTCCTTCTTTCTGCCCGGACAGGGGCCTCCGCCTGCTTCACTCTGCCAAGGCCGGGGCCGCCGCCTCCCCCTTGCTTTTTACATTTTACACCCCAGTTACACAGCAGTAAGAAAGGGTGTGACTTGGTCAACCCCGTCAGAATCCAACCGGGTCCCTGACTTACCTCAGAGGTAGTTAGAGAACCCAATTAAACTTACCTAGGCCATGTCCACAAGTGATTTGCGACCAGGTATGGTCCGACCTAGGAGGGGAGGCAGGCCCCTCCAGCCCGGGTAAGAAACCTGCATAGGAGGCCACTCCGATATAAAACCAAGGACCTCGCTGCCACGTCCCAGCTTGCTTGGCCACGGCACATGAACCATGGGTGTAAAGGGTGGGGCCAGTACTGTGCACACTGCACTCCACCTAAAAGCTCCTTTGGGCAGGCCCGAGGACATGTCCACGTCCTCCCCCTCATGCCACATTGACCACCGCCAGTGGGCTGATATCACCTCAAACCGTGCATCTTGGTGCCTCACAGTTCGGCGGGCAGCAACCTCCTTTGAAGAAGACCGCAGAGCCCACCTCACTGACAAAAGACAAAGGAAAAACCCAACACCCAACCACAACCAACCAATTTTCCCTTGCAACCGCTGCAACCAGACACGCATCGGACTTGTCAGCCACAAACGAGCCTGAAGCTGTCCTGGACATTACCCCTCCATAAATCTTCGTCCGCGAACCCAAGCCAAAGAAGATATGTAAAACTGGATGATAATAAACTTGAATATATCCTACACAATTCTAAGTAAAGGATTGATTCATTTACTGCACAGTACAGAGGAGAGCAGCAGGACCACATTTCAAGGTCAAAAGACCCCTTTCCCTGGCTTCAATATTGACTTCTTGAGTGAGCATGCAGGTTTTTGCCAGGTTCTTACCACATCCAAAAGACGTGCTGGTAGATTAATCAGCTATTGTAAATTACTCCCCCCCCCCCAAATAACAATAGTTTAGTGGCACAGGAAATAAATAGAGAGATAAGTGAGGCATGTAATAATGATATGGCAGTAGTCATGGGGGACTTTAACTTCCACATAGATTGGGAAAATCAAGTTGGTCGTGGGAGTCTAGAACAGGACTTCATAGAATGCATCCACGATAGCTTTCTTGAGCAGCTCTCCTGGATCTAGTGTTGTGCAATGAGATAGGTAGAGTAAATGATGTAATAGTCAGAGACCATCTGGGAAATAGCGATCATAGTATGATTGAATTTCTCATTCAGATGGAAGGGGAAATAGTTAGATCTAAAACTAATATATTATGCTTAAACAGGGGTGACTACCATAGGATGAGGGACGAATTGGGCAGAGTGGACTGGGAGCACAGGCTAATTGATGAAACAGTTGAGGAACAGAGGAAGATTTTCAAAGAAATATTTTGTAATGCTCAACAAAAATATATTCCGGTCAGGAAAAAGGGCAGCAAGAGAGGGAAAAATCAACCGTGGTTAACAAAGGAAATAAAGGAGAGTATAAAATTGAAGGCGCAGGTGTACAAAGCTGCAAAGAGCAGTGGGAAACTGGAAGATTGGGAAAACTTTAAGAGACAACAAGGGGTTACAAAGCGGGTAATAAGAAATGGGAAAAAGGATTATGAAAGTAAATTGGCACAAAATATAAAAACAGAAAGCAAAAAAATTTTATAAATATATAAAACGGAAGAGGGTGGCCAGAGTTAACACAGGACCCTTGGAGGATGAGAAAGGAAAATTGGTAGCAAAAAATGAGGAAATGGTCGAGGCATTAAACAAATATTTTGTGTCAGTCTTCACGGTGGAAGACACGTCCAGCATGCCCAAGTGCGGAGTTAAGGATGTGAATGTTGGGGAGGGCCTTGATAAAATAGTTGTTACAAAGGAAGTAGTGATGGAGAAACTAATGGGACTAAAGCCAGACAAATCACCTGGTCCTGATGATATGCATCCAAGGGTTCTGAAGGAAATGGCAGAAGTTATAGTTGATGCATTGGTGGTCATATACCAAAATTCCTTGGATTCTGGGCAGGTCCCGGCAGACTAGAAGACAGCAAATGTCACGCCACTTTTTAAGAAGGGATGTAGGCAGAAGACTGGAAATTATCGGCCAATTAGCTTGACGTCTGTAGTTGGAAAAATTCTTGAAGCCGTCATTAAAGATGAAATAGTGAAACTTTTGGAACGTAAGGGTTCAATCAGGCAGACGCAGCATGGTTTTAGAAAGGGAAGATCTTGTTTGACAAACTTGTTAGGATTCTTTGAGGATATAATGGGTGCGGTGGATAGAGGTGAACAGGTTGATGTTGTATATTTGGATTTCCAGAAAGTGTTTGATAAGGTGCCGCACAAGAGACTTATCAGTAAGTTACATGAAAGTGGAGTCCGGGGAAGTATATTGGCCTGGATTGAAAATTGGTTGTCTGACAGGAGGCAGAGAGTCGGGATAAATGGGAGTTTTTCAGGTTGGCAGAGAGTGGTAAGTGGGGTGCTGCAGGGGTCAGGGTTAGGCCCACAACTCTTCATCATTTACAATGATGACTTGGAGGAGGGGACAAAATGTGGTGTAGCCAAGTTTGCGGATGACACCAAATTGAGTGGAAGAGCAAATTGTAATGAGGATGTGGAGTCTGCAGAGGGATATAGTTAAGCTGGATGAGTGGGCAAAGGTCTGGCAGATGGAGTACAATGTTAGTAAGTGTGAGGTTATCCACTTTGCCAAAAATAAAAGAGCTGAATATTATTTAAAGGGTGAAAAACTACAGCATGCTGTTGTGCAGAGGGCCTTGGGAGTGCTTGTGCATGAATCGCAAAAAGTTAGGTTGCAGGTGCAGCAGGTTATTAAGAAGGCAAATGGAATGTTGGCCTTCATCGCTCGAGGAATTGAATTCAGGAGTAGGGAAGTAATGTTACAACTGTATAAGGTACTGGTGAGACCGCACCTGGAGTACTGTGTCCAGTTCTGGTCTCCATATTTGAGGAAGGATATACTGGCTTTGGAGATGGTCCAAAGGAGGTTTACTAGGTTGATCCCTGGGATGAAGGGGTTGACTTATGATGAAAGATTAAATCGTCTAGGATTGTATTCGCTCGAGTTCAGAAGAATGAGAGGAGATCTTATAGAAACATATAGGATTATGAAGGGTATGGATAGGATAGATGTAGGAAGGTTTTTTGAGCTGGCCAGGGAAACTAAAATGAGAGAACACAGTCTCAAGATTCGGGGGAGTAGATTTATGACAGAGATGAGGAAAAATAGTTTTTCCCAGAGAGTAGTGATTGTTTGGAATTCTCTAACCAGGGAAGTGGTTGAGGCTGCCTCATTAAACATATTTAAAATTCGGTTAGATAAATTTTTACATGATAGAGGAATTAGGGAATATGGGGAGAAGGCAGGTAGGTGAAGTTAGGTCATAAATTAGATCAGCCATGATTGTATTGAATTGTCAAATGTTTTCTCCCATTTTCAACAAGCGGTTAAGTGTGGCTTTGGAGAACATTTACTTTTACAATTTTAAACTTTTATTTAAACTTTTATTCATTTTAAATGTTATTTATCCATCTATTTATTTTTTATTTTTATTCTATCTATTTATTTATTTCCTCTTTTGTTTCCCAGTTTATTTAGGTTTCCAGTTGATTACAGATTAAGGGGCATCTACTGTATTATAAAGAAACTTTAGAAACCATATCAACATTTCAATAACCTATCTTCAACACAAGAAAAAAAATACTATGACATATATGTCCTCCCCATAAATTTGGATAATGGCTAAAAGCAGAGAACTGATGTTTGACACACAATGGACAAGGTTTTATGTGAAGGATGTGCACTTATAAAAAACACTGCACAAAATCTTTAGTTATTCCACCCAAAAAACTACTTTGTGAAGTCGCTCAGAGATAACTGACAGTAACACCCAAGATCCATCATACCACTTTGTTTTGCTATTAACACATTCATACCTTTTTATAACAAATTTTATCCTGTCTTTTGCTTGAAGAATCCTTTCTAAACTTGGAATTCCATAGTTGGAGGGCCTTCTGAATGGAATGCCTTCAGGTAAACCATCAACACAAAGATCTTCGGAATTGGACTGGAAGAGTGGATACGGGATCACAACTGATCCGGTAGCTAGAGTGGCTTGAGCTAAAAGTTTACATAATGTTAAAGTTTAGATCCTATTACATCTTCTTGCAATACCTGTTCCAAATTCCTTCTACTCCACTTTCCAATAAACATTTTCAAATACAAAGTGATAAATGATGAATGGGAGAATTACCAAATTGCAGAATGTTATTTCTTGGTTTTTAAAATATCTTTATTGAGTTTAATTAAAAAAAAACACATATTAATCTAATACATAGATTTAAAGATTATAAAAAGACAAATTGTACTTTGTGACAGAATATAGGTAGGTTTTTGGGAGATAGATTGGGGCAGGTTTGTTAGAGTAGGTCACATACAAACACTTTAAAACAGATCTTATTTAAAATACTGGAGCTCTGCTAATGCTAGACATATCGGCCCCAGAACGTTTGCAGAGACTTCACTAATGAATTGTTGTTTACAAAAAGGCAACAGATGAAATAACTTGTCAGAGCTGCATTCTGTCTGGAGGGGAACTTGCTGTTCTAGGTGGGTCATGTGGTTTTGCAAGCAGAGAATCAAACAGGCTTTCTTTCTGAGAGAGAGAGAGAGAGAGAGAGAGAGAGAGAGAGAGAGAGACACACACACACACACACACACACACACACACACACACACACACACACACACACACACAGAGGGAGCAGTTCTACAGTGAGCAGCAGCAGCCGGGACTGAAACAGCACAAGCTGGCAAGCTTGTGGAAAACCCCATTTGGAAGAAGGGTTATGAGTGCTTAGTTTGGCCTGGTCAAAGCCTTTGTGGTTCATGCAAGAGGAGAGGACTGGCTCTCTAATGTTTCACTTGAAATATGAGAAACAAAAGGGCACCCTGGTGACCTGAAAGAAAGAGGTTATCATCTGGAGAACCCTGAGGGGGCAGGTTTCGTCAGCAAGACACTGAAGTGGCTGATTACATAGGAATCAGTTGTGGGTGTCCTGGAACACAAATCTCCCTGTGAAAACAGACAAGAACCTTCCATTTAGCTTTCAAGCACCAAAGCCTGGGTAACTTTATAAATGTTAAATTCTGTGCACAGTATAAGAATTGCCTGCAACCAGTGAACTTGGAGGAATGAGAAGTGAGATTGGACTGTGAATCAAAGAACTTTTCTGAACTTACACACACATTACATACACATGTGTCTAGAATTAGAAGGTTAGTTAAGTCAATAGTGATAAATTAAAGTTTGATTCTGTTTTCATGTTTAAAGATAATTAAAAGCAACTTTTGTTTAAGTAACCACTTGTCTTGGTGAATATCTATTGCTGCTGGGTTTTGGGGTCCGCTGGGCTCATAACAACTTCTCCAATAATACTCAATAATATATATCAAAATTGTGTGTATTCCTCTCGATCAAGCCCAAATTGCAGAAGGTTATTTCTTAATCTAGAGCAATGGAGAATTTGGGAGAAAAGATCTCCTTTGATATATTTTACAAAACTAAATGATTACAATGAAATGCTAATAAGAGCTTAAAACAAGGGGTCCATCTGAATACGTAGTGCAGTCATCATTTGACCCAAAAGTGAGTAAGAGAAGTTGGGAGTTCTAGGTATTTTTACAAATTAGAATCTTACAACATAGAAGGACATTTGGCTCACTCTGACCACAGCAATTCTTGGAACTATCTAAATACACCTGTTCTCCTGATTTTTCCATTTAGTCTATATTTCCACCCCCCCCCCCCCACCACCCCCAAGTTACAACTAAATTGTTTCTGATACCCTTTCAAAATGTTTTAATCTCTAAGTTCTGTCAATAATCTTAAATCAATATTTTATGGTTATTGATCTTACTAACAATGGAAATATTCTAACTTTATCATTGATAATCTCTGATCTTCCCACAACTAGTCAGCTGTGCTTTCATGCTTGTTCAGATTGTAACTAGATCCTACTCAACAGAATACTGCAGATGCTGACATCTAAAACAGAATGTTGGAAGTAATCAATGGGTCAGGGCGCATCAGTGGAGAGTGAAATAAAGTTATCATTTCATATTTGTGATGTACTGAAAACTGGAGAGCAACATTATTATATTATACAAAACTGAGGGTGGTAAAAGGATGGGCGTTGGTGGGCGGGGGGGGGGGGGGGGGGAAGAGAGAGAGAGAAAGAGGGTCCAAAAATAAAATGGAGGGGATGGGATCATTTTTTAACATGATAAAATTATGGGGTTTAACACTTAATGAATATATGGATCTGGAGGAATTTAAATAAGAAAAGACAAATAAATGTGAAGTTGGTTGGAAAGATAAAACAACAACGAAGATGCATGCTGGAAACCTAAACAGAAATGGTTACAACTATAAACTATATAAAATTAATGTGCCATGAAAATTGAAAATGCCAGAAAAACTCAGCATGTCGAGGAACATTCATCCAAATGGAAACAGTCAACACTTCAGTTTACAGAGCTTTTGCCATAACTTCTCTGGGAAATGTTTTGCTTTGTGGCAACAGAACAAGTGGTTATCAGTCAATTAGATGCAAAGATTGTGTTTGAGAATTAAACACAAGGTGTAACAGTTAAAATGTTGTTTTTTTAATTCTTAGTTAATTTTGTGCCTGTCTCTTTAAGAAAACTATTGTTTGTAGTGTTACCATAGTGACTATAATGTAATATGTCGTAATGTCCGCCCAGGCTAACCGCCTCTCATTCTACAAGATGTGAAGGAAGCACGAGCACGAGAAACTTTTCTTTGAGTTTTTGCATCTCTTTAAATACCTTTTTGTATCTCTTTAAAGTTTGGGTACCTCTTTAAATACTATTGTGTATCTCTTTAAAAGCTTTTTATATAATTTGTATGTCTATTATACAGTAAATGCTCTGTTATTTGTCATCCTGAAAGTCTTAATGCGAAGCTCTGCAAAATGTTTATCAGTTTTATGAATAAATTAAAACTACATAACGTAACAGCCATAGTGTTTGATTTGTTGGATTAAAGAAATCTAAATTTGAGATGTCGTAGCTCATGCCTTGGAAGATGATACTCTGAAATTAAGATATATTAAAATAAGGAAAGTGTCTTCTATACAAGGATTTTCAATTGCAATCTCCACTTCACTAAAATTCAGTTTTAATTCATCACAACAAAACTGCCTACCATTGTAATACCTCTGCTCATCCCATGCAATCATCCAATTTGTTTCCAATAGCCTCCAAGCTAACTTAAATATTCCATTAACTTCCCCCCCCCCCCCCCCCCCCCCACCAACAGCAGCATGAACACACCAACTCATCTCTACTCAGATCACTAAGCCACTTGCTGGTCTTCACATCTAGACGAAGCCACAATTTACAAATCAGTGGGCTCAATTTATCTTAACCATTTTGGGCTTGAAATTTACTGAAATTTATTTTGTTTTCTAAACCAGATTATTATTTACCTGCACGAGATTAGAAATGCACGTTTCTAACTCCCACATTTAAGTGCCCTCAGATATTCAAAGGCCAAGTACATTTGAACGTCACGTATAATTGACAATGATGAATGGAATTAAACTCTTTTCATGATTAAAACAAAGTTTTTATGGTCTTTGCTCTGTGATACTCATGCACAATACCCTCCCAAAAAAACCTTTATGTAGTGGAATTCCAATAATTTAAAAGCCCAGAAAATATGTGATGAGGTTGTAATGTCCCAAGTATGCCATCATTTACTTATCAGTGAAGATGATGCAGAGAATAAATTATTGAAGCCCCAGTGTAGATAAGAGAGCTCTTTCCCATCATTATATTTAAATAGATGATTTATTCCACACAAATAAAAGCACTTGCTAAAATATATTTGACCCAGATTTAAGTAAATAAGTATATGATACAAGCATACTTATAATATTGTAAATTAACCATCATTTGCATCAACTCATCCTGGCACACATTACCTTATAAATCCTCATTTCTAAAAGATCATTACTTTTATTTGATTAGCACTTTACAAAGTATTTAACTAAAATAGTTACCATATTTCCTTTCAAAGAGTTCTTCCACTTGCTTTCTTAAATCAGTAATTCTAGCATTCCATTGTCCTGCATCTAAGAAAAAGGTTTTCAAATTAATGGAACAATACAATATTTTATATTACTGGGCATAAATAATGGTATCTAACATCAAGATGCAGTTAATTCTATTGATCATTCTATCTATAGCAATCAATGATAACTAGATGCAACAGTGGATGCCAAAACCCTTAAAACTGAATGTGTCTACAATCAACTCATGACACTGATAGAAAAGATCAATATCTGGTTTCTGCAAAAATGTTTAATAATTAAAATTCTAAGTTATATTGCATTTGGTGTTGAGATGTTAAACTGAAATGGTCATCTCTACCCCATTTCATTCCTTTTTTTTTTGAATATTTTATTTTAATTTTGCGGTCAAACATTTATCAAGAAATAACCATTACCTAAATACATAAATTGAAATGAGAAAATCAATGGTACAAATTGTCCACATATCCAAATAGCCCCATCTCCCCTCCCCCAAACAAAACCCCAAAATAAAAAAAAAGAAAAGAAAGAAGGAGAAAATAGATAAAAGAGAAAGAAAGAGAAAAGCAGGAAAAGATAAGGAACCATCAGGATCCACTTCAAAAAATCTAATTGCTTTTCTTGCCTAGATCTGAAATAGGGGAAAGAACATAGAAGTAGAATTCAGGGACAGAATAAGTATCCCTATAATATTCAACTCTGCATTCTGTACGTATGGCTGCCATACCTGCAAAAACAGTTTTACTTCTTCCTTAAATTAAAAGTCATTTCCTCCAGGGAACTCAACTACGCATTTCCACATTCCATCGGCCAATATTAAGAAGGGAATCAGACTTCCAAATAACCGCAATAAATTTCCTGGCCACTGTCTATGCCAGGGGTGTCAAACTCAAATTCACGGAGGGCCAAAATTAAAAACTTGGACTAAGTCAAGGGCCGAACTAAATATTTATTGAAAATTTTCAACAACATCTGCATGTTTTCTCTTCTTTCAACATATGTAATGTTAAACTTTAGGATATAACTTTAGGAGGATAATGTTACAGGTCAGGAATAGGTAGCTCAAGATCACACTTTGCTTGACCTGAGGGAAACCTATTTGGTCCCTGTGGAGATGTAGTCAGCATTCACAGGCTGTGTCCATTTTGGCCTGCATCAGGACTCAGCATTTCCTGCTCACTCCTCAGGCTCTAGGCCTCTATTCACCCTCGACCCACCATCCCTCTACCTGACCAGTCCTTTACCCAACCTCTACTCACCCCTCACTCCACTCGCTCTGCCTCTACCCACCCCATCCTATACACACCCCTCTACTGCCTCTCCCTTCAACCTCCCCTCCCTCTACCCGTCTCTCACCCTCTAATCACCCCTTCCCTACTCGCCCTGCCCCTCCCCTTTTACCTCTTCCCTATCCACCCCTCCCTTCTACTCATCCCTCCCTCTAACTGCCCCTCGCACCACCATAACTTCCCCTGCCCATTACTCCTCACCTACACCCTCTGCCTACCCCTGCTTACCCACCCACTCAGGCCCAGCGCGCTGCCGATCAGCCTTTGCGGACAACCACCATCTCTCTCTTCACGTGCAGGGCCAAACCAGCCGTCCCTGGGGTCCGCGCGGGTGCAAGCGCTGAAGGCCGTGGCGACCGGGAGAAGAGCGCTCGCGCTGTGGAAGAGCCATCCGGTGCCAGTCGCGTGGGGCTCGCGCTGCCCGGGGGCCGTGCGCAGCCTGCCATGCCCGTCGCGCCGACAGGAAATCACAGGCGCTCGCCAATCCTCCGCACCTCTCGACAGGTGGGAGAAGTGACTGGTTGTGCGGGGAGCCTTCCAACTGGCTTGCCGGCTGATGACAACGACAGACTTCTCGTGTTACAATTTCTTGTGTTACAATGGGGAAGGATGTGCAATGAAGGGGGAGGATGGTGGGGGTGACATTACCAAAAAACAGCATCGGCTCTCGCTGCAGGGCGGGCCACCTCTAATACATTTTTGAAATGATCTTGCGGGCCAAATATAATTATATCGCGGGCCAAATTTGGCCCGCGGGCCAGAGTTTGACATGTGTGGTCTATGCAATGTTAAGAAATTCTAATTTGTAGTTGGACAGCCTCATTTTGGGTCTTATGACCACAATATTTCCTAGGAGAAACAATTCTGGACTTTGTGGCAATTGTTTCCCAATAATCTGGTCTAGTAAAATTCTTATATTTTCCCAAAAAGGTTTCACTTTAGAGCATGACCAGATGGAACATAAAAAGGTTTCCATTTCTTCACTGAATCTAAAACGTCATTTCTTTCCTTGAGAGAGCCAAATTGAAATGTTCTGAGCCATATCACCAAACAAATTTTCCTTGGAAGCGAACTAGATTTTAATATGTAATTATTAAGATAAAGCAAAACATATAATATGACTATATGAACAGCTTGCCTGTGAATGATGCATGATTAGTTAGAAAAATTCTAACTATATTTCTGAAACAATATTTGTTGTATTTTTGGAAATAGAGAATCAAAATTCACAATGTTTACAGTTAAACATAAAAGTGTACTGTAACTTCTGCATAACCATGAGGGAAAAAGCAAGTTTCTGATAACTAGCTCAGTTCAGCAAGCAATTGGAACAGACCTTTAAAGAAAAGTGAAGTGGCACCAAAACTCACCAAAATTAAATTCCCTACTTTTCTGCCCAGCATCCATCGTCTGTACAGTATTCTTTGGTTGATTATTTGGTGGGAAATAGTAATCATCTGTAAAAAAATATGCCTTTCAGTGATTTCCGTTTACTTTCTTGTACCATTACTTCAACCCATTAAAATATTCTATGTTCTACTCATCCCTCCCCAACTCTGCAACTTGAAACTAACCTTTTCTTTATCACAGTTCAAAGACTGGTACTGTCTATGGAGGGAATTAAACCATTCTTGAATAGGCTTTAACAATAGTTATTACTCAGTTAAAATTTCTTAAGTTTTTCTTCAGGCAATTTTCAACTATGATTTCCACCCAAATTATATCTAACAGTTGTTTGTTTTCGAAGTTACTTTCCTTCACTTACACAACCTTACCTTCTATTACATATATTTTCTGGTCATTATCACATAATTATTAATGCAGACTTGCTAAATAGTCATTTTCATTTAACAAGCTTTAAACCAATGATAAGGCTTAAGAATATGAAACATGACCCAATAGGCTTATAGATTGTTTCTTTCTTCCCTGCAGCCATCCAGTTCCTGAATGAACCTATAACAGTCCTCTCATGTTATCCTTGCCTGGTGCTAATTAAGCCTCATTTTCACTGTAATTACTGGATATGATCTATAAATTGTGCTCTCTATAAACATTAGAGATAACTCAGTCTGTTTGGAGAAGAACCCTTCTCACTCTACTAGATATAATATGACAAATAAACAAAGTACTTCTTGGCTTGGCTTTGCGGACGAAGATTTATGGAGGGGGTAAATGTCCACGTCAGCTGCAGGCTTGTTTGTGGCTGACAAGTCCGATGCGGGACAGGCAGACACGGTTGCAGCGGTTGTAAGGGAAAATTGGTTGGTTGGGGTTGGGTGTTGAGTTTTTCCTCCTTTGCCTTTTGTCAGTGAGGTGGGCTCTGCGGTCTTCTTCAAAGGAGGTTGCTGCCCGCCAAACTGTGAGGCGCCAAGATGCACGGTTTGAGGTGATATCAGCCCACTGGCGGTGGTCAATGTGGTACAAAGTACTTAATGAACTGTTAAAGACTCTGGGCCCCCAGATCACACAAGTTCCAAGAAATTACTTTTTTTAAAATTTCCAATAATCTTAATAAACTCAGCATTCCCTAACTGTCCTCTCCTTCAGAATCAGAATTTATGGTTATGTGCAAGTCACAAAATTCGCTGTATTTCTGCAGCATCAGAGAGCAAACATTCTCATTATGAACTATCTGACAACAATAATATTTAAAAAAATAAAAATAGTAGGGCATGAAAAGTAAGGGAGTGTCTTTGCTTCATTGATCATTCAGGAATCTGATGGCAGTGAGGAAGAAGCTGTCCTTGTGCTGTTGAGGGCTCGTCTTTAGGCTCCTGTACCTTTTCCCCAATGGTAGCAGAGTGAAGAGGGCGTGGCCTGGGTGGTGGGGGTCTTTGAGGATAGAGGCTGCTTTTTTAAGACACCGCCTCATGTAGATGTCCTCGATGGAGTGAAGTCTGATGCCTGTGATGTCGCAGGCCACGTTAACAACCCTCTGGATATTTTCTTGTCCTGAGCTTTGGCACTTCCATACCAGACAGTGATACAACCAGCCACAATGTTCTTCACAGTACACCTGTGGAAGTTTTTGAAAGTCTTCTGTGACATATTGAATCTCCTCAAACACCTCACCAAGTATTGCAGCTGGTGAGCATTCTTCGTGATTGCATCAAAATGGAGGTTCCAGGACAGATCCTTAGAGGTGTTGACACCCAGGAATTTGAATTTCTTGACCCTCTCCACTGCTGAGCCCTCGATGAGGTCTGGATCATGTTCCCCTCACTCCCTCCTTAAATCCACAATCATCTCCTTGGCTTTGCTAACGTTGAGCGCAAGCTTGTGGTTATGACACCATTCAAGGAGCTGATCTATTTCCCTCCTGTACATTTCCTCATTGCCATGTGATTCTGCTGAAAACTGTGATGTAATTGACCAAAGCCCTTTTCCATCATATTTCATTCTCTACAATTATGGCCATCCTTGTATTCTGTGTTTCTCCCTGACATTCTCTGCTGATGTATTCATGCTCCAGTATCTCATTGTTTGCTCAAGATTTTAGCTTCTGCAGTTTTTCTGTTACTCCATTAAGTCCAACTAAGACAAATCAATTACTGGACCTACAATTTTTTTTGACTGGATAAGAAAATTTAACAAGACCATGTTTATTAATTAATTCTCCATTCTGTCTTCTGTTTGACACAAGATGGATAGATCTAAATATTCAACATTCTTCCCCCCTACAAAGCATCCTTGTCATAAGGCAAACCTTAATATGGCTTGAAAGTTTCACCTGTACTACTTCATGCCATCTCCCATAAGATTTTCCTCCTATCAGGTGAAATCAAAGCTGATCAACCAGAAAAAGCTTTTAAATTAAAGCATTATGAAATAAAATCATTTTAAGTTCCCAACACAATTTGCCTAAATTTGTGGGTAAAAAGAACCAGGTCAGGAATGTAGGATCAAAAAAAAGTTAAAGAAAAGAACTGCCAGCTGCATCAAAGGCTTCAAATTCAAGTTAATCACCCAGTAGGCTATATCCACCCACAAAGACACACAATTGTTTTGGATTATTACAAGAGAAACCAGAATTGAATATCAATTTAACTAAATGGTCAACTACAATAGATAATGTGATTTCTGTGGAGTCTACCACACAAGTCAGCATTAATGCTCACCTTCAATAGTAACTTCTACTTCTGAGTCTTCACTAGTTTCAGAATGTTCCTGCTGAGTTGAATCTAAAGAATTCAAAACAATATGTTTACCATTTATATAAAAAATGAAATTAAGTTCATTTAAATTCATAAAGCATTTTTAAATGTCATCATGTCGCACATTGCACCTTATACAACCATGGGATAGAACATAGAACATTGCAGCACGGTTCAGATCCTTCAGCCCTCGATGTTGTGCCGACTCATATATTGAACCCTCCCTACCTATAACATAAGAAATAGGAGCCATCGGGCCCATCAAGCCTGTTCCACCATTCAAATAAGACCATGGCTCATCTGATCATTGACTCAACTCTACCTATCTGCCTTCTACCCATATCCCTTAATTCCTTTTTTTATGTAAAAATCTATCTAATTAACCTTAAATGTTTAATGAAGTAGCCACAACTTCTTCCCTGGGCAGAGAATTCCAAAGATTCACTACTCCCTGGGAAAAACAGTTTTTCCTCATCTTCGTCTTAAATCTACTCCCCTGAATCTTGAGGCTGTGTCCCCTATTTCTGGTCTCACCTTCCAGTGAAAACAATTTTCCTGCCTCTATTTTATCTATCCCTTTCATAATTTTTTATGTTTCCATAAGATCTCCCCTCATTCTTCTGAATTCGAGTGAGTATAATCCCAGGTAATTTAGTCTCTCCTCATAGGTCAATTCCCTCAACTCTGGGATCAACCTGGTGAACCTCCTCTGGACTGCCTCCAAGGCCAGTCTATCCTTTCTCAAGTATGGCCAGAACTGCAGTTTCTTGTATAATTGCAGCATGAAACCCATGCTCTTGAATTCAATTCCTCTAGCGATGAAGGCCAACATTTAATTTGCCTTATAACCTGTTATACCTGCAACCTAACATTTTGCGATTCATATACAAGCACTCTTAAGTCCTTCTGCACTACAACATGCTCCAGTTTTCACCAATTTAATAATTATCTCCTCTTCTATTTTTCCTGCCAAAGTGGATGACCTCTCATTTACTAACATTGTACTCTATCTGCCAGACCTTTGCCCACTCACCTAACGTAACGATATCCTTCTGCAGCCTCTCCATATCCCCTGTACAATTTGCTATTCCACTCAATTTAGTACATTCCGTCCCCTCTTCCAAATCAATGTAAATGTCGAACAGCTGCAGGCCCAGAACCGACCCCTGCGCCCTCCAGTTCTTGGGGCACACCATTTCGGTGGCTGGGGCTGCGCCGGCGCCAGAGAATTCCCCAAACCCTCCACCCTGAAATGCCTCCAAGAGTTCACGTGGATGGTGAACTTTTATTATCATTTCATCCCTGGAGCCGTGTGCACCCAGCGCCCATTGTTCGCGCTCATGGCCACCAAAGAAAAGACTTCATGGTCAGAGGAAGCGGACAGGGCTTTCATCGCGACAAAGGAAGCTCTAGCCAGCACCACGCTGCTGGTACACCCACGGCCAGAGATGCACGCGGCGCTCTCCATGGATGCCTCAGCTACGGCAGTTTGGGGGGGGGTCTGGAACAGTGGCTTGATGGACAATGATACCTGCTGGCCTTTTTCAGCAAGCAGCTGCGCCCGCCGGAGCTCAAATACAACGCCTTCGACCGGGATCTCCTGGCGCTGTATTTGGCCATCTGCCATTTCCGCTACTTCCTCAAGGGCAGGTCATTCACAGCCTTCACAGATCACAAGCCCCTCACTCAAACACTGGTGATGGCCAAGGATCCGTGGTCCGCCAGACAGCAGCGCTACCTCTCATACATATCTGAGTTTACGACCGACATCCGACACAGGACTGGCAAGGACAACGCAGTGGCGGATGCGCTCTCCCGTCCAGCCATCAACAATCTCGCGCCCGGCCTGGATTACGAGCAACTGGCTCAGGCACAGAGGAACGATGCGAAGACGCAGGCCTTGCGGACTGTCATCTCGGGTCTCAAACTCAAGGATGTCCAGGTGCCCAGCAGCCTGGACACATTGCTCTGCGACGTCTCAACAGGCAACCGCGCCCAGTTGTCCCGCCGCACTGGAGGGCGAAGGTCTTCAGTCTGATCCAGGACCTCGCTCACCCAGCGGCAAATACAACTATGCAGATGATCATGGAGCAGTTTGTGTGGCACGGGCTGAAGAAGGAGGTGGTGGAACTGGCCAGAAACTGTACCAGGTGCCAGGCCTCCAAGGTCCAGTGACACACGCGAGCCCCCATCTAGAATTTCGACCCGGCGGTTCGCAGATTCCAACACATCCACGTTGATGTCGTCGGGCCCCTGCCGGTGTCCAAGGAGGCTCGTTACCTCCTCACGGTGGTGGATCGGGCCACAAGGTGGCAGAGGCCATCCTGATTAAGGAGGCCACCGCGGAGACGTGCTCCAGGACTCTGGTCAGCCAATGGATTGCCCGATTTGGAATCCCAGTGCACATCACTAGCGACAGATGGGCACAGTTCACGTCTGCCCTGTGGACTCAGCTGGCGAAGCTCCTGGGGGCCAAGCTCCACCACACCATAGCATACCACCTGCAGTCCAACAGGTTGGTGGAGAGATTCCACAGGCACCTGAAGGCATCACTTATGGCCAGGCTCTCTGGACCAGACTGGGTGGACGAACTACCTTGGGTCCTCCTCGGGATTAGGACGGCACCCAAGGAGGATCTGCAGGCTTCAGCAGCGGAAATGGTCTATGGTGCACCGCTTTCCCTGCCAGGTGAGTTTTTCGGCCCAGATCTTGACACCACAGTCACCAACAATAACCTGCTGGTGGACCTACACAGACGACTGGCCTCCCTAGCTCTCCCACCTCCGGCATGCCAAAGCACCCGGCCATTTCATCTCCACAAAAAGCTCGACTCAGCCCAGTTCATTTTCGTGTGGAGGGGACCACAAGGTGCACTGTTACAGTGACCGTATGAGGGGCCATACAAAGTCTTGCACTGGTTCGGCATATCCTTCACCCTGGATGTTGGCGGGGGTGGGGGGGGGGGTGTGGAGAGAGGAACTTTTTACAGTGGACCGCCTGAGGGTGGCCCATCTGGACTTATCACAGCTGGTGCAGACAGTCATACCCAGGTGCCGGCCACCAAAGCAATAGGACGCATAGCCAGTTCTGGGGGGTGGTTGTGTGACGGCGTACATCCTCATGGCGAACCGGCCCCACTTGTATTGCCATGGGGAAATGGCGTCATCAGAGGTTTCTCTCTGACTCCAGCATCCCTTGCAGCATGCACCTTAGGCAGTGATTATGATGTCATAATGCACCAGATGACTGAGCTCATGCTGCCCTTAAAAGGGCGCACTGAATTTGAATAAAAACAGTCGTTAATGTGGTGGCCGTGTTTCTTCCTCTGCTCACACCCCCACATCATATTTTGTAATAATTTATACATTTCGGAAATACATTTTAATTGTCTTGGTAATCTTAAAGTATATCCAAAATTATCCAATAATAAAGCCTTAACTTGATAATAACAACAAAGTATTACTTGGAATTTCTTATTTTTTTTTTCTGAAAATAAATAAAATAACCAGCTTCATAACAATCTTGTAGTTTTAATTCCTTTCTGATTCCATGTTTTCAAAAACTGATCAAGAGTAAAATGAAAAAGTTAATTCTGATATAAAGGTGTTTTACCTGAAAATGTCCCGTGTATCTCTCATTTATCCTGTTCCATAATTCAATTAAATGTTTCAAAATAGGTGAATTACTAACAATAATTCTTTCTTCTTTGGCTTGGCTTCGCGGACGAAGATTTATGGAGGGGGTAAAAAGTCCACGTCAGCTGCAGGCTCGTTTGTGGCTGACAAGTCCGATGCGGGACAGGCAGACACGGTTGCAGCGGTTGCAGGGGAAAATTGGTGGGTTGGGGTTGGGTGTTGGGTTTTTCCTCTTTTGTCTTTTGTCAGTGAGGTGGGCTCTGCGGTCTTCTTCAAAGGAGGTTGCTACCCTCCAAACTGTGAGGTGCCAAGATGCACGGTTTGAGGCATATCAGCCCACTGGCGGTGGTCAATGTGGTAGGCACCAAGAGATTTCTTTAGGCAGTCCTTGTACCTTTTCTTTGGTGCACCTCTGTCACGGTGGCCAGTGGAGAGCTCGCCATATAACAGGATCTTGGGAAGGCGATGGTCCTCCATTCTGGAGACGTGACCCATCCAGCGCAGCTGGATCTTCAGCAGCGTGGACTCGATGCTGTCGACCTCTGCCATCTCGAGTACTTCGACGTTAGGGATGAAAGCACTCCAATGGATGTTGAGGATGGAGCGGAGACAACGCTGGTGGAAGCGTTCTAGGAGCCGTAGGTGGTGCCGGTAGAGGACCCATGATTCGGAGCCGAACAGGAGTGTGAGTATGACAACGGCTCTGTATACGCTTATCTTTGTGAGGTTTTTCAGTTGGTTGTTTTTCCAGACTCTTTTGTGTAGTCTTCCAAAGGCGCTATTTGCCTTGGCGAGTCTGTTGTCTATCTCATCGTTGATCCTTGCATCTGATGAAATGGTGCAGCCGAGATAGGTAAACTGGTTGACCGTTTTGAGTTTTGTGTGCCCGATGGAGATGTGGGGGGGCTGGTAGTCATGGTGGGGAGCTGGCTGATGGAGGACCTCAGTTTTCTTCAGGCTGACTTCCAGGCCAAACATTTTGGCAGTTTCCGCAAAGCAGGACGTCAAGCGCTGAAGAGCTGGCTCTGAATGGGCAACTAAAGCGGCATCGTCTGCAAAGAGTAGTTCACGGACAAGTTTCTCTTGTGTCTTGGTGTGAGCTTGCAGGCGCCTCAGATTGAAGAGACTGCCATCCGTGCGGTACCGGATGTAAACAGCGTCTTCCAAGGTCGGGTCAGATACAGCAATGAGCTCTCTGAACCCTTCTCCATTAACAATGGCGTGAAGCAAGGCTGTGTTCTCGCACCAACCCTCTTTTCAATCTTCTTCAGCATGATGCTGAACCAAGCCATGAAAGTAACAATAATTAATAACTTGGTATTCCATTTATAGGTAAAATTGTCCCATATTTTTCTCACTAATTTTAATCAACTCTATATTAGCCTATATTATTATCCAAATCAAACATTCTATTAATAAACCTCAATTGTGCTGCTTTATAATAATTTTGAAAATTCAGTTGTAAACCTCCCAATTCATACTTCTAAGTTAATTTTTATAAATAGTCACAAAAATCTCCTAATTATAGAATTCAAATCTTTAAACAAAATCCAAAAGAACTTTACAAAGAATAGATTGAAAAAAGACACTGAATTCTCCGAAATATATTCATCTTAATACAATTGACTCTACCTATTAAAGCTATAGGTAAATCTTTCCATTTATTTAAGTTATCTTTAATTTTATGAAATGAAGGTAAATAATTTCTTATATAAATGATCTAAATCATTATCAATTCTAATACTTAAATCTTTAATTTGATCTGACCATTTAAATTGAACAATTTTCTTACATTGAGTATAATCACCATCAATCAACGGCAAAATCTCACTTTTATCCCAATTAATTTTATAACTGTGGCGACATACTCTCTCGTGGCAAACCGGTCCTGTTTGTACTGCCACGTGGTGGGGCAGCCATGAGAAGGCGCCGTCGGGGTCCTCCTTACCCCGTGGTTCTATCCCAGCGTGTGCTTCAGGCAGCCTTTATGACGTCACTGCTCACGTGGTGGCCAAGCTCACGCTACCCTTAAAGGGGCATGCGTAAAATTTGAATAAAACAGACGTTGAGAGCATCCAAGGTGGTGGCTGTGAGTTTCTTTGCTGTAGCTCCCGCTACATTGGTGACCCTGATGAGCCCAGACACTTTTCTGGTCTCCCAGCATGGACCCAGCTGAGATCAACACAGTCGCTGTGAAACTGCCCCCCTTCTGGACCCATCGCCCACGTACGTGGTTCGGGCAGGCAGAGGCGCAGTTTCACCTCAGGAACATCTCCGCAGACACCATGATGTTTTACCACGTCGTGAGATTGCTAGACAAGGAGATAGCAGCCGAGGTGGACAATCTCATCCACAACCCACCAGCTGAGGGTAATTACGATGCCGTCAAAAATCTCCTTCTGGGCACCTTTGGTCTCTCCCAACAACAGCATGCCTCCAGACTCCTGCATCTAGACGGGCTGGGAGACTGTACACCATTGGCCCTCATGGATGAGATGTTAGCGCTGGCAGAAGATCACAAGCCCTGTTTTTTGTTCCCCCAGATCTTCCTGTAGCAGACGCCCGAGGACATTCAGCTCCTGATGGTGACCCATGGCAAGTCGCAGCCTGTGCGGACAACCTCTGGCGCACCAAGAAAGAGAATGAAGCCACCCTCAGCCACGTCACCCGTCCAGGACCCAAGCACAAGCCAGAGGAGCACCACCCCACTTGGTGTTTCTATCAACAACGCTGGGGGACACAAGCTTGTAAGTGCAGGAAACCCTGTACCTACCAGGGTAATGACTCGGCCAGCCGCCATTGATGGCTGCAGCGGCTGGCCACATGAACAGCCTCCAGCACGTGATCAATGTCCACCGGCCGGCGTTTCCTTGTGGAACTGAGCGTCTTGCACCGACCTCGTGGTCCCACCCTGCGGGCAGCCAATGGTTCCGCCATCAAAACTTTCGGCACCTGCAGGGCACAGATCCAGATCAGGAAAGATAAATTCTGTTGGAAGTTCGTGCTGGCCTCTTGGGTGCCGACTTCCTCAGGGCACGTGGCCTGCTGGGAGACGTGAAGGAAAGACTAGTTAACGCATGTTCCACTAGGTCCACCTCGATGCCAGATGCCTGTAAGCCCAAAATAGCCGCAATCACTGCCTCCAAGGACGAGTATTCCAGCATACTCGACGAATTCCCCTCCATCCTGCAGCCACGGTTCACCGCCACCTTGCCCCAGCACAGGGTCTAGCACCATATCTCGACGCAAGGCCCCCACTACACGCCAAGGTTCAACGACTTCCGCCTGAGAAGCTGCAGTTAGCCAAGGAGGAGTTCTCTCGCCTGAAGGAGTTGGGCATCGTCCGCCGCTCTGACAACTCCTGGGCATCCCCTCTTCACATGGTCCCCAAATCTTCTGGAGGTTGGTGACCCTGAGGGGATTATCAGCTCCTGAACGACGCGACTATGCCGGACAGGTACAGAATCCCTCACATCCTGGACTTTACAGCCAACCTCCATGGCCCCCAGGTCTACTCGAAAGTTGACCTGGTTCGGGGTTAACATCAAATCCCAGTTCACGCCAAGGATGTCAGTAAGACGGCGATCATCATCCCGTTTGACCTGTTCGAATTCTTGCGCACGCCTTCGGACTTACAAATACGGCCCAGACTTTCCAGCGCCTCATGGACGCAATGGGTGGGGACTTGGACTTTGTGTTTATATACCTTGATGACATCCTGATCGCCAGTCGCGACCACGAGGAGCACAGGGCCCATCTCCGCATTGTTTGCCCGCCTGGTGGAATTTGGCCTCACAATCAAGGTGGCCAAGTCCCAGTTCAGCAAGCAAATGCTGCAGTTCCTGGGACACACCATCTCAACAGCAGGAGCTGCTCCGGCACCAGGAAAAGTTGCGGCCATACGCCAGTTCCCCAAACCCACCACCCTCAAGAGCCTGCAAGAATTCGTAGGAATGTGAACTTTTATCATCGGCTCATCCCTGGCGCCACCTGCATCTTGCAGCTGCTGTTCTCATTGACTGCCTCTAAAGACAAAGTCCTGGTTTGGTCTGAAGAGGGAGAGGGCGCTTTTGTGGCCACAAACAATGCACTGGCCAGCACCACCTTATTAGTTCACCCGCGCCCAGAGGCACACACCACGCTCTCAGTAGATGCCTCAGCCACGGCCGTTGAGGGTGTACTCAATCAGTGGCTTGACGGACAGTGGCGCCCGCTGGCCTTCTTTAGCAGGTACCTTCGACCGGGAGCTCCTGGCGCTATACCTAGCCATCTGGCACTTCCGGTACTTCCTGGAGGGCAGGCCATTCACTGTATTCACTGACCACAAGCCTCTCATGCAGGTCCTCGCGATGGCCAAGGATCTGTGGTCGGCCCGCCAGCAACGCCATCTCTCCTATGTGTTGGAGTTCACCACCAAAATCCGGCATAGGCCAGGTAGAGACAACGACATGGCAGACGCGCTTTCCCAACCGGCAATCAACACCCTCACCCCTGGCCTCAATTACACCCAGCTGGCGCAGGCGTAGAGGGAAGATGTGGAGACGCAAGCTCTCCGTACTGCCATTTTGGGGCTCCGTCTCCAGGACAATCAGTTGCCAAACAGCCCAGACACGCTGCTCTGCAACATCTCCACCGGTTCACCGCACCCGGTAGTCCTGCTGCAGTGGAGATCGCGGGCCTTCAACATGGTCCACAATCTAGCACCCCCTTCAGTGAAGGCATCGATGCGAATGGTGGTGGAGCGGTTCATGTGGCACGGGCTCAAAAAGGAGGTAGCTAAGATGGTGAGGAGCTGCACTCAGTGCCAGGCCTCCAGGATCCACGGGCATACGAAGGCCCCGATTCAGCACTTCGACCCAGCAGTCAAAAGGTCCCAACACATACATGTTGAAATCGTGGGCCCCCTGCCGGTGTCCAGGGAGGCGATACGGTGGTTGACCGGACCACGAGTTGGCTGGAAGCCATTCCAATCAAGGAGGTTTCCACCAAGACATGTGCCAGGTTCGGAATTCCGGCGCACCTCACCAGCGACAGGGGCGCCCAGTTCACCTCCGGCCTCTGAACAATTGGCGAACCTACTGGGGATTAAACTTCTTCACACCAGGCTTATCACGTGCAAGCAAATGGCATAGTGGAGAGATTTCAGCGCCACCTGAAATTAGCCCTCATGGCTCACCTCACAGATCCCAACTGGGCAGACAAACTACCCTGGGTCTTCCTTGGCATCAGAACAGCACCCAAGGAGGATCTTCAGGCATCATCTGCAGAGCTGGTGTACTCTCGTTGCCTGGTGAGTTCTTCGGCCTGGAATCTGACTCTACGACCGAACACCCGAATCTATTGGCGGACCTATGCAGCAAGCTTGCCTCACTAGCCCCCCCCCCCCCCGCCTCCTATACATCACGGCACCGGACCAGCCTGTCTTCCCAAAGAGCTGGACTCGACGGAATTCGTTTTCGTTCAGCACGGACCGCACACTGCACTTTGCAGCGCCCTTACAAGGGCCTGTTCAAAGTCCTCCAGCGGTCCACCAAGACTTTTACATTAGACACTGGGGGCAGAAAATGAACTGTTCACAGTAGACCGCCTAAAGGTGGCACACTTGGACCTCCCGCGACCGGTTCAAACGGTTAACCCCAAGCGCCGAAGCCGTCCATCCAAGTGGTGGGATGCGTAAGCAGGTTCAGGGGTGGGGGGTTTGTGGCGGCGCACTCTCTCATGGTGAACCGGTGCCATTTGTATCGCCGAGTTGCGAGGCAGCCATGAGAAGGGGGCGCCGTGGGTTCTCCTTACCCCATGGTTCTAGCCCAGCGCGCGCCTCAGGCAGCCATTATGATGTCACCACTCACGCGGCTGCCAAGCTCACGTTGCCCTTAAAGGAGTGCACGCAGGATTTGAATAAAACAGTCGTTGAGAGCATCCAAGGTGGTGGCTGTGAGTTTCTTTGCTGCAGTTCCCGTTACATAACCTTATATTTCTCCATATTGTTTTAATCTCTCATATAATCTTAATGAATTTTATGGCTCTTTTCAATAAATCAAAACATCATCAGCAAATAAATTAATCTTAATTTAAATACTTCAGAATTAACTTTAATACCCTTAATATTACCATCCCGTCCTATCAATTGTGCTCAAGGTTCAATAGCTCCTATCAATTGTGCTAAAGTTTCAATAGCTAATGCAAACAATGCCGGGGACAAAAGCCACCCTTGTCTAGTAGATCTTTTAATAGAAATGAGAATGATATTTGGCCATTTGTCCCCACTCTGGCAGAAGGGTTTTTATATAAAGATTTAATCCAACTAATAAAGATTGGTCCAAACCTAAACTTTTCCAATACTTTAAATAAGAAACTCCATTCTACCCTATCAAATGCCTTATTGGCATCTAAAGATGTCATTGGTAAGTTGGATTTCTTCTGAGAAATATGAATCAAACTAATTAATTTCACAATATTGTCTGTAGAATAATGATTTTTTAATAAATCCAGCCTGATCCAAATGAATTAAACTTGGCAAATCGCCAATCTATTTGCTAAAACCTTAACTACAATTTTATAATCAACATTTAAAGAATTAGATCTATAAGATTCATTTTTTAACAGGTCTCTATCTTTAAGAATAACTGTTATAATTGTATTAGAAAATGAATCTGGTAAAGAATTAACCTTCATTGCTTGTTTCAACACATTCATTAAAAGAGGCATTAATAAATCCTGCCCTTCCTCCAGCCAAGTCTCTGCAATGAACTCAACATCATAGTTCCACATACTAATCCATGCTCTGCGTCCATCCTTTTATTCCTTATACTCCTCACAATGACATAGACACATTCCATCCCTCTAACTGGCTACATACATGTCCCCTGCCTGTCCTTCCTTACCAACTCAGAACACACAGCATCATGCTTCTGACCTTCTGCCCTTTTCTCTGCACTCACATTCTGGTTCCCCCCTCCCCAAACTAATTTAAACCCTCCTCCACAGCTCCAGCAAAACTGCCCACCAGGTGTAGCACGCCCTTTTTGTACAGGTCAGACCTTCCCCAGAAGAGATCCCACTAATCCACAAATCTAAACCCCATGTACCAACTCTTCAGCCATACATTTACCTGCCACAACTTCCTATTTCTACCCACTCTGGCACATGGCACAAGCAGCAATCCTGAGATTACCACCCTTGAGGTCCTGCTTTTTAAACTTCTTTCTTAACTCCCTCTATTTCCTCTTCAGAAACTCATCCCTACTTCTATCTATGCCATTGGTCCTCACGTGGACCGTGACATCTGGCTTTTCCCCCCTCCCCCTCCAGAATGCTGTGAACTCAAGCAGAGAAGTCCCTGACCCTGGCACCTTATGTTAAAAATTATTTCACCAATTAGTAAAACATTTTGCTCAGTCACCATTAATAGAATTGTTGAGACATTAAAAACAAAGAACAAGTTTCCTGTAAATGTCATAATATTAAGTATCAGAATCCAAATATATTTGCAGTCTCACAGAAAACCCTGCTTTAATAACTTTTACTAATTTAACATTGTCACTGATCAAGTCCGATCAAGAATGGAACTCTAAGAAAATCAATCTTCCAAACTGAATTTAGATAAATGCAGACAGATCCTGAAAGTAGTTACGAAACTGTTTTAGTTGCTGCCACTTCTGTGATTTCATGAACTCTGATCTTTAAATCATCATAACAGGTTCACTCCAGCTCAGGAGGCACCAATTTTACCGAATTATTAATATAAAAATGCTAATTCTACTGCCTGAGATACATGTTCAATGAATCACACCAAGCAGGCAACAAAACTAATTTTGTATTTTTTCCACCAAAAATCCAATTACAATCAAATAATAAAGGTTTATCAATTTGGCAAATTTTCAATACAATTTCTTTGCACTATATTAAAAATTAATGCTTTAAAAATTAACACTTCTTCAAAACCTCCACATTAAATGTTATGACACTGATGTGAGACCATGACAAACTAATTTAACATTCTGAGGGGACTTGAAACAAAAGATATGGAATGTCATTCTGCTTACCATCTGCTGTAAACTCCCCTTCAGTCTCATCACTTGCTACATGGGCTTCATTCCGCAGCTCTCCTCCTGTTGGCAGATGATACTTTGAATTGCTTTCGAGTATTCTTGTCTGCCTTACTGTACAACATTATTTAAAATGGATGTGCAAGTCCACTAAGTTGTTGTGCACCAAGCCCCAAATAAATAGGAATTTCTCCTCAATCTGTAAACTGCTGTAATTTTAGTACTGCAAAATTCAATATTAACCTACCACGTTTCTGCAGAGAAATTAAAATTTTGAACAAATGAAGAGGATAACTAGAAAGTAAAGGAAGGTAATGTGCTGTGTTTCACTACTTGTCAAGAGAATTATTGATTGGAATAGCAAGAGTATATCAACAATTTGGAAAATTACAATTTAATATTAATCTGTATCCTCAATCCAAAACATTCAATGGTGAAATGCAAAACATATCTAAAGTATATATTGAGAAATGTGGCTTAAATGACCTATTTTATGCAAATCCAATCAAAACACAAGGATATAGAAATCTGGTGTAAAAGGTTGTACATAATAAACATTTCCATTTGCAGTCACTCTCATTTATTTTGGCATTCTGCTCCATTTCATCATTGTCATGTATTTAAACCACAGAAACTAGATCTCCAATCCAGAAAGATCTGTAAGAGTAGCAACTATTTCCACTGCCATCAATTTGCTTTCCCTTTATTCCCCACTTCTCTTGATCTTGTAGCTGTAGCAGGAAATGGCCGACCAACCCACCACTTGGTTAACACAAAATATCACCCATCAGAGCCTTTATAAATAAATGCTGCAAATGAACATCTCCTGATTAGATTGAGCATGAAAGACAGGGAAATGGGTAAAAGTGTGTTCACAATACAAAAAGGGACAGAACAGTAACATTGAAATAAAAACACACAGTTAATGCTGGGGGAACTCAGCCAGTCTCGCAGCATCCACAGAAGGTAAAGATAAATTACAGAGGTATCAGGCCTGAGCCCTTCACCTTGTGTGTTTTTACTTCAATCAGAGCATCTGCAGACTTCTGCGCACTGAACCAACATTTTTCTGGGCAAATCTCTTGCAATGGGACTACTTATTTTAAAATCAACTCTTAAGAATTTCAGTAATTGAAACAAAGACAAGACGAACCAATGAAGCACCACTTTTCCTGAAAAATGTAGTGATTCATGTTACCGAAATCTCAAAATACATAGCATCCTGCTAGGGAAGTTTTTTAATGGACTCTATTATCCATCATTTAGTATTCTCCTGGAACCTTCAAGTCACTAGGCAACCATTATTCTTTCCTTAATTTTCATTCCAAAATAATTTTTGCTTTTAGGTTATAGACAAAGTTGAGATAAAGCAAATTTTGCTGATGAGCTTAGGAACCATAGCACTAGCTCTTCTGAGTGAGTAATAGATACAGAAAAATGTTGCTCAATTTCAAAATGAATAGTTCAAAACAACCAAGCAGGATAAATCAAGACATAAGGTAGAAGAGAACAGTTCATCTCTCAACTCTCCTGCCACTCAATATTTTTGCTGATCTTGAACCTAAAACACCATGCAATGTTCAAGGTTCCTTTATTATCATGTACTGTACTTAATTACAAGCAAAATTGTGTGTATTTATGCCCATACAGCCACCAGAGACATACCACTTGCCCAGCACACCTACCTAGAAAGGAAAGAAGCAAATGAGAGTTTCTTCAAAGACCAGCAATCTCTCTTGCCTCCCTATCCAGAGGTGAACAAGTGCTCCAGGAATCCAACTCACCATCATCAGCTCTTGATTCGGATCCCCTGTTATGATTACAAGATCCTCCAGGAGTCCTGCTCTCCACTGGCATTCTCACGAATCCCAATTCCAATATTAAGTTGTCACAAGCTAATCTCCAGCAGCTCAAAGACAACGAAGAGCATGGTGTGAGTTTGTCAACCTCTAAGCCTCTTGCTGGCCCACTGCAGTTGTCTCCTACTCTGGCAAGGTGTTATCTTATTCTGGTGCCCCCACCACTCTGCTGTTTGCCTAGAGCCTCCAGCACTTGTGGTCTGAACTGCACCATCCTACGCATGGATCTCTGTGAGTTCTCTGATGTTAAAATAAACATTGACGACCATGTTCTACAGGAAGAGTTGCATTTCCTCTCCTCCTAGGTCTGCATCAGCGATGCCTCTACCACTACTGTAGCAGCACCAGTGCTGCCACTTTTGCAGCAAAACTGTTATTTTTGATTATTCAGCTTGTTTCCACTTATCCAAAATGCTCAGGACTGGACGTGTATCAGTTAACTGCATTTTCCGGATATCTGCTGCCAAGTTTAAGCAGAAGAATTCTTGAATCATCTGAAGAAATAGAAGTGGATGTAGGCCAGGTGACCTCATGCTTTCTATGATATTCTGTCGGCAATCCTGCCCAGTGCTCGAGGTTCCGCTCAGATCCCCGACACTTTCTCACCGCCATCGCAGAACCTGCCTGGGAGCCCGAGGTCTCCTCTCGGATCTCACACACCTCCTCACCGCCTCACCGCCATTGCCGATTCTGCCCAGGCGCCTGAGGTCCCTGCTCGGATCCCCGACACTTTCCCATCACCGTGGCCGATCCTGCCCAGGTGCCCGAGATCCCAGACACCTTCCCACTGCTGTCATCAATCCTGCCCAGCACCCAAGGTCCTCGCTCAGATCCCTGACACCTCCCCACCTCCGTTGCGGAAACTGCTCTCCAACATCACCCCATCATCTTCGCAGAACCTGCCTGGTAAACTCCAGCCCTGGCCGCCAACTAACAGTGCTCCCGATGCCACAGTTGCCAACCCGAACCCTGGACCTGGCTGCTGACCCAACAGAGCTTCCAACACCACAGCCCTGAACCTGAACCATGACCCTGACTGCCAACACAAAGGAGCTCCTGACGTCATGGCCTACAACCCAAACAATAGCCCTGGCCGCTGAGCCGCCGGAGCTCCCGACATCACGGCTGCTGACCTGAACACTGGCCCCAGCCACCGACCCAACGGAGCACATGACACCACAGTAGCCAAACCAAACTCTGGCCCCAGATGCCAACCCAATAGAGCTTCTGATGCCTTGGCCGCAAAGGGTTCAACCACCGACTCCAGTGTTGTAGCAGTCCACCTACCTGCAGGAGAATCCGGCGCTGATGCCACTGACTCTCATCTGAGCCCTGGCTACCCTCGGGCTGGAGCTTTCAGGGACCCCAAGGTTCCAGCCCAGTATCATCAGAATAATACTTGTATAGTATTAGCAGTTAAAACAACAACAAAAAACAAGGGAAGATTTTTCAAGCATGAAAGTAATTCTTACCTTGAGTACACAAGAGCGCCGTTGAATTCAAAATGGCCACAACAGCATGTCAGAGTCCCACTTGAGCACGGCAGGTAAAAAAATAAAATTTCTTTCAACTTGTGACATCATGTCGCTACTGAAAATTTTCGTGGATAACTGGTATTTTGTGGCTTTCAGATAATAGGAAAAGTACTGTATTACTTAACTTGTCCCCATAATAATCAATTTCTTTAATATCCAGAAATTTATCTCTTATTTCTTAAATGGAAAAAGAAGAAAGCCAAGAATGTAGAGCTGAATATTGATTAAAAAAATAAGTAGACCACTGGATAATGCAGAGTTTTACAAATGTAATTGGGCTCAAATGACAAATTAAAACAAAAAATCAGAAATTAAAACCTGAAGTAAGTGCACATCAAAGCATACATCTCCCTCTGCAAGAATTGGTGAACCAAGAGTAGATTGAAAGAAATATGTTTGACCAATCAAGAATTCCAGAATATAAGACTTTAGTTGAGAAGGTAAAATGGAAAAACTGGTATAAGTAAATGCAGTACCACAAAGCAATTCTATAATTAAACAGTTTCAACCAGTTGAAAGATATTAGAATACAACTGCTGCTTAAAAACGTTGACCTCAAGTCAAGCACCAGACGAGGTGAGAGATACAATGTTCAATCCAACAGCAATCAACTTACCTACATCTGTCTTATTATTATAAATAACAAACTGATTTAAAATACAGCTCTAAAACATTCAAACTAATGGGGTAGCCTAGGCTCCTCAGCCTAAGCACAATTTCCCAGACAGAACTTCATCAGTTCAGCAAGCCAAGTAAAATATTCAGCTGAATGGAGCACCGAATAGGCCATCAAAAATATTCCTTACAAAGAACATTATATAAAAGATCCCTGAAGATAAATTTGTCCTCCAATAGAAGAAGATTCCTATTAATTTTTAATGATTTAATTTTGTTCTGTGTATAGAGCATAAATGATCAATAGGACAGTTTTTAGACTGGTCTTGCACATACCAACCAAATTTACATCCTTCAGAAAATGGGCATCTTTCAAAAGTGTTTCAATATTGTTTGTCATTATTGGAATTCACATCATTCTGAATAGTAGCAATTCCAAATAATCGTAAGAGTTGGAAATGTAGAGTTAGTGTAAAGATCTAAAGATCATTACTGCATCAGCCATCTTACAGAATATCATAGAAAGCATGAGAGGTCAACTGGCCTACATCCACTTCTATTTCTTCAGATTTCAGTTATTTTTCCAAGTAGTTCTGAAGGCATGTAATTTGTATGGTTAACAGGTAGTCAAAGACCAAATGCATACAAATATACCCTCTATATGGTCTTAGAGGATATATTTGGAAGGAGAAACCAGGAAAGGACATGCACGGTAAATGGTAGGGAACTGAACAGAGAAACCTGGGAATACAGATGCATAATTCCCTGAAAGTGGCATCCCAGGTGGATAGGGTTATAAAGTGAGCTTTTAGCATATTGGCCTTCAGAAATCAAGTATTGAGCCAGGAGTTGGGATGTTATATTAAAGTTGGATAAGACATTGGTGAGGCCAGATTTGGAGTACTGTGTGCAGTTTTGGTCACTTAACTACAGGAAAGATATCAATAAGGTGAAAAGAGTGCAAAGAAGATTTACTACAATGGTGCCCGAAGTTCAGGAACTGAGTTACAGCAAAAAGTTAAACAGGTAATTAATAGGAATCTTCTTCTATTGGAGGACAAATTTATCTTCAGGGATCTTTTATATAATATTCTTTGTAAGGAATATTTTTGATGGCCCATTCGTTGCTCCATTCAGCTGAATATTTAAAAATCTATTGCAAAAGGTTATTCCACGGAGCGTACAAGAGTGAGGGGAAATTTGATAGCGGTATTTAAAGTTATGAGGGAATTATACAGAGTAAGTGTAGACAGACTTTTTCCACTGAGGGTAAATGATACAAACCAGAGGACATGGATTAAGGGGAACAGTTAAGGGGGAACACGAGGGGGAATTTCTTCACACAGAGAGTGGTGGGAATGTGGAATGAGCTTCCAGCTGAAGTGGTAAATGCTAGCTAGTTTTAATATTTAAGAAGAATTTTGGCAGGTAGATAGATGGGAGAGGCATGGAGGGCTATGGACTGGGTGCAGGTCAGTGGAACTAGGAAAAAAAATGGTTTGGCAGACTGGAGGGGGCAAAGTGGTCTGTTTCTGTGCTCTAATTGTTCTATTTGACACAATCAGTAATATTCAGACCAAATTAATTTTTATGACTGTTACAATCATGCACCAAAATGGTGAAGCTGATCTGTTTTAGTCCACATTTGCAGTATTGTGTACAGTTCTGGTCACCATATTACAGGATGGATGTGGAGGCTTTTGAGTGGGTGCCTGGATGCTACATAGATTACAGTGCATTAGCTATAAGAGGTTGGACAAAGTGTTTTCTCTGGACAGTGACCTGAGAGAAATATATAAAATTACAAAAGGGGTGGACAGAGTAGTCACTCTCATTGTCAAGGTAGAAATTAGATGGCATAGCTTTAAGGTAAGGGGGGGGGGGGGGGTACATTTTTAAAGAAGATTCACAAGGCAGATCCTACCCCTGCAACCCCCACCACCACCACAAACAGGGATAGGTGACTGGATACACTACCAAAGTAGGTGATGGAAACAGATGATAGAAATATTTGAGGCATTTAAACAGGCATGTGAACAGGCAAGGAATGGAAGGATTAGATCTTGTACATGCACTTGGACAGAGTAATTTGATAACAAGGTCAGTACAGATATCACGGGCTGAAGTGTCTATTCCTGTGATGTATTATGTCCTACTTCTGACAGTGTCCTCAACCGCACTACCAGATGGAGTCTCTGGGTGCATATGCAAGAACAATTCAGTTATTTTGTTATACTATATATTTTGCCATCCCATTGTAGCTATGGTGTACACTATAGCCCAATTGTAAAAATAACAAATCAAAATTTCTACTAGTCAGCTGCTCTGAACACATTCTGACACCAAAATAAACGCACAAGGTAATCTGGCCAGAATAGTTGATAGATTATAATTAGAACAATAAACTACATGATTTAGCAGATGGTTTACAGAAGTTACAGAGCTAAAGATACAGAAGAATTGGGAATAAACACGTCAACAGGATGTCATATTTCATCAAAAGTATTGAAAAGAATGATTTGCAATGCTGAAATGTCGGATGCAAGAATAATTTTTTTGTTGGTGCATTAAAGGGAAAAGCAATTAATCCCACATCTTTCCAGATACCAAAGATCAATAAGTTTTCCTTAAGCAGAGTACAGTGGAACTCCATTATAATGTGATAGTTTGGGTCAAAAAAAAATTGCATCATGAAAAAAGCGGGGTCGCATTAAATCGGGGTTCATAAAAAACAGCGTTTTCAAAAAATACCTGCATTTGCAATCATCTTTTTATTTCTTACAATCATCATTTTATTTCTTTAAAAAACCAAATGAATGATTTTTGCTTGAATGCAGTAGGTCCAAAGAAATCCAATGTGCTTCTAAGCTTGGAGGATTTTTATGTTGTCCACATTCTGGGTCTCAAAATACTCATGGCTTCAGACATTTTTGGGGGTGGGGGTGGTGGAGGGTCCTCATTACCATTCTCCTATAGTAACGTAATGGATGATCTCGGAGTCCGTCTGGTGCTCATAGGTTGAGTTGGGCATTCGTCATCAGCAGAGAACCACTGGTGTAAGTCCTCTTTGCTAATTTCAAACAGCTTCTGCGCCTCACTCCCCTCTTCGTCTGGGAAGCCGTAGAATTCTTGCTAATCATCATCATCTTCTTGATGGATTTTCGTGATCCTCCTCCCAGCGTTTTTCCACACAAGGAGCTGCTCAGCCCTTCCCACCTAAGTAGCAAACTTTCTTAATATTCATGATTTTCAGATAGCCTTCCAGTATTGTTGATTCGTCTACAATTCTATGAATTAATTCACACCTGTAATTCTGCTTGAACACGGAGATGATCCCCTGATCTAGGGGCTGGATTTTAGATGTAGTGTTCTTTGAGAGGTAAGAAACTCAAATCTTTCCTTCAAGGCCTACTAGGTTGGCAGCTGGAGGGACATTTGTTAAGCAAAAGAGCTTCACGTTGACATGGGCGAGGAAAATTTGCCAATCATGAGTGGTTTTAACTTAAGTTCCAGTCTCGTTAACACAAAACAACAATATCACGTGGTCTTTGTATTGTTTGAACCCCTCATGTCAATGGGCATCAACTTTGCTCGACAGCGTGTGGTCTGGGATCATCTTGTAGTAAAGGCCTGTTTCATCACACTTATACACTTGGTCTTTGACGCAGCCACCTTCTTCTAAGAGTTTTTAGTTCTGCTGGGTATTCGTTGGCGGCGGCAGTATCGGCTGAGCAAATTTCTCCAGACACTAATACTTGAGAAATCCTGTGACAGCATTTAAACTGGTCTATCTATCTATTACTAGATTAGAACTGTGACATTTCTCCAATGATCAGATTGTGAAACATCTCGGCTTGAGCTTTGAGAATAGGTCCGGAAATTGGAAGGCCTTCTGAGCATGTTTGAACAAGCCACTCGTACAGGGCATCATCGAGGCTGACATCTTTGGCTGTCTTCATGCGTTTGGCTTTTAGACCATCTTCTTCCTCGATTTTCCAAAGCGACACATGTCCTGAGATTTCCAGCCACGGAGTGTTGATTCAGGTATGCCCAGGTCTCATACAACTTTGGTTTGACTTTTATTCTTGATCGCGTCAAGTGTGTGAAGCTTATCTTTCACAGAAAAAAGTTTTGTTTTCCATTTTGAAAAAAATTCAAAGAGCAAAAAAAAAGGATCTGATGGCTCATCACATTATTTCCGCATTTGCGTTAAATTGGGGTTCCACGATTATGAATTTGATTCATACAGATGCAGCATCAGATATATTTGACAGCAAGTTACTGCAATTATTTTGGACGGAAGACAGCAATCAAATCAGAAAACTATGTACAATGAGAAAATACCTTAGGGAAAGACTTTGACTGGTGAGCTCTTGCAGTTTTAATAACATCTGAAATAGTCACACCTGGCCCTGTTATGACCTCCAATGCTAAATTACAGCATCCAATGAACGGTTACGTATTTTCTGTACAAAATTTACATCCATATCACACAAAGACAAAGATAATCAGCTGGCCCTAATAATCTTCTGTAATTAGGGCATGATGAAATTGGATATTGTGAAGTTAGACTGCCCTAAACCATGCAATGTCAAAACAGAGACAACATATGCTTAGCTAATTCGGAACACGAGTTAGGGATCAATCATGGAGAATTACTCTCAACACTTGATACCCAAAATAATCAGATAACATCTTTTTCTTTCTTTGGCTTGGCTTCGCGGACGAAGATTTATGGAGGGGGTAAAAAGTCCACGTCAGCTGCAGGCTCGTTTGTGGCTGACCAGTCCGATGCGGGACAGGCAGACACGATTGCAGCGGTTGCAAGGGAAAATTGGTTGGTTGGGGTTGGGTGTTGGGTTTTTCCTCCTTTGCCTTTTGTCAGTGAGGTGGGCTCTGCGGTCTTCTTCAAAGGAGGCTGCTGCCCGCCAAACTGTGAGGCGCCAAGATGCACGGTTTGAGGCGTTATCAGCCCACTGGGGGTGGTCAATGTGGCAGGCACCAAGAGATTTCTTTAGGCAGTCCTTGTACCTTTTCTTTGGTGCACCTCTGTCACGGTGGCCAGTGGAGAGCTCGCCATATAATACGATCTTGGGAAGGCGATGGTCCTCCATTCTGGAGACGTGACCCATCCAGCGCAGCTGGATCTTCAGCAGCGTGGACTCGATGCTGTCGACCTCTGCCATCTCGAGTACCTCGACGTTAGGGGTGTGAGCGCTCCAATGGATGTTGAGGATGGAGCGGAGACAACGCTGGTGGAAGCGTTCTAGGAGCCGTAGGTGGTGCCGGTAGAGGACCCATGATTCGGAGCCGAACAGGAGTGTGGGTATGACAACGGCTCTGTATACGCTTATCTTTGTGAGGTTTTTCAGTTGGTTGTTTTTCCAGACTCTTTTGTGTAGTCTTCCAAAGGCGCTATTTGCCTTGGCGAGTCTGTTGTCTATCTCATTGTCGATCCTTGCATCTGATAAAATGGTGCAGCCGAGATAGGTAAACTGGTTGACCGTTTTGAGTTTTGTGTGCCCGATAACATACTGCCTAATTTTCCACCCAGGTTTCCTTCACCATAATTGTTAGCTGTAACTGGAAACTCACTCACCTCCTTTGACAGTCTGCCACAAGTCCTCACCCAAAACAGCAATTCATTCCAAAGATCAAAGACAGATAAAAATGGTGCATCCTATCAAGTACTTCACACCTTGCTGAATTTAAATTCATGACCCTAGTTTCCCCAATGCATCAAAACAATGAATAGGCTATCCATTGGCACTGATTCATTTTTAATTTAAAAGCACTCAAAAACTGCCCCAATATCAACACTTTCAGGATTAAAAAGACTAATCCTAGAACAAGAGCTTTTAATCTAGGGAAATAAAACATGACAATTTAATCTTTGTAGAATATTCACTTATGTTAATTTATTTTGAAATCCTTTGTCATATAATATTTTATACTGGAAATTCATTTACAGGCTTCCAAACTGCAACTATATTTATTATTTATCTTTTCCTTGAAGGGAAATTCCTAGAAAGTCCCAAAATACTAAAACTCCCTGAGAATCACCAAAAATATTAGTAGCAATGAAGCAATAACCATATTTCAATGCAAGTCAACCACACAAGGCTTTAAAACAAGCAAATTTTAATTTAAAAAAACAAGTTATTATTGTAAACCCTCCAAAAACTACAGGTTTCACCCACTATCCAAAAGTAGAGCATTCCTATGAAACCTTTTGTAACCTGAAATGGCAAGAAGCAATTACCATTAATTTACATGGGAAATATTTTTGAGTGTTCCCAGGCCCATCTAACGGATGCACAAAATAAATTGAGATAAAGCATAGATGCACATAGACACAGTTCAAAGCTATGGCAATTTGATGCTAAGATGCTGAATGTAGTTCCCAGGGAATGAGCTTGGCGGCATCACTCTGCTGCTCGGGGTGCAAGCTGCCTCTGTAATAGGCCTTCCAAAAACATTGAGAACAGTGGGTCTAGAATCAATAAGGAACTAAAAAAATTAAAATGGAGAAATTAATGGGACTGAAGCACATTAATGAATTTTGAAAGTTGTGGCTAAAGAGGTAGAAACTATGGAAGTCTTTTCCCTAATGTCACACCTTCCAGATAAGTTCCTGCATCTTGTTTAAAAAAAAATCAAATGAAGAGTGAAAATGTACAAGACAATAAGGACAGCGTGGCAAGAGTAATGATTAATGCAACACTATTATAGCACCAGTGACCCCGGTTTGAATCCTTTGCTGTCTATAAGGAGTTTGTACATTCCCATGTTCCAAAGATGTAAGGGTTGGTCGGTTAATTAGTTACCTGGGAGTAATTGAGTGGACTGGGACTGTGATAGTTCTGTATTTCCAAATTTAAATTTAATTTAATAAGACATAAAAGTAGTATTAGGTCATTCAGCCCATTGAGTCTCTCTGCCATTTGAATTACAGCTAATGTCTTTTTCTTCAGCCCCATTCTCTAGTCTTCTCCCAATAACCTTTCACATCTTTACTAATCAAGATGTTTTGATCAACATCAGCTTTAAATATACTGACAAGCTCTGCAGTCAACTGTTGCATCAAATTCCAGATTTGCCATTCTCTAGATGAAGAAATTTCTTTAATCTCTGTTCTAAAGGGATGTCCTTTTTATTCAGAGGCTATGACCTCTGTTCCTATACTCTTCCACTTCTGGAAAACATCTCCACGTCCACTCTATCAAGCCCTTTCAATATTCAGCAGAATTCAATGAACCCCCCATCCTTCTGAACTCAAATAAGTTCAGGCCTAGACCCACCAAACACTCCTAAAACATTAACCCTCTCCCCCTCGAGATCATTCTTGTAAACTTCTTCTGGACCCTTTCCAATCCTAGTACATTCTTCTGTCCATTATGGGCCATAGTTGTTTGCAATACTCCAAATGTGGTCTTGACCATCCTGTAAAGCCTCAGCATAACATCTTTGCTTTTATATTCTGGTCCTCTTAAAATGAATGCTCATATCATTAACCTCAAACTTCATCCTTAATAATGGACTCTAAGGTTACCATAATTTAACTGGCCTGTAATTCCTAGTCTTTTGCCTCCCACCCTTCTTAAAGGGTAGAGTGCCATTTGCAATTTTCCTGTCCTCTGGAATCCTTCCCGACTCTGATACTCCTTCAATACTGTTGATCGTGGCAGGGTAAATGCAAAATGATCTTGAGGAAACATTAATAGGACATTTAAAAATTAGAGGTCACTTGATGAGGAGCAAGTGGCAGGATGTCAACCCCCAGACCTCTCGGACCAGGAGAATTAAAAATGGTTTATTAAAAGACAGAAATAGCATCAAGAATCACAAAAATGAATAAATAGAAGTTCTTAGCTTGCATGGGAAGGATGAGCATCAGCCAAGCAAAAGCAGCCATCGAGGTAGGAGGAACGGTCGGCAACTGATATGGCCCACCTTGTGGAGGCCAAGATGGCTACACCAAATCCAGGCCCAAAGCCCAGGAGGCCCCGTCATCGGTAGTCCAACCCGCTGAGGAAGAATGAGGCTCACCAAGAGGACAGTGGAAGGTGAGACTGACCCGGGGAAGAGAACCAATGCGATCCATGGCCAAGCGTCGGGAGACAAGCTTGAGCTTCATCCCCCTCCAATGACAACAAGCAAAGAGCACCCGGGAGCACAGCACAACAGGCAGTGGGAGCGACTCACCTGGGTCAGAGACCTCAGCCCCGCGTTGGGAGACGGCTCCAACAGCAACCCTTGAGAGGATGACAGCGAAGAGAAGACTGGAGGCAGTGTCAGGAGAGAATAGCAGGGAGGACCTGGGACCCATAGAGGCAGCAAGCTGGTGTCAGCAAAAGGGGGAGAAGGCACGGAGCCCTCACTTCAGGCCATGGAAAGAATGGAGGAGAGTCTGGCCAAGGACTTAAAGGGAAAAACAGGAGAGTTGTACAACAAAATGGATTGATGGGAGAATGCCCTAACTAGATTGTCAGGAAGGGTATCTGAAGTAGAAGAAAGAATTGGAGATAATGAGGACAGAATAAACAAATTAGAGAGATGTTGCCACATGGGAGGTGGAAAGGGGACACCTCTGGCAGAGGATCCACACTTTAGAAAATCTTTTCAACACTGGCTCCCAGAGGTCTTGGGAAGGAAGAAATTGTGGGAATTGATGGGAATAGAGAAAGCCCATCAGATCCCCTTCCCGTGCCCCAGTCAAAAGCCACGCTTGGTGCTGGTGAAGCTCCTGTGTCACCAGGACCATGAGAAAATTTTAAGGGCAGCAGTGGTCGGGCCAAAGTGAGGGGGGGAGGGGCCATGGAGCTGGAGGGAAAAAAAGATCCTATTCTACCCAGACGTAAGTAAAACAAAGAAAGGAATTAGAGCCAATAAAAAGAATGGCCAAGCAGAAAGGATACAAAAGTGACCTTAGGTATCCAACCACCCTAAAGTCATAATGCCAGGAGGGGAGAGAAAGTTTATGTTAGAGGCCAAAGAAGCCTGGAAGCTTGTGAAACAGCTACTGATCTGTAAGAAATAATATATTTATGTGTAGCACCAAATTGAAAATTGAAAACGCTAGCATTTTTGTTGTATATGTATTGCAAATAATAGTTACATATGAAAATAGTAAAAGTAGATTTAACTGTCTGTGATAGAAATATATTATTGGGAGAATTTGTGAAAAGGGAAATGGTCTGGTTGGAGGCGGGGGTGGGGGGGGAGTGAGGGTGGAGAGGTGTGGGAGGTAGATAAGTGTAAAATGCACAGCCTGTGGAAATGAGGGAGATGGTGACAATAGAAAGGTGGGGGGAAGGGAGGATTAAAAGGAACTAGATGTGGAAAGGGAATGCATATGGGCAAGAGGGTAAAGTTTGATGTAGTACTTTATGTCATCTTCATCAGTTTTTCTTTTTTTGTCGAATTTTCTTTCTTTTACTTGTCCTTTGGGGATTTACAGCCGATCTCTGTTTTATTTTTCCAGGGTTTGTCGCAGGTCCAGTGGACTGGAGCAGACGGCTGGAGGAATAAGGTTGGGCGACGATGGAGATGAGGCAGTGGAAGTATGGCAGAACACCGGTCTGGGGGTCCCCGGGGCAATGAGTAAGTGTATAAAAACATTAGCTTTAATATCAACATTTCAATGGGTCAGTGAAGTGGAAAAGAGTCTTGGCGCACATTTGACAGAGTGGGAACGCCAAAAACTAAAAAGGGGATGGGTGGGTCAGGTAATATTCTCCTCATTCACTTGTACGCCGGAGAGGGTGGGGGGGGGGGGGGGTGGGGTGACAATTCTGATAGGGAAGACTGTTCCGGTGAGAGTGCAGAATGTGACTACAGACAGAACAGGAAGATTTGTAATGGTGCATTGTCAGATATATTCCGAATCCTGGACCTTAATAAGCATGTACACCCCCAACTTTGATGACGATTTCATACAGAGCACTTTCCTACGATTGGCAGAGGGAAAGAAGAACATACTGATTGGGGGATATTACTTTTTCTCTAGATCTGGTCTTAGATAAGTCAACAAAGAAAATAACTAAAACAAAGGCAGCAAGGGCTACTATAAACTACATGAAGGAGCTGAACTTGTGTGAAATGGAAGCTTCCGAGGGAGGAGGATTATTCCTTCTACTCAAAACAAAATGACGCCTATTCTAGGATAGATTTTTTCTTGGCTTCAGCCCATATAGAGGCTGATTACACAGAGAGACTTCTCTCAGATCATTCACCTCTGACATTAACAATAGAAATGACAGATAAGCAGGATACGGCATACAGATGGCATCTTAATATGTTGCTGCTAAAGAAGCTGGAGTTTTGTAGTTTTATAAGAGCGCAGATAGACATATTCTGTCAGATCAACTGTACCTCTATTCCAGATAAATTCCTCCTATGGGATACCCTCAAAGCATATTTGAAAGGTCAGAAAATTGGATACACCAAGACAGTAAAGAAAGAATATATGAGGGAGGTGGACGAATAGGAACAATAAATTACTCACTTCGAAAAGGATTTCCAAAAATCAGGATCAGAGGATCACTACAGGACTCTAGCAAATAAAAAAATGAAATATAATACACTTCAGGATCACATAAAACCAAAAGAGATCAATGAGATATTCAGGGAATTTTATGAGGGTCTATACAAATCAGAGGTAATGGTCGGGGTGGGGGTCTGATAAAGTCGACAGGTTCTTGTCTAAATGAGAGCTTCCAAATTTAGACTCAGAAGAACCTAGATCTTCTCTTCATGGAGGAAGAGATAGCGAAAGCATTGAACTTACTGCAGAGTAACAAATCTCCAGGGGAGGATGGGTTTCCACAAGTTCTATAAGGAATTTAAATATTTACTGATGCCTCTCTATAAGGAGATGGTAGACCAGGCAATGGAGACCTATACCCTCCCAGAATATTGATCGACAGCAATTATTACAATGATATTGAAAAAAGACAAAGAATCACTATTGCCGTTCTATGCACCTTTTTCACTGTTAAACACAGATTATGATACTTGCCAAAGCCCTGGCAAATAGATTGACAAAATATTTACCAAAATAAACAAAGATCAAGCAGGTTTTGTGCAAAAGAGATAGGCAGTGGATAGCATTGGCAGACTGATGAGTATAATGCATCTAGCACAAACCAGAAACGAGAGAGGTCTGGCTGCAGAAAAGGCATTTGACAGTTTGGAGTGGGATTTTTATTTAAGGTGCTGGAAAAGTTGAGGTTAGGGCCAACTTTTACAAATTGGATAAGGGCACTGTTTCATGTGCCCAAGGCTAAAGTTGTGACCAACAGACAAATTTCTCCAGCTTTTCCACTGACAAGATCATGTAGACAACGGCATCCACTGTCTCCAGCCCTGTTCATACTAGCCATGGTGCTGCTAGCCAAAGCCATTCTCCAGGATCCATAGATTAAAGATTTAAGCCACGAAGAACATAAAATCAACTTCTTTTCAGATGACGTACTGATATATCTGACAGACTCAGCAAACTCACTGTCCAAGCCAGTTACAAGGTTAACTGGAACAAAAGTGAAATGATGCCACTTACTAAGGGGGACTACAGTCAATGTCAAGAGAACAGTTATTTAAAGTGGCCATAAAATGGGATCAAATATATAGGAGTCAGAATAGATAACTTGAATAATTTATATAAACTAAATTATATGCCCTTGCTTGAAAGAATCAAAGAGGACTTAAATAGGTGGATGTCCCTGCCAATAACCTTGGTGGGCAGGGTCAACTGTATTAAAACGAATATGTTCCCGAGGCTTTAGCATCTTTTCCAGATTTTGCCCGTGGCGTTTTCCTGGGGATTCTTCCAAAATTTGCTATCATGAGTAAGAACATTTCTATTGAATGGAAAGGTAGCCAGGGTCTCTATGGAAAAATTGACCAGGGTTTAGAGTCTGCGCGGACTACAAATACCAGACTTCAAGAAATACTATTGTGCAGCTCAGTTGAGATACATTGCCTCACTCTTTGAAGGGGGAAGATGTACCATCCTGGGCACAAATTGGCCTGCATGTGGTGGCTGAGAAGATGGCAGAGGACATTATTTATAAATGGAATGCCAAATTGTTATCTGGAAAAGCAGGCAGCCCTATACTAAAACAAATCATCACTATCTGGATCAAAATTAACCAATATTTAGGTATCAAAATGGGGATGTCCGCAAAAACACCCCTGACTCCGAATAGATTAATACGGTAGGTAACAAGATCCTGGACATCTGGCGTCGCAATGGCATCAGGTGAAAAATGGACTGCTATGAGCAGGGGCAACTAATGTCATTTGAACAACTCAGACATCTTGACAATGTATCTCCTGCTCCAAGTGAAAGGACCCAAATTTGGCCTTCACAAATCAAGGTAGAGGTGGGAGTTGGACTTCGAACTAGCAATTGAGTGATGTTGGACTGTTCTATGTCAAACCAGCATGACTTCAACCATCAATACATGATACAGGCTGGTGCAATACAATTTTCTGCATCAGTTGTACCTGTCGCCGCAAAAATTAAACAGATTATCAGATCAAAGTTTCAGATATTTCATTGAGGTAGGAACCTTTGTGCACGCAACCTGGACATGTACCAAGGTGAGGCCCTTTTGGGTGGAGCTAGGTCAAGACCTAGGAAAGATTATAAGCAAAGAATTCCCGCAGGACCCTGGATTGACAACAATATTCTTTTGCGTGGGAAATAAAAGTTCATAAACCAGACTTCAAATAATGCCAAAGTCATCCAGGCTTTCTTGTTATGGCGATAATAAACAGGAAGCATATGCTTGCTCACATTCTCGAATGCTCTAGGATTCTCAGAGTGGTAGATTAGGAAAGGTTTCAATTTGAACCCTGCAACATTTCCACCCAAAAGCACCGTTAGTCTTTGAATGCCTTGAATCCTGGCATTGCCTTGGCCTCTTGATAAATGTAGGTACACTCTGGCATACGCTTCCAGAACAAGTCTGTTTCATCAACATTAAATATTTGTTCTGGCAAATATTTTTCATCAATAATTATCCCATGCAGCTTCCTTAAAAGCCTTGGCAGCTTCAGTATCAGCACTTGCTGCCTCACCACTAACTTTTACATTATTAAAATTATGACGCCATTTGAAGCGATGGAACCACCCATGACTTGCTATAAATGTTTATGTATACATGGGATCATCAGCACGCTCTTTAAGCATATCAAAAAGACTTCTTGCCTTAGCCTGTATTGCCAGTAGACTAAGTAGTATCCGCTTCTGTATTTGATTTTCCATCCACGTGACAAGTAATCTCTCCATATCATCAATTGGCCCAGCTCTTTTCTTCGTAATGATAGTGGAATTCTCCGATGCGGACGATTTCACTGCATCACTGATTCGCCTCTTATCCTTTAAGATGGTCAAGATTATTGATTTTCCGAATGTCCTAACTCGTGTTATAGCTATTACTGGCTTACCTTACCGCCTTCATGCTGAGCAATATCTTGAGCTTTGTCTCCTCTTTTTCTTCTCACCAGAAGCAGCAAACACACATGGGTGTTTAGTACATGATGGTGTGTGTGTTCTCACCAGATGCAGGAGATACACATGGGCATTTAGTACATGATGGGGTGTATCTTCTCACCAGATGCAGGAGACACACATAGGGTTTTAGAACATGATGGGGTGTGTCTTCTCACCAGATGCAGGAGACACACATGGGCATTTAGTACATGATGGGGTGTGTCTTCTCACCAGATGCAGGAGACACACATGGACGTTTAGTACCTGTAGGGTACTAAAACATGATGGGTTGTTTACCATGCACTCGTTTGTGCCAACGTGGTTGTGTCATTGCCAAATTCGCAAGAGAGTAGTGCACCTGTACTGCACATTGCAAGCATGTGGACAGATCTGAACTCAAAATTGCAAGTACAGATTCTGACCATCATAAATTCAAAAGTTTTTTTTTTTACTATCTGTATTATTATTAAGGGCACATTCAATAGTCTGTGAAATTTGGTAGACTAGCACCACCCATATTCTGAGCCTTCTACTATACTTGCAGGATTCTATTGTTAAAAGGTGAAACTTAAGCAGACTGGGCCAAAAAAAGAGGTGGTCTCAATGAATCTAATTTTACTTTAATCGCTGTTTGATGGGGTGAATACAGGGTTGATTCTTTCCTTGTGCGAGTTGCCAAGAATTTTAGCTGGTCAGATCAAAGGTAATAAGGGTTAGGGTTCGCACCTAATTGAAAAATCAATTCTTCACAACTCTTAGCCAACAGGACTGAAGATCCAGTCATGTTGTATATTCTATTTATGTATCATCTTCCACTCAATGACAATTTGAATGCTCTCAGCAAACAGTATAAGCATGTCATCTAAAAGTCTTCAAATCTTGTCCACCTGCTCAGAACCAGCTCGTATCTCTTTCCCGTAATTCCTCCAATAATCTACACCATTAAGATGCAACACTCCTTTGCTACTTCCATAATTTTCTTTATGTACTTGCACCTCTAGTGAAGCACATTTTCTATTTGTGAAAAATTGTGTTGAAAATTTGGAATACCTAGAATTTATGTAACAGATATACCTACCAATAGAATGTGTTCAATGTTCACTACAATGCAATGTATAAAGATCTAATCAGGAGAAAACAAAATTAAGAGTTCAGTTTTTAAAACAGAAATGACTACATAATATTCAGCAGGTTTTAATAAAACTGATTTCATTAAAACATGCTTAATATTTTTTTCATTTCCAAAGAGAATTACCAAACTTTTATAGACATTATTTCCACATTACCTTGAATAATGTATCTATAATAATCTGGATCTTCCACTTCAGTTTTGATCAGAAATGGTTCAATTGAAGTACCTGAAAAATGTTTTGAAAAATGAACTTCATTCAGAATTATTCAAATTTCAGAGTAAAAGCGGAGACCAGAGATATTTTTTTTATATTTATTACTTTCTCTTTCTTTTTAAAATATTTTTATTGAATTTAACATGTTAATCCTACATACAAAGTCTGCTAAATACAACAAATAGAATGTCACATCATATACATATCACAAATTAATATAAACATAAATCAAAAAACCTATCCATATTTGTTCAATTAACATTATTTCTTAAAATTCTGGATAGAAACCAATTGAGTTACATTATACTGGGCCTTGGTCAAGACACAGAGTAATTTCTATCTAACCTGATATGAATTGACAACCATAATTAAACCTAACCTATATATAACCAGTTAATCTAAAAAAAGGAACAAAAAAAAACTATATCTAATCTAACCCTTCTCTCTAATCAAGGTTACTTTTTTCTGAATCTTGGGACTTGGATGAATATTTATGCTCCTAATAGAGAATATGAGAAATTTATGCTGGATTTATTTCTTAATTTAAATCAAGCAAAGGAAATAATTATGATTGGAGGTGATTTTAATTGTTGTTTGGATCAATTATTGGACAATCTCCAAAAACTGCAGTTAGGACTAAAACAGCTGAACAGTTGATAATGTTAATGAAAGATATTAATCTAGTAGATATAAGGAGGAAATTAAATCCTAAAGAGAAAGATTTTTTTATTCATTTTTACGATTTTTATTCTAGAATAAATTTATTTTTGGTATCAGCACAATTGAAAGGTTGTATATTAACGGCTGAATATAAGAGTAGAATTTTGTCTTATCATTCCTTGTTATCAATAACATGTACAGGTCCAGAGAGAATTGATACTACATATAGATGGAGATTTAATTCTTTGTTGTTGAAAAATGTATAATTTTGTAATTGTATGAGATCAAATAGTTTTTTTGAAAATAAATATGGATTCAGTTAACAGTAAAATTTGTGTTTCGGGATGCTTTAAAAGCATATTTGAGGGGACAAATTATTAGTTTGTACAGCATGTAGCAGTTTTACTACTAACATGTAGCAGAAGTAACTAAATTAGAGGAGATAGAGATTTTAGAAAAAGATTTCGAGCAGAATTCAACGGAATTTAAGAAAATACATTTGATTAATATGAAATAAAAAGATTTAGAGCAGAATTCAACGGAAGTTAAGAAAATACATTTGATTAATAAGAAATGGCGGCATAATTCATTACAACCATAAGTTTGAGAAGTTATTACAGAGAACTAAGCAAAGATATTATGAATTAGGGGAAAGAGCTCATAAGGTTTTAGCTTGGCAATTAAAAACAGAACAAGTTTCAAAAACAATAAATGCTATTAGGAAAGATTCAAGGATTACATATAAACCTCAGAGATTAATGATGTGTTTAGGAAACTTTACGAAAAATTGCATACATCAGAAGTAGAGGAAGATGAGGCCAAAACTGAATTTTTTTAAATCTGATCTTAATTTACTTTTTGAGAAGTATGTATGTTAAAAATCGGGATGCTCCTTTTACTTCTAGAGAAATAATAAACGCACTTCAATCTATGCCAAATGAGAAGTCTCCAGGTGATGATAGCTTTACTTCTGAATTTTATTTAAAATATTTCAAGATTTATTAATTCCATTATTGATGGAAGTATTGAAACAAGTGACGGAGGTTCATTCTTTTCCAGATTCATTTTCTCAAGCAATTATTTTTTATTCTTAAAAAAGATCGGAATCCATTGAAAGTGGGGTCTTATAGACCAATTTCATTCTTGAATGTTGATTATAAGGTTGTAACAATACATTGGCCTAATAGATTGGCCAAATATTTACTAGATTTAATTCATTTAGATCAGGCTGGGTTTATTAAAAATCATTATTTGGCAGATAACATTGTGAAGTTGATTTCTTTGGATGCAGAAAAGACCTTTGATAGAGTGGAGTGAAGTTCTCTATTTAAAGTTTTGGAGAAATTTAAATTTGGCCCAGTATTTACTGGTTGGATTAAGGCTTTATATAAAAATCCTATTGCTAGAGTTGTGACAAATGGACAGTTATGTTATCTTTACCTTTTACATTGAATAGATCAACTAGACAAGGCTGCCCTTTGTCGCCAGCTCTTTTTGCATTAGTTATTGAACCTTTGGCTCAGATGATTAGGCAAGATGGTAATATTAAAGGTATTAAGGTGAAATCTGATGAATTTAAAATTAATTTATTTGCAGATGATGTTTTGATATACTTAACAGAACCTCAGAATTCTCTGAAGTTTTATTCTGTAATAAAGAATATATCTCAGATATAAATCCCTTCTGACCACCCGTTATAAACAAAATTTCAAACTTAGATCGTCTATGTAACTGTAAAGTTACTGTCCAAAATTATCCAATAACAAAGCTTAGATAGATTGGAACAGTATGGTGAAATATCAGGTTATAAAATTAATTGGGGAAAAAAGTGAGATTATGCCATTAACGGAAATGGATTATTCGGTTTGTAAGCATATTGTGAAATTTAAATGGTCGGATCAGATCAAGTATTTATGTATTAAGGTAGAGAGTAAATTTCGTAATTTATATGAATTAAATTATTTACCGTTACTTTCTGAAATTAAAAGTGATGGAAAGATTTACCAATTACATTAATAGCAAGAGTTCATTGCATTAAAACGAATATCTTCCTGAGGATTCAGTATTTATTTCAATCTATTCCTTGTAAGATTCCCAAATTTTTTTTTAAGGATTTGAATACTATGGTGAGAAAAATTTTATCTAAGGATAAAATGGCAAGGGTATCGTTACCAAAATTAACCTGAAAATATTAACTAGGAGGTTTACAAATTCAAAATTTTAAAAATTATTATGATGCGGCACAGTTGAAATTTTATTCACAGAATGTTTGATTTGGAAAAGTCATTGATAAGAGCTAATATCGAATTATCTCAAATTGGGGAGAAGAGGATGGATCAGTTTATTTACAGATGGAATCCTAAGTTAATGAGTAATTATAATTCACCAGTTTTGAAACATTTAATGAAATTATGGTGTACAAAATTATGTTATAGGTATTCAAGGGAAGATTTTAGGTAAAATTCCTTTGTATCAAGATAAGATTTTTCCCTTTACACTTAATAATCAATTTTTGAAATTGTGGGATCAAAAGGGTATTAAATTTGATATTTTATTTCATTTCAAAGAATGAAAGAGAAATATATCTTCAAATACTTTTTTTTCTTATTATCAAATTAAAGCTTTGTTATTGGATAATTTTGGACAGTAACTTTTACAGTTACATAGACGATCTAAGTTTGAAATTTTACTTACAACAGGTGGTCAAAAGGGATTTACATCTGAGATATATTCTTTATTACAGAATAAAATGCTTAAGTTGAATTTGCATAAATCTAGGTTGAAATGGGAAAAAGATTTAGGAATACTATTTCTCAGGATGATTGGATGAGTCTATATAGGGATAATATGACTAAAATTATAAATGTAAGTTATCGGTTAGTTCATTATAATTTTATTCACCAATTATATTTAACCCTGGAAAAATTAAGGAGATATAATTTAATTCTTTCAGATTTATGTTTTAGATGTCATAAGTAGGTTCTTTTTTAGATTCTACTTGGTTATGTGAAGCCGTTAAACCTTTTAGGAATAGACTTAAGGAACTCTCATAAGTTCATTTGAAAGTGAAACTTTCATTAGATCCTTTAGTATTTTTGTTGGGTAACATTAAGAGGTTGAGTTTAGAAATAAGATTAAATAGATTTCAGGTTGCATTTTTGAGATTAGCATTAGCTGTAGCTAGAAAATGTTTGTCAAGTACTTGGAAAAATGAGACTGATTTGAGTATACAGAGATGGCATATGGAATTGATGTCTTGTATTCTGTTGGAGAAGTTAACATATAATCTTCATGATAATTATTTTTTCTATTGTAAAACTTGGAGCCTTTATTTGGATTATATGGGTTTGAGTTTTTGAACCTCACCACCCCCCCAACCCCAGCCGCACAGTGGTGCCATGGTAATTAATTTATGAATTTTGTGTTATGGTCAATCTCCTTTTCTTTCTTTTTCCCTTTCTTGAATAGGTTAGTGATGAGTGGGGTTGGGTGGGTGCGGTAGGGAGTTAGTTTAAAATATATCATGCTTGTATTATTTTGTTTTATCTATTAATTGTATATATTTGAATTATATGCATCATGGTTTAATAAATAAAATATTCAAAAATAAAGAATATTTGAATTTGCAATTCGAAAACAAAAATGCTTAACTTGTAAATATCTAAAAAAAAATCTATTTGTAAGATTACATTTAGCTGACAGTTGTTCAAAGGAGGCAGTTATCTCAAATAAAAAGATCCTTATAACTTTTGATACTTAATCAGTACTATTCCCTAAAGCCTGCAAGAAACTATTATAATCAAAAATTGAGCCCATTTTCTCAACCTATTTCTCATTATCAAATTATGTGTCGATTTAGAAAAGGAAATGAGTAAAAAGGAACCTAAAATTGCCAACATGGATGATTTTTTAGGAAACCAATTCCATTCCAATAAGGGTGATTTACTAATTTATCAAAATGTAATAATAAAAGTAAATTATGTAAAGATTTTAATTATTGGAGGAGATTTATAGTTTGGACAGATACAAAGGAATAAAATAACTTCTGGGGTATTCCTCATTTTCTTTTTCTTTCTTTTGATAATATTTATTTTATTTCCCAAAAAGCAAAAAGCATCCTTGTTGTGTTCCCCTATACTGCCTAAACATCTTTGATTGTTAGAATTAGAATGGATTGAAGCCATGGGAGATGAATATAATAATTTAATCCATTTAAGGAAAGCTGGACCAAAATTAAACTTTCCTAAAATAGCAAATAAATATTTCCAATCTACCCCGTTGAGGTGGAGGGTAAATATAAAATATTTGATCATCAGTGTATGCAATAATAAGAAAAATGATTTTTAATAAAACCTGTTTGGTTAGAATCAATAATTATTGGTAGAATATTTTCTAGTCTGTGCTCTAAAGCTTTAGCTAAAATCTTCATATCAACATTAAGTAATGAAATTGGTCTATAAGATGCACATTCTTCCCATTTTTTCCAGAGTAAGAGATATACTCTGATAAGATAAGAGAAGCTTTCCATCTTTAAATGAATCTTCAAGCACAGAGCTTCAGGGAGGTTCAAACCATTTGGTAAAGGATTTATAAAATTCTGCAGGAAAACCATCTGATCTGGAGAATTTACCAAACTGCAAAGAGGAGATAGCAAGTGATAATTCCTTTTCTGAAATAGGTACCTCCAAACTTGTACACTTATCCTGAGATAGGGTGGGTAAGTTAATTTGGTCTAAATTCTCTGACACTGAAGTGAAATTATTATTAAATTCAGAACTACAGAGATTAGAATAAAATTCTCTAAAAGTCTCATTAATTTTAAAATGATCTGTTATCATTTTATCATCTCTCATCCAAATCTTATAAAGTTGCTTTTTTTTTAAAAAGGATCATAATCTCAAAATGAGAATTTTAGCTGTTCAGATCAAAGGTAATGAGACATTTCTTCACCCTGAGGGTAACAACTCTCAGCCCAACAGGACTGAAGATCCAGTCATGTTGTAAATTCTACTTATGTAACATCTTCCACTCAATGATAATTCAAATGCTCTCAGAAATAAGCTTGTCACCCAAAAGACTTCAAATCTTGTCCATCTGCACCATTACAATGCAACACTCCTTTGCTACTTTTGTAATTTTATTTACATGTTCGCACCTCTAGTGAAGAACATTTTCTATTTGTGAAAAATTGTGTTGCAAATTTGGAATACCTGGAATTTATTTAACAGAGATACCTACCAATAGTAGTAGTGTAGTGTTTTGAACACTACAATGCAATGTATAAAGATCGAATCAGGAGAAATCAAAGTTAAGAGTTCAGTTTTTAAAATAAAAATTACTACATAATATTCAGCAGATTTTAATAAAACTGATTTCATTAAAACATGCTGAAGTTTATTTCATTTCCAGAGAATAACAAATTTTTTATAGACATTATTTCTACATTACCTTGAACACTATATTTATAATAATCTGGATCTTCTACTTCAGCTTTAATCGGAATTGAAGTACCTGAAAAGTGTTTTGAAAAATGAACTTCATTCAGAATTATTCAAATTTCAGAGTAGACCAGAGATATTTTCTTTTATTTATTACCTTCTCAAAAAATTAAATAACTAGGAAAACTATTTTAGATATAACAATGAAGGGAGAGGGAAGTCCCAACTATTAATTATTCTAATATGCTTTTTAATGAAAAGTGCGGTATGCTATTTAACTATAGCTAAGACAATCAACAGTCAAATGGCAACACAGAAGAAAAATAGTGAGAGTACAAACTACACCGAGGCCATTTATAAGCAGCTCTCTCAATATCTTGTGTTCATTTTAATTTTGGTACTTTAACTTTCCATTAGAGGCGACTCGATTAGTGTAGTGGTTAATGCAACGCTGTTACAGTGCCAGTGATCAGGGTCTGAGTTTGAATCCCGCGCTGTCTGTAGAGAGTTTGTACGCTCTCCCCATGTCCATGTGGGTTTTCCCCAGGGCTCCGGTTTCTTCCCACTGTTCAAAAACATACCAGAAAGTGTAGGTTAATTGGGGTAATTGGGCACCACAGGCTAGTGGACCAAAAGAGCCTGTTTCTGTGCTGTATGTCTAAAACTTTTTAAAAGTATATATTTTTAAAAATAATGTCAGTTTTAACAAGCAAACAATCCTGTTAAGCAAATATAACTTTTGTTTTGAACATTAGCTTTTTTACCTGTAAATTAGTCATACACAAAACACATTCAATAATACACATTTGTTCATGGACACTAGCATTGTCAACTTTAATTTCAAGGAGTTCAGATATGAGGTGTTAAAGAAAAGTGATTTTAATTAAAAATTATATCTACAATGTAGTTTGATGCATATTTAAGCACACGACAATACTCTTCTAAGTTGATACAAATAGATGTAGACTCGTGCAATCAAAGGCCACAACAGCACGTAGCCACATATTCATATTCATATTTTCCTCCACTTTCCTTTTTAAAAATTATGGAATAAGCTGCAACTATTGAAGGGGAGGGCTAATAGGAAGGCTTTTATATTCTACACATAAATATTTTGTATTTACAATTTGTAAGACAAATTTTTCCTTTATTCCACTGATGAGGGCCCCATAACTTCAATTCTCATCAGTCCTCTTCTTAATTTCCACTTTAAAAAGTTGATAAAATGCTAAAAAATCACTTCTTAATGAAGGGAACAAAAACAACCTGGCCATTTGGAGAGTTACTGACGCCAAACAAGCATATTTGCAGCAGAGCTCTGACCAGCCAAGCCTTAAGTCTCTCACTTGTCAAAAAGACCATGATAGATGAAAATAACTTCAACTCAATTCTCTTGTCCTTCTGCAGAATGCTTTCAACAACTTGCATTTCAATAAATGATTTGTCTTTACCTTATAAGTATTATAACATCCCATTTTTAACGGCCAAATTTAAGGTACATTCCCCTGATCCTGACCGGTGGTGGGGGGGGGGGGGGGGGGAATTGCCTCAACTGTTTTAAATGTGCAATTCTTTTTTTTTTAAACACAGATTGAGTTCTAGATTTTCCCCTCACAGAACCATCCTTTCTATAGTACTAGTCCTCAAGATCCTGGATATCTTACTCAAATCTGTCTCTAATCTCGAGATGATATTATCATCCTCCCTCATAAAATACTCCACCTGTTCCAGAAATCAGCCCAGTGAACCTCTGAACTGCTTCCAACACATTGGCATTCCTTTTGAATTAGGAGACCAAAACAATCTAAATATTATCTCACCGTGACCTCCACCCAGTCACTCTATACTTATCTTTAAAATTACTTGCTTCACCTGCATATTAAGTTTACGAATTCAACTCTAGGATGTCAACACTACATCCAACCAGCATTAATTTTCCACCATAACCTTAAATGAAGCACCTTATTAAATGAATTCTGGAAATCCTAGGAGTCCCTTTCATCTTCAGTAAGTGGCTTCTTGAAAAGAATTCTGCAATAAATTTGTCAAAAATGATTTTCCTTTCATAAGGTCATGTTACCTGCCTGATAACTCTCAATATTTTAAGTGCCATGAAATAGCTTCAATAATAGCTTCTAACATTTTCCTGATGACATTTAACGTGTAGTCTTCCTTTCTCTTTGGGAAGCACTAAATTTAATTCCTTTATTCAATGTAAAAGAAGTCAACTGAAGCATTAATGTTGATTAATTATCCTAAATTATTATAAGAATGTGGAAGAAATGCTGCAAATGTGAACCAAAAGGCTGGAAACACTGATTATCTGAATTTTAAAAAAATTCATTTAATTTAGACATACAGCACAATAACAGTCCATTTCAGCCCACAAGTCTGTGCCACCCAATTAACCTACACACCTAGTACATTTTGAACGGTAGGAGGAAACGGAGCCCTTGGGAGAAAACCCACGCAGACACAGGGAGAACATAAAAACTCCTTATAGACAGCACGGATTTCGAACCCTCGTCCGGTCCCGATCACTGGTGCTGTAAAGGCGTTGTGCTAACCATTAGGCTAACCATGCCGCTCTGTTCAACTGCTGAAACTGTTGAACTCATTACTGTGCCCGGAAGCCCCTAATGCTCCCAGTTAGATGATTTTAGCCATTTAACAGTAGGTGAGCAATGTCAAAAGTGTAAATAATATTTCACAACTTGTAATGAATTTTATTCAAAAGAATAATTTAAAAAACTCAGAAAGGATATTCCAACTCTAATAGAAATTATTAAAATATTAGAGTGAAAGAAGCTCTTAATATTAATAGTAAGCCCCAAGTGGGTGTATAAGAGAACAAACATGAATTCATGGGAGTGATGTAGATTTTGGAAAACTAATTAGCAAAAATAAATCAGCCCCTGAGAAGATGATAAATTAGAAATTATTATAGAGATAAAGGAAGTGGCATTGAACTTTGTATGTCTTTACAAATGTAAACATTCTGGACAAACTGAGGAAACAAAGACCACAAGAATTAAGAATAATTAATATACTAAAGAAATAGGAAAAATTAATCAATTCTCATCAGGAAATGCAAGAGCGGGAGTTGGAAAATGAAGAAGAGCATTTAAAAAACACCAGGAAATGTAGGTGCCTGTTTAAATTTCTCCATTGGTTAATTAGCTGCAGCCAATAAAGGGAAGGGGATTTTAAGTGGAGTGGCCACTGCAAGAGTGGAAATTTGATCTTTTGGCAAGCAGAGGTTTCTGGATCATTGGGCTCTCTTTCAGGGAAGGTGGGACCTGCACCAGAAGGAGAGTTTGCATATTAACTGGTGGGAGACTAATATCCTTGCAGGAAGGTTTGCTAGTACTGCTCCAGAGGGTTTAAACTAGATTTGCAGGGGATGGGAACCAGAGTGCCAGAAAAGGAAAGTGGCAAAGGAAAAAGATGTAACAACTGGATATAAAGACAGAAATCAAAGGGTTGAGTATGGTGGAAATGTTCCTAGGTGCATCTATTTCAATACAAGGTGTAATGCAGGAAAGGTAGACAAGGAAACAGCGTTGATTGGCATGTGGAATTTGACACTGTGTCAACTCTCCTCCCCAGCCAATCTAGTTTAAACTCACTGCAGCAGCTGTAGCAAACATGAGAGATTAGTCAGGAATATTCAGTTACTCAGTATTCATTGTGAGGTGGCTTTAAGGGAGAATCTAAAAAATGGTTGTGGATGACTGCCTCTCTGACTGGAGACCAGTGACTAGAGGTATACCTCAAGAATGGGTGCTGGATCCTTTGTTGTTTGCAATTTATAATCAATGTTCTGAATAATGTGGTAAAATGAATGAGCAAATTTGCAGATGATGCCATAATTGATAGCGAGGAAGGGGTTTTTAAAGCTTCCAAAGGGTTTGGGACCAGCTGGAAAAGTGGTCTGAAAAGTGGCAGATGGAATTTAATGCAGACAAATCTGATATGTTGCATTTTGGAAGAACAAACCAAGAAAGCAGATACATGGTAAACTGAAGAATGTGGTAGAAAAAAGGGATCTGAGAATACAGATAAACAACTCCCTGAAAGTGATGTCATAAAGAGAGCTTTTGGCACAATGACCTTCTTAAATCAAAATATTGAGCATTGAAATTGGGATGTTATGGGAAAGTTGTATAAGACATGAGTGAAGCCATATTTGGAGTATTGTGTGCAGTTTTGGTCACCCAACTACAAGATATCAATAAAATTGAATGAGTGCAGAGATTTACTAGGATGTACCAGGGTTTGAAGATCCAAGTTACAGGGAAAAGTTAAACAGGGCAAGTTAAAAACAACTTTATTCCCTGCAGCGTAGAATGTTAAAAACTTTATTCCCTGCACCATAGAATGCTAAAAACTTTATTCCCTGCACCATAGAAGAACAAGGCGAGATTTGATAGAGGAATACAAAATTATAGGTGCAGATAGATTACATGTGAGTAGGCTTTTTCCACTGGGGTTAAGCAAGTAAAAACCAGAGAACATGGGTTAAGGGTGAAAGTGAAAAAGTTTAGGAGGAACATTGGGGGAATTTCTTCAGAGTGGTGGGGGTATGGAATTGCTGTATGTTTGCTCCAGTGAGTTTAAACTAGATTGCTAGGGGAGAAAACCAGAGTGCCATAGCAGACAGAGGAGTAGGGGAGGGAAAAGATGGGCAAGTGAGAGAATAAGTTATGTGGAAGATAAGGAAGGAATGGGATTACATTGAGATTCAGTGGATTAAACAGCCTCTCTTTTGCCAAAAGAAAATGAAACCCAAGATTTTCTCAAGGTACAATCGGGTTACTGCATAAAATTAGGGTTGAAGACAACAGCAAATATTAGCCATTTCCATGCTGGCAGGCCATAATTAGGGGTACCACAAGGAACAATGCTCTGCTCATTACAATTTATATTAATGACTTGGAGTAAGACCATGTATAAAGTGAGGTTGTTTACTCTGAATCATTTCCCTGCCCTGCAACTTCTCCTACCCAACAACATTCTTTCATATTCTCTCTTGGACTATGTTAATCAATAAACTATTGGTCATGGCAAGCGAGTTAAAAACAAAAAATGAGAAAGTAAAACTCATTTTACTATAAATTCATATCCTTTTGTCTAAAGCACATCTGGAATACCATGTACTGATTTGGTCACCTTCCTCTGAAGGAGGTGCAATGAAGGTTATTACTGACAAAGAAAAATGCTCAGCAGATCATCCAACACCTGAACAAAGAAGCACTATCCCTGGTTTTATTTTAGTCAACTTCCCTAATTATAGGCAAAATATCATTATTGCGCACGCTGCCCAAGCTGATAATATTTCCCACATCCAGACTTCTGAGAAGAAAAATAATGATGTTCCAGAAATGGGGAACTTATGCAGTCGATCAACTAAATTATGGTTACACGTGGTCTGAACCCAACATCCAATCTTATGTATTTAAATCCATTCTCAATACAGTCCCCAATATAGTTAACACCTGAATTTTAAAACTATCGCTACTTCACAAAATTCTTTGCAAGTTTAATGCAGTAGTACAAATTTATATATAGAATAAATGTCTTATTTTTCCCTTTTATTAAAAACATACGCATTTTTAAAAAAGTGACACTTACTAGGTTGGTTATCATCATGTGGCTCTGTTTTCACCTGCGCTGTAACAAAGCTATAAAATAAAAACATTCAAATATTTTCACTTTTGCCGTGGTTTGTTATTCCCTTACCTGTAAGTGAAGAAAATGGATGTTATTTTCCACTAATCTCTATTTTCCTTTGCTGGAGATCAATTCGGGTTTAAGTTTAGATATTATACCACACAGTTCTAAGAAGATATTTGGAATATAAACAAGGAATAGTGTGGTACAGATATAGTTCAGACCAACATTGATACTTTCCTCTAACTCTGAAATACTTTTTCAAATACAGTAAAATCCCCATTATCTGGAAATAATCAACCAAAAACAGAACTGGGAAAAAAAAGGAAACAAATAAATAAATAAAGTTAAAAGATGGGCGTGATAGACTTTGTTGGACGCGCAGTTTTACCATGCTGGACGAGCAATGCCCCTCAATGCCCGCGCATCCGTTCTGTTGTCGCCACTTATGTGGAGGTGAGCCTGGTTGTCAGCATGAGGAAGGTGTATCAAAGGCCTGAACGGGACACATGCATGGATGTGCATCTGTTAAAAAATGCGGCATCTCTAGTGCAATTGATGGCACGGAAGATGATTTATTGTGGGACATTGACAACAAAGCTGAAGCCATCTCATCAGGTACTGACTTTGACCCATACGATGACTGTTTAAACAGTGAGAGTATGGATGTGTTTGCCACAATCTTTGCCTCAAATGGTGATAGTGATTTTGGAGGATTCTAAATTTTTTTCCAATAAAAATTTAGTTCTTATATACTGATTGCATGAAAATTTGTTGTAGTTGGGTTTTTATTTTGGTGTTTCAACAGTCGATATATGCCGAATTGGTTTTCAAGGGTTAACTTATTCACTGACTCAGCCTCCAGCGATTCTGGGGCTGTTTTTTAAAAATGACCGGTTCTCTTAAAAATCTGTTTATCCGAAATGGGCCCAGTCCTAACCATTTCAGATAATCGGACTTGAATTTACAGCCTCAAAAGTATATCTGGCATGTCGACCCCCATTTATTGAGAGATTTTTGAGGATTTCAAGACACGACTTGTACGCTGAAATATATGGTAGTTAGGCATCGGAAGAAAAGGTCTCAGTCAACTGGAAAATTAGCATTTCCGGTATCTGTGATCCCCAAAGGTGATGGATAATGGGGATTTTACTGTAATTTACTCTGAATGTTAAACTAAACTTGCAAAGGACTCCAGAATTGTAGCATTTCACAGCACAAAAACAATTAATTGCCTTCTGTTCCCAATTCCTATTGACCAAATGTTTATCTAAAGAGTGATGCTAGAGAAACAAAAAATATATAAATAACAACTTCAAACTAAAAGCACAGTTAGCACAAGTTCTAGTGTCAGAGACACTGCGGGTTGTCTGTAAATTGGACTTTTTTAACCCGAGGCCTGCATGTACCTCCATAGTGGATGCATCAGTTATTTAAAAATCAACAATGATGATTTAACTGTACCCAAAACTAGGTAATAAAGTACTCCTTGAAGAAGATGCAATGAGTATGCAAAGAAACATAATAGGTTATGGGGAAGGAGGATACTGGACCGCAATGTGAAAATGTCAGGTCAATCATTTGGGTGGGAAACAAATGTTACACTGGCTACGTGAATTCATGAGACTGAGACAGATATAGAAGGGAATATGAATGGTACAACAGTTAATATTGCTGTTTCACAAATTCAGCCCCACCCTGGTTAGCTGTCTGTACCGTTTGACATTCCTCTGTAACGAAGTGGGTTTTTAAACCAAGCACTCCAGTTTCCTCCTATATTCCAAAAATTAACTACTGAAAATCAGCAAAAAAATTGAATGCAAGTTGCTGGGCACTTGTAATATGACAAAGGGAAACGAGGTGAAGTGAGAAGAGTAGGTTTTCAGTATTAAAAAGCCAACATGCACCTAAATGACCTGCTCATAATCTGTATTATAACTAGCAAGCAAAGTAATTGAATGGAAAGAAAAGTACACAATCAAAAGAGACATCAAAATTGGAATAGACAGGTAAGACACAGATGACGTTCATGGTAACAAATCAAGATCATGTGGCATGGGGATTTAACAAAATTAATGCAAAGAAAATTATACCTGGTTTTAATACCTTTCTAGAGATTAGCAATAGTGCATTAAGAAAATACCAAGCCAAAAAAAATTAAAGTACAAGCCAACGACCTCATGAATATACACCACACACAGCTTTTTCGCATCAAGAAAGATATATCCAAAAGAGTAACCGAGGATTTATGGAAATTATATTACTCTTAGAAATAAATTATGAATGGTTGAAGGACAGAAAAAAGACCGACCTGTCAGGTGGCATGTGCGCATTCTCTTTCCCAGTTGACTGTTTTGTCTCCACTATGGAAAAATAGAAGTGTTAATCTCCAAATCAGTGGTTTACTTAAATAAAAGGGCCCAATGTTGTTTGCAATACTCCAAATGTGGTCTGACCATCTTGTGAAGCCTCAGTATTACAATTCTAGTCTTTATAAAATTAATGCTCATATTACTAACCTCAAAACCTTAATATTGAGTAAATCTACAGGGAACGCAGCCTTAGGACAGCAGCAGCAATCATCAAAGATACACAACCCAGCACACACTCTGTTCTCGCTGCTGCCAGCAGGAAGGAGGTCTCAGTGCCAAAAGATTCCCACCACCAGGTTCAGGCAACTGCTACCCCTCCACCATCAGAATCCTTAACAACAAACTCAATCAGATTCATTTAAGGACTCTTACTTCTGCATTTTATTGATTTTCTTTTGTTCTCTCTGTATTACACAGTCAGTTTGTTTACATTAGTTTGTTATCAGTTTACATTAAAGAAATCTCAGGGTTGTACGTGATGTAATTAAGCCTCCTTCTTCTGGCTATTCAACAGTTTGGCAAGGGGGTGGGGAACAGAGTGTGAGTGCAGTGTCAAGGGAGCATGGCCACCTAGATAGGAATAATAACGATAACAAAGGTAGGATGAAGATTAGGGTAAAAGGTAGAAAAGAGAATATAGGTGAGGGTCATTCTCTGAAATGCATATATTTTAATGCAAGAAGCATAATGAACAAGGTAGATGAGCTTATAGCATGGACAGATACTTGGGGTCATGATATTGTGGCAATTAGTGAGACCTGGCTACAGGAGGGTCAGGACTGGCAACTTAATATTCCAGGATACACTTGTTTTAGATGTGATAGAGCAGGGGGTAAAAAAGGGGGAGGAGTTGCTCTGCTTGTTAAGGAGGACATTACTGCCGTGAGGTGGCAGGATGGTCTGGAGGGATCGTCCAGTGAGGCTGTTTGGGTGGAATTGAGGGGTGAAGGAGGCATGAGGGTGCTAATAGGGGTGTATTACAGACCACCAAATGGGCCAAGAAAATTAGAGGAACAAATTTGTAGGGAGATAACGTATATGTGTGAGAATCATAAGGTAGTGATCATGGGAGATTTTAACTTCCCTCAAATTGATTGGGATACCCATACAGTAGAGGGCTGGATGGGCTAGAGTTTGTTAAATGTGTTCAAGACTGTTTTCTAAATCAATTAGTAGACCCAGGATGGTGTAATACTAGATCTCCTGTTAGGGAATGAGCTAGGTCAGGTATTGGACATTAATGTTGGAGAACAAATTGGGTCTAGTGATCATAACTCTGTTAGTTTTCAGGTAGTTTTAGGGAAGAGCAAGGAGGGGCCTAAAGTTGAGGTTCTGGATTGGAGAAGAGCAAATTTTGAAGGAATAAGAAGGGATTTGGGGAGTATTGAGTAGGACAGGATATTTTCAGGTAAGGATGTAAATAAAAAATGGAGGATATTCAAAAAAGAAATTTTGAGGTTACAGAGTAGATATGTCCCAGTGAGGATCAAAGAAAAGGCTGGAAGTCATAGGGAGGCTTGGTTTTCGAGGAATATTGGAAATTTGGTTAGGAGAAAAAGGGAGGTGTACAAGAGGTATAAAGAGCAGGGAGCTGAGAGTTTGAAGGAGGACTACAAGGAGTGTAGAAGGAATCTTAAGAAAGAAATTAGAAAGGCCAAAAAAAGGCACGAAGAGGCTTTGGCAGACAGAGTAAAAATAAATCCAAAGGGTTTCTATAGGTACATTAAAAGTAAAAGATTAGTGAGGGATAAAATTTGACCCCTTGTAGATAGCGAAGGTAGGCTGAGTGAGAAGTCAGAGGAAATGGGGGAAATTTTGAATGATTTCTTTGCCTCGGTATTCACTAGGGAAAAAAATATTGAACCAGTTGAAGTAAAGAAAAATAGTGGGGAGGTCATGAAGCATATAAGGATAACCGAGGAGGTAGTGATGGCTGTGTTGAAAAAGATAAAGGTGGATAAATCTCTGGGACCGGACAAAATATTCCCGAGGACACTCAGGGAGGCTTGTGGACAGATAGTGGGGTCATTAACAGAGATATTTAGGATGTCACTGGCCACGGGGGTAGTGCCAAAGGATTGGAGGGTGGCGCATGTGGTTCCGCTGTTTAAGAAAGGGTCCAAATGTAAACCTGGGAATTATAGGCCTGTGAGTCTGACGTCTGTGGTGTGTAAGTTGATGCAAAGTGTTCTGAGGGATGGTATTTACAAATATTTGGAGGTACAGGGATTGATAGGGAATAATCAGCATGGTTTTGTCAGGGGTAGATCATGCTTGACAAACCTGATTGAGTTTTTCGAGGGGGTTACAAAAAAGGTTAATAAAGGGAAAACTGTGGATGTTGTCTGTTTAGACTTTAGTAAAGCTTTTGACAAAGTTCCCCACAGGAGGTTCGGAAAAAAGGTGGAGGCATTAGGTATAAATAAGGAGGTAGTGAAATGGATTCAGCATTGGTTGGAAGGGAGGTGTCAGAGAGTAGTGGTAGAAAATTGTTTGTTCAATTGGAGGTCGGTGACTAGTGGAGTTCCTCAGGGATCGGTCCTGGGTCCACTATTGTTTGTTAAATATATATTAACGATCTGAAAGTAGGGGTAGAGAATTGGATAAGTAAGTTTGCAGATGATACAAATATTGGTGGTATTGTGGACAGTGAGGAAGATTACCGTAGATTAAAAGGTGATTTAGGAAGGCTGGAGGTGTGGGCTGAGAAATGGCTGATGGAATTTAATACAGATAAGTGTGAGGTGTTACATTTTGGAAAGGCAAATCTAAATAGGTCATAAAATGGTAGGCTTTTTCTGATACTCCTTCAATACTGCTGATCATGGTTGGGAAAATGAAAAACTTTTTTTGAGGAAACATTAACAGGACAATTAAAAGTTAATAGAATTGGGCAGATTCTACACAAAAGAAAATCACTTCTAACAAACACGTTGGAAATCTTTTGAACGTTGCAAACACCAAAACAGATGGGGAAAGTGTATTTCAACTCTCCAAAGAGCCAAACAGTAGGTTGGTGAACAAAAATGGACATAAAGGATAATGAAATGAAAACTAGCTAAGTAACAAAAAAAAAAATTGGTGGGGATGGATGGTTTCTAATTGCTGGTGGTTATAGATATTAATGATTTTAAAGATGGGGCCAAAAGTAACCAGACCAAATTTTCTGAGAATACAAAGCCAAGTGCCAATCCCATCCATATTTCAAAGATGCAGACAGCTTCAAATAGTACTGACAGTGAAATGGCAAGGATGTGATAAATGAAATATTAATGGAGGAAAATAAAAGTGAAATCATCTAATTTGGTAAAAAAAAATACCAGAAAAGAGGAACATCTGTTTATGCGTGTATACAAACAATTTAAAGATTAACATATTGGTACAGAAAGTAAACAGGAAGCAAACATTGCATTAGTTTCTATTACAAGAGCATTTATAGTTATAATTCAAAAACAAGAGGCTCTGGTGAGATCAAAACATTAAAGTTTTCTACAGATTTGGTCAACCTAAGAAGTGAACAGTATATATTGAAACTCTTTCTTCTTTGGCTTGGCTTCGCGGACGAAGATTTATGGAGGGGGTAAAAAGTCCACGTCAGCTGCAGGCTCGTTTGTGGCTGACAAGTCCGATGCGGGACAGGCAGACACGATTGCAGCGGTTGCAGGGGAAAATTGGTTGGTTGGGGTTGGGTGTTGGGTTTTTCCTCCTTTGCCTTTTGTCAGTGAGGTAGGCTCTGCGGTCTTCTTCAAAGGAGGTTGCTGCCCGCCAAACTGTGAGGCGCCAAGATGCACGGTTTGAGGCGATATCAGCCCACTGGCGGTGGTCAATGTGGCAGGCACCAAGAGATTTCTTTAGGCAGTCCTTGTACCTTTTCTTTGGTGCACCTCTGTCACGGTGGCCAGTGGAGAGCTCGCCATATAACACGATCTTGGGAAGGCGATGGTCCTCCATTCTGGAGACGTGACCCATCCAGCGCAGCTGGATCTTCAGCAGCGTGGACTCGATGCTGTCGACCTCTGCCATCTCGAGTACTTCGACGTTAGGGATGTAAGCGCTCCAATGGATGTTGAGGATGGAGCGGAGACAACGCTGGTGGAAGCGTTCTAGGAGCCGTAGGTGGTGCCGGTAGAGGACCCATGATTCGGAGCCGAACAGGAGTGTGGGTATGACAACGGCTCTGTACACGCTTATCTTTGACAAAGATATTGAAACTAATAATACCGTATATAACTGTTCAGAATGCTCCATAATTCCATATCCAGCTCACTTATTAAGCTGGAGCAAAAACCAGATATCAGAACAGAAGCCAGACTGCAGTACAGGGACACCAGAAGTATCCCACCTTGTCACTGTCTACAAGATGGCTTTTTGGAGCAAGAGTGGTCAAGACCACTAAGGAAAAGGCAATTCTGCATTTGCTGCTATGCAATAAACCAGATTTAATTAGGGAGCTTCTTGTAGAGACAGTTGATTACAATATGTTAGAATTCACTCGGCAGTTGAGGAGAACTAAACTGAGGACAATGACAAGGGAAAGAATAGGACCACTCAAGGACAAAAGGGAGAATTTGGGAGTCAGGGGAAGTGGGCAAGGTATTAATTTTTTTTGTATCAGTGTAGACCAAGGAGAACATGGAGAATAGTGAAAGGGAACATCATGTAGCAAATATATATAGTGCAACACCAATTATCCGAAATCCTTAGTGATCCAAAATTTTTTTGGAGCCAAACTGACTGAGGACCTCTGGGTCCCAGCGCCGGCAGCAACACACAGAGCCCCCAAGCAGGAGTGGGACACTTGGGCTCCCTGCACGAACAGGGCCTCAGTGGGGAACTGTCAGTGATTGGCAGTAGCCAGAAGTTTGTTGGTGAGAATTAAACTTCATGTTAATGCTTAATAAGGTGTACTTTGTTGTTTGTTGTTGTATAAACACTGTTACTGATTTTCTGTTGCTACTGGGGCTGTTTTTTAAAAATGACCGGTTCTCTTAAAAATCTGTTTATCCGAAATGGGCCCAGTCCTAACCATTTCAGATAATCGGAGTTGTACTGTATTGTCCCTGTGCTAATGTTCAGTGTTCTATTTGGAGCCAGAGCACATCTATCTTTCAGATTTTTTGGTAATTATTATTAATAAGAGCACTTTCAATAATCTGTGAAATTTGGTACACCATCACCACCCATATTCTGTGGCTTTTACTATATTTGCAGGATTCTGATTCTTAAAAGGTGAGACTTAAGCAGACTGGGCCAAAAAGAGAGAGGGGTGGTCTCGATAAATCTAATTTTACTTTAAATGGAGTTTGATGGGGTGAATGGAAGGATGATTCTTTCCTTGTGTAAGTTGCCGAGAACCAAGGATCACAATCTCAAAACGAGAATTTTAGCTGTTCAGATCAAAGATAATAAGACATTTCTTCACCCTGGGGGTTACAATTCTTCACAATTCACAGCCCAATAGGACTGAAGATCCAGTCATGTTGTATATTCTATTTATGTATCATCTTCCACTCAGTGACAATCTGAATGCTCTCAGCAAACAGTATAAGGTTGTCACCTATAAGACCAAATCTTGTCCACCTACTCAGAACCAGCTCACATCTCTTTCCCATAATTCCTCCAATAATCTGCACCATTACGATGCAACACTCCTTTGCTACTTTTGTAATTTTCTTTACATGCTCGCACCTCTAGTGAAGCACATTTTCTATTTGTGAAAAATTGTGTTGCAAATTTGGAATACCTGAAATATATGTAACAGAGATACCTACCAATAGTAGTAGTGTAGTGTTTTGAACACTACAATGCAATGTATAAAGATCCAATCAGGAGAAAACAAAGTTAAGAGTTCAGTTTTTAAATAAAATTACATAATATTCAGCAGGTTTTAATAAAACTGATTTAATTAAAACATGCTGAATTTTTTTTCATTTCCAAAGAGAATACCAAAACTTTTAAAGGTATATTTCCACATTACCTTGAACACTGTATCTATAATAATCTGGATCTTCCGCTTCAGCTTTGATCAGAATTGGTTCAACTGAAGTACCTGAAAAGTGTTTTCAAAAATGAAATTCATTCAGAATTATTCAAATTTCACAGTAAAAGCAGAGACCAGAGATATTTTCTTTTATTTATTACCTTCTCAAAAAATTTAATAACTAGTAAACTATTTTAGATATAACAAAAGGAGAGGTGAGTCCCAACTATTAATTATTCTAATATGCTTTTTTATCAAAAAAGTGAGGTAGGCTATTTAACTATAGCTAAGACCATCAACAGTCATATGACAACACATACAGAAGAAAAACAGTGAGAGTACAAACTACACCAAGGCCATTTAGAAGTAGCTCTCTCAGTATCTTGTGTTCATTTTCATTTTGGCACACAGCTTGATTAGTTTAGCAGTTAATGCAACACTGTAACAGTGTTAGTGATCAGGGCCTGGGTTAGAATCCTACACGATTCGTAAGAAGTTTGTATGTTCTCCCCATGTCTCCATGGGGGCTCCAGTTTCCTCCCACTGTTCAAAAATTTACCAGGGGTTGTAGATTAATAGGGTGTAATTGGGCGGCACAGGCTTGTGGGCCATAAAGACCTGTGATTGTGTTTGTCTAAAATTTTTAAAGTATATATTTTTTAAAATAATGTCAATTTTGAGAAGCAAACAAACCCATTAAGCAAGTACAACTTTTGTTTTGAACATTGGCTCATTTATCTGTAAATTAGTCATTGAGAAGAAAACGCAAATCGTCGAGTTTAATTTCAAGGAGTTCAGATTTGTGATGAAGAGAAATTAAAATTAATTGATGCATATTTAAGCACACATCAATACCCATCTAATTTTATTATTGATTTTCAAAGACTCATAAATCCAAAAAACCAAAACACACTTTTTCAACAACAGTGCATATCATACGTCTATTTTATCCCCCACCCCTCTCTCCTGTACCCTAATATATTGAAAAAAAGGTTATATAAACTAATCAAATACTCAGAACAAATAATTGTTAAAGCCAAATAAGAAGAACCCAAAAGAAACAATAAAATTAAAAAAATAAGAAAAAAAATGCAAGAGCCCATTGCTTGCTCCATGATCCACTTCAGTGATCTCAAACATTCCACTACTGGTATGGTTATTGTATTCACTATATCTAAAAGGGGGTAGAATTACATCTGCACAGCAATGTGCTGTAGATAAGGTTGCCACACTCTAACGAATGCGCCATATTTCTTCTTCAAGTTGTACATGATTTTCTCCAGGGGATTAGAACTTTGTATTTCTGTATTCCATCGTGTAATACTTAATTGGGAGTCGGTCTTCCACGTGACAGCTATACACTCTCTGACTACTGACAAGGCGACCTTCACAAACTGAATTTGATATTGTTATGAGCCCAAAGGACTCAAAAACCAGCAGCAAAAGAAATTCACCAAGACAATGGCTACTTAAACAAAACTGTTTTTATTTTCTTAATACATAATATCAATACATAACTTATTACTATTAACTTAACATAAGCCCCTTTTAATTCTAAGCGCACATATATGTATTTTATGTGGTCAAGAAAGTTCTTTTTCACTGTCCAATCATTCACTTTGCACTTCTCCAAGTTCACTGGTATCAGGCAATCTTCCATACTGTCCACAGAATTGAACAGATATTATATTCACCAGGCTCTGGTGCTTTAAATTAAGTTGTTACACTCAGGAAAGTCTTTGTTGGTTTCAGAGAGATATTCATTGATCGTTGGACACACAAACTGATCTCCTTCAATCAGCAATTAAGTGTCTTACCGAACAAACTTGCCCCCTCTCTTGGGTTGTTCCAAAAGATAACTTCTTCCAGGTTACCACAAGAAGTTCGAGATACACAATAACCAGCCACAACCTCTGCAATTCACTCAGAACTCAAAACCCATCTTAAAATGGGCCGTGCAGCAGGTCTGCCAACTCGCAGCCTTCATCACAATCTGCTTTAGAATATTCTCAGTCACTCTCTTTCCCAAACAATGGATATTTTCTCTCTGCAAAACCACATGGGCCCTCTTAGGATAAAAATCTTCAATCAGAAATTTAAAACTTTTGCACCAGTCTAGCAGCCAAAAGATTCTCAGTTCTTGAGCCTGGACACTGTTCAAACATGCTGGTCCATTAACACCTACTTGTGAAACTCTCACAAGCACTTCTACTCTTGCACAGATATTTCATGGTAAATGAGGTGTTTGTGAAATGTGACCTCATAACTAAACCTCACAATCTTACCCTTTTAAGATATATTTTATCATAAATTTATTTACTTATTCCGCAACAGTATCTAGACGGTTTAAAACTCATGTCCATAATATTTCCCAGAAGGTACAATTCTGGATCCTATACAAAATCCACCTTTAGTCGGGGCGTAGCAAGATGGCGTAGAGTCTAGATGTGCAATCTCGACCTCTCTGGCCAGACTTTTAAATACCCATTTTTTAACCCTGTTTCCAAGTTTAATTTTTTAAAATTTTAGTTTAAAGTATTAAGGAATTATTATAGCCACTAATGGTAAAAAGACAATCTCAAGGTCAAATGAAAATACATTTTCGAAGTGCTGGAGATTTGGGGCCTAGACGACTTGAAGCAGCCCCAGGCTTAATTTCTTCATTGCCTAAATCCCAAGGATCGCCTGTGGAGGCTGAAAGGAAATGCATCAGGCAGCATTACAATCTGAAGAAGTCGTTTTTCTTCGCGAATGGATGAGAAGACAACAAGATGCGGGGGGAGACCAGCGACGACTCCCTGAAGAAGTCAGGATGCCGTCACTGGGAGTCCAGACCCGCAGTAAATCTTTTAAAATGCCTTTTGTTGAATTGAAGCAGGAACTGCAGTTACCTTGTTCTGCAACTATGTCAGAGAGAGCAGAGCTGAGCTTTACTGAATCACAAGTGAAGGCAGCTATTTAAGCTGTTATAAAACCTGGAATGGAATGGAAAGAGTCTAGTTCCTTCTGAAATGGGATCTACGAGATTGGAATCTTCTGGATGAAAAGAAGAATTTTTAAATTCTATTTTTTCCTTTGTTATTATGAGATTTTGATGTTATTGATTGTTTGGCTGGGGAGGGAGAGATATGCACTAAGTTCTTTACTAGTGTAAGGTAAAACATCATGAGATGGGAATGTGTAAGGAGTTACCCTGTGCAGGGCTGTAACAAGAAGGGGAGGTGTCCTTGTACTCCTGTTAGGTAAAACATCATGAGATGGGAATGTGTAAGGAGTTACCCTGTGCAGGGCTGTAACAAGATGTGAATGCATCCTTGTACTTACAAGATAAGAGAGACATTGATGGATTGAGAGGCAGGAAGCTAGCAGGGAAAGGATAGCAACAGTTTTAGTCATTGGACAAGTAATGATATGATGATGTTCTAAGCACGTATCCAAGGGTATAAAAAATCACCATTTTGCTGATAACGGCAGAATGCATTCTCCGACTAACATTGTTAGTCGCAAGTGTTACAATCCGGTAATAAAGAACAAAGAACCCTGATTTCGACTCAGTCTGGTGTTTGTCTCACTCATTCATGAACAAAGCAGACCTAACAATTTGGTGACCCCGACGTGATGGGTGAGTGAACACTGGACGACGGTTTCTGTTTTTTCTGACAATCATCTCAGCCGGCTGATAAAAAGGTCCAGAGAAGCCTGTTTTAACAAAATTCTCTTTTTTTTTAAAAAAATCTTTATGATTGTCAGTAAGAACTGGAGATCGGACAAATTAGACGACCACAATAGAAGGTCGCATGCCAGGATTGTAACACGTAAGTGATTACAGACAAGATAAAAGTCCTTAAGGTGTTTGAATGACATTTATTAAGTGCTTCGCAAGAAACTACTAGAGTTTAAAAGTCTTTATTGTGTCGTTGCAAAGTCCAATAGAGTGAGAAGGTGGTCTATAAACAATTGAGGACCTGAGTTTTCTGCCCTAAACTGGTTATTAAGAGGAGAAATCTCCCACGTGAAGGTTGGGCTTTGAAAGAAAACAAAGGTTCAGGCTTATTGGCCTCAATTGTATCTGAGAGACTGACTTATAAATGTCCGGTAGGTATGATAATGTCTGTACACTTAAGAAGTTAAGAATTTATTTCCCCAATTCGCCGTGGTGGAATACCACAGCAGACACTAGAGACCTTGAGACAACAAAAAAAGTACTCAGGGACGCCTGCCTGGTGAACAAGAACGACGACAGAAGGCTGCGACAGCTGTGTCCGGATCAGGTAGGAGATATTAATGAAAAAGTTGACAAACTCCTAAGAGACACCCGGTTTATTCGAAATACTTTTGATAAGTTAAATGAGGGTATTCCCAACATCACCAAGGAGATAAAGTTACGTAAATTCATAGATTGGTACAGGGAAACAGGACAAAAGTATAGCCCAAATATTTGGTTTTCTAGTTGTAATTTAACTTTCAGACCCCTTTGGGAAAACAGAGAGTGGAAAACGAGCAATCAGAGTATACAGGAGAGTCTGAAGTCAATTGGAGGACAAGACTTAGAGACTGTTCCTTTAAAAGATATTAGTCATCCAGCTTGCAAGGAGACATTTTTAAAAGCAATTTTCGTTGACATAGATCCCCTAAACGGACAAGAACCTAAATTAAAACAGGCATTAGAAAGCGGTCCCGCAGCTATGGCTGTACAGTTGCCTGCTAAGACTTTTGACCAAGTTATTAAGGAAATTAATCAGGAATTAGAGGAGCGAAATACCAGTAATGTGGCATTGGAGAAACAAAAAATTCTCTGAAAATGTGTAGATCGCTGGAGGAAGATGGGGTGGTTACCCGGGAGCGCTGAGATGTTCCTGACAGGTGAGGGAAACAAAATTCTAAATCGTAGTGTCTTAGATAAGCTGGAAGAAACAAAACACAGAAGGGAAAGGAAAAGTGCCTGTTTCCAGTTTCCAGCCACGAAGTGTCCGGGTTTGCTCTCTCCCTCCCTCCTTTCACCCTCCCCCTCTCTCTCTTCTCCCCCCCCTCCTCTCTCACCCACTCCCCCTCCCAATCCCAATCTGTGGCGGTGCTGCCCTGAAATCCCCAGGTTGGGCAGGGCAGAGAAATACAATTTGGTTTTAATTTTGTGCCCACAATTCCAGCTCCGCATCAAATGGGATCCTGTTTTATCCTCTCTCCCTCCCTCTTTCCCGCACCCCCACCATTGCGGGATCAGGGCAGACATTGTGGGCTGACGTGTAGCTCACTCGAGGTGGGAGGGAAGGAAGGAGTGATAGTTCCCAGTGGTGGGAGACCCAATCTGATCCAGACCAGTGATCACAGGATGAGAACCTTTTAAAACCTTTGAAACGAAAGTGTTAATCTGAAGACTTTTCTCCCAGTGGGGCCAGTGCAAGGCATTTTCTCTCTCTATCTCTTGTGCTCTGTGTATCTGCCTCTCTATCTCTTTCTCTCGCTATGCTCTCTCTCTCTCTCTCTCTCTCTCATAGTCTCTGGATGTATGTGATGTCATGTATGTACTCTGACAATAAATCATTTATAATTGAGTCTTATACAATTATACAAACGGGACACAGAAAACAAAATCTTTAATCGCGAATCAGCAAAAAAGAGGGTGAGAGACAAGGAGATGCAGTACCGCGATGTCCTAGCTCTATTTGAAGAATTTGGTCTCCCTGGTAACCCACCTGTTACTGCCCCTGTAGAAATAGCTTGTAGACCCCCGCCCTATACATATGTGGAGTCACAAGGTACCACTGACACCCCAGATGGGATCCTGGAGTCACGTCCCTTATATCCAGATATTGAGACACTGGGGTGTGACAAGAACCTCGGGAATAGGGACACATCAGACGAGGTACAGGCCCCTTTAATAAAAATAGAAGGGGGAGTAATAGATGTAGAGACCCCTCTGGAGTCCAAGAAAATAGAAAAGGAGTTAGAGATACAGAAATGGAACATGAAAAAGGTTCAGGATAACATTAAAAACTTAAACAGAGATATTAATGTGCTGGGGCAGATCAGTGAGGATCAAAAAGAATTAATGGTAGGTGTATTGAAGGAAGTGGAAAAGATAACTACAACACTGTCAGGAGAAATTAAAGCTGAAGGAATGGTAATAGGAGTAAAGGACGAAAAGTGTAGTACAGATGAGGAAACGAGATACGATCCACCATGGGAGGAAAGTAAAAGGAAAAGACTCGGGAGGGAGAAAAATAGACATGCCTACCTGGACATAGTTAGAACAAAAGAGAAAGATGTGAAACAACTAAACTATGGCCGAAAAGATTATCTTAGAGATGAACGTGACCAATATACCTTTGACCCTGAGACATTGGAAGCTGATAGGGACAGTGACAGTGACGAAGAAGAGTCAGAACAAGGTGGGATAAATAAATGCATGCCAAGAGTAAAGAAGGAGCAGAAATCCCCAAAATTGAGATATCAATGCCCATTACTGATCACGGGACGGGGAACTCAAAAATATGTACCCTGGTCACGAATGGACTTAGAGAGTTTAATGAAAAAACTACCTCCGTTGAGTAATGGGGCTAGTCCATGGATTTCTTGTTTTGAGCGAGAAACCTGCCAAGAACAATTAGCACTCGCAGATGTCAGAACTATCATGATAAAATTAAAGGCAGAAGGGGCCCTGAAGCAAATAGAGAGAATTGTAAGAAGCAGTAAATTGGGGGATGAAATAGAATTTAACCCACTTCGGAATAAATTTTGGGAAGCACTTAGAGAAACATTTCCTACACCCTATAGTTTGGATGCCTTGGTAACCCTTCAACTAAAGGAAGGAGAGACTGCACACGAGTATTTCTCTCGAGCATGGGACTTATGGGAAACAGGGACTGGAGAAAGACCCGACCACAGCCCCTTAGGAAGGGCTCACTTTCGTAATGGGATAATAAACGGACTACCTGCTACGGTTCAAGCAAAATTAAGGGACATTGTGGGAGTAGAGACAATGTCAGAGGATTTGTGGAAAAGACACCTGACACATGCAATCAAACGACATCGTCAATCAGAGCATGCTAAGTCAGAAAGTGCGTCCCAGAAGGAGGTGGACAAGACAACCGATAAATTGGTGAGAGCCATAGAACATATAGGGGTTAAATTAGCGGCCCAACAGATAGTCCCACAGGTCATGGGGCCAGTGATAAATCCGGGACCCCAAGTAAGAAATGGTTGGGAAAGACAGCTAGGTACAATGTATAGAGGGGAACATGCAGTATGCTGGTACTGCCAAAATCCTGGACACTACCAGCGGAACTGTCCGGAGGCTGGGAGAGCAAGGGGAAAAAGATTACCCTCTATTAGAGGCTATCGGGAAAGAGGAGGAAACTTAAGAGGACAAGCAAGGGGTAGGGGTGGACACATTGATGGGCCCCAGAGAATCGGGGGGTGGCAGAGTGATCAACAAGTCCAGGCACCTCAGTGTAATGACTATATTGAGGAAGGTGCTGAATTTGATTATTGAAGGTGCCCTGGAGAATCAAAAATCACGCCTCCCTGGGAGCCACCAAAAATTTGGGGGACGGTAAATGGAGAAAAAATTGAATTTATGGTTGACACAGGGGCAGCAGTTACGACAGTGATTAAAAAACCCCCAGGGAGCACATTTTCGGGCAAAACATTATCTACAATAGGATTCTCCGGGATAAAGGAAACACAGCCCTATACAGATAACATCGACATGACATTTGGACGACAAAGGGTTAAAACGCCTGTCCTGGTTGTGCCAAGTTGCCCCATTAATTTATTAGCAAGGGACATTCTTACCAAACTAGGAATAACCATACAATGTTCTGAGAAGGGCCTTCGGTTAACATACCCAGGGGATACAATAAGAAGGGGAGGACAGTTTATAGTAATGACCCCATCTAACGCTTCAGAAGACTCTGTGGAGGTTAGTATTTTCTGGAGTCGGCTACTGTATGATGAACCAGGCCCAGGGCTGATTAAACAGTTTTTTGAGTGGAGGGCCAGTATTCCCCAGTATGGGGATTACCATTATCCACTAGATCCTATGCATGTTACATTAAACTACACCATCCACCCGGACCAGGAATATGAGGAGAGGTGGGACTCTCTAAAGAAGGGAAGACAGAAACGATACATTGTCCATTTATCTTTGTAGGTAAGAAGGGAATAGCTGCTATGGTTGTCATGACAGAAGAACAAATGGAGTGGTTCTGCTTAGGAGTAGAAAGTGTGCCTCATGTGACCTTGGGTATTGCCAAAGATCATCACGCTCGACAGCTGGGTCCGATGGTAAAGGAAGCGATAGGGTGTGAATACAGGCAGACAGAAATCCCGGGATATTCCACCTCGGAGGGAGGAAAATTTGTCAGACTGAATATTGAAGCATGGGACCAGGTAGTGAATGAGAAAGTAGAAAGAGACCGAGCCATAGAGGGAGAAAATATTGATCACAGAGACTCAGACAAATATCTTTCTAATCTGAGTCCACATATATGGACAACGGGGCCCTATGATGTGGGAGTAATAAAAGGAGAGGTATTTCTAGAATTGGCCAACCCCGAGCAGAAACCAATATGGAGAAAACAATACCGCTTGTCGCCCAGTCAGGAGGAGGGTATTAAAGGAACGATAGAAGGGTTAATGGAGTCAGGGGTTTTAAGGGCGGCACCTGACAGTATGTGGAACACGCCCATCATGCCTGTTCCCAAACCGGGTAGAAAAGACTGGAGGATGGTACACGACCTCCGGGAGATTAACTTGGCTACCAAGACCATCGGGAGACCAGTCCCAGACCCATATGTAGCACTTAGGGCTCTGAGTCCGGAGCACGAATACTATACTGTCATTGATCTGGCAAACGCATTCTTCTGCTTGAAATTAGCTGAGGAATGCCAAGACTGGTTCACTTTCACTTACCAAGCACATCGGTACACATACACTAGATTACCTCAGCGTTATAAGGACAGTCCAGGACTGTTCAATCAGGCCCTTAGCGAAATCCTAATGAAATTAAAGCTCCCGGAAGATGTTACACTGATTCAGTATGTAGACGACCTAATATTAGCAGGGAAAACGCCACATGAGTGCCTGACAGGGACAGCAGTTTTACTCAAGGGGTTAGGCGAGGCTGGATTTAAAGTAAAAAGGTCGAAATGTCAGGTCGGAAGGAGGGTGGTAACTTTCCTAGGAAGACTCGTGGGTAAAAACGGTACGGCCATGTCTGAGGCACATAGAGAAATGATACTAGGGTATCGAAAACCTACTACAGTACAAGACATGCGAGGGAGGCACAGGGAGAGAACATGGTGTCGGAGACCTCTTCTATCTAATGATTGGAGTGTCTATTAATGGAAAAGATCCTTGGGGAGTGATGAGGTTCGACTTACAAACATACACAAAGGACATAATTAAACCCACTTCGAAAGAGGGGGAAGTGAGAAAATTCGACGGTACGAAGATGTCCAGGGGAGAGAAGATAGCAATTGAGACAGGTATTGATGAGTCAAACTCCTGGATAGATCAGATGGGTAAATATGCGGACCAAGCAGGGTATGGGAACTGCTGGGTCTGTGCCCGAGGAAGGCCATTATTACGGATGAGCAGATCAATTTTTGAGGAGACAGATGCTATGGACTGCGCCTTGAACCTAATGTCAGAATCCAACCCACTGAATAGGTGTCTGATATGGGAACAGACGTTTCCCATAGCTCCGGCTAATGTAGCTCCCCCTGTCTTTAGATCCACAGGCATAACTAATGTTACTTGTTTTGCCAACAACAACACAGCAGCGCACGTTTTCCATGTGGGTTGGCTGCCCAGCGACTCGTGCAGGACTCATGATGATCTCTCACATAGCAGTAGTGCAACCCGCTTGACCCAGGCTAGGGCGGATATTTGGTGGTTTTGTGGAGGAAGAGTGCTGTACAACTGGCTCCCCGCTAACTGGGATGGTCGGTGTGCTCTAGTAACCCTTAATGCGCCAGTGCTGATTGTCAAAAGGCAGGAGGGAGACGAGGATTCCCTAGAATTGCGCCACACAGAGAGTTGGCTGTGGAGAAAAAGGAGGAGTGTTGGACTCTTGGGGCCGGGAGGAAGGAACCCTGATGGGGTATGGATTGATGCCATTGGCCAAGCCCGGAATATTCCGGACGAATTTAAATTAGCCGATGAGATTGCAGCTGGGTTTGAAAGCTTTCCTGTTTTTAGTGCAATTTTTCCCATCACTGTAAATAAGAATGTTAATAGGATCAACCTTATTCACTATAATGTCCAGCGCCTTGCAAATTTGACCAGGGACGTTGTTGAGGCAATACATCAACAACTGTCAGAAACTTCCCTTATGACACTTCAGAATAGGATAGCGATTGATATGGTCCTGGCAGAGAAAGGTGGAGTGTGTGCTATGTTTGGAGATCTATGCTGCACTTCTATCTCTAATAACACAGGGCCAGATGGATCACTCACTAAGGGGTTAACGAAACTTAGGGCATTGGCGAAAGAATTAAAAGCCCAGTCTGGAGTCTCCAATCCTGTTTTATCCTGGTTACAGGGAGTGTTTGGGAGATGGAGCACATTGTTAGGACAACTTTTGCTGGGTTTGTTCATTTCTGTATCAATTTTTATCACTTGTGGCTGTTGTTGTATTCCATGCATTCGAACGCTGGTCACGAGGACCATAGAGAGAGCCTTTGCTGACCGTGATGAACTGCCTCCGAAATATCAAGCTGTGCAGGCTGTGGAGCAAGACTATCTCACATTATAGGAGGCGGAGAAAGTTGCTGAGATCGATCTGGAGTCTGAAGGGGAATGTGATGGGAAGGAGGGATTGTGAATTAGATTGTTACACATATAATTTTAACCTTGCTTGTAACCTAAATATTATAACCTTGATTGTAGAACTAATATTATAACATTGATTGTAACACAAACATTATTAATCAGATTGTAGAACAAGTATTATGAATTAGATTGTAGACCATATGTTAACTTGGGAATTTACTAATGTACAGGGGGTTAGCTAGTTTTTTGCTTGGGGGCAAATGGGATGAAACTTGTAAACGGGCAATGGGATCGGGGTGACGGATGGGGGGTGTACGCAAAGGAGGGTTGGGGGAGCCCTCGCCCACCAGCCGAACTACCCTGTGAACAGAACCCGTATAGAGCTTGGCAATAATAGGCGAACTAATGTAACGCGGTGGTAGCATAGTCAGGGCGAGATTGTCCTCTAAAGAGGACAAAGGAGGGATTGTAAGGTAAAACATCATGAGATGGGAATGTGTAAGGAGTTACCCTGTGCAGGGCTGTAACAAGAAGGGGAGGTGTCCTTGTACTCCTGTTAGGTAAAACATCATGAGATGGGAATGTGTAAGGAGTTACCCTGTGCAGGGCTGTAACAAGATGTGAATGCATCCTTGTACTTACAAGATAAGAGAGACATTGATGGATTGAGAGGCAGGAAGCTAGCAGGGAAAGGATAGCAACAGTTTTAGTCATTGGACAAGTAATGATATGATGATGTTCTAAGCACGTATCCAAGGGTATAAAAAAATCACCATTTTGCTGATAACGGCAGAATGCATTCTCCGACTAACATTGTTAGTCGCAAGTGTTACAATCCGGTAATAAAGAACAAAGAACCCTGATTTCGACTCAGTCTGGTGTTTGTCTCACTCATTCATGAACAAAGCAGACCTAACACTAGTCATCAGCCACTGGTGGGTGATCCACACCCAATTTTTGTTTAGGGGATTACTACCTTTTGGTGGTTTTTTTTTGGGGGGGGGGGGGGTTTCTTTATTATTATTTTTTAAATTTTTTAATTTGTGATTTTTTTTAAAATCGGAGGGCTGATATACGTTGATTTGAGCCTCTATATAAAGATATTATTGATATTTAGTAATAATAGTAGATATGTCAAAGTTGAGGTTTGCTACTTTTAATGTTCAAGATCTTTGGTAAAATGTATGTTTGGTAGAGATATGATTTTACCTAAAATGACTAAATTTGAGACTTTTCTTATGAAGGTACCAGAGAAGGGGTACATTTCATTTATGTATCAAATATTACAGGATGGTATGGATAAAAAGGGTTGGGATAAATCTAAAATTAAATGGGAAGCGGATATTGGTTTTATTTTTTCTGAAGAGGATTGGTTAGATATTTGTTATGATACTGTAACTAGATTGATAAATGCAGATTGATAAATGCACGTTATACAATGATTAATTAATTTTTTACATCAATTATATTTGACACCTGAAAAATTTAAAAAATATGGTTTTAATGAATCAGATTTGTATTTTAGATGTGGTGATACGGTTGGAACTTTTTTCCATGCTGTTTGGTCATGTATACATATACAATTTTTTTGGAAGAAAATTCAATTGTTTTTAGAATATCTGTATAAGATTAAAATAGTTTTAGATCCAACAGTATTTTTATTGGGTAGTTTGCAACCTTTGAAAGGTTTGGGATTAGATAAATTTATTGCTAGTACGTGGAAAGATAAAAACATGATTGATATTAATAGATGGCATAATGAGATGAAACATTCTTTAATAATGGAAAAAATTACATTCGTTTTGCATGATAATTATAATTTTTTATTAATAAGTGGCTGTTATACTTAGAATATTTAAATTTCAATTTATATTGATTAGATTTTAATATGTATATTTAATTTCTTTTTAATATTCTTTATTTCTTTTTTTTATGGCTCTCCTGAGGAGAGTTGGCTGAAGGGGGTGGGGGGGTTCTTTTCTTTTTTTTCTCTATATAAATGTTCATGTTTAATTGCTGTATACACCATATATTATTTGTTTTTTGAATGAATAAATAAAGTTTAAAAAAAAACAAAATCTACCTTTGGATTTTTTTTCAGAATGTCCCCCAGGTCTTCCCAGAAGGAATGCATAAAGGAATGCATAAGAAATGCATAAAGGTTCTAGTTTCCACACCACACCTAAAGCACATTTTTGAAATTTCTGATTTAGATTTATGTAACTTTTGTAGGGTGAGGTACAGTTGATGCAGGAAATTGTATTGCACCAACCTGTACCTGACATTAATAACTGCTGTCATACTGTCTAGACACAGGTTTGACCAATGCTGCTCATGGATTGTTGTGCCCAAGTCTGACTCCTACCTTCCCTTTGATCTGTGTAAGCTCGGCTTTGGGCCCTCACTTTGGAATGGGAGGTACGTCATGGAAATCAACTTATGCGTATTCCACTTTTGAATTAGAATCTCCATGTCACTACACACATGCAGGGACAAATATGGTCCCAAATTATCCCAAAGATCTCAGTTGAAGATGGAAGAAGTTAGTTTTATTAGGCAAATCATATTTATTCCTCAGCTGTTTGAATGACATGAACTGTCCTTGGTCATAACAATCCTCGATACACCTGATCCCCTTCTGACACCAGGTATCCAGGATCTTATTATCCAGAGTCATGGGTATTAATTTGTTCTGGGTCAATACTCTTGTAACTTGATGCAAATGGATGTGGACCCGAGCAATCAAAGGCCATTAGTCTATCACACTGATTGTTTGCCACAACAGCAAGCACCCACATACTAATTTTTTCATCTCTTCATATTTTCCTCCACTTTCCTTTTTAAAAATTATGGAATAAGCTGTAACTATGGCGGCGCACAACTCTGTGAGCGAACTGGCCCCGTTTGTACCACCACGCTGGCGGGGCAGCTGAAGAAGATGGAGCCATCAGGGCTTGCTCGTTGTCTCATGGCTTAGGCCACAGCTCGCAACCCGGGCATGTGATGATGTCACCGCTGTGAGGGGCAGAACTCCCATTAAAGGGGCGCACGCGAAATTCGAATAAACAATTCTACTGGAAACCCCACCGAGTCCAGTGGTGTTTTCTGTGTGTAGTAGCCACTACATTGGTGACCTCAGATGATATCTGGTCTCAAAATATGGATTCCTCAGTGATCAACGCTGTCTCTGTGAAGCTCCCCCCCCACTTCTGGACCGACCGGCCCCACACGTGGTTCGGGCAGGCAGAAGTGCAGTTTCGACTCCAGCAGATCACCTCGGACTCCACCACGATCTACCATGTGGTGAGTGTCCTCAATGAAGAAACGGCAGCCAGAGTGGACGACCTGATCCAGAATCCTCCTGAGGAGGGCAAGTGCATCACCCTCAAAACCCTCCTCCTCGGCACCTTTGGACTCTCCCGTCGGCAGCGTGCGGCCAGGCTGATGCACCTCAATGGCCTGGGGGAAAGAGCCCCGTCCGCCTTGATGGATGAGATGCTCACACTCCTCGAACAAATGCCAGAGGACATCCAGCTCCTCTAGCGGAAGACGACTTCTCAGACCCCAGGAAGGTCGCAGCCATACTGACGTGCTGTGGCGGACGAAGAGAACGAGGTCACCATGAACCAGGTCACCCAGCCGACCACAGCCCACCCCCAGACAGAAGACGGAAGAGCACCAGTCAACCTGGTGCATATATCACCAACGCTGGAGAGCACAGGCCCGCAAACGCCGCCAACCCTGCACGTACCAGGGAAATGACCGGGCTAGCCGCCGCTGGTGGCTGCGATGGCTGGCCACACATACAGCTTCTTACATGTCGTGGACAAGACCAACTGTCAGCATTTCCTGGTAGACACCGGAGCAGAGTTGAGCGTGCTACCCCTGACCGCCCTTGAGACCTGCATGAGAACAGGAAGCCCGATCCTGCTTGGCATTTGAATGGCTCCAAAGGAAGACTTCCAAGTTTCATCCGTGGAACTCGTCTACAGGGCACCGTTGTCGCTACCAGTGAAGTTTCTCGGAGAAGAAGCCGAGCCTGGAGGTGAGACCCTGACACTACTCACGAACCTCTGCAGCAAGCACGCTTTGTTAACACCCCTAGCACCGCCTACCCACCACAGCAAGCACCTGGCAAATGTCTCCAAAAAGCTGGACTCAGCAGAGTTCGTGTTCGTCCGTGCAGCCCACACTCAGCCCCCCCTGCAGCGCCCGTATGACGGCCTGTACAAAGTCCTCCAGCGATCGGGAAAAGCCTTTACTCTGGACATTGGGGGCAGGGAGGAACTTTTCAGTCGACTGGCTAAAGCCGGCACACGTGGACTTAAACCAGCATGTGCAGATGGCACAACCTAAATGGAGGGGCTGGCCGCCCAAGCGGAGGAACGCATAAGACAGTTCTTTTGGGGGGGGGGGGGGTTGTGTGGCAGCGCACATCTCTGTGAGTGAACCGGCCCCGTTTGTACCGCTGCACTGGCGGGGCAGCTGCAGAAGATGGCGCCGTCAGGGCTTGCTCATTGCCTCATGGCTTAGGCCACAGCTCTTGCCCCAGGCCACGTGATAACATCACCGCTGCGTGGGGCAGAACTCCCGTTGCCCTTAAAGGGGCGCACGCGAAATTCAAATAAACAGTTCTGTTGGAAACCCCACCTAATCCAGTGGTGTTTTCTGTGTGTAGCAACCGCTACACAACTATTGATCTTGGAAGGGGATTTTATATTCTGGGAGGGCTTTTATATTCTACACATAAATATTTTGTATTTACAATTTGTAAAAGACAAGCTTTTCCTTTATTCCACTGGTGAGGATCTTTAATTTCTTCCTTCTCATTACCAATTCATTCACTCCCCCATAACTTCAATTCTCATCAGACCTCTTCTTAATTTCCACTTTAAAAAGGGTGTATCAGAGCTCAAATTTGAATTCGCGGGTCTGATGTAGATTTTGGAAAACTAATTATCAAAAATAAATCAACCCCTGAGAAGCTAATAAATTAGAAATTATTACGGATATAAAGGAAATGGCAGTGAACTTTGTCCAAAAACTTAATCTTTGTGAAGACATACAAAATGAGGAAACAAGGGCCATAAGAATGAAGAATAATTGATATATTAAAGGGAAAAATTAATGCTTCTCATCAGGAACTGCAAGAGCGGGAGTTGGAAAATGAAGAAGAATGTTTAAAAACCACCAGGAAATGCAGGCACTTGATTAAATGTCTCCCTTGGCTAAGAAAAGCTGCAGCCAATAAAGGGAAGGGGATTTAAAGTGGAGCGACCACTACAAGAGTGGGAATTTGAGCCTTTGGCTTGAGGTTCCAGCGAGCAGAGGTTGAGGTGGTACAGGAAATACAAGGACAATCCAGTTGAGGAACAAAATGATTCAGTAAGGAGGCACAGCTAAGAACAGTTTTTAAATTACCATTTTCTATTTTATAAAACAATGGAATGACAACCAGGGAAGGGACATGCTTCTCTTCTAGAATGTTTGGACAGGGAAGCTAACAGCATCTTCAGCTCCTCAAGAACCATGTTAGGGAATTGGAGCTGGAGTTCGATGAACTGGATCATTTGGAAGGTTGAGGAGGGTGATAGACACGAGTTACAGGAAAGAAATCACATCGAGAAACTAAGTGGTTGGATGACAATCAGTAGAGGGAAAGGGACAGCCAAGCAATTCAAAGGATAATGAAGCAAATAGTAAGGAAACAGATAAGAGGTTCTATGGAAGAGATAGAGAATACCGGATGCTATGTGTCAAGAGATATCTCAGATGAGATTCACTGCATGCTCAAGAGGGAGGATGAGCAGCCAGATATTGTGGCCAATGTAGGGACAAATGACATGGATAAAAAGGGTGATTAGGTCAGGGAGTTAGATAACAAGTTAGAAGTTCAGGGCCTCCAGGTTCGAGATCTCAGGATTGCTACCTGTGTAATGTGCTGGTAAGGTTAGAAATGAGGATAAGGCACCTGAATTATGTGGCTAAAAATATGATGCAGGAGAGAAAGTTTCAGGTTTCTGGATCAATGGGCTCTCTTCCAGCGAAGGTGGGACCTGCACCAGAAGGAGAGTTTGCATATTAACTGGTGGGAGACTAATATCCTTGCAGGATAGTACTGCTCCAGAGGGTTTAAACTAGATTTGCAGGGGATGGGAACCAGAGTGCCAGAAAATATAGTGGTGGTAAAGGAAAAAGATGCTACAACTCCATCAAAGACAGAAATCAAAGGGTTAAGTATGGTGGAAATGTTCCCAGGTGCATCTATTTCAATGCAAGGAGTATTGCAGGAAAGGCAGACAAGGTAACAGCGTGGATTGGCATGTGGAATTATGACACTGTGGCAATTTGTGCAACTTGGATGAAGGAGAGGCAGGACTAACAGCTCAGTGTTCCAGGGTTCAGATGTTTCAGATGCAAAAGAGTGGGAGGGATGAAAAGGGAAGGAGTGGCATTGCTCATCAGAGAAGATATTATACTGAGGAACAAGATAGCTGTGAGCATCCAACAGTCAGGGAGAGTTGGACAAACAAATCTGCAGGAAGAAAGCAGATAGCTGCAGGAAACAAAGTTGTTATAGTACTTGATTTTACCTTTCCACATATTGACTGGGTCTCGCATACGGGTTGGATGGCATAGTTTGTCAACCATGTTCAGGAACGTTTTCTAAATCAATATATCGAGGTACCAACTCGAGAGAGTATACTACTAGATCTCCTATTAGGAAATGAGACAGGACAGGTGACAGCTGTATGTGGACTAACACTTTGGGTTGAGTGATCATAATGTTATTAGTTTCGAGATAATCATAGATAAGGATACGTCTGTTCTACAGGTTGAGATTCTAAATTGGATTAACGCCAATTATGAGGAAATGAGAAGAGATCTAAAAGACATGGATGAGGCTAGGTTGTTTTCTGGCAAAGATGTGCTAAGTATGTGGAAGGCCTTCAAAGGTGAAATTTTGAGGGTACAGTGTTTGTATGTTTCTATAATGATTAGAGGTAAAGTTAGCAGACATAAGGACCTTGGTTTGAGGGATATTGGGGATCAGGTTAAGAGGAGAGGTAATAGCAGATATAGAAACAAAGGAGCAAATGATTAACTTGAGGAGTATAAAAAATGCAGGAAAAAACTAGGGATATTAGGGGTCAAAGAAGACCAGGTCAAGGTGAAGGAAAATCCTAAGTCCTCCTACAGGTATATTAAGAGCAAAAGGTTAGTAATGGACAAATTTGGTCCTCTTGAAGATTAGTGGTCAGCTATGCATGGAGTCAGAAGAGATGGAGAAGAATCTTAAATGCGTTTTTTACATCCATAGGATCTAGGGAAGTGAGGCAAACAAGCAGTCAGGACATGGAACTGATACAAATTAAAGAGGAGGATGTGCTTGGTGTCTTAAAAACCAAATCAAGGTGGACAAACCCTCAGGACCTGGCACGGTATTCCCTGACCTCCAAGCCACAGGTGAAGTGCCAGAAGAATGCTCGGTTGCTTAAAAAAAGGCTCTAGAAGTTGCTCAGGAAATTATAAGCATGGGAGTCAGTAGTAGGTAAATTCTGAGATTGGCTACACAAATATTTGAATAGTCAACATAGCTTTATGCATGGTAGTTTGTGTTTAAACAAACTGATAGTTTTTCCAAGGAGATTACCAGGAAAGTTGATGAAGTAAAGGCTATGGATGCTGTCTATGTGGACTTTAGTAAGACTAACCACATGGGAGATTAATCAAGAAAGTTCAGTCGCCCCGCATTTATTGTGAGGTAGTAAAAAAGATCTGACATTCACTTTATGGGAGAATCCAGAGAGTGGTAGTGGATGACTGCCTCATTGACTGGAAGCCAGTAACAAGGCATTCCTCAAGAATCAGTGCTGGATCGAGGAATCACGTGATGGAGTAGTGGCTGGTAGAACACCAGCCCTCTCCAGAAAAGAAGGAAAAAAGTAAAGAAAAAGCAAAGCCCCAGACACACAAACCACAACAAATAAAAAATAAAGGTGTGTAGAAAATGGCACCAATGAAAGAAAAGCCAAAAACAACAGGAAGAGGAAGGAAAGACATCGGAAGAGAAAGGTGAAGGCCTTACCTGTACGAAGAAGCAGGGACCCGCCGTGGAGAGAGGAGCCCACTCCCTGAGGTCAGTGGAAACTCCGAAGGGTCGCGACCCACTGAGCGCAGGACTACAAGGATAGCTCATGGAGCCAAATAGAGGTGCGCAACCGCGCACGACAAACACACCAACGGGAGGGGGGACCAGCTGAGTAAGACCCAACAGCAGGGCTCCCAGCGGGAAGATACAGAAAACAACGGAACGAGAAGGAGGAGAATGAAAAAAGGAAATCAGAGACTCAACAGATGACCAGCCCAGAGGAAGAGGACCAACATTAAGACACCATTAATTAAAAAAATACCCAGCAAACTGAGACAAACAGCCCAACAAGAAGTTAGAAGAGACACAGATACAAGGAAGAGAGGTAGAGGACACAGGTCCTGGAGTGGACTCAGGGGAAGAGGAGGGAGAACATCAAGCACTGCACAGAGAAATAGAAGATAAAGGGAATGGACTGTACATAGATAGGAAATTTTTTCAAGAATATATGGAAGCATCAAAAGAATGGGAGACACGAGAATTTAATGAAATAAAAAGGTACAGAAGAAAAAGTGAGTAGATTACAGATGGTAATGACAGAAATAGGGAAAAGAGTAAACAAGATGGAAGAATGAGAAACAGCCATAGAAATGGAAGTGGATGACTTAAAAAGGAAATTAGAAGAATCTGATAAAAAAAGTTAAAGAAACACAGGAGTTGTTAGCTCAGAAGATGGATATAATGGAAAACTATAATAGGAGAAACAATATAAAGATAGTGGGCCTGAAGGAAGATGAAGAAGGCAAAGATATGAAAGAATTTATAAAAGAATGGATCCCCAGGGTCTTATGAATGCCAGAATTACAGGAAGGAATGGAAATAGAAAGGGCACACAGAACATTAGCCCCTAAACCACAGCCACAACAAAAACCAAGATCCATTCTAGTAAAATTCCTGAGATATACGACAAGAGAAAATATATTGGAGAAGGCAATGAAAAAAGTAAGAGAAGACAAAAAGCCACTGGAATACAAAGGTCAAAAAAAATTTTTCTACCCAGACATAAGTTTTGAGTTCCTGAAGAAGAGGAAGGAGTTTAATGCAGCAAAATCGATCCAATGGAAGAAAGGCTATAAATGTATGTTAAGATATCCAGCAGTGCTTAAAATAGTTATCCCGGGGCAGCAAAGCAGACTGTTCTTGGATCCGGAGAAAGCACGAGAATTTGCAGAACATTTGCAAAACAGACAGAGAGATGAAGAGATGTAACAAGAACAAGAATGACAACAAACTTCATATCAAGAAGAAGAATAAAGTATAAGTAAGAACTAAGAAGGGGAAGAAAGGGAAGAAAGGAAGTAAGGGGGGAATTAAGAGAGTGTGCTTTGTTATATGTGAAGATAAAAGTCTTTTCTGGAGGAGGCTGGGTGGGAGAGAATAATAGTCACTGCAAAATCAGTTGACGCTTGCGAGCGGGTTCACAATCAAAATGGAGAGGGGAGATGTGGTTGCCCGACAAGGGGCAACTCAGAGAGGGTGGGGGGGGGGACATTTGGGGTGAAGGGAATTTTAGATGTGGGAATAGTGGAAATATTTTATGTTTTAGAAATATTGTCTTAACAGTGTTTTCAAAAAAAGAAAACAGAAATGGATAAGGAGGAAAGGTGGTGATGAGGAAGCGGAAAGGTAAGAATGAAATGGCCACGTTGAACTATATGACTTTAAATATTAACGGAATACATAACCAAATCAAAAGGAAGAGGCTGTTAAATTTACTGAAGAAAGAAAAAAATTGATATAGCATTTGTGCAAGAAACACATCTAACTGAAGTGGAACACGAGGAATTAAGGAGAGATTGGGTAGGGCACGTAACGGCAGCATCATATAATTCAAAAGCCAGAGGAGTAGCTATATTAATCAATAAAAATGTACCAATCAAAATAGAGGAGGAAATAATAGATCCAGCAGGGAGGTATGTAATGATAGGGTGTCAGATATATTCAGAATTTTGGAATTTGCTCAATGTATATGCACCTAATGAAGAAGATCAAAAATTTATGCAAGATATCTTTTTTAAGATTGCAGATACACAGGGGAATATACTGATAGGAGGGGACTTCAACCTTAATTTGGACTCAAAGATGGATAAAACTGGAAAAAAGACTAGCAGAAAGAATAAAGTAACCAAATTTATGGTTAAATTGATGCAGGAAATGCAACTTTTGGATATATGGAGCAGACAACATCCAAAGGAGAAGGAATACTCATATTATTCGGGTAGACACAAAACATACTCAAGAATAGACCTGTTCCTGTTGTCAGCCCACATCCAAGAGAGAGTTAGGAAAACGGAATATAAAGCTAGATTGTTATCGGATCACTCACCCCTGTTACTGGCAATAGAGCTGGAGGACATCCCACCGAGAACGTATAGATGGAGATTAAACTCCATGCTACTTAAAAGACAGGATTTTAGAGAATTCATTGAGTGACAAATTAAAATGTACTTTGAAATAAATACAGAATCAGTGAAAGATAAGTTTATACTATGGAATGCAATGAAAGCGTTCATCAGAGGTCAGATAATAAGTTATGTAACTAAGATGAAGAAGGACTACAATCAGGAAATAGAATAGTTGGAAAGGGAAATAGCAAGTACAGAAAAAAGAACTAGCAATAAAGAAAGATGCAACAAAAAGAAGAGAATTGGCAGACAAAAAAAAAACATGAAACACTACCAACATATAAGGTGGAGAAGAACATAATGAAGACAAAACAGAAGTATTATGAGAAAAAACCCACAAAATACTAGCTTGGCAGCTTAAAACAGAACAAACTAAAAGAACAGTATTGGCATCAAGGAAAAGGGACAAATTACATATAACTCAATGGAGATCAATGAAAACTTCAAGGAATTCTAAGAGCAACTATATCGAACTGAGAACGAAGGGAAAGAAGACAAAATAGATGAATTTTTGGCTAAAACTGAACTACTGAAATTGCAAGAAGAGGAGGAAAATAAATTAATGAAACCATTTGAAATAGAGGAAATACAGGATATATTAAAAAAAACTACCAAACAATTAAGCCAGGAGAGGATGGACTCCCAATAGAATTCTATAAAACATTTAAAGACTTATTAATTCCTCCTCTCCTGGAAGTAATGAACCAGACTGAAGAAACACAAAATATGCCAGATTCATACAAAACAGCAATAATTACAGTAATACCAAAGACGGGGAAAGATCCATTAACACCAGCATCGTCTACTTAACACAGATTATAAGATAATAGCTAAACTATTAGCAAACAGATTGGCCGACTGTGTACCAAAAATAGTAAAACTAGATCAAACTGGATTTATTAAGAAAAGACGAACAACGGACAATATCTGTAAGTTCATTAACTTAATGCATGCAGTACAAGGAAACAAGACGCTAACAGTGGCGGTTGCTTTAGACGCAGAGAAAGCCTTTGACAGAGTAGAATGGAATTATTTATTCAATGTACTACAAAGGTTCAACCTACCAGAGAAATATATTAATTGGATTAAAGCATTATATAAGGGACCATTGGATATATGGAAATGGATATATATCAAACGAATTTAAATTAAGCAGATCAACTAGGCAGGTATGTCCACTATCTCCCTCACTGTTCATGTTAGCTATAGAACCACTGGCAGAACTGATAAGAACAGAAAATAAAATAAGAGGGATAAAAATAAAATAAAAGAGAAGGAATATAAAATCAGTCTATTTGCAGATGATTTCATAGTATACTTAACAGAACCAAAAATATCAATAAAAGAATTACATAAGAAATTGAAGGAATATGGAGAAGTATCGGGGTACAAGATCAATGCAAATAAAAGTGAAGCAATGCCAATGAATAATGTGGATTTCACAAAGTTTAAGAAAGAATCACCATTTAGATGGCAAACACAAGCAATGTGATACCTAGTTATACAACGAGATAATAATTTAGGCCATCTAAACAAACTAAATTATCAGCCATTAATGAAGAAATTACAAGACGACTTAGAGCATTGGAAAGACTTACCACTAACACTGATACGAAGGGTAAATTGTATTAAAATGAATATCTTCCCAAGGATACAATACCTATTTCAATCATTACTAATTTACCTAACAGAGAAATTCTTCAAAAATAATAAGGAAATTCTTATGGAAAGGGGGTAACCGAGGATAGCGCTAGATAAATTAACAGAATGGTACAAACAAGGGGTCTTACAGCTACCAAACTTTAAGAATTATTATAGAGCAGCACAATTAAGATACCTATCAGATTTTTATCAAACAAGGGAAAAAACAGATTGGACCAGATTAGAGCTAGATAAAATAGGGGAGAAGGTACCTGAACATATACTATATAAGTGGGATGAAAAGCTGGTGCAACATAGGAATTCACCAGTACTGCACCATCTGCTCAACATTTGGAAGAAGATTCATGTAGAAAGGAATAAAACAAATTATCAACTACAAAAATTAATATTAACGCAAAATCCACTAATCCCTTTCACAATAGATAACCTTTCCTTTAGAGAATAGGCGAGAAAAGGGATCAAAAGAATAGAAAATTGTTTTTTGGGAAATAAATTATTATCTTTTGAACAAATTAAGTGCAAATATGGTATAACTCTCGGTACAATGTTTGCATATCACCAACTGAAAACATACTTGAAGGACAAATTGGGAAGCAGGCTGAGGTTACCAGAAGGAAGCAATTTTGAATATGTGATTACAGACACAATGATAATTAAAAGATTTATAACAAACATGCACATCAAACTGCAAGAGAAAGAGAATGAGGAAACAAGCTGTAAACCTAAACCAAAATGGGAACAAGATCTAAACATAAAGATAAAGAATGAAACATGGGAAAAGCTATGCTCCAGAACTATGAAAAATACAATAAACACGAGGTTACGCATGATATAATATAATTGGTTACACAGGCGAGACACCACGCCCCAAAAGTTAAATAAATGGGACTCAACAGTATCAGTCAGATGTTTTCGCTGTAAGAAGGAAACAGGAACAACAGTACATGTTATTTGGGCATGTGAGAAAGTGGAAAAGGTTTGGGAAGATCTAAACCAGGTATTAAATAAAATCACAAAAAGCAACATACCAAAAAATCCAGAGATTTTTCTTCTAAGTAATATAAGTAAAGAACTTGGACTCGATTTGGATGGAGCACAAAAAAGATTTATTATGATAGCCTTAGCTGCAGCAAAAAAATGTATTATATCAACCTGGAAATTAGAAGATAGCCAGAGAATACAGCAATGGTACACAGAAATGAATAAATGTATTCCACTTGAAAAAATAACATATAATTTAAGAAATAATATCACAGTATTCGAACAAATTTGGGAACCGTACATGGAACACAACAGAGAAGTCCTAACGCGGACCTCCACCGCCTAAAATGACAGAAGGAGAAGACAAAATGAACTGACCCAGTATGCAAAAGTAGAAGACACTAATTTCGTGTTTATTTTCATTGTGTGACATTTTTTAATGGGTTTAATGTATCATGTAGGTTAAGCGTTGAGTGAGTGGGGAGGGGGGTGAAGGAGGGAGGGAAGGGAGGAGGGAAAAGGGGAGAAAATGACACTGCGTATATTCAAGAGGGAAATGTCTGTGTGTATTTTGGTCAGTATGGTTCGTAGTATGAAAAATAAAAAAAATTAAAAAAAGAATCAGTGCTGGATCCTTTGTCCCAAATTGGATCAGTAAGTTTGCAGATCATGCAATGATTGGAGGTGTAATTGACAGCGATGAAGGGGCTTTTAAAACTTCCAAAGGGATTGGGACCAGCTGAAAAAGTGGGCTGAAAAATGACAGATGGAATTTAATGCAGACATGTTTGATATGTTGCATTTTGGAAGAACAAACCAAGAAAGCAGATACATGGTAAACTGAAGAGTGGGGTAGAAAAAAGGGATCTGAGAAGAAAGATACACAACTCCCTGAAAGTGATATCACAGGTAGATGGGATCGTAAAGAGTTTTTGGCACAATGGCCTTCATTAATCAAAGTCTTGAGCACTGGATTTGAGATGTTATGGGAAAGTTGTATGAGACATTAGTGAGGCCAAATTAGTGAGTACTGTGTGCAGTTTTAGTCACCCAACTACAAGAAAGATATTAAAATTGAATGAGTGCAGAGATTTACTAGGATGTGGCCAGGACTTGAGGAACCTTCTTTGGCTTGGTTTCGCGGATGAAGATTTATGGAGGGGGTAAATGTCCACGTCAGCTGCAGGCTCGTTTGTGGCTGACAAGTCCGATGCGGGACAGGCAGACACGGTTGCAGCGGTTGCAGGGGAAAATTGGTTGGTTGGGGTTGGGTGTTGGGTTTTTCCTCCTTTGTCTTTAGTCAGTGAAGTGGGCTCTGCAGTCTTCTTCAAAGGAGGTTGCTGCCCGCCGAACTGTGAGGCGCCAAGATGTACGGTTTGAGGCAATATCAGCCCACTGGCGGTGGTCAATGTGGCAGGCACCAAGAGATTTCTTTAGGCAGTCCTTGTAACTCTTCTTTGGTGCACCTCTGTCACGGTGGCCAGTGGAGAGCTCGCCATATAACACGATCTTGGGAAGGTGAGGGTCCTCCATTCTGGAGACGTGACCCACCCAGCGCAGCTGGATCTTCAGCAGCGTGGACTCGATGCTGTCGACGTCTGCCATCTCGAGTACTTCGATGTTAGGGATGAAGTTGCTCCAATGAATGTTGAGGATGGAGCGGAGACAACGCTGGTGGAAGCGTTCTAGGAGCCGTAGGTGATGCCGGTAGAGGACCCATGATTCTGAACCGAACAGGAGTGTGGGTATGACAACGGCTCTGTATACGCTTATCTTTGTGAGGTTTTTCAGTTGGTTGTTTTTCCAGACTCTTTTGTGTAGTCTTCCAAAGGCGTTATTTGCCTTGGCGAGTCTGTTGTCTATCTCGTTGTTGATCCTTGCATCTGATGAAATGGTGCAGCCGAGATAGGTAAACTGGTTGACCGTTTTGAGTTTTGTGTGCCCGATGGAGATGTGGGGGGGCTGGTAGTCATGGAGGGGAGCTGGCTGATGGAGGACCTCAGTTTTCTTCAGGCTAACTTCCAGGCCAAACATTTTGGCAGTTTCCGCAAAACAGGACGTCAAGTGCTGAAGAGTTGGCTCTGAATGGGCAACTAAAGCGGCATCGTCTGCAAAGAGTAGTTCACGGACAAGTTTCTCTTGTGTCTTATTGTGAGCTTGCAGGCGCCTCAGATTGAAGAGACTGCCATCCGTGCGGTACCGGATGTAAACAGCGTCTTCATTGTTGAGGTATTTCATGGCTTGGTAAAGCATCATGCTGAAGAAGATTGAAAAGAGGGTTGGTGCGAGAAAACAGCCTTGCTTCACGCCATTGTTAATGGAGAAGGGTTCAGAGAGCTCATTGCTGTATCTGACCTGACCTTGTTGGTTTTCGTGCAGTTGGATAACCATGTTGAGGAACTTTGGGGGGCATCCGATGCGCTCTAGTATTTGCCAAAGCCCTTTCCTGCTCACGGTGTCGAAGGCTTTGGTGAAAGCCGCACTGTGATTCTGGGAGAATATTCTCGGCGACACTAGGTATTAATCTATTTAGGAGAATCCTAGCGAAGATTTTGCCTGCAATGGAGAGCAGCATGAATCCCCTCTAGTTTGAGCAGTCTGATTTCTCGCCTTTGTTTTTGTACAGGGTGATGATGATGGCATTACGAAGGTCCTGAGGCAGTTTTCCTTGGTCCCAACAAAGCTTGAAAAACTCATGCAGTTTGACATGCAGAGTTTTGTCGCCAGCCTTCCAGACCTCTGGGGGGATTCCATCCATACCTGCTGCTTTGCCACTTTTCAGTTGTTCAATTGCCTTATATGTCTCATCCCGGGTGAGGACCTCATCCAGCTCTAGCCTTAGGGGCTGTTGAGGGAGCTGGAGCAGGGCAGAATCTTGGACTGAGCGGTTGGCACTGAAAAGAGATTGGAAGTGTTCTGACCATCGGTTGAGGATGGCGATCTTGTCGCTGAGGAGGACTGCCGTCTGAGCTGCGCAGCGGGCTTTGGACTTGGGGTGAGGGGCCGTACACAGCCTTTAGAGCCTTGTAAAAACCCCTGAAGTCGCCAATGTCCGCGCTGAGCTGGGTTCGCTTGGCGAGGCTAGTCCACCACTCATTTTGGATCTCCCGGAGTTTGCGCTGAAGATGGCTGCATGCGCGACGGAAAGCTTCTTTCTTCTCTGGTCAGGACGGCTTTGTAAGGTGAGCCTGGTGGGCAGCTCACTTCTTTGCCAGCAGCTCCTGGATTTCCTGGCTGTAATCGTCGAACCAGTCCTTGTTTTTCCTGGAGGAGAAGCCCAGTACCTCTTCAGTGGATTGCAGTATGGTAGTCTTCAGCTGATCCCAGAGGGTTTCAGGGGACGAGTCCGTGAGGCGGATTGCATCCTCGAGCTTTGCTTTGAGGTTTGCCTGGAAGTTTCCTCTCACTTCGTCTGACTGCAGGTTTCCAACATTGAACCTCTTTCTGGGGGCTTTATTGTTCCTGGGCTTTGGCTTGAAGTGAAGGCTGAGCTTGCAGCGAACCAGCCGGTGGTCAGTGTGTCATTCCGCGCTGGGCATGACCCTGGTGTGGAGCACATCTCGTTTGTCTCTTTCTCGCTCCAGGACGTAGTCCAGGAGGTGCCAGTGTTTGGATCGGGGATGCATCCAGGTAGTCTTCAGGCTGTCCCGCTGCTGAAAAAGGGTGTTTGTAATGACAAGCCGCTGTTCTGCGCAGAGCTCCAACAGGAGGCGCCCATTGTCATTGCACTTGCCGACACCATGCTTGCCCAGGATTCCTGGCCAGGTTTCTGAGTCTTTGCCGACGTGAGTGTTGAAGTCACTGTAGGGGTGCGTTGAATGAGGTTGTGCAAGTCAGAGTAGAACTTGTCCTTTTCTGTTGGTTCCACCTGGAGGGTTGGTGCATAGACACTGATGAGGGTGATGCGACGTTTGTTTTGAAGGGGGAGTCGCATGGACATGATCCGGTCCGAGTGGCCTGTCGGGAGGTTTTCGAGTTTGGAGGCAATGGGGTTCTTGACCATGAAGCCTACACCAGATAGGCGTCATTCATCCAAAGGCTTGCCAGACCAGTAGAGTGTGTAGCCTGCCCCGCGTTCTTGGAGGCTGCCTACATCTGCCAGGCGGACTTCACTGAGAGCGGCTATGTCGATGTCAAGTCTGAGGAGTTCATGTGCAATGAGGGCAGATCGACGTTCAGGTCGGTGGCTGTCAGCCTTGTCTAGCATGGTTCTGATGTTCCAGCATGCTAGCTTGAGTTTGTGTGCATCTTTTGAGGGGGAGGACGTGGAAGGGGAGGACGTGGAGGGGGAGGACGTGGAGGGGGAGGACGTGGAGGGGGAGGACGTGGAGGGGGAGGACGTGGAGGGGGAGGACGTGGAGGGGGAGGACGTGGACCTGTCCTCGGGCCTGCGCAAAGGAGCTTTTAGATGAAGTGCAGTGCGCGCAGTACTGGCCCCACCCTTTACACCCATGGTTCGTGTGCCGTGGCCAAGCAAGCTTTTTCCATAAGCGTAAAAAAAAAAGGGGAGATTTGATAGAGGAATACAAAATTATGATGGATACAGGTAGGCTTTTTGAATGCAAGACTTTTTCATTGGGGTCAGTCAAAATAAGAACCAGAGGGCATGGGTTAAAGGTGAAAATGGAAAAGTTTAGGGGGAACATTGAGGGAATTTCTTCAGAGTGGTGGGAGTATAGAATTGCAGTAGACTTGATGGACAAGTGAGAAAATAAGTTATGTGGAAGATAAAGAATGAATGGGATTACACTCAGACACAGTGGATTAAACAGCCTCTCTTTTGCCAAAGAAAATGAAACCCAAGATTTTCTCAAGGTACAATCGGGTTACTGCATAAAATTAGGGTTGAAGACAACAGCAAATATTAGCCATTTCCATGCTGGCAGGCCATAATTAGGGGTACCACAAGGAACAATGCTCTGCTCATTACAATTTATATTAATGACTTGGAGTAAGATCATGTATAAAGTGAGGTTGTTTACTCTGAATCATTTCCCTGCCCTGCAACTTCTCCTGCCCAACAACATTCTTTCATATTCTCTCTTTGACTATGTTAATCAATAAACTATTGGTCATGGCAAGCGAGTTAAAAACAAAAAATGAGAAAGTAAACTCATTTTACTACAAATTCATATCCTTTTGCCTAAAGCACATCTGGAATACCATGTACTGATTTGGTCACCTTCCTCTGAAGGAGGTGCAATGAAGGTTCTTACTGACAAAGAAAAATGCTCAGCAGATCATCCAACATCTGAACAAAGAAGCATTATCCCTGTTTTATTTTGGTGACCTTCCCTGATTATAGGCAAAACATCAACCATTTTTCAATGCGCACGCTGCCCAAGCTAATAATATTTCCCAAATCCAGACTTCCGAGAAGAATAATGATGTTCCGAGAAATGGAGAACTTATGTAGTCAATCAACTAAATTATGGTTACGTGTGGTCTGAATCCAAAATACAATCTTGAGTATTTAAATCCATTCTCAATACAGTCCCCAATATAGTTAACTCCTGAATTTTAAAACTATCGCTACTTCACAAAATTCCTTGCAAGTTTAATGCAGTAGTACAAATTTATATATAGAACAAATGTCTTATTTTTCCTTTTATTAAAAACATTAATTTTTTTAAAAGTGACACTTACTAGGTTGGTTATCATCATATGGCTCTGTTTTCACCTGCACTGCAACAAAGCTATAAAATAAAAACATTCAAATATTTTCACTTTTGCCGTGGTTTGTTATTCCCTTACCTGTAAGTGAAGAAAATGGATGTTATTTTCCACTAATCTCTATTTTCCTTTGCTGGAGAGAGATCAACTTGGGTTTAAGTTTTGATATTATACCACACAATTCTAAAATGATATTTAGAATATATGTAAGGAATAGTGTAGTACAGTTGGCCATTCAGCTTTAAAACAGCTAATTACCCTCCTCTTTCCTTCAACTCTGTAATACTTTTGCAAATATAGTAAAACCTCATTATCTGGAAATCAAGAAACCAGAAACAGCACACAGGCAAAAAAAAGGAAATATACCAAACAAAAATGCAAAAAAGACTGAGCATGAGAGGATGGCTAATGCTGATCTTTATAACGAAAGGGTAGGACCTCATATGCAACATGATTTACTTTTAACATACCTTATTAAAAGCCAGCTTCTTAAACTTCAAGGTGAATATCAGGTAAATTGTTAGCTGGTCAATTAAAATAAGCTATGGCAAAAAGACAGATTACTAAGATTCATAGAAAAGATGGTAGCATTGTGTGTGATCATGTTGAAATTAATAAGACATTTCAGAAATTTTATTCTGATTTATATAAACTTGAGCTTCCTGACAATTCTGTTTCTATGGATAGATTCCTGCAATGGTTGAATATCCCTAAAATTTCTCCTAATGATCAACTTTTATTGGAAACTCCAATTTTAGAGATGGAAATCTTTAACGTAATTTCTTCCCCTCAGTCTGCTAAAGTGCCAGGTCCAGATGGTTATACCATTGAGTTTTTAAAAAGGTCTTGCTAATATATTTCCCCCTCCACCCCCCACCCCCTGGACTTTGTAAGGTATATGATCTCTTATATGAACAATGGATTTCTACAGCTTCAATGTTGTTTCAGTTTCATGTTCCTGCTGCAAGGCTGACGTCTGGGATTTGAATAACATGCATCTTATTCAATTCACACTATTAGTTTTTAATAATGGCTATTCGATTAAATTTTGTTAGTTGGAACGTGAACTAATTGAACCATCCGATCAAGAGAAAGAAAATGTTCTCACATGTCAAGCAGCTTAAAACTGCAGTTGCTTTGTTTTATACAAGAAGCACACATTTGTGGATATGATAACTCTCATCTTATTTCCCAGTGGAGGAGACAACATTTTCATCCTATTTTTCAAGGTAAAACCAGAGGGAGGGGAGTGGTTTGAATATTTATCAATCAAAATATTCCCTATGTTCAGCATAATGATGTATCAGATATAAATGGTTGTTATGTTTTTGTCCCTGGGAAATTATACAAGTTGGTAGTATTGGCTAATACCTACGCTCCTAATGTAGATGACACATGATTTTTTGAACTTTTTTTTGTCCCTACCAGTCCTGAGTTTATAATCTCTGGTACTTGGTGGGAATTTTAATTGTTGGTTAGATCCTGTCTTGGATTGTTCCCTTGCCATTCATGATTTTTAAAAAAAATCAAATTATGGTATTTCTCACGTCTGGCATTTTTTTCCATCCTTAGAGGAGAGAGTATTTCATTTTTTCACATGTTCACCATATTTTTTCAAGGATCGACTAATTTCTTATTGGTAAACAACTGATTTCACAGACCTGTCCTTGTGAGTATCAAAGTATTGTAATATCAGATCACGTTCCTGTTGTTTTATCTTTGTTCTTTTCAGACTTCCCTCAAGTTAGTAGGCATTGGCATTTTAACTCAACATTGCTCTCAGATAATGATTTTTTTGAAATTTATGGAGGAACAGAACTCTTCTTTGAAAATAACATTAGAAACTTATAGTTTGATTGAATAGACACCTCGAAAGATCATCTTGGGAAGCGAATTATTTCTTGTAGAGTGTATAAAAAAGAGAAGTCCAATGAAGAAAAATTTGAATTATTCAAATTAAACAGTTAGATCAACAATATGCTCAACAATTAATAAAATTAGTACTAAATGACCAAGGCAACCAAAAATGAAAACTGAAGAAACAGCAGCTCAGCCAGGAACATTGAGTGAAAAGCTGATAAGGAGTCCTTGAGACTGGCTGGAACCAGCAGACCTGGGATGTCAGCCCAAGATATAGTCATATCTTGAACAAGATGGAAACTCTGTGCACTCGGTCTATAAGCGTTTTGAATCAGCGATAAGAAACATATCACAAATCAAAAAAAGTGGAAGATTTAACGGAATGAATGACGCAAGTGGAGGCTGAGCTGGACAAAAGGCTAAACACTCTAGAAGAAAGAGCAAAAAACATGGGGCACAGACAGAAAAGGAATGATGGAAAAGGTCAACCACATGTAAAATTTCAGAAGATGTAATAATCTAAGACTGGGGAAAGGAATCGAAGGGAAAGATCTGGTGAGCTTTTCTGAAATATGAATCCCACAAATGTTGGGGCAAAACAAGCTAAATGCAAAGCTCCAAATTGAAAGTGCACACCAGATCCTCAGACCCAGAACAAGCAATCAATGACCACAACCAGTTCTGGTGAGACTTATAAGTTACTGGGAGTGGGATGCGATCTTGGGAGCACCATACAAATATTTTAAAAATAACAATAGCCCATTAATGGTGGACATCGAAAAAGTAATGCTTTGTCAGGACTTTAGCCCTTCCTTGGTCAAACAAAGAAAAGAATTTGACGAGGTAAAGAGGCAAATGTCATCCAAAAACTTAAAATACTCAATGACTTACCCAGCAACGCTGAGGGTTGATGTCTCAGAAGATAATCAAAAAAATTTCAAGAATAAGTGAAAGAATTTTTATGAAAGCTGTGAAAAGATTAAAGCTGCCAGATAAGGAAGAGACCATTTTAAAATAAGACTAACTGAAAAATGTATCTTCTTTCAATCTTGTAGTATTGAACCAACTTATTTTTAAGAGCATGGAGAGAAAGGAAAGTAGCAGGGTGTGGACTCCAATCTTTCGGGAAAGGAGCAGTTTTTAAAAATGGCGCCTAAGGAAGGGGTTCTTCAGAACATTCCGCGTGCTTTTTTCGCAGGCTTCCGGGTTTTATGATTACGTCACCGTCAGAGCTGGGGAGGGGGGGGGGCGTGCGTGTGTGTGTGTGTGTGTGTGTGTGTGTGTGTGTGTGTGTGTGCACGCGCGTTTTTACAGGAAAATGTGTATGTTTCTTAAAAGGTAAATGTTTTATTTTATTTTAAAGTAGGAAAGATTTTGTTATATAATATTTGTTTGAAAAGTGGTATGGATAAAATACTAAAGTTTATTAGTCTTAATATTAACGGGTTAAACAAAACAGTGAAAATTAAAATGATCTTGGCATACTTAAAGAAACTAAAAGTAGATATAATCTTTCAGCAGGAAATGCATCTTAATAAAATGGGACATGATAAATTGAAAAGCGGATGGATAAGACAAATAATATCATCTTCTTTTGGTTCAAAGGCAAGAGGAATGGTGATTCTAATTAATAAAAATACACCAATATTAATAGAAGTCATATCGGTTGACCGGCCGGAAGTTATGTAATGGCACATGGTAAAATTTATGGAGAAGTGTCTACACATGAATATTTATGTCCCAAATAATGATGGTGAAGCCATTATGAAGGCACATTCTTAAAAACTGCAGAGTGAAGACAAAATATATTGGTTGGAGGTTTTAATTTTTGCTTTGACCCAATATTAGATAAATCCGCAAGACCAGTAGCGAAGGCGAAAGCGGCAAACACCATAATTTCATATATGAAGGATCTAAATCTTATCAATATATGGAGGCAATTCAATCCCAGAGAGAAAGACTATTCCTTTTATTCAAAGGTACATGATTCATATACAAAGATTGATTTATTTCTTAATGTCTTCCCAACTAAAAAGTAGAGTGATAAAAACAGAATACCTAGCGAAGCTTTTATCAGACCACTCACCACTAACATTAACTACTGCAATCATGGAAAAGCAAGAAAATGTATTGAGATGGTGTCTCAATGCCACATTACCCAAAAGAACAGACTTTTGTGAGTTTATTTAGAGACAGAAATATTTTGTGAAATTATAGCTTTTTATACTCCATACTTGAGGAGACTAATTATATCCTATATCAAAAATCTTGAGAGAATGTATGGCAGAAGTAAACAGGAGAAAGATATTACAGAATTAGAAAAAAAATCAAAAGAACAGGACTACAAGAATACAAACTATTGAAGAATAAAAAGCTAAGGTACAAAACATTATAAACATATAGAACAAAAAAGCTTTATTTAAACACGAAACAAAAATATTATGAGTTACGCAAACCGTCACATAAAGTCTTATCTTGGCAAGTTAAAACAGAGGAGTCATCAAGAATAATAAATGCCACTACAGAAAATGAATAGATTGAAATCAAATTTATCTGATCAATGTTTTAGATGTGGTATAGGATCTTTTTTTCATTCAACTTGGTCTTGTCCCAATGCAAGGCCTTTTTGGACAGATTTACAAATTTTTTTCGGAACAAGTCACAAACATCGATTTTCCGCAATTATTATTAGGGAATATTGAGGGTACAAGACCTAAATTAAAATCATTAATTTATCAATTGGAATTCGTTACATTAGCTTTAGCAGTAGTGAGGAAATGTATTGCAGTCAATAGAAAGTCCAATACATCTTTGGGTATGTTAAGGTGGCATGCAGGAGTTCAAAGTTGTATTCCTTTGGAAAAATATTACATATAATTTGAGAAATAATTATACTACCCGTTCGCCCAAATAATTCGATTAAATTTGTAATGATATCCTTCCTATGCATCTAGACCTGCAAGATTCTCCTCCGAGTAGTTACAAAAAATTTTGAGACGTGTTCCAGGCTTCTCTGTGCAATCCAAAAATTCTTTTTATTTCTTTTTCTCTTTTATACTTATAGTTTTATATTATCTATATTGTATTATATTTTTTATGAGAGGGCAGTTGGATGGGGTGGGATGGGGTGAAAGCCATTATGCATGTAACTGTATTTTGGTTCCAAGAAATCAATATATAAATGTTATTCCAGTACAATTCTGATTATCTGAAATAGTCAGAACCAGGCCTATTTTGGATAAAAAATTTTAAAAACAGCCCAGTAGCAACAGCAAATCAATTGTAACAGTGTTTAAACAATAGCTAGGGAAGGCTTTTTAAGCATTAAAATAAAATTAATTCTCGTCAAAAAATATTGGCCACCATTGATCACCAACACATCCCAACAAAGGCCCCGCTTATGCTGGTAGCCCAAGAGTCCCGCTCCTGCCCAGAAGCTTAAGGTCCACTGCTGCCGCTGCCACCGAGGGCCCGGGGTCCATTGCTGCTGCCGCCACCACCGCTGACAGCTTGAAGTCTGCTGCCACTGCTGCCGGGAGCCCAAGTCGGTTCGGCTTCGAAAAAGTCCTGAATAAATGAGGATTTCTGATTTGTTTCAGATTTTGGAGAGTCCAATTTCAGATAATCGGAGTTACATGCAAGGTAAAAATTTTAAATAAAATATTTAAAAAAAACATTATAAAAACAGAGGCAGATACTCTAACATATATAAAAAAAAACAAAAGGAAATTAATGATATCTTTAGATAATATTAAACAAAATTATACAAATCAGAATTACTAGAAGAGAATGAAATGGAAGAATTTCTGGTGAATGTTGAACTTCTTAAACTAGGAGAAAGAGAAAAGATAGAACTAGCCACCCCCTTTACACGAGAAGACATTGAAAAAGCCCTGGGAACCCTACAAGCTAATAAATCACCGGAGGAGGATAAATTCCCTCCCTAGTTATATAGACAATTCAAAGAATTACTAATGCCTGATAAATGGATGTTGTGGACCAAGCAGTAGAGATAGAAACTCCCAGAGCCATTCTCAAATGCTGATATTACAGAACTACCAAAAAAAAGGATCCATTAAAAACTTTATCATAAAGACCAATTTTGCTGTTAAATGCTTACTAGAAGTATTGGCTACAAGATTAGTACAATATCTATCAAAACTGATACATACAGACCACATAGGATGTTAAAAGACATTCCTCAAATAATCTAGGAAGGTTATTTAATATAATACATATGACAAAATTCAAACAGAAACCAAGTATTACAGTATGGGTTCAGTTCAGGAAGCATTTTGGATTTCAAGAATTTTTTTCCTTCAAGTCTGATTTTATTCAATCACCTTTTCCAACCACCGTTGCAAGATTCTTAGAAAGGGTACTGAACAACTCAGATTCTTAGAAAGGGTATTGAACAACTCAGATTTTTTTTGATAATAGTTTTGCATCATTTCAACAGCTATCTGAGAAGTACAATTTACTGAACTCATTTTTTTTAGATGTTTGCAAATAAGCATTTTCTTCAATCTCATTTTCTTAGAAAGGGTATTGAACAACTCAGATTTTTTTTTGATAATAGTTTTGCATCATTTCAACAGCTATCTGAGAAGTACAATTTACTGAACTCATTTTTTTTAGATGCTTGCAAATAAGCATTTTCTTCAATCTCAAATACTTGGTTTTCCTAGGATACCAGATGTGAATGTTGTTTACAATCTTTGCACAAAGGTTTAATATCCTTTATTTATAATGAAATGGCTGTCTTAAAGTATGCCCTGATACTTAAAATTAAAAATGCTTGGGAACAGGATCTAAATTTGACCATATCGGAAGAGATCTGGGATTCAATTTTTACGTTAGTCAATACTACGTCGTTATGTGTCCGCCATTGTAAGTTGCACCAAACTATCTTGTTTACAGAGGTAAATTCATGTTGTGAAAGTGCCACAGGGATGAGACCTCTTTAATTCACATGTTTTGGTCCTAATCTTGAAAAGTACTGGAAAGAGGTTTTCCAAACTTTATCTTTAATCTTTGATATAAAGTTAGAACAGAATCCTTTGGTAGCTTTTTTCAGTGCAATGGGAAAAGATGATGTTTTGCTGCCTCCAAATAAAAAACGCATCTTGTCTTTTATTCTCATTTGGCCAGACGTACTGTACTACTCAGATGGAAAGATGCTGCCCCACCTATTCATGCTCAGTGGTTGAAAGCAATTATGTTTTATTTAAGTTTGGAAAAGATTTGATATTCAATTAATCGTCCTAGCATAAAATTCCAACCGTTGTAGGAACCATTTTTTAATTATTATCACAACACTTAGATATAATTTATAATCTGAGTTTTGTTGGCTTTTTTCATTTCACTTTTAGGAGTGAAGTTTTTTGTTGTTTCTTTCTGTCTTGCAATGTTGTTAGGGGATGGAGTGTTGTGTGTGAATGAGGCGCGACCTCCCTGCCTACTGTTGGTGGTCAAGTGAGCTCCCCCTCTGATACTTATTCAGAAGTCACATCACTTGTATATATGTGGTGTATTTGTTTCAATCAAAGTTATAGACAAAGTTATGGTTTGCAGGTGGAGTGTCAGTTAAGATTGGGCTCAGACCACTGGTCAGTGCACACCTTGCCACTGGCTGGTCCAAATCACCTAGCGTCTTTTTTTGGTTAGGGCCCTGTATTTACCACCAGTACAGAGGACACTTGCTCTCTGCCTTGTGATGAAAACCCTGGACACCACTTCAGGCCAGGTCACTACTACTTGTCACCTGCAAGAGGTGCAGGCAAAATGCACACTGCACTGAAGCTGAGCCATCGTATTGCTATAGATCAATACTGGCAGAGCCACCGCTCTCAACTAATTAGAGGTCTGAGGGTGTGTGTATATCCCTGCGGATACAGTGGTACCAGATCCACTTCCTCTTATTCGGGGGTCCAGGAGGGTGTGTATAACCCCTCCTTATAGTGTGTGAATGGCTGCATCACCTGTGTGTGTTAATAATTGTGTACTGTTTAACATTCTCCTGTTTGTTTCCCATTACGATCTCTTTTCTTGCTCCCTTATAAATTGTCCGCACATGTTCCCATATAAACTGTCTCTCATTGTTGTGTCAATAAAGTTACGTTTGATTGCAAACCCTCGTGTCCAGACTCATCTCTCTTTGAACCCACCGACCCTGACAGTTTCTCAATAAAACATGGGATTTTGATTAACTTTTGATTTTTGTTTTTTTTATTTTTTGTTCTTTTTTGTCTTTGTACATTTAATTTTGTTGATCTGTGTAATTTCTTACTTGTGTTTTGCATTCCATGTGAACTATGAATTGGTTTGGGATTTTTTAATGCATTAAATCAATAAAAATATTTTAAAAAGGGCATTCCTCCGGAGAACTCTGGTGTCCTATATTCCAAACATTGACTACTGAAAATCAGCAAAAGAAATGAAGGGAAGTTGCTGGGTGCTTATAATATGCCAAAGAGAAACAAAGTGAAGTGAGAAGAGTAGGTTTGCAGTATTAGGAAGCCATCATGCACATGTTACACTAAATGACCTCCTGTTCATTATCTGTATTATAACTAGCAAGCAAAGTAATTGAATGGAAATAAAAGTACACAATCAAAAGAGACACCAAAATTGGTAAAAGTAAATACCATGTGGAATAGACAGGTAAGACAAAGATGACGTTCATGGTAATAAATCAAGATCATGTGGCATGGGGACTTCAACAAAATTAATACAAAGAAAATTATACCTGGTTTTAATACCTTTCTAGAGATTTGCAATAGCGCATTAAGAAAATATCAAGCCAAAAAAAAATTTAAAGTCAACCTCCGCATGAATATAAACCAACAAAACAGCTTTTGTACATCAAGACAAATCCAATTTATGCAAATTATATCAATCTTCGAAATAAACCATGAATGGTTAAAGGACCGAGAAGAGACCTACCTATCAGGTGGCATGTGCACATTCTCTTTGCCAGTTGGCTGTTTTGTCTCCACTGTGGAAAAAAAGTGGTAATCTCCAATAAGTGGCCTACTTCGTCAACACAATCCTTGATCACAAGACACGTAAAAGTACATTCATGGCTACAACACCCAAGAACTTTCTACTTTTATTTCACAACCGATCCACATCTCAAAGCTAATCATAATACCTCAAAGGGAAAAAAAATTAAATTAACTAAAGATTCATCATAGCATATTGAAAATGTGAAAATAGCAGTTTGTTTTTCTGACTATTTGGATTAGGAATCCAATTCATTCTGACAACTGGAATAATTGCAGAATAAACAAGATTATTGAGACCAGAGAATTATTAAGCTAAAAAATAAGAGTTACAGAAGTTCAATTTACTCAGTTAGAATTTATTTGAATTTGGTGAGTAGAACTGGGTGCTTTAAGTAAGATCTATGGGGTAGGGGGAGGGCTAAGAAAAACTCAGAGGATACTTGTGGATAGCATTTATGTATACCTAATCAAGCATGGTCAGGTTTCATGTCTTACAAATTTGATTGTTTGGATGAGTAGATGTCAAAGGTGACTCATGAGGGTAAGGCAGTGGATGCTGTCTATGTGAACTTTATTAAGTTTGATAAGAACCCTCATGTTAAACTGATCCAGAAGGTACAAATGCATGGGATTAATGTTGAATTGATAAGTCTGAATCCAGTACTGATGAAAAAGTAGGTAAGTGGGTTAATAAATTTGCATATAATACAATGATAGATGGAGTTATGGAAAATATAGAGAGTTATCAAAGAATATAACAAGATAAAGATTAGTTACAGCTTTGGGCAAAATGGCAGTTGGAGTTTAATCCAAAAAAATGTGAGGTTTTGAACTTTTGAGGTCAAATGTTAGGAGAGATGTCCAGGAATTTGGAGTAAAGGTCCAGAACTCCTTGAAAGACACCAGGTAAGTAAATTGAGTGGTAAATGCAGCGTATGGCATGCTTATCTTCATTGGTCACGGCACTCTACAAAAGCACACTTTGAATATCATGTACAATTCTGGTTAACCCATTCTGGTTAGTCCATTCTCTCTTTGGCAACAGACTAAGAAGCATACCAAAAAGGCATGAGAAAAGGAATCACTTGTTGGCCAGAGTTGGAAAATCACGTTGCAGAATGGGTTCGTGAACAGAAGCAACAATGCTACATAGTCACCCGAAATAAAATAAGAACATTTGCACTGCAGTAGGCCAAGTCGCACCCAGATCTCAGTGATTATTTTGAAGCTTTCCAGGAAAAAATTGGTATTGCCAAAAAAAAACAAAAATTGCACAGAAACGACCAAAAGATCTTGATCAGAAAGTTGTAAATTTTCATCAGTTTATTATACGGAATAAGCAGAAACACCTGTTTGCACTGGCAAATATCAGAAACTTGGACAAAATCCCAATGAATTTCAACATGATAGGCAATAGAACAGTGGAATGGAAAGGTGTTAGAACTGTGCAAAGTAGAAGTACAGGCCACAAAAGGATCAGGTTTACTGTAGCATTATTGTTCATGGTCGACAGGATAAAGAGCCATGTTAATCTTCAAATGCAAATTTAAACCAAAAATGAAATTAACCATATAACCACTTACAGCACAGAACAGGCCAGTTTGGCCCTACTAGTCCATGCCGTAGCAAATCCCCACCCTCCTAGTCCCACTGACCAGCACCCGGTCCATACCCCTCTAGTCCCCTCCTATCCATGTAACGATCCAGTCTTTCCTTAAATGTAACCAATGATCCCGCCTCGACCACGTCTGCCGGAAGCTCATTCCACATCCCCACCACCCTCTGCGTAAAGAAATTTCCCCTCATGTTCCCCTTATAATTTTCCCCCTTCAATCAAAAACCATGTCCTCTAGTTTGAATCTCCCCCTTTCTTAATTGAAAAAGCCTATCCACATTTACTCTGTCTGTCCCTTTTAAAATCTTAAACACCTCTATCAAGTCTCCTCTCAATCTTCTACGCTCCAGAGAAAAAAGCCCCAGTCTGCACAACCTTTTCCTGTAACTCCCTGCAGGCATTTTTGTACATTTTCATGAAAAAAGATGGATGGATGGATGAAAATGGCAGCCAGAAGGTTTACACAAAGAATGGAGTTTGCTGGTCTAGGATATGTTTGTAGCCACTTAACTGAGAAAACTAAAACTAAATTAGCACTACATAATACTTAGATGGTGGTTTGATGTCCATATTTCAACCTCTCGATTTTTGCTTGAACAACCCATTCAAAGACCATGTGCATGAGGAATGGAATACATGGATTTTGAGTACAGAAAAGTAGTTTACAAAAGGCGGGGCAATACGTGCTGCATCACTGGATGTGCTGTGTAAGTTTGTGCTCAAGGCATGGGATAAAGTTAAAGTAGAGACTGTGATAAAATTGTTTAAAAAGTGCGGTATCTCTTGTGTAATTGATGCCATGGAAGACTATTTATTGTGGGGCACTGACGACGAAGCTGAAACCACCTCATCAGTTACAGACTGGGACGCACATGATGACTGTTTAAACAGTGAGAGTATGGATGTGCTTGCCGCCATCTTTTCTTCAGACGATGATAGCGAGATTGATTTTGAAGGGTTCTAAATGAGTTGTTTACAGATAATGATAGTGATTTTGAAGAGTGCTAATTGTGCTGTTGTTTTCAATAAACATCTCAATGAAAAATCTGTCGCAGTCATGTTTTTTTTGGTTTTTCAAGGGTCAACTTATACCCTGGATCAGAGCGGATTGGATTTTGAGCTGAACTTAAGGTCTCAAAAGTATGTCCGGCCTTCATTAAAAGTCGACCCCCATTTTTTGAGAGATTTTTTTTGGGCTTCACGACTCGACTTATATGCCAAAAAATACGGTAGTAGCTTTTACTTCAGTGATGAGCAATTTTGATAAGAGGGAAAGATAGCAGAGCACCAACTCATATGCAATGGTTACAGGAAGTTATGTCTTGCTCTGCGGGTTTCTATCTGACGTCCGAGAGCCGATACTCGATTCTTTATAATTTATTTGCTGGTGACCATGTCTCGTGGGAGGTGTTTGATTAGTATTTATCTTCCTTTTTTGGTTCTTATTTTTGTTTTTTCCTACAACTAGAGATTGGACTATTTAGAAAATCACAAAGTTTTTTCAACTCCTCTTCCAGTATAGAGGCTACATTGGGGCTGCCTATTGCGCCCATGATGAGCCTGTCAGCTTCATTCACTTCATGCGCAACTTACACCCCGATCCCAAACTCACTTGGTCCATCTCAGATAATACTTTCCCCTTCCTGGTTCTCTGTCTCCATCTTGGGAGACCAGCTTTCCACCTCCAACTCCCACAACTACCTGGACTACACTTCCTCACACCCTGCCCTAAATTTCTCTGTCTCCACCACATCTGATCCAATCTAGAGCTTCTAAAAATCTGCCTCACCCACATCTCCTCCATTTCCCTCTCATCTGCCCTGGACCCCTCTGCCCCTAGATGCCACAAAGTTTCAATCTCCCCATCGTCACCTACCATCCCACCAGCCTCCACATCCAGTACATCATCCGCCGGATTTTCAGGCACTTTCTACAAAACACATTTTTCCCTCTCCTCCCCTCTCAGCCTTCCTCAGGGATCTCTCCCTTAGTGATTTCCTCATGTATTCATCCTTCCCCACCCTTCACACCCCTGGTACCTTCCCCTGCAGTAGGTGCAAAACATGGCCAAGCCTCCTCCCTCACCACAGTCCGTGGCTCCAAAAAGGCCTTTCATGGGAAGCAACGCTTTATTTGAACATCTAGAGGACTTATCTACTACATCTAGTTTACCCTTTGTGGCATTCTCAACATCAGAGACTGGTCACAGACTGGGAGATCGCTTCATTCAGCATCTCCAGTTTGTTTCCAAGCACAGTGACCTCCCAGTGGCCAACCTTTTCAATTCTGGGTCACTCTCCCACACTCATATGTCTGTCATGGCCTTATGTACTGTTCCAACCTGACCACCCGCAGATTGAGGAACAGCACTTTATTTTCCAGCTGGGCATCCTCCAGCCAGATGGCATTAACATCGACTTCACTGCTTTCCATTAAATATGCTTGCCTTTTCTTCACCCTCCGCCTTTCCTGACCTTCCAGTTCTTTCACACACATAATCCTATCACTCCCCCCTCATTGCTGCTGTTCCTTCCATCCTTTTGTCCACCTATCATCTCCTGCCTTGCCACCCACCCCCACCACCCCCCCCCCCATTTGTTCAGAAGCTTGCTGGCATCTCTTACTTTGATGAAGGGCACAAGCCTGAAATGTCAGTTCTGTATCTTTGCCATTGCTACATGAAGGTCATTGTTTGACCTGCTGAGCTTCTCCAGCATTTTATGTTTTTACTTCAACCTCGACGTTGACAGAATTTTGTGATTTACTTCTCAATATTAGAATATGAA